>NC_045773.1:20902500-21585000 GCF_008692025.1 Phocoena sinus | reverse complement strand
CCTAAGAGTACGAACAGTAGCAGTATGACTCCAAAAGAAAAGGAGGAGGAGGAAATGATTAACATTTAGGATGTCCCAAAGTCTGTTTATTAATATTTAATATATACCTCTACTAGTTTTATATGTATTATAATATATATAAAATCTCATAGTTATAGAACATATACATTTGTGTATAGATAGATATATAGAGATAGAGATATATTCTCATTAAATCTTTGACAATACGTAAGGGAAGGGAATAAAACAAAACTTTACAAAGCCATCTATCAAGTATTCAAAAAACAACAACACACCACATCTCAAATCCAGGTAATCTGATACTGCAAAATGCTATGATAACAAAATCAATCTGATAATGAAAAAGCACTCTTGGGAATTTTTTAATAGATGAAACCAATGAAAATCTCTCATAAAATTCAAAAATGAAGATAAAGAGATGGAAATCATTAACACAAACAATAAATGCTTATAAAAACAATCCAAATGTCCCAATATCCTACTCCAGAGATAGAAAACAACAACAACAAAAAGTGTAATGAGGATATCATCAAAGCAATACATATCCAAATCAGAAGGACTTGAATCCAGTTAGTGCCCAGAAACACAGAATGAAGAGCAGACCTACGCCAAGATACATCTGCATAAAATTTTAGACTGCTCAGAAAAACAACAACAAAAACAAAACAAAAGGGTAATAGCTTTGAAAAGCCAGGGGAAAAATACTAACATGTGGAAAAAGAATAAAACAATTTTATTAGACTTCCCAAAAACAACACTATATGCTAAAAAGCAATTGAGTTATGCTTTCAAAATTCTAAAGGAAAAGATTGCTAAACCCAACAAGACTATCAATAAATTTTCAAACATTGTCTCAAACGTTTTACTTTCATGAACCCAATTGTTTAGGAATTTACTGAAGGATATGCTGTAGCAAAAAAAACCCAAAAGAGTAAAGCTCAAAAAGAGAGAGACAAGGGAAAAGAAGGAAATCAATCCAAAAGACAGATGAAACAGAAACAAAGCCAGAGGGTCAGTCTTTCAACTAGACACAATGGAAGAAGCAGTCAGAAGGGAGACAATCTCTGAAACAAAAAGGAATTTGATATGATGCATAAGCTAAAAACATTTATGCATGCAAATAAATGATAAAACTATCCAAGAAGGGACATGTATTCTTTATCTAGAAGTTTAATACGTAAGATTTAAACTTGTTGAGTCAATAAATCACAGTATATGCATATTGCTTAGAAATGTGATATTAACAAAATCTAAGATGTAAAAAAAGAAAACAGTATTTGCGGCTGTTTTGTAGCCATGTTTCTGGAAACAAAAAGACACATGCACCCCAATGTCCACTGCAGCACTATGTACAATAGCCAGGCCACAGAAGCAAACTAAATGCCCCTCGACAGAGAAATGAATAAAGAAGATGTGGTACATATATACAATGGAATATTACTCGGCCGTAAAAAAGGATGAAATAATGCCATTTGCAGCAACGTGGATGGACCTAGAGATTATTATACTAAGTGAAGTAAGTCAGAGAAAGACAAATATCATATGATGTCACTTCTATGTGGAATCTAAAAAGTGATACAAATGAGCTTATTTACAAAACAGACTCACAGACATAGAAAACAAACTTATGGTTACCACAGGGGAAAGGTGGGGGCGGGAAGGATAAATTAGGAATTTGGAATTAACGTGTACACACTACTATATATAAAATACATAATCAACAAGGACCTACTGTATAGAACAGGGAACTCCACTCAATATTCAGTAATAACCTATATGGGAAAGGAATCTGAAAAAGAATGGATATATGTATATGTATAACTGAATCACTTTGCTGTACACCTGAAAGTAACACAACATTGTAAATCAAGTATACTGCAATATAAAATAAAAATTTTTAAATAAAATCAAATCTTAAAAAAAAAAGGAAAACAGCATTTGCAGCTGGAGCATGAGACCAGGGACAGAGAGGTGAGGCTGATGCTTTTTCAAAAAGACACCAGTATTACTTTGATAAATTTAATCATGTATTTTGAAATTTTAACCAGCCAGATGATTTCCAAAGCCACAGTATCTTACATTCATAGCTAAGTCCTTACATACATCCATGCATACATACATACACGTACATGTGTACATACATACATACACATACATTAATTGACTCGTTAGCACTTGATAACTATGTCTAAGTAAGCTTTCTATTTTCAGTAAAGTTTTTCTAGAATACTAAAGTTACTTTCAGGTTAAAAAAAATTTATCTTTACGAGCATTTCTCAGATCTACTTAAGCAGTCACACACCCGTGTGCATACACAATTCCTTACGTGAATACTGACTAAAAATTCTTGTTAAAACTTCCAAGACAAAAGAGAAAATCCCAGTGAGTATAAAATACTTAATTGACATTCATTTTTTTTCTGGGCACCATCTCTTAGACTATCAGTTTCATCAGGGCAGGGAACACAACTCCCTTATTCATGATTGGATCCCTATGGTAAGCAGTAAGTTCTTCTCAAATTAAGGAGCTCATCCTTTCGATTTTCTTTGGCATATATGGCTTACACTAATACTGGAAGATAACTGCTACACAAAGCTTCATCAGCGGCCAACAAACCTGAACCAGTAGGATATTTATATTGTGAAAACCCAGGGAAGAGACTGTGTGCCTGTTCTGTAGGCTCATAATGGATTCAGACTCATTTTTAAAAATCCAAATATAATTATATTCAAATGCCAAGCCTTTTATATCCTGGATTTTAATTTGCTGGTTCATTTGGGATCTTTGTTTTGTTTCATTTGCTTTTAATGAAATGCTAGGTAAAAACACTTTGTCAAAAATGGCTCCCACCTGAAAACATGATGGCTTTACGAATGAAAGTCAAAGAGAGGTAAAAGTAGGGGTAACTTGTGGGGATTATACATTTTAAACGCTGTAAGGGTAGAGAAGTTTGTGACCACTCAGGGCAAGTTGATGATAACATGTTTTGAAATGGTCAGAAAAAAATCCAGTACGGTAAACCACTGCTGATAACAATGATTATCTCTGAGGAATGAGACTGAGGAAGAGAAGTTTTAGAATAGGCCAGGATTCATTCTTATAATTAAAGAAAATAAAATCAATTAGAAAAATGGAAATCAATAAAGCCGAAGCTCTCTTGATCAATGTTCTAAAATAGCAGTTTTCAAATGAGGGTATGTGAACCCTTAGAAATACACAGATTTTCCAAGGGGTACCCCCATATTCAGCTTTAAGCGAGTCAATGTCTAGACTATACTCCAAACATCTTTTTAACCGAAAAATGTAGGATGGGCCTATGATGAAGGTACATGCCTGCTCTCCAGATCCACCTCACCTTCTCTAACTTTACAAAGAAAGAATAACTTTTGGGCAGCCCATATCTCACTATGGGATTAGGAATAAACATTTCTGAATTAACACCCAATAAAAGGAGAGTCTGAAATGTGGTGTTATCGACAGTCCCCTCTCCAATATTCATCTCATGAAGAGATATTCCAATAAAATTTTACAAATGAGGAAGAATTTTTAGATGTCAACCTAAAGTATGCAAAAAAGGCCCCAAGTTGTTCTAAGTGTGATTACTAAACTACCCAATGACTTTCTAGACTTTTCTGATGAATCGCCACGGCACACTTAATGCTCTCACACGGGGAGCAACATCTGAGCTGCCTACTCATCAAAATTAAGAGTGTATTACCAAACACAGTGAAACCATTTGTAGTGTAACTGGAATTATGTGACTTAATTGAATATTATGTAAGCTGAAAGAGTTATTTCCTCTCCAAAAAGGAAGACAAATGCTTGGAAAGACTCAAAGGCAAATTGTGAAAATGCAATCAAATACGATGTAGGCAACTGGGGTTTCCCTGGTGGTCCAGTGGTTAAGACTCCGTGCTCCCAATGCAGGGGGCACAGGTTCGATCCTTGGTCAGAGAACTAAGATCCCGCATGCCACACAGCTCAGCCAAAAAAAAAAAAAAAATTTGTAGGCAAGGCAAATGTAAGAGCAGGTAACAGAGATTTTTTTCTTTTTTTTTTTTTGCGGTGCACGGGCCTCTCACCGCTGTGGCCTCTCCCGTTGCGGAGCACAGGCTCTGGACGCGCAGGCTCAGCGGCCATGGCTTACGGGCCCAGCCGTTCCACGGCATGTGGGATCCTCCCAGACCGGGGCACGAACCCGTGGTCCCCTGCATCGGCAAGCGGACTGTCAACCACTGCGCCACCAGGGAAGCCCGAGATTCTTTTGTTTAATTTTGTAAGGCTTCACCCATATCTTAGGTCCACACTTCATTTTTACAAAGAACCCAGAATTTGGGGATGACACACAGTAGGTGAGCTTTATGGCAACAAGACCATATGGAATTCAGACATTAGATCCCTGCTCAAAGAAAAGATCTTAATCTAACATCAAATGATTGGTAAATCAATGTATACTTATAGGTATTAAGTTCAAATAAGATATTTAAGCATATTTTACATTTTTTAACAATTCCTTCTCTAAGTGACTTTCTCACTTAGCCAAACAACCATTGGTCTCAATCACCTAGATAAGAAAGCATCTACTAAAATAAAAAGATTTAACTTCAGCTGGAAGTTGAAGAGTCATTCCCAAAAGAGTACATGGTGCCCCCTATAACAAGGAGGAGTCCCTTTAAGACCAAGAACTCAATTTCCACCCCAACTGGGTCATACTGTAATACAATTCTGACCCAGTCCCACAGGTCAAGGGCAAAATCCTCTACAAGACTGCCCCCACTTCAGACGCCAGGTCACCTGGCACTCTGGACAACTTGGCTACAAATTTGGGGGCTCCCACGTACCTCTTGGCTTTAATAATTCTCCATAACTACTTGCAGAACTCACAAAGCACTATGCTTATAATTAAAGTTTTATTATAAAAACTGCACATCCGGCCAAGTCTGGAAGGGTCCTCGACAAGGAGCTTCCACACCCTCTCCCCTTGGATTCAGGGCACGTCCCCCTCGTGGCACATCAGTATGTTCACCAACCAGGAAGCTCCTCTAAACTTCAGTGCCTGAAGTTTTTACTGAGATTTCATTGCACAATCATGATTGATTAAATCTGACCATATACGTGAACTCAATCTCCAGTTCTCCTCCTCTACCCAGAGGTCAGGAGGCTAAATCCTCCAACCTTCTGATCACATGCCTGGTCTTTCTGGTGACCAGTCGCCATCCTGAAGTTATCTTGGGACCCATAATGAGTCACCTCATTAGGATAACAAACACAGTCCTATCACTCAGGAAATCCCAAGGGTCTCTGAAGCTCTGTGCCAGGAATCGGGGACAAAGACCAGATGTATCTGTCCTTATACTACAACAGGTAAATTAATATTGTGTAATAGAGACAATTTCATTAGAATTTTAATGAAATTGGGGGTAGAGGGAGACTAAGAGTAGGGGAGCTTAAGAAGAGGTAAGGAGGAGAGGAAGCAAGGAAGACTGAGAACAGTGATGAAGGAACACGGAGCCAGTGAGAGAACCGGACCAAGGAGTCAGCGATGGCCTAATATCAGAATAGTGCTGTCAACATTTTTGCCAAAAAAATACTGTTGATACAGAAACAAAGCATCTGGAAGGAGAAACCAAACACAAATAGACCTTGCTTCTTCATCTAAGAGACGAACTAGACTGATCACTCTAGACCTAGGGTAGATGTTGGGAAGGCTAGCGATAACAGTAGGAATCCCCCTGCCAAGCTCCCGTCCTAGAAGAGGTGGCAATACTTGGAAAGGAAGCCTCTGGAAGGAGGAGTTCACTCCTAGAATTACCTGTTATGTTCAATCAGCAACAAAACCCTGGAATTCACAGATGATGCCTAACACAGTATATTGTTAGCGTTACAGAATTCTTTCATTCTCTCTCAAGGATTAGGTAGGTGGGAATTACCGCTTACTTCAGTAGAGGCTGCTTTACTGAGTATTTAATACGTATCGTCCCATTTGAAATTGTTCTTGAACTGGAGGAAAGGAAGATAAAACCATGAACACAGAGGCACTGCTTGTGGAGAGGAAAACTCTCTCCATGCTGTGTACTCTCAAGCAACAACAGCAGAAAGTAAATAAAGACGAGGTGCTTAAATGGAATACCAGTAAAGTTTAAGCATGACCTGAATCCTGTCTGCCACGCCTTAATGGCACATGTGTGAGAAGCAGTAGATCAAAGATGAAGTCAACAAATGGTATTAGGTCAACTAGACAGCCACTCGGAAAAAATCAATCTGAATTAATATATAATGCTACACGCCAATGCACACTCCAGGTGGATGAAAAAATTGAACATGAAATAATAAAATGTAGATGCACTATTAGAAAACAGGAGAGGTTTTTTTCTCCTTTAGTAGTAAGGACACCCTTTCTAGTCAAAACATAAACCTCAGAGGCCTATGGGAGAAAACTTATACGTTTGCATAAAAAGGAAATTATGTGGCAAAACCAAAAATAAACAGTTGAACACAGAAGGGGGCTCTGCTTGTGAAAATGACAAAAGAAAGCCACTCCCACCATAAAAAACAAAAAGCCAGACCACCTACAAAGTCACTAGTTTCCTGAGCCTATCAGAGAGTCACAAAGAACTTGGGTGAACTGAATTCCAAAGGGTGGCAAGTACCTCTGAGGACGTGAATTGTGTGCCTTTTGTCAGAAGAGGGGAAGAAAAGGTGGCTGCCACAAAAGCAGACGAGGAGAAAACAGCTGAAATGTTAACCATTTCTTAAAGGCCCAGTGTAAGCAGGGAGCCCCAGGCACAAGGGAAATTTGCACTCACTCTTTTCCAAGGTAAACTCCCAAAAGTCACTGGGGAACACACAAGACTCATTGTTCTAGAACCTTCTCTCATACTATGCAGAAGTTATGTGCAGCCCCAGACAAAGGTTGCGATCACCATCAAGGAGGTTGAAAACCTGAGTGTGCTTGCCCACCCTGCCATCAGACAAAAGCCACTTGCCACTGGGGGGAAAATAGGAAAACCCACTCATTGCCAGGATCCTATAAAGATCAAAAGCACTGGTCGGAGCGGGCAGAGGAGAAAGGCAGGCAACCTACTCCTGCCCGCATAACCTTCCCCCACAGATACCAGAGTAAGTTCAGCCACCATGGAGCGAGGAGCAGAAGCAAAAGGGCTTTGAGAAAGCCCCACCCCTGAAGCTCAGGCATGCAGGACCTGCCTAAGACTGAAGCCGGAGTCGAAGAGACAAGAAGCCCTGCTCCCCACAGGACGCACCATGAATAGTGAGCACCATCAGCCTACCACTGGGGAGGGGGCAAGAGCAGGGAGGGAGGCTGCCACGTGTCATGGGTATATGGGACCTGCTGCGGGTGAAGCAGAAGCAATGGGGGAAAATGCTCTGATAAAACAGGCCCCCACTAAGCATAAGGTGGCATTGCTCCACTGCTGAAGGGATGGGAAGTCAGAGGCACTGAGGGTAGTAAGAGCAACAAGAAAAAAACAAATCCAGCTCAACTGACAGACTAGACTGACGCGACTTACGGCCTGATAGAAGAAGGGAAGGACCTATTTCTAGTCATAAACGGCGCCTATCTTAGTCTCCTGTTCTATACACACTGTCTCATATTCAGTAAAAACAAAACACAAAACAAAACATAACAAAAAAAAAAAAAATTATGAGATTCACACAAGAAATCAAGAGGAAATGACCCAGAAGACAAGGGAGCAACATCATTAAAGTACAGAGAGAAAAACTGTCAACCCAGAATTCTGTGTTCAAACTCAAAGGCAAAACACAACAGGAAAGTCAAAGTAGAATTCCAAAAAATTATTCAAAAATGACAAGAAGGAGGAAATGGAGGGACAAACAAAGAGAAGGAGCAAGAAAAAACAAACAATAAACTGGTAGACTCAAACCCAAACAGAGCAATACTTAGAGTAAATGGTAGTGGATTATGGAATTCAGTTAAAAGGCAGAGACTCTCAGAAAGGACAGAATAAAAACAAGGCCCAAATACATGCTATCTACAAGAGACACCCCTTAAGGAACAGAAAGGTAGGAAGTAACTGAACTGAAAAAAGATACATCATGAAAAGAGTAAGCATAAAAATATTCATATCATTTTATTAATAGCAGATAGATTATATTTCTAAACAATATGCATTGCCATGAATAAAGAAGGATATTTCATTATTTAATAAAAGGTAAATTTAACAGAGGGAAATAGAAAACATTAAAGGGTATACAAAAGAGCTTAAAAATACACGAAGCAAAGTCATGGAATAAAAGGAAAAATAGATAAATCTAACATTCAAAGTGAAAATTTTCACCCCTTCTCTCAACAACTATTAGAACAAGATGAAATCAACAAAGACACAGAAAATCAGAACAGCGCTATCAACCAACTTGACTTATTATTTAAAGAACACTCAACAACAGAAAAAACGTACGTTATGTGTCCAAAAAAATGTATACCAGAATAGACCATATTGTGTGCCATAATTAAGTTTCAATTAATTTAGAATTATTGAAATCATAAAAAGCATGATAACTGAACACAGTTTAATTAAACTGGAAACAAATAATACTAAGTTAACCAGGAAAAACATTTGGATATTTAACAACATACTACTAAATAATCATTGAGTCAAGAAGAAATCATGAAAAAAATTAGAATATGTTTTGACCTGAACAGTAAGAAAAAGAGAAGGCAAAATAAACACTTTCTCAGACAAACAAAAGCCAAGAGAAATTAATGCCAGCAGATCAGCAAAACAGAATAATCAAAGCGTTTCTCTGGGGAGAAGGAATTTAACACTGGATGGAAATATGGATTCATACAGATAAATAAGGTATGTTGGAAATGGTAGAAATGTAGTTAAATATGAGAGATATTTTTCTTACTTTTAATCTCTTTAAATTATAACTGACCATCGAAGGCAAAAATAGTAATATATTAAAGGGTTTAAACCATCACACAAAAGACGGATGAAATGAAAGCACACTACTGTAAGGCTCTTACGCTGTACATGGGTTGGTATACTATGTAAAGCTAGGCTATGAGAAATTAAACTTATCTATGTTAAACGCCAGAGCAGTACTATATAAGAAGACATTCTTTGATGATGGAAATGTTTCAAATCTGTCCTATCCAATACAATAGCCACTGCCCACATGTGGATACTGAACACGGGAAATGTGGTTAGTCCACCTAAGGATATGAAATGTGAATTATATTTAATTTTAATTAATTAAAAAATTAAATTTAACTGGCCGTACATGGATAGTGCCTATCAGTTTGGATAGTGTAGCCCAGGTGAAAATAACCACTAAAAAACTGTGGAAGAAAAAGGCATAGATAATTACTAATAAAGGAGGGGAAAAGACAATCATGAAAAATACTCAATTCAAAACAGGCAAGAGAAAAAAAGAAATTAAAAACATATGAAAGAAGGAGAAAAAAATAATGTACTAGATTTAAAACCAAACATGTATATAAATGTTAAATATAAGTCATTAAATACACCAATTAAAAGGAAGAGATTGTTAGAATGTATATACAACAAAACCCAACTATATGCTGTCTACTTTAAATATGAAGATATAGACTGCTTAAAAGGAAAAGGATGGAAAAAATATACCATGCAAAAATACACCACTAATGAAAGAATGGAGTAGCTATTTATTATTAGACCACATGAATTTCAGAAAAAGTAATACTACTAGAAGTAAAAATCGGAACTTTGTGGTCATAGAAAGGTTAATATATATCAAGAGGACATAATAATCCTAAATGTGTATGCATCCAATACCAAAGTTTCAAAATACACAAAGCAAAAACTCATGCAACAAAGAGAATAGAAAAATTCACAATTATAAGAAGAAGCTTCAAACCTCTACTGCTAGTAATGAATAAATCAGTAAAAAAATAACTAGCGGGCTTCCCTGGTGGCGCAGTGGTTGAGAGTCCGCCTGCCGATGCAGGGGACGCGGGTTCGTGCCCTGGTCCGGGAGGATCCCACATGCCGCGGAGCGGCTGGGCCCGTGAGCCATGGCCGCTGAGCCTGCGCGTCCGGAGCCTGTGCTCCGCAACGGGAGAGGCCACAGCAGTGAGAGGCCCGCGTACCACAAAAAAAAAAAAAAAAAAAAAAAAAAAAAATAACTAGCATAACTGACGTTTATGGAACAACTCCAGGGAACATCAAAATACACATTTTTAAGTGCACGTGGAACATTCACCAAGACAAATTACATTCTAGGCCATTTTTTAAAAAATCTCTAAAAACTCAAAAAGATAGAAATCATGCCAAGTATGTTCTCTGTCCACAAAGGAATTAAACTAGAAATAAGTAACAGAAAAATATTTAGAAAATATTCCAACTATTGAAATTAAACTACACATTTTTTAATTGGTCAAATAAATCACAAGAGTTAAGTCAAAAACATATTGAATTGAATGAAAATGAAAACACAACATGTCAAAAATTTGTGGGACACAGCTAGCTCAAGTAAACTTATATAACTAGGTGCTTGTATTAAGAAACAAGAAAAGCCGCAAGTTGAAAGTTTATGATTTCATATGAAGAAACTATAAAAAGGAAAGCAGATTAAACCCAAAGCAAACAAAAGGAAGAAAATAACAAGAGCATACAGTAATGAAAGAGATCACAGAAAAATAATAGGGGATAATAAGTAAAACAAAAGTTTGCTCTTTGAAAAGGCCAATTAACTTCTTAAATTTCCCCAGAATGATCAAGAACAAAAGAGAAAAAAATACGTAATACCAGTATCAATAACAGAAGAGGAAACATCACTACAGGTCTTACTGACATTAAAAGGATAAGTGAATATTATGAACAACTTTATGCCCGTAAATTTGATAACTCATCAGAAGAATGCCCTGAAAAACACAAACTTACCACAGCTCATTCAAAAAGATATAGATAACCTGAGTATCCTTATACCTAATTAAGAGAATGAATTTTTATTTTAAAACCTTCCTGCCAAGAAAACCAGATGTTAGATGATTTTACTGCTGAATTTCTAGAAACATTTAAGGAAGCATTAACACTCATTCTACATAAACCCTGAAAGGAAACAGAAGATATGGGAATATTTACTAACTACCTCATTTTATGTGGCCAGCATTACCCTGATGCCAAAACCAAACAAAAACATTATAATCAAAGAAAATCACAGACCAATATCTCTCATAAACATAGATGTAAATGTGCATTTAAAATCTAGCAAACCAATAAGAGCTAAAACTTTAAAACATTTATAAGAAAACACAGGAGTAGTGAGGTGGATGGACCCAGAGTCTGTCATACAGAGTGAAGTAAGCCAGAAAGAGAAAAACAAATACCGTATGCTAACACATATACATGGAATCTAAAAAAAAAAAAAAAAAATGGTTCTGAAGAACCTAGGGGCAGAGGACAGGAATAAAGATGCAGACGTAGAGAACGGACTTGAGGACACGGGGAGGGGGAAGGGTAAGCTGGGATGAAGTGAGAGAGTGGCATGGACATATATACACTACCAAATGTAAAATCGATAGCTAGTGGGAAGCAGCTGCATAGCACAGGGAGATCAGCTCAGTGCTTTGTGACCACCTAGAGGGGTGGGATAGGGAGGGTGGGAGGGAGACGCAAGAAGGGGGGGATATGGAGATATATGTATACATATAGCTGATTCACTTTGACATAAAGCAGAAACTAACACACCTATGTAAAGCAATTATACTCCAATAAAGATGTTAAAAAAAAAATAAAGAGGGCAAAAAAAAAAAAAGAAAACATAGGAGTAAATCTCCACAAGGGTGGATTTAGAAATGGATTCTTATGACACCAAAATTATATGCCACGAACCAAAAGGAGATAAAACAGACTCCTTGAGAATTAAAAACTCATCAAAAAACATTTAAAAATTAAATTATAAGACACATATTGGGAAAAATAATTTGGAAAACATATCTAATAAATGGCTTTTATCTAGAATATATAAAGAACTCTTCCAACTCAATAATAAGGCAAAAAAATAAACACATCCTCTCACTGAAAAACAGACACAACATTAAAGAGACATTTCAACAAAGAAAATTTACCAATAGACAGTTTAACATATGAAAGTATTCACAACACCAACAGTTATCAGAGGAATGCAAATTACAGCCATGGTAAGATACCACTAGGTATCTACTAGAATGGCTAAAATCGTAAAAGTGACAAAAGCAACTGCTGTTGAGAATGAGAACCAGCTAGAATTCTCATACATTAGTGGTGGGAATGCAAAATGGTATAGGCACTATGGGAAGCAAGTTTGCAGTTTATTACAAAGTTAGCCATATGATTACCATACAACCCAGCAATCTAATTCCTCAGTATTCACCCAAGAGAAATGAAAGCATATTTCTATACAAAGACATATATGAATGATTATAGCAGTTGTTTTCATAATAGTCAAAAAGTGTAAACATCCCCAATGTCCATCAGTTGGTGAGTAGATAAGCAAACTGTGGTATATCCATACAATGGAATACTATTACTGAACAATAAAAATGAATTAACTACTGATACACAACAACATGGATGAATGTTAAGTGCATTATGTGAGTGAAAGAAGCCAGACTCTGGTCTACATACTGTATGATTCTATCTATATGTCAATCTAGAAATAGCAAAATTATAAGGACAGAAATCAGAGCTGGGTATTGGGGGACAGAGTAGATGTCATAAGTGCCCAAGGATAATTTTGGGGGTGATGGAAATTTTCTGTATCTCGATTACAAGGATTAAACAAACTATATATATTTATCAAAACTCATCAAACTGTACATTGAAAAGGGTGATTGTGTATGTGAAAATTATGTCTTAATAAACCTGACTTTTAAAAAAAAGACAATGCAAGCTGAGAGGCAGAGAGTGATCCTTAAGTCCAATAATTACGTCCCCAGTAACAAACCAAAACAAAGTCAGACAGTCTCAGAATCAGACAAATATAGACAAAGGAGCTCCATCCAGTTCGGGAGCTTCAGCCATGTGAGCAAAGATCTACCAGGGAGAGGCCCATTTACACCCTCCCTAGAGAAACAAGAAAAGGATCCTTAATAAGCACTGAGGATTTTCCTTCTTAAAGAAAATGGGAAAAGGGAGGTGATACAAACAAGTTAATGGATCTGCTTCAGAGCTTCCCACCTAGTTTTTTGACACGCCAGGTGGCTCCAGAAACTGCAAGATAATACAAACTTTGAAACACAATTATCACACACACTCACACATACCGGAAAAAGACTAGAACTTTCAACAAAAAAACAAAAGTGGTCACTAAATGACAGAATTATGGTGAGTTCCATTTTCTTCTTTTTGCTTTTCAGATTTTCCCAACTTTAATCTTATAATTGAGACAGGCTGGGACCTGGGACTCTTTGCAGCAGTGCTGCAATGCTTGCACCTGGACACATCTCTCCTCCAGCAACAAAATAGAGAAACTACATGGGACTAAAAATAACTGTGAGCATGCAGTTGGGGCAAATTCTGCACCCAAAAGATACAGAGAGACCTAAAAACCCAACTGCCACTTTTGAAGAGCCTGGAGCAAAATCAGGGTGTCCGAAGCAAAAGCAGGGTACTGTGCGTGCCCCCTGCACACAACAGCACCTAAGGGGTGGGCAAAACACCTAAGCCACCCCTCTGGCCCGACCCCTGGACACACTCCTACCCTCACTCCATGTAAGGAACAAGCTCGCCTCCCCTCAGTGAACAAGTAAGGGCACCTGTTGTTTGCTCTTGTTCCCCCCCCCACCCCCGCTGCAGCAGGGGCCCCAATAAAGCCTTGCCCCTATTTCTTGTCTGGCCTCTAGTCAATTTCTGTTGACTGGGGAAGACCAAGAACCCTGGTCGGTATCATAATGACCATGTTTACTCTTGTAATAAAAATTGTTTTTTTTTAAATGAATAAAGGTCAAAACACAAATGATAAGTTGGGGAAAATAGTTGCAACAGGATATGTTCTTCAATACACAGGGTTCTTAAAGTTATTAAGAGAATAAAAAAAACATAACAGAACAGAGAACTGTAAATGAAATATTGATACAAAGTGCTTATAACCATATGAAAATATGATCAACCTCACTAATTAAAGAAATGAAAATTAAAACAACTCAGACTGTCAATTTAAAAAAGCGTTATGATTTAATGTATTAGACTAGTTGTAAGGGAAGGTGTAATCTTTCGTATACACTGTTATACTGTGTAAATATTGTAGTGAAATAATAGGACACCTTTAGAAATATGCATCAAAATTTTAAATGCATCTACCTGATAGCTCAGCAATTCTACTCCTAGGAATTTGCCTATCTGTCTAGAAACAGGCGTATTTCCAATATATATGCAAAGATCATGTACAAGTCTCTTCAGACCAGTCCTCTTCCCTAGTTCTAAAAAACTGTAAACAACCTAAATGTCCACCAATAGGGGATGGTTAAATAAACTATGCTAAGTCCCCACAATGTGGGAGGGAAAGCTGCAGGACCTGTGATCATATATGTTCAGTTTCCACCCACACAATTAAATAAATAAAGCAAGTTGCAGAACTATGGAGAACATTATCTTCTTTGTTAAGGGAAAAATTAAAAAAACTATAGACAAGTTTGAACATGCATGGAAAACTACTGGAAGAAATGCATGAAAATGGATAATTATGTTTACCTCTAGGTAGGGAAACTCTTGTGTATCCTTAGTACTGTTTCAAATTTTACTATTTACATGTATTAGCTTTTATAACCACTTAACCTTGACCCTCAGTCTTGGTTTTCTACTTTGTAAAGTGGTAATAATACTTGTCAGGCTCACCTCAGAAGATATTTGTGAATACTAAATGAGAAAATGCAGAGGCATTGAAAGTGATTTGTAAGGTTTATATGGTAATACATAAACCGCATAAAAGTTGGGTATTATCACTAATGATTTTTTTTTAAGCTACAGGAAATCATTTTATGACCCAGGATTTACAACGGATAGGTATGAAGAAAAGTTAATTTAAGGGAAAAGGACAAATGAGAAATAAAGGCTAAGAACATTGCTACAAAATACATGAGTGGAAAAAGGCTTTTGTCTTGTTTGCCTCTAAGGTCAGAGTAGAAAAAATAAAAAGGGTCAAAAAATATACATACAAATGCTCATGTGAACTTAAAAAATTCTCTGCTAAATAAAATTTTAATCCTGTAGAACATTTTTAAGGCCCTTAAAAATGAAGATAAAAACCTTATGCGAAGTTCCACAGGAGCCTTATAATTAAAGGAGAGTCAGTTGAGACCAAGGTGATCCAAAGAGCAGTATGTTCCCTCCATGCAGAGTGAATTTTAAACAGGTGTTTGCAGATATCAATAAAGCTAACGTTCAAGAGAAACAGAAAAACAAGGAGACCTCAGAGTATTCAGTGGAGAGTGAAATTGCAACAAACTAACCCCCTACACTCACTATTAAAAGCTCATTAACTCCCAGCTGTTCATCCATTAGGCTAAGAAGAAGAAAAAATGCATGCCCTTCCTGTCACATATCTGTACCAGAGGTTTTCATCTAATAAAAGGGAGAGCGAAGGAAGATGAGAAGATAACAATCACACTCATATCACCAGGCTGTAGAGAGAGCTGTGCTAAGTGTAATAAACCTCTCGGCAATAAAGTCAGATGAATGTCCAAAATCTGCCATGTAAGGAGGAAAGAAGGGCGGAGTGGACACCCAGAGGCGTCACCGGACTCATCCTTGAACCACTTACAAACCGGAGGCCCACGACCCACCCGGCCAGGGGATAAACACCTCATCTACACTACAGACAGACACACCGGAAAAGAAAACATTTTCCACCAAGTTACTGTGGTATATAGTGTTTGACTACAACATTAAACAGAAGAGGGCATAGGAGCGCAAATCAGATGTAAAATAATCTATGCACAAACTACTGTTTTCTTTAAAGAGCGGTGGGATGGAGCTGCTTATTGTACGACAAAGCTTCCAGGCCAGCACTTAAACAAAGGCAGCCCAATTCTGGCCCATGGGGGTTATGTTTGGCTCAGAGCTCCAAAAAAATTGTAATTTTTCAGTTGTCAGTATTTACGAGTCGAGACAAGTAACTGAACGGTCTATCTCCAGCTTGTTCGGCAAAATTGGAAGATTGCAATGCTAGGCCTACACTTACATATTTCAGCAGAACACAAGACTAGTCTTAGGTATTTGAGTTTTTTGACCTTGATTATAGCCCAAGAAGAGTGAAGTATTAAAAATAAAATAGTTTTCCCTACGTCAGTCGCACGCTGTGGTGTAATAAATGGTTGGTCTTTCTTAAATCTTTTTCACAGTACCATCTCTATGGCCACATCTTCACCTATCTGGCACTATTCCTGCATGCCTCACCACCCTCCTTCCTCACTACCAGGGCCACACTGGCCTCCTTGCTGCTCCTCACACATACCAGTCACCCTCTGTCTCAGGACATCGGCACTTGCTGTTCCCTCACCTGGAACATTCTTCCCCCAGATATTATCAGGGCTGGTTCCTGCACCTGATTTGAGTCTTTACTCTCACATTCCCTTCTCAGAGAGGTCATATTTTTGACCAACCTTTTTAAAAGTCCATCTCTGACCCCTGCTCTATTTTTTCACATAGAACTCATGACATGTGACTCACCATGCTTTATTTGCTTATTTACTGCCTATCTCCCTCCACACATGATGTAAGCCTCAAGAGGGCAAAGTTATTGTTTTGTTCACTCTCTGATGAATATCAGTGCTGGGCACACAAGAGGCATGGAAAAAAGAAATTCCCATTGGACAAATTAACTTTGGTTCTCATCAGGAAACAAAAGAAAAGCACACATTCAACATATAGTCACACATATCAATGAAACCATGGTGACCACATATCTCTAAAAGGAGAGTACAATTTGTCAGGACAGATTTTCCCTAAAAGAAAAGCTAAAGGATATTCTTCAGGCTAAAGGGAAATCATATCAGAGAGAAATCTGGAACTTCATCACTGAAGGAAGAGCAACAGATAAATGGTAAATATCTGAGTAAATAGTCTATTGCTCTCCTCTTCAATTTTTAAAAAAGTGGATGACTGTTGAAAGCAAAAAATATAACATTATCTGGTAGAGTTTTCAATGTACATAGATGTAATATATTACATATATAATATATAAAGTAATATAAAGAAAGGAGGCTAAATGGACCTATATGCTTGTAAGCCTTCTACATTTTGCTCATTGTGTCAAAATATTAACTGTAAAGTGACTGTGAAAGATTAGTAGGTACCTTTTAAGCCGTAGAGCAATCCCTTAAAAAATGCAAAGAGATATAGCCAAAAAGCTAATAGATAGATTAAAATAGAATGTATTAAAAATTATTCAAATGACCCCAAAGAAGGCAAGAGAGGGGAACAAAGAAAATCAGAAGTTACAAACAGAAAACAAAGAATAAAATGGTAGGCCTAAGTCCAAATATATCAATAATTACATTAAATGTAAATGACCTAAACACACTAATTAGAAGACAGAGATTATCAGATTAGCTAAAATGAGAATACTTACAATTTAACCAAAGAAGAACCGGTTCTGTGTTGAAGAACAAGGCTGATTATACTCAGGTGACTTGCATTACACAGTAAATTCTTAGGTGGAAAGTCAGAGCCACATTTACATTGATATGGGAATCCCCTGAGTTAATTGTACAAATGACTTCAAATTAGACATAAGTGGAACAACCAACCAGGAACTATTACAATGGCACAGTAATAAAGCAAAATGGCTGAAACCATTGGATTCAGAAACTTGGGGTCAAATGGGAGAGGATGAACCAGAATCAGTAAAAAATTTAAAAGAATCTCTCCCACCTTTTGTATCACCTCAGCACTAATGAAGGAAGGAAGAAAGCATCAGGAATCCTACTTTGGTAACTTTTGGCTCTCTGGCATCCATGCCCACCCCCTAACAGCATACTGATTTCCTTTAGAAATATTTATGGCAACCCCCCAATATGTGCAGTGGCTTAATGGGAAGATAAGGCAGCTGCATATAGATAGAGACTCTTATAGAGACATGTGATCGAAACAGGAAAGAATGTGGTAAAGAACTAAAACAAGGTCACTGGGCTGGAGTCATCTATTACTGTGGGTTGGTATCAGGTGACGTGGTCCATAAAAGGGCTTCACCCTAACCACCTCACTACCTATGGCCCAGGAGCCATTGGTCATGCTGGTTCTGCTCTCTGTTCAATGCAAGTGATGTGTGTTGAATTGTGTCCCCCAAAAAGACATGCTGAAATCCTAACCCTCAGCACCTGTAAATGTGACCTTGCTTGGAAATAACGTTTTAGCAGATGTAGTCAAGTTAATATGAGGTCTAATCTAATATGACTGGTGTCCTTATAAATAAGAAGAGGAAAATGCCATGTGAAGAAAGAGATGCACAGAGTGTGATGATGGAGGCAGAGACTGAAGTGCTGTAGCATCCACCCAAGGACAACCCTTGGAAGAGGCAAGGAAGGACACTCCCCTGGAGCCTTCAAGGGGAGCATGGCACTGTCAACACCTCAATTTCAGACTTTTAGCCTCCAGAAATGATAGAATAAATTTCTGTTGTTTAAAGCTACCCTGTTTGTGGTACTTTGTTATGGCAGCCTTAGACAACTACTACAGCAAAGGATGATATTCCTCTTTGTTGGAACACACCATCATTTGAAGAGGGTAAAGGAGAGGAAAAAATATAGATTTGTTTCCATCAGAAGAACCGGACACTCAAGGAAAAAAAAAAAAAACAAAAAACTATATCCTGCCTCACATGAAGCAGCAATCGTAAAGACTACAAAGTAAATGAGAGGAACAGCCATATAACCTAATAAGGCACAGAAACAAATGGGAGCATCTCTTGTCTAGGCACAGTTGTTCATAGAAGTGTCTTACGATCTTTTGTATTTCTGTTGTATCAGTCGTAATGTCTCCTCTTCCATTTCTGATTTTGAGTCCCCTCTCTTTTTCTCTTGGTGAGTCTAGCTAAAGGTTTGTCAGTTTTGTTTATCTTTTCAAGAACCAGCACTTATTTTCACTGATCTTTCCCATTGTCTTTGTAATCTTTATTTCATTTATTTCCACTCTAATCTTTATTATTTCCTTTCTTTTACTAACTTTGGGCTTCATTTGTTCTTTGTCTAGTTACTTGAAGTGTACAGTTGGGTTGTTTATTTGAGATTTTTCTTGTTTCTTGATGTAGGCATTTATCACTATGAACTTTCCCATTAGAACTGCTTTTGCTACATCTTTTAAGTTTGGTATGTTGTATTTCCATTTTCATTTGTCTTAAGGTATTTTTAAATTTCTCTTTTGATTTCTTCTTTGATCCATTGGTTGTTCAGTAGTACGTGATATAATCTCCACATACTTTTGAATTTTCCAGTTTTCTTCCTGAAATTGATTTCTAGTTTTATATGACTGTGGTTGGAAAGGATGCTTGATATGATTTCAATCTTAAATTTATTATGATTGTTTGGTGGCCTAACATATGAGCTATCCTGGAGAACGTTCCATGTGCACTGGAGAAGAATATGTATTCTGTTGTTTTTGGATGACATGTCCTATGTATATCTGTTAAAACCACCTAGTCTAAGAAGATATGCTAATATTTTGATAGAAACTAGAAATCAGGATTTTGACATGATATTCCCACACTGAAACACCGTGCAGACTGAACACAGCACATATTTGGGCCAAATATGTCTCACAAGCCACCAGCTTACAATCCCTCCTGTCAATCACACCCCTGCACCCCAACGCAGAGATTCACATTCTAACAATGTGAATCTTAGACCAGCAGAAAAATCACGGTACTTTCAAAACTCAACAATCTACCAATGGATTTCATTGGTTGTCTAGAGTTTCTGAAGTATTAAGCAATCTTAATTGTTCTTAGAAAAATACCTTCAACATCCATCCTTGCAAGCTCATTTCACTTATTCATAAAATGAAATGCTGGCCTGATACCACATTATTAAATAGTACTTAACAAGGACAGAGGTTCATAGACAAAAAACCCATAACTCATCATCATTAGTAGAAAGAAAATATCAAATCTAACCTTATTTCTATTTTTGGTTGAGAACATTAGCTACAACTACATATGTAGACTCACCCATTCACAGTCATTTTCTTCCTCAATAAGTCCAAGAAATTTTTTTAGAAGAGACAGAAACGAAATTTCAATTTTGGTGGCACGTATCCTCATTTCATGGTCTGGGATATGACCTGAGCATCAGGATTTTTAAAAACTTCCCTGATGATCCTAGCATGCAGCAAACTTTGCAAACGTCTACAAAAGACAATGGAATGAAGGACTTTTTCTAACAGTGAGATAACATTCTTTCTTTGAAATTCAAAATACGATGCACTCATACACCAAAGATAATCCCTGCAAAGCTTTCAAAATTTCAGGAAAAAAAATCAGATTGATTTATGCTGTCTCTTGCCCTGATTTTGGTTAGTGAAAATCTTCTAGGTTCCTAAAAATGCTCTAAAGTTGCCCATGTCATTTTATAATCGTTGTTCTTCATGCAGCAATAATTTTCATCTAAAATGTTTTCAAATTAACTGGATTAAAAGAAATGCCATTTATAATGAACAAAATGTGTTCTGAAGATACAACTTTGCTTCCATTCCTAATGAAACTCAGACCTTTCATCTTAAATTCGAGCAGAATCTCAAACACTAAAATGAAATGAGTTTGATACTTTCATATTTCTATTAAATTGATGGCCATCTACACACAGGTAAAAAGCCTCCTCAGTCTCTTCATTATACCTGTACAGCTGTGCTACTACTCCTGTGAGATCAATGGGTTATACTGTCTCTTAATAGTGGGATTACATTTTTCCTATATTTCTGCTTTTATTATTCTGGACCTTGCAAAGCATCTCAACTTTGGCAAGCAAATACAGGCAGTTAATCGCTCTCTGATGTCAGGGAAGTAGAAGCTGACTTATCCAAAGCCTCCACTGGGAGACAGATCTTCGAATGACATCGTTTGAAAAATTCAAAAAAAAGAAGATAGTCCGTGGGCATGACCCCAACATTTGCTAAACAGAAAAGGAGACTGGACTATTGTTTTGAAATTCCACTAAACAGACTGCATAATTAAGAGAATACAGGCCCCGTAAGTGCACTCAGATGATCACTGCTCTACTGATAAACGCCCTCTGTTTTAATTGCTTGCTCGTAATTCGTTTCAGGGTTTGGGTTTGCAGCAAACCCTTTCAGATAAGCAATCCTATTTGGTGGTTCACAGATAGGCAGCCCAATTCGGAAATCCAACTGCCATTTAGGCAATGATTAGCCATAAAGCTAAATGGCAAAAATGGCATTTTAATTTTGAGCAAGAGAACATTAAAAACATTTAGCATGAACCAATGCTCTCCTGCAACAGTTAGCTGAACTTCACGGAGAGTAACAATTATGATCTTTTGCAAAAGGAATGAGTGAGACTTTGAGCCAGTTTTTTAAAAAAGGGAGCTGCCATTTTTATTGCTGTGCCTGAGTTATGGATTTTAAAAACTCCACCTCGTATGCAAGTTTAATTCACTCTATAACAAGGAATCAAAGGTAAGCACATAAAGTGGGATTCCAAATCAGATAAAGTGAAATTCAGAAGATGCCATCTTTACCTGCCAATCTACATAACTCAAGAGGTAGCCTCAATGTATTTAACAGCGTAATCAAAAAAAAAAAAAAAAAAAAGTCAAGACACTGGAATGGTGAAGCCGCTCCACTTACACCCTGTCCCCGATGAGTCATTTAAAAGTGGGCAGGGAATTCCCTGGTGGTCCGGTGGTTGGGAGTCAGTGCTTCCACTGCAGGGGGCCTGGGTTCGATCCCTGGTTGAGGAACTAAGATCCCGCAAGCCGCGTGGCGCGACCAAAAAAAAAAAAACTTTAAAAAATAAAGAAAAGTGGGAAGGTTGTCCCAATCAATGGGACATAGACACCTCTTATTCCCTGAGATGCTGCTAGGATCTTGACCTGTGCAACCCGTTATTTTTCAAACTCCTCTCTTTGGAATAAAAGGTGCTCTTGAAAGTTCTAGGATCTTTTACTAAACATTGGTAGGCATATGACAATGGATTTTGCCATTGATGAGAATACAGACTTCACGTTATAAGGAGTCACTGTTCATGAACACATGCTAAGGAAAGACAGCACCAGTTACTTTGTGTCTTTTTTTTTTTTTTTTTTTTTTTGCGGTACGCGGGCCTCTCACTGTTGTGGCCTCTCCCCTGGCGGAGCACAGGCTCCGGACGCGCAGGCTCAGCGGTCATGGCTCACGGGCCCAGCCGCTCCGCGGCATGTGGGATCTTCCCAGACCAGGGCACGAACCCGTGTCTGCTGCATCGGCAGACAGACTCTCAACCACTGCGCCACCAGGGAAGCCCCGCTTTGTGTCATTTTTTTCCCTTCGATTTACCCCTGCCTGGAGAACTAATCACTAACACGGGGAGGTCTGTCTTCATCCTGGCTGTCTTCCTTTCTTACCTTGTACTTTGAAAAGCTGTAGGGTGTATAAAGATCACTGTATTTGACTCATGTTAAATACAGGCTGCATTATTATAAAGTAACACAGGTAACTTTAAAGATCCTCACTCGCAATTAAATAAAAATAACAGGGACAGCTCTGGCCTTCAGATGACTTTATCTTCTTCCCCAGATTGACCACTGGTCTGCTCTTCCTTACATTTCCATATCACTTCTCCCTGCTTTCCGTGGCTCCCTCCTTTCTTCACATTTCTTTCAATATTCCACATTATGTATTGATCTTAGTGAACGGCTTAGGCCTACCTGAAGTCATAAGGGTAACTGAGAGCCAAGAAGATGTCTTTGTTAATCATTTGGAATCAAGGGGTGGGGAGATACATATATATATATATATATATATATATATACACACACACATACACTCCACCCCTCAGAAAGCATGCTGTAACCCCTTTATTGAATGTGGACGAACGACTCTGATTCTTTTTTTATTTTTTTTAATGATCATCCACTTAACCCCACTAAGGCAAAGAGCAGTAGGAATTGACCGCATCAAAGACAAAGAGAGAAAAAAAAAATACAGCTACTGTAGAACCAAGTGTTGATGCAGATGAAAAAACATAGGCTACCAAGAGTTATACAGCCTAAACTAAGCCTATGCTTTTGAATCAGGTTTATGCTTCAATAGGGAAATCACAATTAATTTTGAAAAATTAAATTCAGAGTGCTATAAGTGCTTTACTAGCACTCAAAAACGTGCTTCGATTTTTATTGTGACTTGGACAAGAACTGAAGGTTACAGAAAGAATAAGCATAAAACACACTTTTCTGGCAGAAGTGTTTCTCCAGATATGGAAATTCCTGAGGAATTAGAGGAGCAAAGGAAGTAGCCTTTGAAAGGAAGCTGGTTTTCTGATGTGCTTCCACATGTCTTGTTTAGAGAAGAAAGTCAGATATATGAGTCCATGAACTACAGAATAAATCCCAAGGGCTCCCTCTTTCAACGAATACGTATTTGAAGGCCACCATGTATCCAACACGGTGCAAGCACCAGGGATGTAGCTCTGAGTGGAAGAGATCCCATCCCCATGGAGCACACAAGCTTCTCTACTCCATTCACTGGATAAATATAACAGTGGACATCACAACACTGTATATTGTTAGTAGAATTACAAATCATCTTGACCTATACAAGTACACACACAAAGGACCGAGGCCAAAGAGCGAGATCTCAACATACATCATTATCAAATGCATCACGGCAGGAAGAACCAGGGTGTGTAGATGTTATTTTTCAGGTAGGGCTTTCTGGAACAGCGAAGTTCTGAGCAAGGTTTATTTGTAAGGAAATGAAGAACATGAAGTAAGATTCCATGTGTAGCAAAACTGGTGCTATGACTTGATCAAACTCAGGCAGGTGACAAAATTGAGAAGAGGATGATTTTACTTAATTAGACAGCAAATATGTGCCTAAGAGGTAGAAATCACCATTCAAGGTGTTGGGCAATAGTTTCTTACACTTTATAATGCTCTCTGTCCTATATGTGTATTCTGGTTGGGAGCAGATGACATGAACACACAAGTTAACTAATTGGGCCTCATTCTTACTTCTCCCTCACCTCCCACATTCAATCACCAGTGTCCTGACAGCACTGTCTCCTACCTCATAAATCCATCATGGTGGATTGCCAACTTGGCCACAAATTCCTCCCCTCCTTTCATCTGTGCCCTTGCAATGTGACTTGGTAACTTCTCCCATCAAGAGGTGGAGTCTTTTTCCACACCTGAATCAGGGTTAGACTTGTGACTTGCTTTGGCCAATACGACATCAGCAAACAGTGAAAAAGCACTTGCGTGTTAAAGACTTGCCTTCTTGCTGCTCTTTTAACTCGCTGCCCTGTGAACAAGCCCTGGATAATTCTGGATGACAAGAGACACGTGGCCCCCTCACCCCCTCACCCAGCCAGCAGCCACCCAACCTCAGACAAGTAAGTGGAGCCATCCTGACCAGTCAGCCCCTAGCTAACCTTCCAAGTGATCTCAGACAAACAAGTAAACCCCATCAAACCAATGGCTTGTCACAAACCGAGAGAACTGTCCAGAAGAAGTGTGAGCTGAATAAATGCTAATGTTTTAAGCCGTAAATTTTGAGGCAAAAGCTTATACATCGAGTTACTCATCTCTTTCCTCTGCCATCGTAATTTCTCACCTAAACTATTACATCTTCCATCTTGCCCTCGCCAATCCACTTGCCACAATGCAGCCAGATGGATCTTTGAAATTATATACATGTGAGTCTACATGTAAATGTATATATATATATATATATATATATGTATATATAATGTATGTACTATATAAATATATTTTTAGATATTAAATATATTTTTAGATATTAAATATATATAGGGACTTCCCTGGGGGAGCAGTGGTTAAGACTCTGTGCTCCCAATGCAGGGGGCCTGGGTTCAATCCCTGGTCAGGGAACTAGATCCCACATGCATGCCTTAACTGGGAGTTTGCATGCCACAACTAGGAGCCCACATACCACAGCTAAGGAGCCGGAAAGCCACAACTAAGGAACTGGTGAGCTGCAACTAAGACCTGGTGCAACCAAATAAATAAATAATTTTTTTAAGTGCCATCTTTAAAAATAAATATATATATAATATACATATGTACATATAAATACAAACATAGAAATTTGATGAACTCACTCAATGGTGTATGGTAAGTATTTAACAACCCTTTCAAGGGTAGGAAGAGTGACTTGTGGCATTTGCCAATTTCCACAGTGCAAACAGTCCCACCATGGCAGATTTCAAGCTACCAATGGTTTAACCAGTTGCTTGCACAAATTTTGAAAAAGGAACAATCAGCTTTCATGAGCCAGTATCAAGCGCACTCTAGCAAAACACTCTTTTCTCCTTAAAACTTTCAATGGTTTCCCATTAAATTCCGGATAAAATCCAAACCTCACACGCCATATCCTATAAGGTCTGTAGGACCAGACTTTGCTTCTCTTTCCTTCCCAAGTTCTACAGTCTAGTCCTGTTAAATTTCTTTCATTTCCTTTAATGGTGTTTCTCAAAGCATGGGCTTAAAAACATTGGCAAAAGAATCTCACGGAAGGAACACCGGTTAAAAATTGGGAAAACAAAGCTTCATCCCAGCGATCTCAAGTTAGAACTTCTTGGGAGTGGAGTCCAGAGATTACAGGTTTTAACTACCTGAACAGATTCACGCCCAGCAGAGGGAGCAAACCTAGACAAAGGACCACGTTAGCCCACAGGATTTTATTTTGCCCATACAGTGTTTTTAAAATTTTAATCCATTGCCAAAATTTTTGAATTGGCAAATGTGAAATAAAAACTCTTCAGAAACAGAAGTTCTGGCAACCTGGACTAGAGCTGAGAGGACAAAGCGACTTGAAATAGCCTTTTGACTCACAACGCTGCCAACATGCATTGTCCTCATCCTGGCCGGCTTCTTTCAATGATTCATCCTCCCAGACAGAGGAGTTTGAGACCCTTGGTGTATGACAGTTTCTGGGCCTTTCTACTTCCTCCCATCTACAATAGTCCATTCCCCTTCTTCTACACTATCCTCACCTGCACCTAGGTAATTCTGGGATTCACGTTAAATAACACCTCCTCACCGAAGCCCTCTCAGATCCCGCAGACTAAACCTTCCTGTTAAATTCTCCCACCCCTTCTCCTGCTGTAACACTCATCACACCTATAATTACCTGGGAGATGCCAGTCACCTCCACTACATAGTAAGTCCCTCAGAGGAAATAATCAGCATTTCTGTGCTCAGCACACAGGGTCTCAGAGATGAACATACTTTAGATGTTTGTTAAATGAATGGATAGACTCATAAATAATCAGATAAATTTCAGATCATTTTGTGCTGGGAGTCCTGCAGGAAGGACTCTGAGAAGAGGTAAAATTTTAGCTAGACATTAAAGAACAGGTGCAGATACTAATAACAGAGAAGGCAGAAAGCATTCTAGATGGGCCAATTCCAACAGCTATTAATTTGGGGCCACTCAGCATCCACTGCCTTCAATGCTAGTAAGAGCCTGTTTTTCCTTCAGTAAAAGGCCTTCCCTATTTCCAATCTCATGATTCAGGTGGGGCCCTACCTTCCAGCTCCCGTTACAGATCCTATGACCCAAACCTAAGATGTCAGTGCCTTGCATTTGCCCCCTGTGTCACAATAAATGGTTTAGTAAACAATAAGGTCTTACTGTATAGCACAGGGACTATATGTAGTATCCTGTGATAAACCATAATGGAAAAGAATATGAAAAAGAATGTATATATGTATAATTGAATCACTTTACTGTACAGCAGAAATTAACACAACATTGTAAATCAACTATACCTCAATAACATTAAAAAAACAAAAAAACAAAAACAATAATTGGTTTAGTGATGAGTTCAAGTCTACCCAAGCAGGCCCAGTTAGAGCTAACCCAGTCTTATACCCAACTAACAAGTATATTGCTCCATCCCATGACAATGAAACTGGAATGGTTGTAAGGACTGAGCTACTATCTTGCCACCACATGGACCCTAAAAATAAAAATAAAATCCAGAAGAAAGCAGAGGCAAAAAGCAGAGAAAAATTGCATCTTGGAGCGATTGTTTGAAGCTCAATCAAGCTATCAACACAGCAGACTCTGCCTTCACAAGAGCCACCATATGCCCCTTTTGCTCAAGACAAACTGGATGAGTTTCTGCCACTTGGAAGGAGACCTAAATAAAACAAGGAATTATGTGAACAAATTTACAGAACCTCCATACCCTAAAGAAATCACATGCTGACTGCAGATTTATAGGCTGGCGACTAGCGGATGGAGCTGGAAAAAAAAAATATTTTTTTTTTTTGGCCAAACTATAGAGGAGCAAAGGCCTGATTGTAGGGTTCCAATACCTTACTACTTCCAAAAAGAAAATAGGGGTGCTACTCAGTATTTTTAAAATCTATATACAGAAAGGTGATATTGTGATTTATCATAAGAAATATACATATTTGGTCTTTGTTCCCATTTCTGGCACAGAGCTCTCCAAACCTTTGGAATTTCCTAAGTGCTGAGAGTGATAAAGGTGTCCTTTATTATGCTAATAAGGTGACCTGTGGACAGTACATAGGATGGAACTGGTTGCTAGTGGAGCCAACCCTATGATCAGAGGGTCAGAATTTCCAGTCACATCCCCTATCCTCTGAGGAGGGGAGAAGGGCTGGAGATCGAGTTCAATCACCCATGGCCAGTGATTTAATCAATCATGGCTACATAATGAAGCCTCCATAAGAACCCCAAAGGATGGAGTTCAGAGAGCTTCTTGGTTGAACATGTAGAGGGGCTGGGAGCAGCTGGGAGAGGGCAAGGAAGCACTGACCCTTCCCCGTACCCAACCCTAACCTTACACATCTCTTCCACCTGAATGTTCATCTACATCCTTTATCATACCCTTTAACAAACTAATACTGTAGGTAAGTGTTTCTCTGAGTTCTGAGAGCTGTTCTAGCAAATGAATCGAACCCGAGGAGAGGGCTGTTAGAACCTCCAATCTCTTGCCAGTTAGTCAAAATAACCTGGGCTTGCAACTGATGTCTGAGGTGTGCATGGGGGCAGCCAGGGGGCAGTCTTGTGAGGCTGAGCCCTTAACTGGTGAGGTCTGACCATACCTCTGGGAAAACTGTGTCAGAATGGCATTAATTTCATATACACACTACTACATATAAAATAGATAATCAACAAGCACCTACTGCATAGCACAGGGAACTCTACTCAACACTCGGTAATAACCTATATGGGAAAAGAATCTGAAAAAGAATAGAGATATGTATATGTATAACTGAATCAGGTTGCTGTACACCCCAAACAAACACAACATTGTAAATCAATTATATTCCAATAAAAATAAGAAGAAAAATTTTAAAAGCAAGGGATGGAGGGAGGAAGGAAGGCCTACAGTATTCCCCTCAGGCCTCGGTGACCTGGGCTGGTGTCACATCCCAGGAGCCGGAGCAGCCTTGGGTTCCAAGGCTGGACTGTCATGGGGCAGAGGGAGCTGGGGAGGATGTGCCCACAAATGAGCCCCCCTTGGACCTGGAGTGCCTGGTCCCCTGCGGATGGGACCACAATCGTCCCCTGGTCTCCAAGTCTCCTGGTGGTGGGGTTCCCACGGGCAGCCTCCTTCCTCGGAGTCTCCCCACCTAAGTAGGACGGCAAGCTCAGCATAGCGGTTTTGGCAGGGCTTGGGATTTGTCTGCCAGGGTGAAGGGTAAGGGGGAAGAAGTAAGGAGACACAAGGCCTGGGGTGTTTCTTCTGACGCATTCCACTCAAATCTACCACCCAAGGACAAGACTTCCTCTAAGGCTCTGGTTGCCGGCGTAACCCTAGTGGGGCATGAGGAAATGCTGCCCCCTTGTGGATATTTTCCATAACAACAACTTTACAAAAGGTGCTTATGGACACTTCATATTCGCAAGGCCTGCGGGGCTGTGAAGGACACCTGCCTTCAAGAAAAGTCCTGGGGTGGGTAATCAAAAAATAATTCAAAACAGGGCAGGCCTTCAAGAAGCCAATTTCAAGAGGTAAATTTAATGCACACTGTTTTTGTTTTTTTTTAAAGCACACGAAAAGCTGCTCCCTATCGCTAATTGTTAAGAGAACTCCAAATCAAAACTACGAGGTATCACCTCTCACCAGTCAGAATGGCCATCATCAAAAGGACTACAAACAATAAATGTGGGAGAAGGCATGGAGAAAGGGAACCCTCCGACGCTGTTTTTGGGAATGTAAATTGGTTACAGCCATGATGGAGAACACTATGGAGTCTCCTTAAAAAACTGAAAATAGAATGACATGATCCGTAAATCGCACTCCTTGCGTATACCCAGAAAAAATCATTCACGTGGACCTAGGTGTACACCTGAAACTAACACAACACTGTAAATCAACTATATTCCAATACAAAATAAAATTTAAAGAAAAGAATTGCATTAAATTGTAGGACACCCAGCTGGTGTCAGAGAGAATTGCTCGATGTGGGGAAAAAACCTCCACACATTTGGTGACCAGAAGTGTCAGAAGTGAAACATTCTCTTGAAGGTAAAGGAGACACACAGGAAAGAAAGACATAATAGGGAAGAACTGGGTTTTTCCTTAGATAGAAAGATAGAAAACTGTAAACGTATTCATTTACAAGAATAAAATCATCAACCTCTTTCCAGAAAAGCAGGACTAGTAAAATTAAGTTACACAAAATAAAACAGGACCAAGGAAAATAATAAAATATGCAAATTTAAATTTCCACATGGTTATTACAATTAAGTTTAAACATGTCACTGAGTTTCCTGATAACCAGTTTTCCTGCAGTCTTTGTTTTATTTTTAAAAGAAAGATGCATCTTGAAAATAGTTTACTCTCTGGGCTACAGGGAACGATTGAAGGGTTTTTGAACAGAGACATGTTAGGAGTATGTGGTGGACAGAACAAAGCCATCCCTCTCCCTGCCCCGCCCAACCCCCCAAGACGTCCACGTCCTAATTCTCAGAACCTGGCAAAGGGACTTTGCAAGTGTGACTAAGTTAATGATCTTGAAATGGGGAGATTGTTCTGGATTCTTCTGGTAATCACAAGGGTCCTTGTAAGAGGGAGGCAGGAGCCTCAGAGTCAGAGACAGGGCAATGTGACAAGGGAAGCAGAGAGAGAAAAGGCAAAATGATGGGAGGACACGCACCAAGGAATGAGGATAGCCTCTAGTAGGTGGAAAGGGCAAAGAAATAAATTCTCCCCCCAGAGCATCCAGAAGGAACCAGCCCTGCGGACACCTTGATTTTAGGACTTCTCACCTCTAGAACTATAAAATGATACACTTGCGTTGTTTTAGGCATTTAAGTTTGTGGTATAAAGCCCATTTTCTTAGACATACTCTATCTTAGTGTCACTTACAGAATCAAGCTTTTAAACAAATGGAAGCATGGCATGGATTTTGTGAAAATCCAGTTTGGCTTATATGAAAAAAAGTGAGTCGGGGAGCGTCTAAGCAACCCGCCAAGCTCAGGAAGTGTGAGTTCTCGGCCTCCCAGTTCACATTCATCTCTGTAACAGGTTTGCTCCACAGGTGCTTTGAGTTCTCCAGGGCCTGGCACCAGGACGCAAAGGCTGCTTTTGAAGAATTTCATTAAGACATGTCTGAAAGACTCGTCACAGCTTAAACGGAGAAAGAAAAGCAAGTTCTGCCAGGCGCATCTTCCACAAATTTAATGAGAACTGAAGCACGTGAAGAAATGAGTTGCGATCATTATTAACGAGATGTGGAATTGAAAATAAGGCTAAGGACAGGACAAACTCATGAGGTTAAAATGATGGGACGACAGCTTTGTCACCAAAGCCATGGCCGTGTGGCAAGTATTGAGGGGAAGACAGCAGGTGCCACCCCTTCGACAGGTGCAGAGCTAATAGGGCTTGCAAGTGTCAAACGGCCACTGCTGCCTGGTTCGAAAGAGCCCCCCATTAACCTGCGTGACCTCAAGACCCCAGAGTCTCACAGCCAGATCTGCTCTGGATTTACATTCCAGGAAAGGTTACTCCCCTACCTTCCAAGGTCATGAGTTTTACTTTTACGCAGGGCAGTTAGGAGACTTAATAAATACTGTTTTCAGTTATTGTCGCTGGCATGTAGATTTCTAAGTGAAATTCACACCCATATCCTCACTGGCCAAAATATTAGCAAAAATTACCATTTTGCTGATGTATCCCTGTTTCACTCTGTCTTTGCCTAATTGACCATCCCTTGTGGCTCTGAATGAGCCCTAATCCCTGTGGGTTTTGTGGCAGCCTTTGGGGGGAATATGCAGGTTTAGGCTGAGGACCACTTTCATCTCTTTTCCACTGATGGCTGTTCAGTGGCTTATGTGAAAAGCTGGAATTAAGAACCTTCTTAGTGTACAAAGTTTCTCCACTCACAACACCAACTGCAGTGGTGCTTTGCTTACTACAGTTATCTGTTGACGGCAGCATGAATGTGGCCCAGAAAGGCATTTTTTACCTGCTACGTATCCATCATGGCAATGCAATCAGGCAGAGTTTTACCACCACAGTCTAGATCAGAGGTTGGCAAACTTTTTCTTAAGAGACCAAACAGTAAATATGTTAGGCTTTGAGGGCCAAGAAGGAGAATCAAGGCTATTATATCAATGCCTAAATAATCATTTGAAATACGACCATTTAAAAATGTAAAGAATATTCTTAGCTCACAGACCATACAGAAAGATGTAGGGGGCCACGGTTAGCGCAAGGGCCATACTTTGCCAACCTCTAATCTAGATAATTAAGAAAGCCTGTTCATAGGTGGGGGGAAAAACCCTGGAATTTGAAGTGTTCCCTTAATCATTCAAGATCCTTTACATAAAATCCATGTAGTATTTTTTTTCCTAGAGCCCAGAAAACAATGGTGTGTATAAGATGCAAACCAGCCACTGGGAGCTTCAGGGTTTTTTGCAGGTAAATACAGTTAAGGAATACTGATACGCACTTAGGTTCACAAGATTTTTCGAACTAACAGGGTAGGGATTACATTATATTTTTACTCTATTGCAAAATGATAATAGAGGTATTAAGCAACACGGAAAGCTATTCTAATTGATATCACCAGTTAGCTAACTTTTATATGCAGTTTAGCCTCCTCTAATTGACATTTTATAAATGGTATCTGCTTCTAAGCATTCCCTTTTGATTCACACCAATCTGTTGGCATTACACAGGAACTGGAAGAAAATATGGAGCCTTCTGCTTCAAGTATCCTAATTTACATGCTAAATCAGAAGGTCAAAATGAATCTGTGTCATATTTAGAGCCCGGTACATTGGCCCAGAAATAAAAGGCAGCATGTTGATTTTTTTTTTTTTTTTTTTGGTGGCAGGAAGGATAATTCCCACAAACAAAGCAGCAAGTCATAACTCAGTGTGAGTTTAGAACAACAAAATCTAGTACACTGGAAGATGGATACTGCGGAATGTGTTTCGGCATGATGAGTATGGCTCTGTTGAAGTTGAAAATTCTTCTTCATTCTGATAGTAGCTGAGGAACACATGGCTTGCAGTTATCATAAATATGTAAGCCCTAGAAGTGTTCTGCATTGAAGAGCAACCAGAACACAACAGTGCTGAACTACACAGAGCACAGAGAAAACCGTCTGACACCTACAGAAGAATGCGAAGCCTTCCCCCATACAGTATGATTTCTAAGCGTAGTAGAACATCTGAGACACCACCTAGCTTTCCCACACAGCAGTAGTGCATAGAGCAGCCCCATTTTTGAAAGGCTCCGTGGGGACGAAGTTAGCCTTTCTTTCAATTAAATTACCACATTTTCGCAACACAGAACTTGAAATAGAACTTCAAGTGCTTTCTTCTTTGGAAACTTGCTGTCAAAATCGAAGCTTACTAGTACGATGAAGAGCTGTACATTGCAAAGGAGGACTCTAATCGGATGGTTTGCTTCAGCTTAAGTGTAACTTTCCACCCTTCTCTAGGCACTGTGATTTTTTTCCCCTTGTTCCTGTCTGCCTAACTGAGTATCTGAAATGCCACCCAAAGAGATCTTTATTGAAAATTCCCTTCACTGATGAATTATGAAGGTAGCTCACTTTATATCTATGGCAGCTACAGCCATAATGTTTTGTAGTTATCAGGCGTCAATAAATAAATACACATGAGATCCATCCATCTATTTGTTAATGCCTATTATGTGCTATGCTAGATAATGAGAAATACAGAGCTGAATAGTTTACAGAGGGCAATACTCCTCTCCCTGTGTTGCTACAGAATTGGTTGGAAACTACTGCCTTCTCACACTCAGTCCTCCAAATGGGAAAAGGAGGAACTGATTTGATTGGTGAAATAATGAGAATCCAAAATCCCTGGTCCATCATTCGGTCCTGGGCAAGTTGATTTATTCACAATTGCTCTGCTGACCAGCATCATGGTCCACCACGATGCTGCACGTGGGTTGATGGATAACTGTCTGTTCTGCCACTTAACAGACTACAGTACAGTGTAAACGTAACTTTTATATGTGCTGGGAAACCAAAAAATTAGTGTGACTCGCTTTATTGCAATATTTTCTTTATTGCGGTGGTCTGGAATCAAACCTACATTATCCCTGAGGTATGCCCGTATTCTGTTTTAATACGATGATCGCAGTGGATTTGAACATTTTAAAGTACAATCAAAACCCTGAAAGCACAGTGGATCAGTATGAATCACAGCCAACAGTGTGTCTTTTGGATTGCCAGTTCGTGAACTCAGTTTACCAATGCGATGAAATTCTAGTACAACAAAATAATCTGGACATGGATTTAAAGTTCATTATGACAGTACGGAGTTTAGAGTTATTTATCTAGAAATATAACTTGTGGCCAACACAATTTGGTTGCTTCTTTTTGGCAGTTCTGAAATATACAAATTTGATATAGTAAGATAGGAAATATTATTAAAGTTTCACTATATGTACAATGTTAACCCTTCACAATTAAACAAAAGGTGATGAATTTCATTTCAAAGCTGCTGAGCCATGGAAACTATAAACAGTTTGTGCTACACCATATGAAGGTGCCAATTTAGCTGGTATGCAGATACACAGACTTTGTTAGCCCTGTGGAAACCAATTCTGCAAATTATTTTACCACCTTTCATGGCTGTTGTTTTAACAGTTAATACTTACAAGTTACATTTTTTTAATCTATAAGAATGTCATCCATACATTCACTGATGCTGAAGAACACGGCCAAAAATCAATAGCTTTTGAACCACTGCCAACATATACCATGCTGTTAATTTAAGTACAACTTCTGAGCTATTAGAGATAATACTGAGGAAATAAACACAGTATCAAAGCAACAATAAGATATGATGGCTGTAGATTTACGGACCATGAAGACAACCCCATTTGATTTTTTTTTTTTTTCCCAGAAGAAAATCAGTCTCAGATGCATTGTGCATTGTGAATTATGTGAGCTCTTCAGGCAACACTCCTCACAATAAATCCCACTGCCACTGGGTTTTAAACCTTGTCACAAACAGTGAATCCATGAGGGCACATTCCCAGTAGCTATGCTTCATTGGGGTGTTTTGTCCCTATGTAACTTTTTATTCGAAAGATGAATGAGAAAATATTGACTATCTAAACCATGGTAAGTAACTAAGAGCTCTCTGTCTTCTATTTCAAGACACGGCTGTCAAATCCATCACTTACAAAGACACTTGCAGGTCCTTCCTCCAGTAAATCTGCAATGGAAACCGCCTGCAGAAAAGCTCTACTGGTATTAATTCTGCAAACCTATTGAGCCTCATGTTAACAAAATAAAAATGTATCATGCTCGCTCCTGTTATATGGCAGGTGTGGACAGCTTTGAAAAGCTATGTGTTTACTTGGGGCTACCATAGCTTTCTAAATTATGCTGTGAAAACAAATATTGACTTTTCAAAAAATGTCATCCAGGTAGTGAATGTGGTGTAAAATGTTCTTGAGTCAAATGAATTTGACAACCACGAGCATGCCTACTATGTGCAAAGCCATGTGCCATATTTAAGCCTAAAACTCTCACCAAATAAGCTATCTGATATGCTAGCTAATGAGTTCCTCTTAGGAACTCTGGTTGAAGCTCACCTGTGGATACTGAGCAGTGACAATGGTCAGCACAATTTAATGGACCTTCTTACTCATTCTTGGTCAAGAAAATTTTCCTGACCACTGTTATTTAACCAAAATTGCCTCTAAGAGGCAACTGCACTGAAATTCTTATAACACTATTCATTCCTTTCATTGTGTTTAATGCTTTGCTAACATGGAGTTAATTTCACTCTCACTACCCTATCTTACTGTTTATTTGATAGGTCTTCTCTCCTGGTAAGTTAGCTTTATAAATAACGTTTCAAACCACGAAACCCAAATAAAATTCAATTGGTACAAGAAAGCCCTTGCCCTTTTCCAAATGAAACAGACCAGTCATATCCTTGTCCTAATAGACCTACAGTCCCTTCGATCCTCAAGGATTTACAGAATACACACACTGACTCTTGATATAAGTATTAAGATCTCGAAGTTTCACTATACTGCCTTCTGGTCTTTCCAAAATGCGCTTCCCAGGGATTCACGCCCCAAGGGGGTCCACAGTCAGAAATGGAGTTGGAAGACACGGCAACTGAACCAGGATGGGGAAAAATTACATTTTCATTCCATAAGCTCAAATTGAAATCTCCAATGATGAGGCAATGAAATGCAATAGTATCAGCAGTACCTGCGGTTTTATCACCAAAAGAGATCATGAATATTTTCATCTCACATTTCAGTTTTTGGAGATGCGTTGAAATATCATTTATGCTCATTACAACTTCTAAAGTACAGTAGATTTAAGGCCTGCCACAAGATCTTTTTTAATGTGTTACTAAGGTTCAAACATAACTTTAACGCAACATTTGAGGGTTTTTTAGTATTTGCTAAGTGTAATTCAATATAATGGAATTTCTGGGTCATAGTACTGAGTTTATGAATTAAAAAGAGAGTTATGAGAACAGTCCATAGACTACATAACGCACTGCCAAAGGGGTCCATGGCTCAGAAAAAGAACCAAAATAGGTGCAGTACAGTGACGGTACGTGAGCACCAATGAGAACCTAAAGCTTAGAAACACTGTGAGCGGCCCACGTTGCTTGGCTCACTGCCCCCTCCATCTTCACAGCCGGCAGTCACTTCACTCCAGCCTCTGCTTCTGTCCTCCCAGCTCCTGACTCTGACACTCCCACTTCCCTCTTTCACTCACAAGGACTCTTGTGACTACACTGAGCCAGCCAAATCACCCAAGACAATCTCCCCACCCCAAAATCCTTAATTTAATCTCATCTGCGAAGTCCCTTTTCCCATGTAAAATAACATTCACACCGGTTCCAGGGATTAGGAAGTGGATCTCTTTCAGGAACTATTATTCTACCTACCACCCTGGCCCTATTTCCTTCCAGCCATGCTTTACGTGGCATAACAATCCAATGAGTTTCAAAGTATCATCTTCAGTGTAACAGATGAGAAGTCTGAGATTTTAAGTTCAGAGTTCAAAGTCATATGGCCAGCAAGGGGCAGAAACAAGAACCAGTCCTCTTAGACACCAGACATTTTGGGGTGCCTTCTGTGTATCAGATGTTTATATCCAGGTTCCCTTATCCTTTACCCTCCAGGCTTGCTGTCCCATACTCTCTAGACCAACTCTCATTTACACTTGGATGCGAAGTTTAATGCTTCCTTTCATGGCTCTCGGGGGGCTGGTACTTTCACTGACATGTCTCCCCATCTGTCCCTGAATTTTACTTTTACTCATCCATTATCTTACTGCACATACTTCAGCATAGGGGGAAAGCAAAAAGGAGAGGCTCACTTAGCAACGTCTTTATCCTTTGATGAACTTGGTCCTCATAACTCATAAAATGCAACCGTTGAAGGGAATGACTTTCAGTATCTGTAAGGCCTTCTACAGGGAGTCTCAGGTCAATTCAATGACCGTCTCCACTCTCTGGTGCAAGACTTTATATTGGATTCTATTGGGGACACAGAAAGGTGTTCATCCCTGCTCATAAATTGTTTATAACATAAGGGATGGGAGAGGGATAAGCAGAAATCAACTCGTGCAAACGTGACTATTTGACAGGGAGGGACGCAGTCAGCGTCCCAGGCTACAGGTCAGCATCACGAAGGGGCTTTTAATAAGAGAATAAATCAAACCAGCAGGACCTTCCTTTGGAACAGGCAGGGAGCTCGGCAGAACAAAGAGGGTTTTGCAGGTGAGTGATGGCTGTTGGCTTGAAATCATGGCACAGCTCAGGGAAGAGTTTTATTTGGGCTGAAGAGAGGAGGTGAGACAGGAACAGACCACTGGACCTGGAATCAGAAAGCCAAGGTTTGGAGAGTCAGCTCTGCCACTACCTGTATAACCAAAAATACTTGATTATCTCAAGTTTTCTCACCCATAAAAAGGGATAAGAAGGCTAATTCAGAGGGTGGTATGATTAAAATGAAATGAAATAAAATAAAATAAATAAAATGTAAAGTAAAGTAAAATAAGTGAGCCTGTGTAAATGTTCAGCTGAATTTGAGGATAGAATCCCTACAGAAGAGCATCACCTGGAAACGAAGGAGAAGAGGAGGCACAGTATAGTCTGCAGAGACTCAAGAATAAGGAAAACCCACCTTCCTTCTGAAGACTCAATACTTTCCTACTCCAACCTCTTTCTTACTCAGTAATATTAGAGCAAAGAGATGTGAGAATAAATAACAGGTCTTGTATTATTTCAGAAGATTTCTATTTTACAGGAAGTCAGCTCTTCTCAAAAGACCATAGAATAATCACAGATTCAGCAGATGTACGCAGAGACAGTCTAGAATTTTCCACGACTGAAATCCAACTTTGTATGAAATGTGGCACCCAGATTTATACTACCATGTCTTGTCTAAGAAGCCCCAATAACAGTGCCAATGTAATGATTATTTTGAATAGCTGAAGCATTCAGGTACTTGGGAATAAAAGTGAGAGTAAAGATTGGTTCAACATGGCGGAGTAGAAGGACATGCGCTCACTCCCTCTTGCAAGAACACTGGAATCAAAATTAACTGCTGAACAGTCATCGACAGGAAGACACTAGAACTCACCAAAAAAGATACCCCACATGCAAAGACAAAGGAGAAGCCACAATGAGATGGTAGGAGGGGCGCAATCACAATAAAGTCAAATCCCATAAATGCTAGGTGGGTGACTCACAGACTGGAGAACGCTTATACCACAGAAGCGCACCCACTGGAGTGAAGGTTCTGAGCCCCACAACTGGCTTCTCAACCTGGGGGTCCGGCAATGGGAGGAGGAGGAGTTCTTAGAGAATCAGACTTTGAAGGCTAGCGGGATTGGATTGCAGAACTTAGACAGGACTGGGGAAAATAGAGACTCCACTCTTGGAGGGCACACACAAAGTAGTGTGTGCATCAGGACCCAGGGGAAGGAGCAGTGACCCCATAGGAGACTGAACGAGACCTACCTGATAGTGTTCAAGGGTCTCCTGCAGACGCGGGGGGTGGTTGTGGCTCACCGTAGGGACAAGGACACAGGCAGCAGAAGTTCTGGGAAGTACTACTTGGCGTGAGCCCTCCTAGAGTCTGCCATTAGCCCCACCAAAGAGCTGGGTAGGCTCCAGTTCTGGGTCACCTCAGGCCAAACAACCAACAGGGAGGGAACCCAGCCCCACCCATCAGCAGACAAGCAGATTAAAGTTTTACTGAGCCCTGCACACCAGAGCAACACCCAGCTCTACCCACCACCAGTCCCTCCCATCGGAAGCTTGCACAAGCCTCTTAAAGGGCCACATCCACCACAGGGCAGACAGCAGAAGCCAGAAGAACTACAATCCTGCAGCCTGTGGAACACAAACCACATTCACAGAAAGACAGACAAAATGAAAAGGCAGAGGGCTATGTACCAGATGAAGGAACAAGATAAAACCCCAGAAAAACAACTAAATGAAGTGGAAATGGGCAACCTTCCAGAAAAAGAATTCAGAATAATGATAGTGAAGATGATCCAGGACCTTGGAAAAAGAAAGGTTGGCAAAGATCGAGAAGATGCAAGAAATGTTTAACAAAAACCTAGAAGAATTAAAGAACAAACACCTAACAGAAGTAAAGAACAAACAGAGATGAACAATACAATAAGTGAAATGAAAACTACACTAGAAGGAATCAATAGCAGAATAACTGAGGCAGAAGAAAGGATAAGTGACCTGGAAGACAGAATTGTGGAATTCACCATTGTGGAATAGAATAAAGGAAAAAGAATGAAAACAAATGAAGACAGCCTAAGAGACCTCCGGGATAACATTAAACACAACAACGTTTGCATTATAGGAGTCCCAGAAGGAGAAGAGAGAGAGGAATGGACCCGAGAAAATATTTGAAGAGATTATAGTCGAAAACTTCCCTAACATGGGAAAGGAAATAGCCACCCAAGTCCAGGAAATGCAGAGAGTCCCATACAGGATAAACCCAAGGAGAAACACACCGAGACACAGAGTAATCAAAATGACAAAAATTAAAGACAAAGAAAAATTATTGAAAGCAACAAGGGAAAAAAGACAAATAACATACAAGGGAATTCTCAGCAGAAACTCTGCAAGCCAGAAGGGTGTGGCAGGACATATTTAAATTGATGAAATGGTAGAAGCTACAACCAAGATTACTCTACCCAGCAAGGATCTCATTCAGATTCAACAGAGAAATCAAAACCTTTACAGACAAGCAAAAGCTAAGAGAATTCAGCACCACCAAACCAGCTCTACAACAAATGCTAAAGGAACTTCTCTAAGTGAGAAACACAAGTGAAGAAAAGGACCTACAAAAACAAAACCATAACAATTAAGAAAATGGTAATAGGTACATATCAATAATTACCTTAAATGTGAATGGATTACATGCGCCAACCAAAAGACACAGGATTGATGAATGGATACAAAAAGAAGACCCATCTATATGCCGTCTACAAGAGACCCACTTCAGACACATACAGGCTAAAAGTGAGGGAATAGAAAAAGATATTCCATGAAAATTGGAAATCAAAAGAAAGCTGGAGTAGCAATACTCACATCAGTTAAAATAGACTTTAAAATACAGAATGTTAAAAGAGACAAGGAAGGACACTACATAATGATCAAGGGATCAATCCAAGAAGAAGATATAACAATTATAAATATATATGCACCCAACATGGGAGCACCTCAATACATAAGACAACTGATAACAGCTATAAAAGAGGAAATCGAAAGGAACACAATAGTGGGGAACTTTAACACCTCACTTACACCAATGGACAGATCATCCAGACAGAAAATTAATAAGGAAACACAAGCTTTAAATGACACACCAGACCAGATAGATTTAATTGATATTTATAGGACATTCCATCCAAAAACAGCAGATTACACTTTCTTCTCAAGTGCGCACAGTCATTCTCCAGAATAGATCACATCTTGGGTCACAAATCAAGCATCAGTAAAGTTAAGAAAACTGAAATCATATCAAGCATCTCTTCTTACCACAACACTATGAGATTAGAAGTCAATTAAAAGGAAAAAAATATAAAAAACACAAGCACATGGAGGCTAAACAATATGTTACTAAATAACCGAGATTACTGAAGAAATCAAAGAGAAAATCAAAAAATACCTACAGACAAATGAAAACATGACGATCCAAAACCTATGGGATACAGCAAAAGCAGTTCTAAGAGGGAGTTTATAGCAATACAATTCTACCTCAAGAAACAAGAAAAATCTCAAATAAACAATCTAACCTTATACCTAAAGGAACCAGAGAAAGAAGAACAAACAAAACCCAAAGTTAGCTGAAGGAAAGACACCATAAAGGAACATAAATAAATGAAATAGAAACAAACAGAACAATAGCAAAGATCAATAAAACTGAAAGCTGGTTCTTTGAGAAGATAAACAAAATTGAGAAACCTTTAGTTAGAATCTTCAAGAAAAAGAGGGAGAGGACTCAAATCAATAAAATTAGAAATGAAAAAGGAGAAGTTACAATGGACACCACAGAAATACAAAGCATCATAAGAGACTACTACAAGCAACTCTATGCCAATAAAATAGACAACCTGGAAGAAATGGACAAATTCTTAGAAAGGTATAACCTTCCAAGACTGAACCAGGAAGAAATAGAAAATATGAACAGACCAATCACAAGCACTGAAATTGAAACTGTGATTAAACATCTTCCAACAAACCAAAGTCCAGGACAGATGGCTTCACAGGTGAATTCTATCAAACATTTAGAGAAAAGCTAACACCCATCCTTCTCAAACTCTTACAAAAAACTTCAGAGGAAGAAACACACCCAAACTCATTCTAAGAGGCCACCATCACCCTGATACCAAAACCAGACAAAGATAATACAAATAAAGAAAATTACAGACCAATATCACTGATGAATATAGAGGCAAAAATCCTCAACAAAATACTAGCAAACAGAATCCAACAACACATTAAAAGGATCATACACCATGATCAAGTGGGATTTATCCCAGGGATGCAAGGATTCTTCAATATACACAGATGAATCAATGTGATCCACCGTATTAACAAATTGAAGAAGAAAAACCATATAATCATCTCAATAGATGCAGAAAAAGCTTTTGACAAAATTCAACACCAATTTTTGATAAAAACTCTCCAAAGTGGGCATAGAGGCAACCTACCTCAACATAATAAAGGCCATATATGACAAACCCACAGCAAACATCATTCTCAATGGTGAAAATCTGAAAGCATTTCCTCTAAGATCAGGAACAAGACAAGGATGTCCACTCTCACCAATATTATTCAACATAGTTTTGGAAGTCCTAACCACAGCAATCAGAGAAGAAAAAGAAATAAAAGGAATACAAATTGGAAACCAAGAAGTAAAACTGTCTCTGCCTGCAGATGACATGATACTATACAGAGAGAATCCTAAAGATGCCACCAGAAAATTACTAGAGGTAATCAATGAATTTGGTAAAGTTGCAGGATACAAAATTAATGCACAGAAATCTCTTGCATTCTTACACACTAACAACAAAAGATCAGAAAGAGAAATTAAGGAAACGATCCCTTCACCATTGCAACAAAAATAATAAAATACCTAGGAATAAACCTACCTAAGAAGGTCAAAGACCTGCACTCAGAAAACTATGACACTGATGAAAGAAGTCAAAGATGACACAAACAGATGGAGAGATATACTATGTTCTTGGATAGGAAGAATCAATATTGTGAAAATGACTATACCACACAAAGCAATCTACAGATTCAATGCAATATCTATCAAATTACCAATGGCATTTTTTACACAACTAGAACAAAAATCTTAAAATCTGTATGGAGACACAAAGACCCCTAATATCCAAAGCAGTCTTGAGGGGAAAAAAAAAACAGAGCTGGAGGAATCAGACTCCCTGACTTCAGACTATACTACAAAGCTACAGTAATCAAGAAAATATGGTACTGGCACAAAAACAGAAACATAGATCAATGGAACAAGACAGAAAGCCCAGAGATAAACCCACGCACCTATGGTCAACTAATCTATGACAAAGGAGGCAAGGATATACAATGGAGAAAAGACAGTCTCTTTAATAAGTGGTGCTGGGAAAACTGGACAGCTACATGTTAAAGAATGAAATTAGAACACTCCCTAATGCCACACAGAAAAATAAACTCAAAATGGATTAAAGACCTAAATGTAAGGCCAGACGCTATAAAACTCTTAGAGGAAAACATAGGCAGAACACTCTATGACATAAATCACAGCAAGATCCTTTTTGATCCACCTCCTAGAGAAATGGAAATAAAAACAAAAATAAACAAATGGGAATGAAACTTAAAAGCTTTTGCACAGCAAAGGAAACCATAAACAAGACGAAAAGACAACCCTCGGAATGGGAGTAAATATTTGCAAATGAAGCAACTGACAAAGGATTAATCTCCAAAACATACAAGCAGCTCCCACAGCTCAATATCAAGAAAACAAACAACCCAATCCAAAAATGGGCAGAAGACCTAAATAGACATTTCTCCAAAGAAGATATACAGATTGCCAGCAAACACATGAAAGGATGCTCAACATAACTAATCATTAGAGAAATGCAAATCAAAACTACAATGAGGTATCACCTCACACCAGTTAGAATGGGCATCATCAGAAAATCTACAAACAACAAATGCTGGACAGGGTGTGGAGAAAAGGGAACCCTCTTGCACTGTTGGTGGGGATGTAAACTGATACAGGCACTATGGAAAACACTATGGAGGTTCCTTAAAAAACTAAAAATAGAATTATCATATGACTCAGCAATCCCACTACTGGGCATGTACCCAGAGAAAACTATAATTCAAAAAGACACATGCACCCCAATGTTCACTGCAACACTATTTACAATAGCCGGGTCATGGAAGCAACCTAAATGCTGCCTGACAGACGAATGGATCAAGAAGATGTGGTACATATATACAATGGAATATTAGCCATAAAAGAACGAAATTGGATCATGTGTAGAGACGTGGATGGATCTAGAGACTGTCCTACAGAGTGAAGTTAAGTCAGAAAGAGAAAAAGAAATATCGTATATTAATGCATATATGTGGAATCTAGAAAAATGGTACAGATGAACCAGTTTGCAGGGCAGAAACAGAGACACAGATGTAGAGAACAAACGTATGGACACCATGGCGGGAAAGTGGCAGGGGCAGTGGTAATGGTCAGATGAACTGGGAGATTGGGATTGACATATATATACTAATATGTGTAAAATGAGTAACTAATGAGAAAAAAAGTGAGAGTAAAAAGTTTTGCTAAAAATAAGTCCAATGAGAATGAATAGTCCACAGTCTTTTTTATTTAAATTGCATCTAAATATTTAATGTGGTTGGAAAAACAGCTTTTCTAAATTCTTTTGTGACTTTGAATAAAAGTTTCCCTTAACTGATGTCTACCCTAAACACTCCATCAGCAATAACAAAAACCAACGCTTTCATGTCTGTAGTTTGAAAAATAATAATAGAACTGGGACTCGGGTCTGATCGCGCAGTTCGCACGGCCTGGTCTGGGGCGGACCCAGGAGGGGAACCGCCCCCCCCCAGCCGCGATCCCCATGGGGCTGTGTTTTCCCTGTCCCGCGGAGGCCGCGCCTCCTTCGCCGGACCTGGAAGAGAAAAGAGCAAAGCTTGCAGAGGCTGCAGAAAGAAGACAGAAGGAGGCTGCATCTCGAGGCATTCTGAATGTTCGGTCTGTGGAAGAAAAGAGAAAGAAAAAGGAAAAAATAGAAAAAGAAATGGCTGCATCTGGACCCCCACCAGAAGGTGGCCTTAGGTGGACAGTTTCATAAAGCATAACACGAGTGGAAGAGTCTACTGCCAATAGCTAGTATCTGCAATCAAGCGGACGTCCTCAATTTAATTTCTCCTCTGAATAAATGAAGATTCAGACTTCGTAATTTTAGTGCTCTTAAAGGCAGTGCTTTTTCAAAATTGAATATTGAAAACGCTTTTGATTGTTAGACTTAGAAAATGGGCAGACCTTTCATTAAATACTTAGTTTCCCTACATTTGCTCTTCTGCAGACACTGGGTGATTTGCCGTTTTTTAGTAGTTAAAACATGGGCCTAAATAGTGAATATATATTTATATATTGCATGGAAAAATTCTGCATACATCTCAGATATTAAAGTTTGCACTTGTATTTTCCCTCCTTTACAAAACGACCTAGCCATTTATAGTGTGCCGATTAACCTTATATCTCTTTATTTCATTATATGTGAAGACTTTTGCTTAAACTTATGGACTTAGTGCCTTTAAACTGATCATCAGGGAAAATCTTGAAATATCATTTGAAGGGCTCACATGAAGGAACACTGTAAATTTTTATAACTTACTAAGAAATTAATATTTGTAGAAAACATTGAATTTCCCCTAATTTATTTTCTACTTCTGTAGCTTATACAATTAACATACTGTGTTTTACATTATAATACTTTTTGGGTTTTTTTTTTGCTTGCTGAGTTTAAAATTATATATTAGTGGTACCATCAGAGGGCAGTGATGTACTATTATACAGTATCAGATTCAGCTCTATAAAGATCTTTGCAGTAATTGAATGAGTTAAACTAAGAATCTGGATGGGTTAAAAATAACAAAGTATAGTGGTAATGTGCTTGTCCAAATTTCATAGGTGTTTTTATTCTTTTGTATTTATTAAAGAATGATCATCAGATTTATATAGATGTCAAATTGCCAAGGCAAGTATGAATATATGAAAGAGAAATATGTAAGTACTGTATTTTAAAAGGTCCACTTTAAACATAAAAATATTGCGAGGTAATTCTATATGATACACTGCCATGAACTTTGTAGATTTTTGTTCATTTGTAACATGGATTATAGCATATTTGGTTTTTTGAGTTTTTTAATATATAATGAGCTAAAATAGAAGAATTGTTGTGTCTTTTAATTTGGTTGCTCTTTAGGATGACAAGGCCACAGTCTGAGCCCTAAATTAGAATTTTCAAATATCAAGTACAATAGGGACTGTCAATTAGATAGACCAGCTCATTTGATTTACAAAAAGGAAACTGAACCACTGTCTCGCTCATCCTTCCCACAAATCTTGTGTTACGTTGCAGTATGTTATATATGTTAATTTAAAAGAGTTTGAACTAGAATATAGATCTCTTGACTCCTCATTGGAAAAATCACTTCCTTCTATTACAGAATGAAATATCTGTGACTATCCAGGCAAGATACGTAGTTATAGGCAGGTTCAATTTTAAGTTTTAGAGAATTAGTGGTATGTTTGCTCATAAAGGATAGTGAAGTCATTGAATTATATTTTAGAAATATAATTTTTGACTTTTTGAACATGATTAATTATTCCAAGGCAGAAATAAAAAAGGAACATTAATAGATGAATGGATATAGAACCAGAGCATACTATCCTAGAACTGTGCACTTTCTTGCTTCTGTTTTAGTACAGAAAGAACAATTTTATCTGTATTACAGCTTAGAGAATTACAGCTTGGGTTGGTGTAAACAAAAGGTTTACATCTAGGGGATAATGCTGTATTTCTAATAGTTTATATCCAAATACCATGCTCATTTACTGTTGAACCAAGAATGCTGTGCTGATGAATTGCTTTCTAGGAACAGTGGGATATGCCATTCCCGCCAACCATGGCCTGCCTCCATGGGTGTGATCGTGTTTCCTCAAAACCACATGGGTTGCATGGGCTAAGGGGTGATACTCAATGGGAAGGAAAAAGGGGAGACTGGATGCATGATAGGAAACCAATAAGTGACTACTTAAAAAAAAAATGTATACACACATACACATATTCCAGGAATCTTCCTCAAAGTTATGAATCAGTTCCTGATGAAACCTTAGCCTAGAGCCAGTTTCCCATAATTCATAATTTAAATAGGAAAGCATTATAATGATTGATATGTCACCCAAACTCCCCAACCAAATTACTAAAATAAAACCAAACAGTAAAATGCTTATATGTAACTATCTTATTGAGATATAAAATGCTTAAATCACTACTTCTTCATTCTAATCATTGAACTATTACTATGGTAACAAAAAGTTGTATATTACCGCACAGCCCCTCTGCTAACGTGCTGCATGTTTTTTAAAACATCTGTATGTGATACTTTTGTTCCACTGATTGTATTTGGAATGTAATTAATAGTTTTGTTATAAATGCTGTACTGCCTTACAGGGTACAAATATACGTTTTCCTATATAAGAAAAAATAATAATAATAAAATGATCACCCCTTCGCTAGGCATGGACATATATACACTACCAAATGTAAGTTAGATAGCTAGTGGGAAGCAGCCACATAGCAGAGGGAGATCAGCTCGGTGCTTTGTGACCGCCTGGAGGGGTGGGATAGGGAGGGTGGGAGGGAGGGAGACGCAAGAGGGAAGAGATATGGGAACATATGTATATGTATAACTGATTCACTTTGTTATAAAGCAGAAAGTAACACACCATTGTAAAGAAATTATACCCCAATAAAGATGTTAAAAAAAAAAAGTTAATCAGTGGGGGGAGAAAAGCCATTTCAGTTTGAACCAAACATAAAAATTCTGTCTTTCATATTTTTGCCTACTAGTTTTGAAGTGTTTCAACTTATTCAGGAATACACTTGATAGTTTTAATATCTCATATGTGTTTCTAGGTCTAAGAACAGCAGATGTTTTAATATAATTAATGCTGAGACATTTAATTTCTAGTAGAAATCAAAAAAAAAAAACATAGCAGAGGAACTAAAGACAAGTGTCAAATCACACAGAGATGTTCCCATTGCAAACTATACGATCTTAGGTAAAGTAGCATCTTTAAGTGTGAGTTGCCTCATCTGTAAAATGGTGATAAAAATGTGGAGATTACTTGAAACAATTAGTGTAAAGAATCTAACATTCAATCAGATGAGTACCGGGGAGATAAGTATTCCCAACGCCTGAGGCTCCATTAGCTAGAGTTAGTGCTCACCCTGGCTTCTCTCCCCAAACCTAAGGAGCCTCTCTCTAGAGGGAGAAGAATGACTTATGCATTGACTGCTTGGCAAGTTTAAGGAGAATGAAGTGACTTTCAAGGTCTGTGTGTGATAAGAGTTCATTCAAGATCTGCTTACCTGAGCAGACACTAACATTCTGATCTGCTCAGTACCTCCATGCAGTAAGAGACCCACCCCTTAAACTGTCCACCTCGACCATGCCTGGTAGAAAGCCTACCTGACTCAAGAGTAAAGTATGGGCAAGTCCACTTTGCCATAGACACGTTCTCTAATCCTGTGGTTATCAGCAATAAAGTTGACATTTCAATTCTCTAACTGTACAGCTTTTGTTTCAACGTATCACTTGGTTCTGAATGCAGACACATGAAACAGAATGTTCTTTATTGTGTTCATACACTCAAGTAACAGGCACTCAATATTAACAGCTCTCACTACCATCATCTTCCGAATCCTCCATATGACCTCCACCACCACACAACCACGTGCCTTCCTGACCTCTTCATTTGAGTAGCTCATCAGCATATCAGCTCAACATGCCCCAGATCAGACTCCTGATGTCCGTGGCCACCCCCCACCCCTGTTCCTCCCATACACTCCCTCATCTCAGAAACAGCATCACCTCCCTTCTGGTTGCTCAAGCCCAAAATATTTGCCTCATCCTTGATCCCTCTCTTTCTCTCACCATCTGTATTCCATCTGTCAGCAATCGTGTTGGCTCCATTTCACAACATTTTCCGAGTGTACTCAGTCCTTGCCATCTCTAGTGGTACTACCCTCATCCAAGACACCCATGTTTCTTACTAGGAATTATTTCAACAGCCTCCTAACTGGTCTCCCTGCTCCAGCTCCCACCCTTATACTTATCAACACACCACCAGAGTGATGCTTTTAAAGTGTAAGTCAGATACGGTCCCCCCTGCTCAAAACCCTCCAAAGTCTTACATCTCATTCAGGGTAGAAGCCAACATCTTCACAATGGCCTGTGAGGCCCAATACTATCTATGTTCCCATGCAGGGGCAGGAAGGGCAGTATTCACTCCATTGAACTCTCTTCCTCTCTTCCCTCCTCCCTCACAGCCTTCAATGTGTCGTGCACCCCACCTGGAACACTCACTCCCACTCATCCTCAGGACTTCATCTAAATGGTACCCCAGCAAAACCTCCCCTGATGGCCCTATGTGAAATGGCTACCACCTCCCACATCCAACCTGCTCCCCGCAATCCCTTGAACCTGTGTAATTTTTCTCCTTAGAACTCGTAACCATCTGATGTTCACTTTTTTCTGTTTGTTGATTACCTATCTCCACTCACTAGCATCAAAAACTCCTGGAAGGCAAAGACTTTGTTTCCCCGGAATGAGAACACTACCTGATACACAGTCAGCATGCAAATATTTGTGGAACGAATGAATCAAAGAATGAATGAATGAGGTCAACGTACATGATAGAAACAAACGTTAATATTTCTTCCTTGCTAGCTGGCTTCTGCAAGGTCTGATAATAATAAGTATCATGAATAAATAAAACCCCAGAATGTAATGTCTCAATTTTTCTATCAAAGGTAGTCTAGTCAAGTTAGCTGCTCAAGTACAGTACAAAGAGAACACTCTTGGACTTCCCTGGTGGCGCAGTGGTTGAGTCCGCCTGCCGATGCAGGGGACGTGGGTTCGTGCCCCGGTCCCGGAAGATCCCACGTGAAGTGGAGCGGCTGGGCCCGTGAGCCATGGCCGCTGAGCCTGCGCGTCCGGAGCCTGTGCTCCGCAACGGGAGAGGCCACAGCAGTGAGAGGCCTGCGTACCGCAAAAAAAAAAAAAAAAAAAAATCCGCCTGCCAGTGCAGGGGATACAGGTTCGAGCCCTGGTCCAGGAAGATCCCACATGCCACTGACCAACTAAGCCCGTGCGCCCCACAACTACTGAAGCCTGCGCTCTAGAGCCCGTGAGCCACAACTACTGAGCCCACGTGCCACAACTACTGAGCCTGCGTGCCACAACTACTGAAGCCTGCGCTCTAGAGCCCGTGAGCCACAACTACTGAAGCCCACGCGCTCTAAGACCTGTGCTCCACAACAGGAGAAGCCACCCAACGAGAAGCCCACGCACCGCAACAAAGAGTAGCCCCTGCTCGCTGCAACTAGAGAAAGCCCACGCGCAGCAACAGAGACCCAACACAGCCAAAAAAAAAAGAGAGAGAGAGAGAGAGAGAGAGAACACTCTCGTAAGAAATTTCACTACAAAGCCCAGACGTCCGTGGCAGTCTTGCATGGGCACAAAGTTGGCTTGCAGGTGAGATCACTAGGTCACCTGAGGCAAGAAGGCTTAGCAATGCTAAAGAAATTGATACAAGTTAGTGTCCTTGTAGCTTTAGCAGCTGCGCCTTCCCTCTTGCCTCCTCAGGATCGAAAGCCCAACTCCCAGCCTTCCAGCAGCATCTCTACTTCAGTAAATTCCACTTTCAGCAGCCCTTCTGTCTTCCTCACATACCCTTCTTCAAAAATTATATGTGATGCTTTAAACACACCTGCCAAATTGCCCTTCCCTTTGTGTCAGAAGAACCTTGTACAAATTATAGTGTGTTTTCTAGCAATACACAACACGGTTACCAAGAAACCCATTCCAGCAAGGTCTGTGGATTTCATTTTTAAAATCTTATCAACTGTCCTAAAATGAGAAACTCCAGAGAACAAAGAAGAAAAGGGTGTATTACCCTTGTCCGGCCCCTTATTTCTTCTGATTGGTGACGTGACAATTGACTATTGGTTTTGTTTTGGAGGAACGCCCCATGAGAAGATGATAGGAGTTTTGTCTGGGATCTCTTGCCCCAGGAATAGTCCTTGATTCATTCCTCCATTCACCAGGAGGTTCGCCAGAAAACAATTTTATCCCCAATGCTGAGAAGGGAGTGAAGGTTTAAAATTAAAAGGAGGTAGTATCTGTTTGGAGCTACACGGTAATGACTTAGGTCCTTGCAAATTACATTTATCAAACTTAAGTGCACCGCCGAGCATGAAGGAGGCTGAGCGTAGAAAAATCTGCTTCCTAGGACTTGCAATGAGGTTCACTAACTGTATTATGGGTTGCATTGCTTTACCTCAAAAATCCCTTCCCATAAAACACTATTATTAGAAGTGGGAAATCATGAAATAGCCGTTCATTCAGTAACTGTTTATTGAGCACCTACTGTGTTCCAAGCCCTCTTCTAGGCAGTGAGGATACTGAGAGAACCAAAGATATAAATTCTTGCCCTCATGAAGTGTACATTCCTCCACTCCTTCAAAACAAAAGTTACTTCCAAAGCAAGATTTATTGCTAATGTGGAACCCACAGTGTATAATAAATAGAAAAGACACTCAGATTGTAGTCCAGAGGTCAGGGCTCAAATCTCAGCTCTGCCACCTGGTAGCTGTGCATCCTTGAGAATGTTCCTTAATTAACGTTTCAGAAGTCATTTTGAGGGAAAAAAAATTACTTAGAGTAGCTCCAGGCAATTAATACACTCCCAGTGAATTTTAGCTATTTTCATTTTATCAGCTTTTGGATTCATCAGTTTAGTTTTTAAAAACATGAAAAACCTGGAATGACCACAAACTAGTGATCTTAAAAATCAGTCATTGTGGGGGCTTCCCTGGTGGCGCAGTGGTTGACAGTCCGCCTGCCGATGCAGGGAACACGGGTTCGTGCCGCGGTCCGGGAGGATTCCACGTGCCGCGGAGCGGCTGGGCCCGTGAGCCATGGCCGCTGGGCCTGTGCATCCGGAGCCTGTACTCCGCGGTGGGAGAGGCCACAACAGTGAGAGGCCTACGTACCACAAAAAGTAATAATAATAATAAGGCATTGTGAATTCATTTAAAGTGCATGCACTCATCCCTAAATTATATCACAAAAATAGACTACTTTAGTAATAAACACATAGATCAATGAAACAAAATAGAGGACCCAAAAATGGGCCCACATAAATAAAATTTTAAAAATTGAAAAAAAAAGTAGTTTTGCATATGCTACCGGGATACAAATGAACGAAACCACCTTCCAAATGACCTGTCACATGAAAGGTGCTCAGTAATTCTGAAGAACAGTAATAATAATTGGTATGATTTGGCAAATCATGGCCCTCAGGGCCAAATCTGACTGGGGCCACCTGTTTTTGTAAATAAAATTTTATTGGGACATAGCCCATTTATAATTTATGTATAATCTATGGCTGCCTTGGCGCTACAATGGCAGAGTTGAGTAGTTGAGACAGAAGCTTTATGACATGCAAAGCCTAATACTTTTACTCTCTCACCCTTTAGGGAAAAAATTTGACAGCTCCTGCTCGAACCCCCTGTTATGCTAAATGAGGTTCAAAAACAGATGCAGGTACCGTCATCTGGCAGCTTATTTGAAATGCAGAATCTGAAGCCCCACTCCAGACCTGCATCAGAATCTATTACATTATAACAAGATCCCCACCTGTGATTTGTATGACATGGAAGCCTGGGAAACACTGACATGGAGTCTGCCATGATGACAGCATCCTTGCCCTACAATGATATGGTGAATTTCACCCTTCCCCTTCCTCCCAATATTTGAATTCGGAACAATGCTTTTCCACCTTAGTAAACATCAGAATCACATATGGAGCTTGTTAGAAATATAAAGTCCTGGGACATCCCTCCAGTGATTCTGATTCAGTGTGTCTGAGGTGGAGTCAAAGACTCAAAATATTTTTAAACAAGTACCCCCTGAGGAGATTCAGACACAAGTGACCCTGGGACATCACTCTGGAAACACTGCTTGAAAAGAGTAGACTTTTATATCCTGTAGAGTTGGGGCCAAAATCAAGAAGCATCATCTGTGTCCACCACTATTAATGTTTTTCTTTTGGATACTTGAAATACCACCAGGAGATCCATCAGCTACAGTTTATTGTAAAGTAATGACTCATGGGGTCTCCGTGCCTACCAAGGGGTCAAGCGCCGTACTCTGAGCCACAATAAATATTTTACCACAGCTACTGTTTTCAGTGACAGGAATCCAGTTTTATGCCTTCACAGCCTTGTTCAAGACACTTTACTCGACACCAGATGTTTGTGAGACGACATTCTAGGTAGATGGAGAGTCCAAAATTGAGGGACCCAAGTGACACTCCTTCATTGCACAAATATTTGTTGAGGGTTGGCATAACAGCCAGGCTCTGTTCTAGGTCAGTGGTCAGCACATGTTTTCTCTAAAGGGTAGATGGTCAATATTTTAGGCTTTGTGAGCCACAGAGTCTCTGTTACATACTATTCCTCCTGGTTGTTTGTTTGTTTGTTTTACCCCTTTTATAACCCTATAAAAAAGCAAAAATCATTCTTGGTTCTTAGGCAGTACACAAACACAAAGGGCCAGATGTGGTCTGTGGGCTGTCGTTTATCGATCCCTAGTCCAGGTGATAGGAATACAGGAGTGAATAAAAGTCCCTGCCCTCATGGAGATTACAATCTAGCATAAGGACATATATAATAAACCAACAAATACAGTAAAATGACGGTAGCAATTAAGTTCTATGAAGAAAAATGTTAAAGGAATTAAAGAGTGACAGCAGAAGAGGGTAGCCAAGGAAGGTGACATTTAAGCAGAGATTTGAATGATGTGGGGAAATGTGTACTCCTCTTCCAGATATGGCAAGACCTGCTCACGTTAAATTATCATCATGGGGAATAATGTTAACACCACTTGGGAACAGTGGAAACACTGTCCAAAACAAACAGAAGTCATTCATCATGAAATGGGCTTCAGGCCACAAACAGGAACAGTCAAGGTGGAAGTGAAATACTTCAAACAGGGCCTGGAAAAGTCGGCACCAACCGAGCTTCATTAACAGCCAGATGCAATTCACAACCTTTTCATGTGAGAAATGTTCCCCTGCCTCTTAAAACAACATTCTAGTCATGTACCAAAATGTTCATTGCAGCTCTATTTACAATAGCCCGGAGATGGAAGCAACCTAAGTGTCCATCACCGGATGAATGGATAAAGAAGATGTGGCACATAGATACAATGGAATATTACTCAGCCATAAAAAGAAATGAAATTGAGCTATTTGTAATGAGGTGGATGGACCCAGAGTCTGTCATACAGAGTGAAGTAAGTCAGAAAGAGAAAGACAAATACCGTATGCTAACACATATATATGGAATTTAAGGGAAAAAAATGTCATGAAGAACCTAGGGGTAAGACACGAATAAAGACACAGACCTACTAGAGAATGGACTTGAGGATATGGGGAGCGGGAAGGGTAAGCTGTGACAAAACGAGAGAGAGGCATGGACATATATACACTACCAAACGTAAGGTAGATAGCTAGTGGGAAGCAGCCACATAGCACAGGGAGATCAGCTCGGTGCTTTATGACCGCGTGGAGGGGTGGGATAGGGAGGGTGGGAGGGAGGGAGACGCAAGAGGGAAGAGATATGGGAACATATGTATATGTATAACTGATTCACTTTGTTGTAGGGCAGAAACTGACACACCATTGAGGAGCAATTATACTCCAATAAAGATGTAAAAAAAAAAACCTTCTAATCCCTCCTTTCCCTGACAAATGTCCTGTTGCTCTGCTTTCCAACCTCTTGTTACTCCATGAGAAGTGTTAACTTTGAGATCAGTGGATCCTCACCACAGAATTTTGTTGCAAAGGAGCTGCTGAGTCTTGGAAGTTACAGTTAAGGGGAAAAATCTAAAGACAGCAACTCCTTAAGCTAGCTGGAAGTTTCATAGGTCAGAGAGACCATCAGCTCTAGTCACAGAGGCACTGGGCTGGGATGGGAGGAAAATGGGAGACTTTTGATGGGTCCACCATGAAAATGTAGCACTGGCCACAGATTTAAAACACAGTTAGAAAGCTTTCTTAGACTCTCTTCACCTTCCTTGGCTTCCAGGTAGAAGCTCTGATATGACACCGTCTTTCCTCCTCAAAGAAGCTTTTGTTCCCTTAGGCTAAAGTCTCAAGGAAAGATGGAGATTGTGAGACAGAGGACCACATGGAAAATGTGGGCTGCTTCAGTAAACCTTCCCTGGCTAGAAATCACGGTCTTGCCACTTAGTGGTTTTAGAAGTACCATCTGTTGGTACAAATGAACTTATTTAAAAACAGAAACACTCACAGACTTAGAAAATGAACTTACGGTTACCAGGGGGAAAGAGTGGGGGCGAGATAGATTGGGAGTTTGGAATTGACACGTACACACTACTATATTTAAAATAGATAACCAGCAAGGATCTACTATATGGCACAGGGAACTAGGCCCAATATTCTGTAATAACCTAAATGGGAAAAGAATTTGAAAAAGAATGGATACTTGTATGGGTATAACTGACTAACACATAATTGTTAATCAACTCCAATATAAAATAAAAATTAAAATAAATAAACTGCCAAAAAAAAAGAAATACTATTTGTACCTCTAGGTCAGCTGTCTCCCCAAGAAACGCTGGAGAGATACAACACACATGACTTTTAAAAATTAAATTCAAAGTCTAAAGTTCTGTTTCCTTAAATACGCAAAGACAAAAGCTGAGAAGCTGGCAGGTGACATTTATGTGTATCCAATATGGTGATGGAGAAGGGAAAATAGAGGCCTAGCCCTTCCCCATGGGGAAAAATTACAGTTCCAGAGTTGTTTTAGCAACAGCCACTCTGCCTGGGTGACGAGCCTTTCATAGTTTGTCCGTAGGTGCCACCATGCCTGCCAAATACCACGCTGGGCGCGTTGCCCCTACTATAGCTAGAATGACTCTTGCTTCAGTCACTGTTACTTCCTGAAATACTGAACTAAGTAGTTTCTTTCTAAAGCTGGACTTGCCCTGTCTCACATTCCCTACCTCAGCTGTCAAGACAATAACACTGTAATCGGTGCAAAAACCTATCAACACTCAAAGGCTTTCATCCTTTCTTGACAAGTCTAAATAGAAGGTGATCTTCCAAGGGGGGAAAGTGGTGGTGGGGATGGTGGTGGTGGGATGAACTGGGAGATGGGGATTGACATGTATACACTAATATGTATAGATAACTAATAAGAACCTGCTGTATAAAAATAAAATAAAATAAAATTCAAGAAAAAAGAGGGAGGGGATATGGGGATATATGTATATGTACAGCTGATTCACTTTGTTATAAAGCAGAAACTGACACACCATTGTAAAGCAATTATACTCCAATAAAGATATTTAAAAAAATAAAATTGAAGGTGATCTTAGAAACACACACACACACACACACACACACGCACAGGTGCGCGCGTGCGCCAAAAAACAAAACAAAACAAAAAAGAAACTTTTCATTTTCATTGAGTCTCTGTGGTTCCACAACTGTCTGGCACTGTTCTTGCCTTTCTTCCCTGACAGCACAAGGTCACCAGCCCCTGAGCTAAATCACAAGGCGTGGCTATCACCCTACACAATTCATGCAATGTCACCTTCAACTGATTGACTAGTGGGGTTTGAGAGGAACTGAGCTTCTCAAAGGTCACAAGTTCCAAATTAGTAGATTAGAGCACAGTAAGGTATAAAATCACTTGGTCATAAAATTCACATTAATTTCCCAGGTGTACAGCATGTTTTGCAAACATTTACTACCTTTGCCTGTACTTCCTGCTTTGCCTTGTCCCCCAAAGTGTAAGCGAAACACATGCAGAATTCACTCATCTAACATTCTGAAGTCCCTACTTTGTGCCAAGAATTAATGCTAGGAATTACTCTGGAAAAGATAAACACCACTACTGCTAACAGCTACCGCTTTTATAGCATTCTGTCCACTTTACATGCAACCATGTAGTTAACCTTCACACCTCTACCAAAAGGTAAATGCTATTGTTAGCCTCATTTTATAGGTGAGGAAACTAAGGCAAAGAAAGATTAAGTAATTAATCTTAGTGTGTACAGCTATTACATGGTAGAACCAAGACCTGAACACAAGAAGTCTGGCTTCAGGATGTGTGCCATTAACTGCTCCACTACACCACCTTGTGACATCTGTGGAAATGTGTCTTCTCCGCATTTAAGTGGAATTCACACAAAATTAAACTGTCCAGCATGAGGCTCTACCCTCTACATGACTCCATTTCTAGACATGGGACAAGAGACAAGGAATAGGACAGTATCCTCTCTCTACGCCCAGCCATGTATCAGCAAATAAAAATAATGGTCTCCACTCATATTTTGGGGTTTTTTAAGCACATGATCTAACTGGCATTTCCTATCACCTATATGCCTTTCCCCTACAAAGCAGGTAGCCTAAATCAATAAGGTAGAGACTTTTAACAGCCTTTTCATCCTACTGTTCAGCCTTTCCACGGACCATGGGTGGTCAATGACTTGCTGACAATGGTACCATGAACTTAGATGAAAGGTAAAAAAGGACATGCATATTTAATTACATCACTTCCCCCATGCCCTTCGAACATCTCCCACACCCAGTGCCCGTGGCTCAGACAATCATTTCTATTGGCACCTCCAGAGGAAACGAAGCCTGCACTACACCACTGTCTTCCCCAAGACCAAGGTCCCTAGCTCCTCTGCCACTTTCTCAGGCATGACTATTTCAGGACGGGAACACACAGTTCATAGTACATGGAAGGTGGCAGACTGTCTCCTTTCCACCTCATTAGTTCACCATATAAAAATCAAGTTGATTCACTGGAATGGTTTTCCAGGGAGAATGCCAACTTACAAAGAAAAATACGTAGGAAGGAAAATAAAAACACTCCTCTAAAAGTTCTCTCTGCAATAGATTTCCCACCTTTAGCACAAGTTATCCTTCCAGAGAAATGGAGCAATGAAAACTACAGCTGATGAATATAACGCATATATCATTTTTCTATTAAGTATCTTTCCCTGGCTACTCTTGTATGATTCTTGCTTTCAAACCCCTATTTCCTTCTTCTCAGAGCTCTTAAATTCCTTTTGGCCAACAGATGCATCAAAAACTGGAGGTAGGGCTTCCCTGGTGGGGCAGTGGTTGAGAGTCCGTCTGCCGATGCAGGGGACACGGGTTCATGCCCTGGTCCGGGAAGATCCCACATGCCGCGGAGCGGCTGGGCCCGTGAGCCATGGCCGCTGAGCCTGTGCATACGGAGCCTGTACTTCACAACGGGAGAGGCCACAACAGTGAGAGGCCCGCGTACCGCAAAAGAAAAAACAAAAAAATTGGAGGTAAGTCATTGTGGCAGATGAAAGCCTGCCGCCAATGCTTTGACGCCCCTCTGAGGGAGAAGTGGGGATCTGTGTGCCCTCCTTTGAAGATGATGAGCTCTGTGACCACTCTGAATAACAGAATATGGCAGAAATGACACTGTGCCGGTTTCTGGGCCCAGGCCTTAAAAGACTGGCAGCTCCCACTCCTTGGCTTTTGGCAAGTTTGTTCTTGAGCTCTGAGCCACTATTGAGAAGTACTATAACCTCCCCGCCCCCCGCACCGGGAAGACCACATGGAGAGACCCTGAGACTCATGCAAAGGGACCCAGCTGACCGCCGCCTCCCAGCTGTCCACCAATGTGGCATTAACATGAGTGAAGGCACGTGAATCCTTCAAACTAGCCAGATGTCATCTGAATATCACCAAGCAACCCAGTCCATGTGGAGACCACCCCTAACCAAGTGTCCAGAATTCCTGATCTGCCATCACGACATATGACAAAACACTGCTTTAAGTCACAAGTTTTGGAGTCGTATCTCATATTGCATTAAATAACTGGAACACCAGTCCTTCCACAAAAGCCCAACTTTCATTCATGTTGCCTAACTCACCTCCTTCTCCAAAGGGATCCACTACTGAACAGCTCACTCACTGTGCCATGGCCTTATGGCTGTCCAATGCTGCCAGCAACAGGGTAGAGAAGTCCTAATTCCAGGCAGAAGCATTAGCAAGCTCCTCTGGCTATAAACGTGAAGGCACATTCTCCAGCCAGCTTGAACAGTGCCCAAGGCGATGCACTCATCTCCACTTGCCTGACTCCATAGCTCTCTCTCAACCAGTTCAACCAGTAACCACCCAGGGGGTGCAAGTTCCCAGGCCTCCCAAAACTTTAAAAGTTTTGAGTTGAACTGACCAAGCTTCAGCTTCTGCGTATAAGTCAATATACACTGGTCATCAATTTCCTTTCAGATTTACTAAGCCTGTATCCTTAGTTATTGAAATTCATTAACCAAGTCCCCAAACACTATCAGTCCACCTTCAACTTAGCCTTGTCATCGACTAAAACGAAAGCAAACTAGCAAGACTGAGCTCCTTGGTTCTTTTATTTTTATTTTTTGGAGTATAATTGCTTTACAATGGTGTGGTAGTTTCTGCTTTATAACAAGGTGAATCATCTATATATATACCCATTTCTCCTCCCTCTTGCGTCTCCCTCCCACCCTCCCTATCCCATCCCTCTAGGTGGTCACAAAGCACCGAGCTGATCTCCCTGTGCTATGCGGCTGCTTCCCACTAGCTATCTATTTTACGTTTGGTAGTGTATATATGTCCATGCCACTCTCTCACTTCGTCCCAGCTTACCCTTTCCCCTCCCCATATCCTCAAGTCCACTTTCTAGTAGGTCTGTGGATGGACCTAGAGTCTGTCATACAGAGTGAAGTAAGTCAGAAAGAGAAAAACAAATACCGTATGCTAACACATATAGAGCCGGAGGTGCGGGGTTGGGGAGGTGGAGAAAACAAAACAAAAAAACAAAAGAACAACTCCCTCAGCTCATATTCATGATTGGACTAGATAATCCTTTTGAATCTAAAAACTCTACATGTTTCCCAACAGTGTTCTGAAATAATTCCTCCTTAATGAACTCTTCTCCCTTCAAAGGAAAACTGACAATTCTTTTTTCCCCCTTTTTCTATGAGTTTATTTGTTTGCTTCTTTTTATCTAATTTTTAACTTTATATACAGTTTTAAAGTTTACAATCCATTTACAGTTATTAGAAAATATTGGCTTTCTTCCCGGTGTTGTACAATACGTCCTTGAGCCTACCTGACACCCAGCGGTTTCTACCTCTCACTCTCCCACCCCTATATTGTGCTCCCCCCCAGCTGGTAACCACTAGTTCATTCTCTGTATCTGTGAGTCTGCTTCTTCTTTGTTATATTCACTGGTTTCTTGTACTTTTTAGATTCCACAGAAATGCGAAGGTTCAGGTGTGATTCCCCTGAGCCTTTTGCAAGTACATGGTAAGAACGTACGAAGCAATGTGATTTCTGCATAAGTAAATTATACTTTAATTTAAAATGTCAAATAGATTTAAAGTTGGAGTGTCACAATGTTTCTATATCTATTAGCCTTAATTATTATCATTATCTACTACAGAGTTAAGGGGAAAAATAATTTTCTCCCTTGTCAGTGTTCTAAAAATAAATCTTCAGGTGTTAATAGATATGACCTCGTTGTGTTTTTAAGACAGGAGAGTGTGACTCCATAACACCCATCTTCCTTCTATTACCTTTACGTCTATTTTAAGTAATGTTTTAAATGCATGATTTATTGTTTTTATTAATTTCCTCTGGAAGGCCCACATTTCCCCCTCTCTTAAAATCCAGGTAAGCCCCCTCTCCCCTTTGAGGTGGGGTTGGGGTGAGGGAGGTGTTGAGTCATGACCCTTCCTTTCCCCAGATCATACCTTGGCTAATTCCTACCCTACTTCTAACTTATACAGCACAGTTATCACCCCCTACATGCTTCTTTAGTCTCTTACCATCCATTTTCCATAATATGGCCCTTTATTATTCATTCCAATGCAATAAATATTTATTGAATGCCTACTGTAGGCAAAGACAGTGCAGTGAAGTGGTTAAGGGATCACCGAATGCCCAAGTACAAGGATCCTCCACTTACTACCTGCTTGACTTTGGGCTAGCTGGTCAACCTCTGTGCCTCAGCTTCCTTCTTTGTACAAAGAGAGCTAAGAGTCTGACCTACCTCAAAGGTTCTTTAAACAAATTAATACTTGCAAAGCACTTGGAACAGGGCTTGGAGTGTAGCAAGCTTCGGTAAACATTAGCTGTTACTGTTATCACTACTGGTAATCATATTCCTGGGCTCAGGGAGTACAGAAATAAACAGGGCATGGTGCCTTTTCATATTTTAGAGCTCATTCACTAATTTAGCAAAGATTTACTGAGCACCTACTATGTGCCAGACACTGTTCAGGGGATGTGACTGTGAAAATTCTCTGTCTCAGTGAGAGAGAAAAACAATAACTGGTAGAAAAATAATTGAATATACAATAGGATGTCAGATAATGATGAGTTCCATAAAGAATTATAAAGCAGAGTAAGGGGAGAGAGAGATGTAGCAGGAAAGGGGACACCAGAAGAGATGACATTTAAGCAAAGTCCTCAATGAAATGGGACAGTGAACATGCAAGAAGGGTTTCAGGGCAGAGGGAACACAAGCCCAAGATGAGAATGTTATGTGAGGAAGGGCAACAAGGCCAGCGTGGCCGGAAAAAGTGAGTAAGAAAGAGAAAGGCAGGAGATGATGCCAGGGATGGAGCCAGGGCCCAGACCAAACAGGGCCTTGGAAGTCACAGGAAGGACTACAGCTTTATTCTAAGGATCATAGGAAGCTGCTAGACGGTTACATGCAGGGGAGTGACATCATCTGCCATGTGCAGAATATACCAGAATCACATACGTACATTTTCACTAACGGTCAAAATGCTGTATATTCACTAGTTGCTCTTGTGAGCTCTCTGAGCTACTTACAGGCAGGTACCAAGTCTTAATATTCTGGGGCTCTCATACAGTTCACATGGAGCGAGGAACAGACACATGATAAAAACCTTACTGACTGGAAAAATAATCTTCGCCTCTCGTTTGATGCAGTTTTTCTAAAAAAATCAAGTATTTTCTAATATGTTTGTCTCTCTGTTCTGTTTCTTTGTATGGTTTGCTATGTTTGCCTCTGTTCCTAACCAACTTTCAAAAAAAGTGAACAACAATTTTGCCTTCACAGAAGTCCATTTTCCAACAACCTCAATCTTCCAGGACAGTCTTGAAAAACAAAACAAGAAACATTCCACTAAGCTCTCCAAGAATCGGTCATAACTTCCCAACACACAATCTCTGTATTTTACCTGTAATCATCTGGATACACTCGCATTCACTCTTAGTTAACATACAATTCTAACACCTCTGGTCCCAAACCCCCAACAGAATAAAAATCTTAACAGGGGATAGTGGAGTTCTTAGGCGCCAGAAAACTGACAATGATAAGTAAAAGATAACTCTATGAAAGCTAAGTAAGAAAGAAAATCTAAATTATAACAGAACTATGCTGGGTGCTCCCAAAAAACTCAAAAGTAGTTGTTTCTAAAGTTGCTGACACCAAAGCATTCAATTATGTTCTTTTCATTTACAGAAGAAGAAAAAAAAAAAAGGAAACAGTAAAGTATCTCCTAGATGGATTTCTATGCAAAATGGTTAAAATCAGCAAAGTTTTGGTATGTGACAGGAACGGCTTGATTTACTCTTGTACTCTAGAGGTAATGGGAAGAAAATTTGATTGCTATAATGAAGCCCAATAAATTACTCACATAACAAACTGACAAGTAGGGAAAATAAGTTGCAGAACAATATCTAGAATATACATCGTTTATGTGTGTGAGAGAGAGAGAGAGAGAGATTTTATGCATACTTATACAGGTACATAAATTCATTGAAAAAGAATGAATGGATAAGAGACACTGGTAAAACCAACCCAACATCCCTTTGTCCCATATTCCTTACTATGAGAAACATGATTTTTTTCCCAAGTGGTCATGAGACAACATTCTGCCCAGTGAATGTAAACAGATTTCACTGGGCATGGTCTCCAGAAAAGCTACTGTTTTCCTAACAAAAAGGACCAGAATCAGCTGCCATGCACCTATTTCTGTTTGCCCTTTCCTGTTTTTCCTGCTCAAAATGCACAAAGGCTATCCAGAGCTAGAGCAGCCACCTTGCCACCAGGAGGACAAAAGCCACAACTAAGGATGGTGAGGCAGAAAGAGAGCAGTCGTCGATGTCTGAACAGTTATACCACCCTGGAGTACACACCCTTAGATCCCTTGTTAGGAGGCAAAAATAAACTGATTTGTTAAGTTTAGTTGATTACATGCAGAGGAAAACAATCCTAACTGATTCATACACCAAACTAATGAAGAAAACTGGGTTAGCGGCACAATGGGAGAAGAGGATTGGAAGCTCTAAGACCGCTTTACTTGTTTAAATGTTTTAAAATAACAATACTGTATTATTTATGTCATATTTAATTAAAAAATAGATGACTGGGCTTCCCTGGTGACACAGTGGTTGAGAGTCTGCCTGCCGATGCAGGGGACGCGGGTTCGAGCCCCGGTCTGGGAGGATCCCACATGCCGCGGAGCGGTTGGGCCCGTGAGCCATGGCCGCTGAGCCTGCCCATCCAGAGCCTGTGCTCCGCAACGGGAGAGGCCACAGCAGTGAGAGGCCCGTGTACCGCAAAAAAAAAAAAAAAAAAAAATAGATGACTGATGGTGACTATACTTATCATGGTGATCATTTCACAATGTATAAAAATATCGAAGCACTGTGTTTTACACCTGAAACTAATATAATACTATAAAGTCTATTATACTTCAATAAAAATAAGTAATAATAGAATAGAAGATCATTCTGAGAGTCCATGAATAATATGGCTCAAATGAGTAAGACAGCCACTACGATGGCTCAAATGAGTAAGACAGCCACTACGATGGCTCAAATGAGTAAGACAGCCACTACGATGCCCTACAGGGCATCGCTCTCCAAAGACTGAGATGGTCTCAAACACACCTAACTTGTCTGACTAACCCCCCTTAGAACATTCTTCCAGAGTCTTATGAAAACTTCTCTTGACCTGTGTTTTCAACCCATTAGGCAGCCTTTTGGGGTAAGAAACTTCACAAGCTATGGAGCAGTAAACTTCACATGATTTTCAAACTAACTCCTAGGAGTGGTACTCAGGCAGGAAGCTTAAGCTAGAAAACAGACCCGGTTCCACTCTTATCCGTAGCACGCATCGGTACTGAGAAAGTCACTCAACCCAAGTGGAGTTGTCAGCATTCCTATGGATGGAATAAACGAGAGCTCCACTCACCCATCCTCAGGGAGGTGCAGATGAGAACACAACACAGAAATAAGGATGTGTCACTGGTGAAGCACCGGGGTGTGGAGGGGAAGGATATGGGTTCTGGAGGGGAACTGGTGCCATTCCAGCCGCAGTCCTACCACTGCTGGCTGTGTGGTGTTGGGCCAGTCACTGAACGAGTCTGAGCCTCAGTGCAAATATGAGAGGATAACAACGCAGACCTCCAGGACCTCGAGTAAGTCAAATGGGAGGCATACAGGGTAGAGGATTTGGCCCAGCGGCTGTTAATAATATCATAATAGGTATTAGCATTAATTAAACTCATCAGCATGTAAATAACATTCTTCCTGAATTAAACTTAAAATGCTCAGTATCCTTATTATCAGCTTCCACGCACCTGTTATATGTTCAAAGCGTGGCAATCAGATTCCCTTTCCCCATGGCGTTCGATGGCGCTCCCACTTGGTGCAAACTGTCAAAATGTAGCCACGTAGCCATTTCTGAAAACTCAAAGATATATTGGTGGCACGACTGTTAAGTACCACAGCACAGCTAAAGGACAAAAGTCCCTCTTAATAAAGCATTCGCCTGTTGATTCGCTAAGCACCTTATGCATACACAGAGTGTTGGAAGGATGGAAACACAATGCCTGTACCCTAAGGTATGGAACTTATTTGAAAAGAGGATAAACAGGACATAATGGTAGATGTTAGCTAATTAGAACCCGTGGATGTAAACCTTTCATCACGATACCATTCATCATTATATAATGCTCTTAACTGCCATTAAAACAATTTCAAATCATTGAAATTAAAAATGGCTTTTACAGACTATGATTGCTTTACTAATTTATCATTACCTAAAAAATACATTATGTAGAAGAAAAATGTAAATTCATATACATATATGTAGTGTATATATATACACACATACTATAGTTAAATGTTATTAACTTTCCTTGAGTTTTAGAGCTCCAGAGGAAAAAAACCACTCAGAAATGCACTTAGTTTTAGCACTAAATAGCTTTGGAAGCCAACATCGTCTTTTAACATAAGGAGGGGGTGGGGAAAAGCCATATTAGCTGAAGAAATACAATGTATTAAGCTCAGATTCTAGTCAAGAGAGGACATAACGACTAAAGCAGGCCAACTGATCTCCATCTCATTCCATCATTCAGTAACTTAAATCTGATTTCTGATTCTCCATCTGCTTATCAAACACCAAACACCACCATGAGATGTTATCTCTGACAGTGATCCTGCTTTCCTTCCCCTGTGGACCGTCAGATCCTGCTACTTTACCCATCAGCCTGGCATTAGTTCCACCTCCTCATGTGGAGCATGGAAGCCGTCACTTAAAGCCACCTGACTCACGTGTAAGGAACAAGGCTTGCGCTTATGAGCAAAATGCTTTGTGAAAACGCTTTGGCATCCTTGCCACACGTACCAGCCCCTCAAGCCTCACTGCTTGGGAGGACATCAAGAGCAGGATAATGTCCATCAGCTTTGACGATTTCTTTTTGTAGTTAAGTTAGAATGGAGTTAAAAACAGTATCAACCTAGCATACCTGCAAATTTTAAGGAACATCACATGCAGCCAAAAAATATTACTTTTTGCCTTTTTCAGCTGAGAAATGGAAGAGGAATTATTCTTTTATTTATCAATTAAATTTTCTTTTTCAGCCAAACTGTCTTTTTAAATATTGATTCTAAATATTTGATGAGCTAGCATGAACAAGGCACTATTCTAAGTGGTATCTGTGTGTATATGTGTGTGTGTTAGTATTTAATGGATACGCACCCACACAGATGCCGATGGAATCCTGAGAGCAACCTTAGGAGGCAGATACAACTGCTGTCCAACTTAAATGAGAAAACTAGTGTTCAGAGAGGTTAAGTAGACTTTTTAAGGTCACACAGCTAAACTGGAAGAAACCAGCACTTGTTTCCATGCAATTTTGATTCCAGAGCCCAAACTCTTAACCACTGTGCAAAGATGCATGAAACCTGAAATAAAATCTTCTAGTTATTTTTATCTTCATTTTGAAACATGTGAGCCAAGGCTCTCAAACTCAACTGCTTATATTTCAGGGTCAAGGGGGTCAACATAAATGAGGGAAACAGGTGACAAAGATGAAAAATGCCCCATCTGCTGGGAGCAGCCAGCAGTCACCTACAGCAAACTGTTACAAAGCAGAAAGAAAAACCCGGTGTTGTCCCAAATCTGGATTTATATGTGAAATCCTATGATTTTCAAACAATGCAACCAATTTTTAAAAGACTTTTTCGACATAATCTGAGCCAAATAAAACACATCTGTGGGCCTAATTTACCTGTGGGCCGCCATGTTGAGACCTCTGCTTCAGACCATAACTTAATCAAATTTTTGGTGGGGAAAAAGATATCAAATCACTGGCAATAAATAACTGGTATCTGTTTGATTCTCTGTATTTCTAAATATCTTGAATCCCTCCCTCCCCCCCGAGATGTTTAACTCAACCTGTTTCTTCATTCACTTCTTCCTGCTGCCAAGTTTACCTTTGGTCAGGTAGAAAATGACCTTGCTGGTTCCATTTATTACTTCACAGAACTCAGTCTCAAAATCCCTGTCATAATCCATAATAAAATAGAGAGAGCAAAACTTAATCGGCTATAAATGTACAGTAGTTAGCATTCACCACAAAATGCCAATAATATTTCGAGAATGCCATTTCTCTTCTTGGCCTTTTGACCAAGCTGGTTAATGGACTGAGACTTGGGAAATAATGGAAATAATTTAGGCAGAGAACTTCCAAACCATGCATCAACCTCGAATTGCATTGCATCCGAGCAGAGAAAGCTCACCAAGATGGCCCATCACGCAGCTTTGCCAAGAGCTCACCAACCAGCGTGAACACTTGTAACTCTGACAAAAGGAGAATCTAATATTTCATTCTCAAGTGGCCAATACCCACTTTTTAAGTATTCCTAGCACCAAATTTTCTTACAATACTATGAATTTAAAATTGAATGTCTATTATGTATGCAGAATGCTTGAATCCTATGGTTGTAAAGAATCGTTTAAGTCCACAAGCACTTATGTAGCACTTAGGTCCCTAACCCAGAATGCTAATCAGCAGGCTATGACCCCTATGAAACTCATCAAGCGAAGCATGGATATTATTTTCTAAAAGCTTTGCCTTCAAATTCTTTCCTTTCAGAGAGGACATCTCATACACAGCTTCTAGGACTGTGAAGGAGAGTGGCCACTGTGGCTGGGCATCTGTTACTATTTTGTAATGTTAGGTATGCACTCCCTTCCCTGGTAACCCAATAATCCCTCCCACCTATCCGTATATCCCCAAAATCCCTGAACAGGTCCATTTACACGGGTTATCACGAGTGCACTTTTCTTGTTGCTTGTTTTGTTTTTGTTTGGGGATAGTGGAGAGCGGGAGCAATCTAAGCGTCCGTTACGAAGAGAATGAAGAAATTCACCTGTGATGGACATTCACGATGGACTGCTCCACAGCAACTGGAATCTTGGTTTGATCTTCATTCACTCTCAGGAACTAACTCGCAAAAATCTCTCCCACTTGTATCCTGAAAAGCTGAGATGATAGGCCCTGGGAAATTTTACCTTAGGAGAGAAAATATCCTACGAGATTCAATATTCACTCACTCTGTTAATTTTTTTAAATTCTATTGTGCCAGGTACCTTCAGAAACAAAAGTAAGATACCTCTGCCTACCCTGTAGGAACTCTTGCCTCGAAAGGGAGACTGACACAAATCATGTTCACACCCAATGATAAAGGCCACAAAAGATGTGTATACCTATGCAGGGAAAGCGCTGAAGGTGCTGGCTGTCCGGCAGGATGCCTGCAGAGACTAGGACACGCTGCTGGAACCTGCCACGGAGGAGAGCACGCCCACCTCCCTGGAGCCCAGCTCCACAGCCTCTGAGAAAATCCCACAGCCCAGGAGATGTTCAAGCACTTACTTGCTGCTCCTCTCTCCACGAAGAGAAAAGGGCACCAGGACTCACCAGAAAACCAAGCCATCTGTGACCTGTCATCTGATTCCCACCTGCTGGAAATGCAGATTGAGACAACAAGTGTCAGGAATGGAGATTCAATACTGGACACCTGATGGGGTAGAAGTCCTACAATGACAACTGTACTGAAGGCCCCCGAATCAGTCACATATAAGCTCCATGTCCCAACATCACAATATGATGCAATTTGTTCCACTTCTGCCTCCTCTTCCCTTTCCCCACTGGCCTGAGGGGAAACTCATCTTTGTGGATACCTGACGTCATGATAGAGCAGCTTCCCACGTGACCACCAAATCACTTTCCTGTAGGGAAAGAGTTCTCTGATGAAGCCGTGAGATGCCTCTGCTACCAGCAACCCTTACCAACTTAGGGGACTCGTGAAGGGCAGGTAGGCTACGATGCAGCTGGAAACGCTCACAGCAATTCCTCATCATTTTTGTGCCATGGTGAGTCTACAAACTTCCTCTCAGAACAAATATTGTAAATGCATAAAATAAAACTCATAGGATGGCAAAGGAAATCGGTTAAAATATTGTAAGCAATTTGTAAATACCACGTATGATGTGTCTGTGTGTGTGTGTGTGTGTGTGTGTGTGTGTGTAAAGACATGTAACTGTTAGTAAAAATAAGCAGAGAGCAACATATAGATCACATGACAGTCCCTACAAGGATGTGTCATTTCACCCTAATTAACCTGTTTTTTAAACATGTTCCTGAGGGTTTCCAAGCTAGCACATGTTATAGGATATTCACAGAGAGAGGTTCTAACTCTACCCTTCAGCCCGAGCTATGAATATCCTCTAATAGTGATATACATGACCACACTTACCACCCATGCCACCTTCTGAGCCATCAGCAGTGTGAATAGAACAGAGCTAGGAACACTGTCGGGGCCAGTGAGGAGAGTCGAGACATTTACTAACCTAGGACTGGAACCATCAGAACAAACTGGCATCTCGGCGATGCTAAAACCCACCAGCCACAAATGCTGATCAACTAGGACCTCACAGCCTCATTACATCTCAAAGCACGAAAGACTCTTAGTGGAGGATCACTGAGATACGTGTTTTCCCATCTAAAATGAGTAAGACTACATTTTACTAGTAAGAATAAAGTTTGTGTTTCCAATCAGACAGTGGTTGCACTGCTGTACTCCTTGATTACGAAAATGTAGACCTGACACAGCATTAATAGGAAGTCAAAGCCCTTTTAAGTCAATTTTAAGTCAATTTCCATTTTCTTCATCAAATTCCATCAACACATGCTTGAAAAATGAACTACCCACAGCTGAGGGACATCTAACCAACCTAGTCAATTATTGGTGCCAAGACAAATATAAAGACTGGTAAGAATCTGCCCACCCCTAGTGGGCAGAGTTGCACACTGTGAACATAAAAACTCATCTAACTTCTGTGTATGACAGCTGTAGAAACTGACGCCAAGAGATTAAACAACTTGTCATGGTCTATACAACTGGTTATTGCCCAAGGCTGAAGGAAGAGCTGGTCTCCTGGCTTCCACGTTGATGGTCCTCTCACTGTTCAGAGTTTCAGAAACGCGCTGTTTCAAATATTCTTACCTGAAGTGCTGTATTGCTTAAATTATTGCACACCTTTATTTTAACTCACTAATTCACACTAGTGTGGGACTAAGAGTCTGGCTCATTAAAATACCTAAGTTATTGAAAAATAAATCTATGATTTTATTATTTTTGAGTACTCTCAGCAACTTCACCTAGGTAACGGGGAGAATTCATAATGAGCAGTCTTTTCTTACCTACACAAACTGCATTAAAGTACATCATATAGAGAGGGCAGACAGCAGAAGCAAGAAGAACTACAGTCCTGCAGCCTGTGGAACAAAAACGACATTCACAGAAAGATAGACAAGATGAAAAGGCAGAGGGCTATGTACCAGATGAAGGAACAAGGTAAAACCCCAGAAAAACAACTAAATGAAGTGGAGATAGGCAACCTTCCAGAAAAAAGAATTCAGAATAATGATAGTGAAGATGATCCAGGACCTCGGAAAAAGAATGGAGGCAAAGATTGAGAAGATGCAAGAAATGTTTAACAAAGACCTAGAAGAATTAAAGAACAAACAGAAGCGAACAATACAATAACTGAAATGAAAACTACACTAGAAGGAATCAATAGCAGAATAACTGAGGCAGAAGAACGGATAAGTGACCTGGAATACAGAATGGTGGAATTCACTGCCACAGAACAGAATAAAGAAAAAAGAATGAAAAGAAATGAAGACAGCCTAAGAGACCTCTGGGACAATATTAAACACAACAACATTTGCAATATAGGGGTCCCAGAAGGAGAAGAGAGAAAGAAAGGACCTGAGAAAATATTTGAAGAGATTATAGTCGAAAATTTCTCTAACATGGAAAAGGAAATAGCCACCCAAGTCCAGGAAGCACAAAGAGTCCCATACAGGATAAACCCAAGGAGAAACACACTGAGAAACATAGTAATCAAATTGGCAAAAATTAAAGACAAAAATTATTGAAAGCAGCAAGGGAAAAGCGACAGATAACATACAAGGGAACTCCCATAATGTTAACAACTGATTTCTCAGCAGAAACTCTACAAGCCAGAAGGGAGTGGCATGATATACTTAAGGTGATGAAAGGGAAGAACCTACAACCAAGATTACTCTACCCGGCAAGGATCTCATTCAGATTCGGTGGAAAAATCAAAAGCTTTACAGACAAGCAAAAGCTAAGAGAATTCAGCACCACCAAACCAGCTCTACAACAAATGCTAAAGGAACCTCTCTAAGTGGGAAACACAAGAGAAGAAAAGGACCTACAAAAACAAACCCAAAACAATTAAGAAAATGGTCATAGGAACATACATATCGATAATTACCTTAAACGTGAATGGATTACATGCTCCAACCAAAAGACACAGGATTGATGAATGGATACAAAAAGAAGACCCATCTATATGCTGTCTACAAGAGACCCACTTCAGACCTAAGGACACATACAGACTGAAAGTGAGGGGATGGAAAAAGATATTCCATGCAAATGGAAATCAACAGAAACCTGGAGTAGCAATACTCATATCAGATGAAATAGACTTTAAAATAAAGAATGCTATGAGAGACAAGGAAGGACACTACATAATGATCAAGGGATCAATCCAAGAAGAAGATATAACAATTATAAATATATATGCACCCGACATAGGAGCACCTCAATACATAAGGCAACTGCTAACAGCTATAAAAGAGGAAATCAACAGTAACACAATAATAGTGGGGAACTTTAACACCTCACGTACACCAGTGGACAGATCATCCAAAATGAAAATAAATAAGGAAACAGAAGCTTTAAATGACACAATAGACCAGATAGATTTAATTGATATTTATAGGACATTCCATCCAAAAACAGCAGATTACACTTTCTTCTCAAGTGCACATGAAATATTCTCCAGGATAGATCACATCTTGGGTCACAAATCAAGCCTCAGTAAATTTAAGAAAATTGAAATCATATCAAGCATCTTTTCTGACCACAATGCTATGAGATTAGAAATGAATTACAGGGAAAAAAAATGTAAAAAACACAAACACATGGAGGCTAAACAATAAGTTACTAAATAACCAAGAAATCAATGAAGAAATCAAAGAGGGAATTAAAAAATACCTAGAGACAAATGACAATGAAAACACGATGATCCAAAACCTATGGGATGCAGCAAAAGCAGTTCTAAGAGGGAAGTTTATAGCTATACAAGCCTACCTCAAGAAACAAGAAAAATCTCAAATAAACAATCTAACTTTACACCTAAAGGAACTAGAGAAAGAAGAACAAACAAATCCCAAAGTTAGCAGAAGGAAAGAAATCATAACGATCAGAGCAGAAATCAATGAAATAGAAACAAAGAAAACAATAGCACAGATTAATAAAACTAAAAGCTGGTTCTTTGAGAAGATAAAAAAAATTGATAAACCATTAGCCAGTCTCATCAAGAAAAAGAGGGAGAGGACTCAAATCAATAAAATTAGAAGCAAAAAAGGAGAAGTTACAACAGACACTGCAGAAATACAAAGCATCATAAGAGACTACAACAAACAACTCTATGCCAATAAAATGCACAAACCAGAAGAAATGGACAAATTCTTAGAAAGGTATAACCTTCCAAGACTGAACCAGGAAGAAACAGAAAATACGAACAGACCAATCACAAGTAATGAAATTGAAACTGTGGTTAAAAATCTTCCAACAAACAAAAGTCCAGGACCAGATGCTTCACGGGTGAATTCTAACAAATATTTAGAGAAGAGCTAACACCCATCCTTCTCAAACTCTTCCAAAAAGTAGCAGAGGAAGGAACACTCCCAAACTCATTCTAACAGGCCACCATCACCCTGATACCAAAACCAGACAAAGATACTACAAAAAAACAAAACTACAGACCAATATCACTAATGAATATAGATGCAAAAATCCTCAACAAAATACTAGCAAACAGAATCCAACAACACATTAAAAGGATCATACACCATGATCAAGTGGGATTTATCCCAGGGATGCAAGGATTCTTCAATATACACAGATGAATCAATGTGATCCACCATATTAACAAATTGAAGAAGAAAAACCATATGGTCATCTCAATAAATGCAGAAAAAGCTTTTGACAAAATTCAACACCAATTTTTGATAAAAACTCTCCAGAAAGTGGGCATAGAGGCAACCTACCTCAATATAATAAAGGCCATATATGACAAACCCACAGCAAACATCATTCTCAATGGTGAAAATCTGAAAGCATTTCCTCTAAGATCAGGAACAAGACAAGGATGTCCACTCTCACCACTATTATTCAACACAGTTTTGGAAGTCCTAACCACAGCAATCAGAGAAGAAAAAGAAATAAAAGGAATACAAATTGGAAACAAGTAAAACTGTCATTGTTTGCAGATTACATGATACTACACATAGAGAATCCTAAAGATGTCACTAGAAAACTACTAGAGCTAATCAATGAATTTGGTAAAGTTGCAAGATACAAAATTAATGCACAGAAATCTCTTGCATTCCTATACACTAATGATGAAAAATGTGAAAGAGGAATTAAGGAAACACTCCCACTTACCACTGCAACAAAAGAATAAAATACCTAGGAATAAACCTACTTAGGGAGAGAAAAGACCTGTATGCAGAAAACTATAAGACACTGATGAAAGAAATTAAAGATGATACCAACAGATGGAGAAATATATCATTTTCTTGGATTGGAAGAATCAATATTTTGAAAATGACTATACTACCCAAAGCAATCTACAAATTCAATGCAATTTCTCTCAAATTACCAATGGCAGTTTTTACAGAACTAGAACAAAAAACCTTAAAATTTGTATGGAGATACAAAAGATTCCGAATAGCCAAAGCAGTCTTGAGGGAAAAAACGGAGCTGGAGGAATCAGACTCCCTGACATGAGACTATACTACAAAGCTACAGTAATCAAGACAATATGGTATTGGCACAAAAGCAGAAACATAGATCAATGGAACAAGATAGAAAGCCCAGAGATAAGCCCACGCACCTACGGTCAACTAATCTATGACAAAGTAGGCAAGGATATACAATGGAGAAAACACAATCTCTTCAATAAGTGGTGCTGGGAAAACTGGACAGCTACATGTAAAAGAATGAAATTAGAATGCTCCCCAACACCATACACAAAAATAAACTCAAAATGGAATAGAGACCTAAATGTAAGACCGGACACTATAAAACTCTTAGAGGAAAACATAGGAAGAACACTCTTTGACATAAATCACAGCAAGATCTTTTTTGATCCACCTCCTAGAATAATGGAAATGAAAACAAAAATAAACAAGTGGGACCTAATGAAACTTCAAAGCTTTTGCACAGCAAAGGACACCATAAACAAGACGAAAAGACAACCCTCAGAATGGGAGAAAATATTTGCAAACGACTCAATGGACAAAGGATTAATCTCCAAAATATATAAACAGCTCATGCAGCTCAGTATTATAAAAAACAACCCAATCCAAAAATGGGTAGAAGACCTAAATAGACATCTCTCCAAAGAAGACATACAGATGGCCAAGAAGCACATGAAAAGCTGCTCAACATCACTAATTATTAGAGAAATGCAAATCAAAACTACAATTAGGTATCACCTCACACCAGTTAGAATGGGCATCATCAGAAAATCTACAAACAACAGATGCTGGACAGGGTGTGGAGAAAAAGGAACTGTCTTGCACTGTTGGTGGGAATGTAAATTGATACAGCCACTATGGAAAACACTATGGAGGTTCCTTAAAAACTAAAAATAGAATTACCATATGATCCAGCAATCCCACTACTGGGCATATATGCAGAGGAAACCATAATTCAAAAAGACACATGCACCCAATGTTCCTTGCAGCACTATTTACAATAGCCAGATCATGGAAGCAACCTAAATGCCCATCAACAGACGAATGGATAAAGAAGAGAAGATGTGGTACATATATACAATGGAATATTACTCAGCCATAAAAAGGAACGAAATTGGGTCATTTGTTGAGACGTGGATAGATCTAGAGACTGTCCTACAGAGTGAAGTAAGTCAGAAAGAGAAAAACAAATATCGCATATTAACGCATATATGTGGAACCTAGAAATATGGTACAGATGAGCTGGTTTATAGGGCAGAAGTTGAGACCCAGATATAAAGAACAAACGTATGGACACCAAGGGGGGGAAACGGCGGGGGGTGGGGGTGGGGGTGTGATGAATTGGGAGATTGGGGTTGACATGTATACACTGATGTGTATAAAATGGATGACTAATAAGAACCTGCTGTATAAAAATATAAAAATTTTTTTAAAAAAAGAAAGTACAAAGTCAAAGTCCCCACTTCATACCCCAATCTCCCAACTCTACACTCAAAGGCATTTGCTGTTAAGGGTGATATATATCCTTCTATCTATTGTTTGTATATAGAATTGCTTGAGTGAATGAAAAGACAAAGTCCTAGGAATGGAATTTTGGAGTGAAAGTTTTGTGTATTTCAAATGTTGAAGGAAAATGCCAACTGTATACTAAGCCTTTTAAATGGACATGATCAATCCATATAAATGCAGAGCTAGAGTGAAGTGAGAACTCAGTCTGGCCCCATCTCTCCAACAGCGCTGGGCCAGCTCAAAGATGGTAGACCAGTACTGCCCCACAGGTGCTTTGGAAATTTGTAGGAGAAAGGGTATTCCGTTGCCACAATGATTGGGAGGGTGGAATAAGGGGCTTGGACGTTAGACATGTTACAGTGCATAGGGCAGTCTCACCGAATGAACAACTGTCCTGCGTCCCATACAATCTACAAATGTTTTGGTGGGCATTCATGTTGGTGAAGAATCTTTATTATCCTGGGCCCAGAGCTTGGCTACATTTTACATATAAATTCATCCACAGTTTTTTGTGGGTTTTTTTTCCTTTGTCATGTTTTTAATATACATTGAATTTTCCAGGAATACAGCCACGATGTAAATAGAGTTAAATGTTTTGGAAAGTTGCATCACAGTGGCATTTTAAGTCCTAAACCAACATATTTTTATTGTTCTCTATTTATAACTAATGAGTTCACAGTGATTCTATTTGTAATCTATGTTACCACTATACCCAAGCTTATACATAATGACATATATGTTTATTATATTAACTACTTGCCTTTTGGTTTCTTTAAAAAAACAAAGCCTGCCACCAGATGCAGCTGTACAATATAAAAAAATAAATAAATTTTAAAAATAAATATATATAAATAAAGTACAACATATACACAAATTAACTCAAAATGAATCACAGACCTAAATGTAAAGACTCAAATTAAAACGTTTCACAGAAAACAAGCTTTGTGACCTTAGATTAGAGGCAAAAAGACACCAAAAGTATGGTACATAAAAGAACAAACTGGCAAGTGGGACTTTATCCAAAAAAAATCTGCTTTTCAAAAGACACTGTTATGAGAATGAAGAGACTGGGAGAAAATATTTGCAATTCCTTTCTCTGATGAAGAAATTATATTGAGAATATATAAAGAACTCTCAAAATTCAATATTTAGAAAACAATCCAACTTTTAAAAACATGGGCAAATGATGTGAATAGACACTTCACAGATATACAGATAAGCAAATGGTAAGATGTACAACATCATTAGTCAGTAGGGAAATGCAAATTAAAACCACCATGTGATATCACTACCACCTAGTGAAAGGGCTAAAATTAAAAATACAGATCATACCAAGTGCTGACAGGAATGTGAAGGAACTAAGACTCTCTTACTCTGTTGGGGGGAGTGTGAGCTGGTACAACCACATTGGAAAACCGTTTGACAGTTTCTTGAAAAGTCAATCGTACATCTACCATATGAACCAGGCATTCTGTTCCCTAGGTACTTCCTTAAGAGAAATGAAAGCATATGTTCATATAAGCACTTGTAAGAAATGTTCCTAACACCTCTACTTGTAATAGTCAAAACTGGGAACACCCCCAAACGTCCATCAACAGGTGAATGGATACACAGTGTGTGACACAGGATGGGCTACTATTCAGCAGTTAAAAGAAATGAGCTACTGACGCACAGGACACCACGGATAAACCCTAAAGCAACTATGCAGAAAGAAATCAAACAAAAAAAGAATACATCTTGTATGATTTTACTTAAACACGATTCCAGGAAATGCAAACTCATCTATAATGGCAAAAAGATCAGTAGTTGCCTGGCAACGGTGGAGGTAGGGGCAAGAGGGACTGATTACAAAGGGGCACAAGAGAACTTTCAGGGGTGATGGGTATATTCATTATTTTGATCATGGAGATGGTTTTCATGGGTGTGCATATATATATATATATATACACACACACACACACATATATACATTATATATGTTAAAACTTATCAAATTGTACACTTAAAAATATGCAAAGTTGACTGTATGTCAATTACACCTCAATAAAGCTGTTTAAAAAAAAACAAAATCAAAATAATGCATTAAGTTCCCGATGGAATCCCCAACTTTTCCTCTGAACTATTTTATTTAAACCTCACGAAAACACTTTGAGATAGAAGGTGCTGTTATACCCATTTCCAGGAAAGGCAAACTGAGCAAAAGTCTCAGAGATTGAATAACTGTTATTCAATAACTCACATAGCTAGGACCTCACAGGGCCAAGGCACAGGCATTTTTATTTCATGTTATATAAATGCTTCCAAAGCACTTGACAATTTTTTAAGATAACTTCAACAGCTCCCAGGCAAACATATTTACACTATTTATTTGCTTAGCAAATCTCCTTTCGTAGACGGCACATGGGTAAATTTCAACCCTATCATTTCAGGATCATCACAAATTCTAAAATTAATAGGGTTCAACTTAAGGTTTCAGTGACTTAGAGAAACAATCCAGGTTCCGACGTGTCACACACCCAAGAGTCACCCAGTCAGCACATTGGAAAACAAACTCAAGATCAGCACAACGTACAGAAGAGACAGGCTAATAACCTTTTGGGTCCCACCTGGAGAGATCAAGCTCCGTAATTTTTCTTCCGGAGCACACACACACACACACACACACACACACACGCACACACACACTTGGCAACCAAAATGCTGAGTGTGAATGTTTCAAGTTTCTAGACGTCCACTAACTAGAAAAACATTGTTGATTGTTGCTTTCTTGTTTTACATACAGTCATTATTTCCTATCGAATAAGACTGACCAGCAAAAGCTCAAATACATAGAATATCCCCCATTAAAAGTCGCTGGCCTCCACTGGTCGACAGTTTGGAAGTTTCCTAATGACCGCAGGACAGCTGTGGAGGGGGACAGGCAGAGAAAACTTCAACAAGTTCACTTCTATGGCTCAAATCCAATCAGACTCTCAACGCTCCTCTTGCAAAAAATGGCTTCCACCATGCCTTGCAAACGCTTCCCCAATAGCAAAGCGTACAACTGTGTTTGGTTTGGGGGAAGAAGACACACACCTTAACTCTGTGCCAAGTTCAGGCGGTTCAAGTCCCCCACCCCCTCCCTGGACTGCTGGTATTAATTTCCAGCCCTTTAGCAGGTAGCTGTGCAAAGTCAGTGACAAACTACAGAAAGATGACCTGCTGGTGGATTTACTCATTTATTTCATTTTGTGCCCATATTATTTTTTTCGTGAAACAAAGTTCTCTCCTGTTTCCCTTTCTGACTCTCCACAACAGATAAGAAACAGGAAAAGAGAGCACAGTCCGAGATGCTCCCACCTTCAGGCCCTCCTAGCCTGTTCAAATTGGTTATAGTTCTTATCTGATTTCAGACATTCCCTAAAATATACGCATTGATGGCACATGGCATAAGGAGTGGTAAAGTTTTTAACTGTTGAACACACAGTCTTCTCAGAGTGAATTAATCTGTTTTAATGGATTTTTGAGTATCCATTCAATAATATTAATTAATTAATATTAATAATATTACTTGTGCTATTCTGAGACCACCATATGAGCCAAAATATTTCAAGCATCCAAGCTACACCTAGAAAGACACAAAACCTCTTTTTCCTTCCTGTACCGTCTTTACCCCTGCTGATTCTTCTTACCAAATGATTTTATTTTCCTTATATGGGACAAAAGATTCTTATTTCCTCAGATAATGCTGACAGATGATATACTGACCCCTGGCTTTTTAAGCCCCAAATTGTAGGCTTTGTTTAGATAAGTTCAAGTGCATGGCTTGAAAGAAGAAAGAGGAACTTTCTTCTCAAGGGTAAGGAGAATCTTTTCCCTAACTACCCAGAGAACTCTTCCAAGGCCGTGGGTTGCCTCTTCTGCCTCAAAGACACAAAAGGGGGCAGGAGAAAAAGCCTGCTCTGCCACATAGGGTGGCTCACAAGCTCGTTTAAGGAACTAAAATTCTTTACTCTCCTGTCAGTGAAACAACCCTTCCTCCCCATGAAAAAGAATGTGAAGCACACTCATCTGTCAGATATTTTGCAAAGCTGACCTTGACGGTGGCACTGGGATTTGAACTTGCAGGCAAGGAGATGAGAAGTCAAATATTAACACCTCACATAATCTGTTCCTTTCCCTTCTTGTGAAACATCGAGAATAAGACGAGCCTATCAAGATGGAACTAGAGAAAAATAATGTAGGGTCCAAGGGAGGTCAATGGAATCTCTCACACTACAAGCTTTTAGCATCCAGGAACAGCCCTGCCAGGGCAAAATGACCAAGCGTCTTCACAGTCCTTCCAAAGAGATGGATACGGAGGTCACCGCTAGAGGGAGAAAACACACCTCTGCTCAGCCTGGCAACATGTAGTGAGAATGAAATGGAGACTCATCACCACTGGAATCAAACTGTAGCTTAACAAGAGCTTGAGTCAAACCTGACTTTTTGTTCTTCTGAATCAGTGGTTCTGACACCCACCAGGCAACTATTAAAAAATAGAGTTGACTGGGCTCCACCTTGCAAGATTCAAATATAACGTAGATATGGTAGGGCCTCCATGCTTTTTAGTGGAAAACTCCCCAGATAATCAAGTAAGCATCATCACATAGATGCCCTCTTCACTACCAAAACACAGGCTTTTCTCCCGTTCCAAAATCTTTTTCTTGTTTATAAAATAAAGGTTATTCCCGTAGAATTGCCTACATAAAAATATACCCATACAGTTAAAGAAGTAACCATTCATTGGGGGCAGGGCAGGAAGATGGGAACAGTCATGGAAGAAACCATATTAAAACTGTATCTGGGCTTCCCTGGTGGCGCAGTGGTTGGGAGTCCGCCTGCCGATGCAGGGGACACGGGTTCGTGCCCCGGTCCAGGAAGATCCCATATGCCGCAGAGTGGCTGGGCCCGTGAGCCATGGCCACTGAGCCTGCGCGTCCGGAGCCTGTGCTCCGCAATGGGAGAGGCCACAACAGTGAGAGGCCCGCGTACCGCAAAAAAAAAAAAACAAAAAAAAACTGTACCACTGGATTTCACTCCAGTGGATAAACACTGATTATGGGTCAAAGTAAGCTTCCAGGGAATAACTTTACGACTTAATGGCTGGGCTTCCCTGGTGGCGCAGTGGTTAAGAATCTACCTGCCAATGCAAGGGACACAGGTTCAAGCCCTGGTCCGGGAAGATCCCACATGCCACGGAGCAACTAAGCCCGTGCACCACAACTACTGAGCCTGCACTCTAGAGCCTGCGAGCCACAACTACTGAGCCTGCATGCCACAACTACTGAAGCACACAGGACTAGAGCCCGTGCTGCTCAACAAGAGAAGCCACTGCAATGAGAAGCCCGCGCACTGCAACTAGAGAAAGCCCGCACACAGCAAAGACCCAATGCAGCCAAAAATAAATTAATTTATTTTAAAATGTCTTCATGGCTGAAGCCATCACTCACACCAACGCACACACATACACTTTCAAATTATCCTGCTACTTCTCTCTCCCTAAAAAATATGCTCTTGCAAAGAATGATCATATGGGCAGTTCATTAGGAAATGGAACCATTTTCCCCACCCTTTATGAGGGCTACAAACCCCACTTACCTGGCGCTTTTCCTGAATTTACATGCAATCATTTAGGAAGAAAATAAAAAGAACTAAAACCAAAAACACGAAAAGAAATTAAGTGAAATAAAGGGAGATAATACATTGTGCCCTAGGACTGACCCATGAAAATATATATAAGTCATAATTCTAATCTTTCAGAAAGTAATGCTAAGACCCAATTCATTACCCTGTACTAAACAGATTACACTGGCCTCTGGCTGCATGTAGCTATTGAGTCCTTAGAATGTGGCTTGGGCCGCAGGTTGAAATGATCATATTTGGGTGTGTTAGATTAAATAAAATACACTATTAAAATTAACCTACGTGTTTCTTTTTACTTTTTAAATGTGGTTATAAAACATTTAAAATTCCATGTGGCTCCCCCATTTCTGTTAGACAATGGCTGCATCAGGCTAGAGTCCCGCTTCTCGCTATTTAGCTCTTCTAAGCCTTGCCTGCCCCCTAGTGTCAGAACTCTGGCAATGCAGACAAAATATTTTTCAAAACCATCTGTATTGCTTGGAAAGAAATAGAAGTTTCTTCCATTAGGAAGATTAGGGCTAAAACAGTCATTCCAATCAAAATCATCAGCAGGGTTCCTATAAAAATTCAGCCTTTATAGGGGACAGAAATAGGTGCACTCTTCATACTTAGGTGCGCTCTTCATACAATTTAACCAAAGTTAAAGACAACACAAGGCACCAAAGCACACAAGCCCAACAACATTCATATTCTGCATATATCATTTATAACAGAGAAAAGAGAAAACCTAAATCTCCATAAATTTAAACATTACAGAATCTCTATAAAACGGGATTCACTCAAAAGGAGAAGGCAGTTCTCAATAAAGATGACTAACATTTATTAAACACTTACTGCGCAAACACAATTCTGAGCACTTTCCCGGTATTAAGTGACTCCTCATTACAACTCTTTAAGGATGACTTTTATTGTTTATTATCCCCACTTTACAGAAGAAGAGACTGAGCCCCAAAGAGGTTTTTTTAACCAGCCCAAGTATGAAAGGAGAATGTAAGCTAACCTGGATGCCTGCTGCTTAGTGCGCAGTGAGAATAAATCCTTCTTCTCTGACCCAGGGATCTCATGTCTTCTGCAAGCATCCAGGAAACTGACATGCTATCCTGTTAGCCTGCAAGAAATCTCAGACCTGTCACAATTTTTGACACCAGCCCCCAAGAGTGAGGTGCCCCCTCTACAGAAGATCTGGCTGAAGGCCAGCAGGTAAAAGGGCTCTCAGCATCCTTCGGTCACTCTGTTTTCAGCTTTTGAAGCCTTGTTTGTTAGAAATTTCTTTTTTCTTAAGGTTGGGCTGAAACCCCAGTATTCATAAAGAAACTGTCTTCATTATAGTCAGCTTCTAGGACAATGAAAAACAAGCCTTTTTCTCTTGTACACGATAAAGCTTCAAACCTTAAGCCACTGATCACATCTCCCTACACATACAAAGCCGTCAATCACTCCTTGAAAATTTCCAGACTCCTTTTCATTTTGGACGCCTCTAAATATGAAAATAGCTACCATTTATTGAGTGTTTACTATGTACTAATCCCTTCACCTACTTTCTTAGCTAATCATTCCAATAATTCCATAAGGTAGGCACGTACATCATTTTATTTTTACAGATAATGAAGCAAATTCAGAGAGGTTAAGTGACCTGGATAAGGTCACACAGCTGGGATGTGGCATAACCAGGGTTATGTTTGACTCCAGACCCCCTATGCTTTGCTGCCTCATTCTCAGTTGTGCTCCAGTTTCTTGGGCCCTTAATACTTTGGACAGACTATATTAAATAAGAGATTTTACAGCGTAACAGAGTATATTAAATAGCAGCTAGGCACCATGGCATCTGCTGGAATGAAAACACCCCAAACCAGTCATACTTAAAGCTCTCTGGAGAAATGGAACTATTAAAATGAACTTGTAAACCAGCAGCACCCCAGTTCCCAACTCTCTCAACTATAACGGAAAAGTAGCTATGCTTCTGTTTTCAAAGGGGAAAATTTTAATTTTTGAAGTGTCCGAATATTCCCAGAGATAAATCTCCAGGATGTAGGGTGTTTCGTGTCCCAAACTCATCATGTAACCAGCTAATTAATTTCAAATGACTCTCAAGTTTCTGAACCTATCAGCATCTTTCCACTGCATTACATGTGCTGCCTTCTCATGGGGAAATGATGTTACATATGGGGCTGGGGAGGGGCGAGACAGGGAACTAAAGGACAAATTGCTAGTTGAAGAAATAATAGAGTTAACTCTGCTTCCTTTTAAAAGAAACTAACCTACCAAATGGCTCTCACACCTTTCCTACAGATTGGGCTACAGAAGCCCATGTCTCCTACTCAATTATTATGTCAGGTAGGATTTTAAAAGCAACAAAATGGCCTTTTGTGTTTTCTAATTCCTTAAAGATACTACCTCTGGACTCTTGTGAAAGATTATCAATGCCATGTGCCTTAAAGAAAGAGTCCTACCACCAATTCTGTGAAAATTAGGTGTGTTTTTGTTTCTTACACTTGAACTAAAATGAAACTTCGGTCCACACCTAACAATATCCCATCCGATCTGCCCAAATTAGGGGCAGTGTCCCACATTCTTCCCCTCCCTCTCTGTCTTAGAGGTATGAGTGGAAATGGGATTGTAAAATATCTCCTTGTTCATACATAGCCATCAACAAGCCACTTTCCTAATCTGAGCCATTAAAAGCATCCAAAAAACTTCCAACTAGGGTTTCCTAGGGACACAGTTCCTTAATTGGCCAGCATGAACCACAAACTCTTGGGACAGTGTCAGGGGGTCCTCTGGACACCGCACAGAGGCTTCTTCAGTTAACTCTCTGCAACTTGCTCCCGCTCTCAGGCTGTTTCAGATACACCCAAAAATCTGACCAGAGTTTCTCAGGTCTGACCCTTGACTTTGTCACCAGCTGAGCGCAATTCTGGGAAGAAACTCCACATGGCCACTGCAAGGTCATCAGAGAAATGTACAACACCTCCCTGCCACCGCCAGTTCCCTCTCTGTCCACCTCTCTCTCTCTCTCTCTCTCTCTCTCTCTCTCTCACACACACACACACACACACACACACACACACACACACACAGACACACACACTCACTCACTCACTCACACAGCCTGCTGGAATACACAGCCTTACTAGAACGGGAGTAGTGGGCAAAGGAAAAGCAGGAAGAAACAAGGAAATGAGGATCAAAGTACTCGGGTGTCCTCAATTTTCAAAGAGCTTTCACAAATCGACAAGTAAACAATCAATAGAGCCAAGACAAAAACGGATAAAGGATAAGATAGTGCAAAGAAGAACAAACAAATAGTCCCCCAGCACACTGAGTACTTGGTCAAAAAGAGTTGCAAGGGCTTCCCTGGTGGCGCAGTGGTTGAGAGTCCACCTGCCGATGCAGGGGACATGGGTTTGTGCCCCGGAACGCGAAGATCCCACATGCCGCGGAGCGGCTGGGCCCGTGAGCCGTGGCCGCTGAGCCTGCACGCCCGGAGCCTGTGCTCCGCAACATTAGAGGCCACAGCAGTGAGAGGCCCGCGTACCGCAAAAAAAAAAAGAGTTGCAAGACAATCCAACAGCAGTTTTCATTACCATACTTGCAAAACAGTAAGACCGATAGCACCCAGAGTTGATGAGGGTCTGGGGAAACGGGGGTTATCGTACTATTACTGCTGGTGTAAGTATAACTAAGTCCAGAAGTCTGGGAGGGCACTTTGCACTATCAAAACTTTAATGCGTTGTGTCAAAAGCTGCAGGATACTCACCAAAAATCATTGTCTCCTCTTTGAACTGGGTCCACAGCTAGGGTATGTTTCCCAGCAGCCCAGGCAGTAAGGTGTGGCCATGGGCCTCAGCTGCAGCCAATGGCAGGACAATTCAAGGGACGCAGTCAGCATCTAACCCCGTTCATCAACACCTCCCAGGTGTATCCTCCACGCCCACTTCCCTTCCAGCTGGCTGGAATGAAGACCACTCTAGAACAACCCTTAAGGCCGCGGGTTGAAAACACTAGAACTTCCATCCACTGTGGTTCCAAGAAGACCACAGTAGAGGACATCCAGCTGACGTATTACCCACCCAGCACTCATGAGCAAGAAATACAATTTCTTTTATTTAAGCCATTATGTATATTTACTTGGTCTATGTGTCACAGAGATTAGCCTACTCCCATACATTTACATGCACTTTAATTCAGCAATCTCACTATTAGGAATTCATCTGAAGTCAGGACATACATATTCGTACAAATACGGTAACAAGCGATATGTCCACCAAAATTGGGAGTGATCAAATAACTTATGGCACATCCATACAACAGATGACTATGCAACGTTACAGGGAGTGATACAGATCTGCACGCACTCACATGAAAAGACCTCTAAACTTTATTGTTAAATGGGGAAAAAAATCAAGGCACAAAACAGGGTGCATAAAGAGACATCTGTGCATACACACATACTGGTATATACATGCCTTTTTCTAGAAGGATAGGTGTGGATACATAAAATCTAAAACAGTATAGAAAATATATAAAATATAGATGACTACATAAAACAATACCTAGAAGGCTATATGAAATTAACAATGTGACTGGGCCAGGGGACACCCAGATATCTGCTTAAACATTATTTCTGTATGTGTCTGTGAAGGTGTTTCTGGAAGAGGTTAGCATTTCAGCTGGGGGCTGAGTGAAGCCAATGGCCCTCCCCGTTGTGGGTGAGCCTCATCCAATCCCTTGAGGACTTGAATAGAACAAAAAAGCAGAAGAAGGTTGAATTTGTTCTTTGCCTGATTGTTGAGCTGGGACATTGACCATCTCCTGCCCTCTGTGCTCCTGGACCTCAGGCCTTCAGACTCAGGCTGGAATCTACACCATTGCCTCTCTGGCTCTCAGGCCTTTGAACCACATCATTGGTTTTCCTGGGTCTCCAGCTTGCAGACTGCAGGTCATGAGACTCCTCAACCTCCATAGCTGTGTGAGCCAATACCTTAAATCAATAATAAACTAGTTGTGTTGGTTCCGTTTCTCTGGAGAACCCTAATAGTCAACAAAAAGTTAAAAGCCTATCCTTTCACACCTGCCTATTATTTTCTGGAATTTTTACCACCAGGAGAAAACTACGTCATTGATCACAGGGTGACAAATGGGCAAAATGAGCCTATTAATAAATATTCATTTAGCACCCATTATATTCCAGGCATCAAGGACACAGCTTAAGAAACCCGCGAGGGAGTAAGACTCCACAGGATTCAGGAGCCCTCATCTGCGGGTATGCAAAGGGTACAGGCAGACCTCAGGGATTTTGCCAATTTGATTCCAGACCCACGCAATAAAGGGAATATCGCAATAAAGCAAGACGTGAATTTTTTGGTTTCCTAGTGCATATAAAAGTTATGTTTACACTATACTGTAGTCAATTAAGTATGCAATAGGATTATGTCTGAAAAAACAACTCACATACCTTCATTCTAAAATACTTCAAAGCTGTAAATGCTACCCATCATCTGAAACTTCAGCGAGCCATAATCTTTCTGCAAGGGTCACATCAAAGATCATGGATCACAGGTCACCACAACGAACAGAGTAAAAATGGAAAAGTTTGAAATATTGCGAAGATCACCAAAACGTGACACAGAGACATGAAGTGAGCAAATGCTGTTGGAAAAATGGCACCAAAAGACGCTGCATTTGTAAAAAATGCAAGATCTGCAAAGTGTAAGAAAGAAGCTAAGTGCAATAAAACGAGGCACGCCTGTACTTCTGCAAAGATGGTTCTTCATGCAGCCTGCAGCCCCAGTGAGAGAACAGAGCCCATTGTGGGCAGGAACCAGTCCTGATTGCTTTGATGGTTGTTAAGATAAGGCGTGAGAAGGACTTAAGTTCCAAAAACGAAAGCAGGAAGAATCCCCCAAAAGACAAAAAGAAACCAAAAATGGGCTGAGAATCCAAATAAAATCATCTAGAAAGTCTAAGATGAAAATTTCATTTCTTGCGCAAAACTTGCCAAGGCTTTGCTCAGACTTCTCACCCTCCCTGTTGCAGGAGGGTCTTTGCTTATATGGGAGACACTGCATCTCTTGTGTACACAATTCTAATCTTAATTTAGATTTATCACTACAGTTCCACGTTTTCCAACTTTAAAGGGTTATGGTATGAAATGAGGATTGCCACAAAGATTTAAAAGTGAAGGTTCACATAAAGACTACCAATGTCGGGGGCTGGGGGGCTGGGGGGATAAATTAGGAGATTGGGATTGACATATATACACTAATATGTATAAAACAGATAACTAATTAAAAAAATAGGTAACTAACAATAACCTGCTGTATAGCACAGGGAACTCTACCCAATACTCTGTAGTGGAATGTATGGGAAAAGAATCTTTAAAAAGAATGGATATATGTATAACAGATTCACTTTGCTGTACACCTGAAACTAACACAACATTGTAAATAAACTATATTCCAATAAAAATTTTTTAAAAAGACTACCAGTGTGTATATGTTGGATGTGGAGGGGTGATAAAAATAAGTAATCTAACCTGGAAGAAAAAAAACCTAAGTATAATGCCTTTTAATAAGTGAATATTGAAATAAAGAAATATTGAAGGTTCAGTCATGTCCCCTGTTTCCTCCAAGTTTAATCATTTTTCATCATAATCTCTCTGACATCTGGAAATGTGCTGGTGATAACTCCCCACCCCGAAATGCTTTGCTTCTTTACTAGCCTGACTCTCTACCTGCACCCAAGAAACGAGATGTGTATCAAACAGGTAAGACTGATGACTTCAAATTCTCTATCCTTGAGAGCAAGCTCACCAAAATATACACAGCACAATAACCAACCAGCCCTGGGCACTTTCACAGCAGCCAAATGGTATTGATTTTATGCTGATTCATTAAAATTTCAATCATTAATTTTCTTGTCTTCTTGAAACTATTGCTTAAGGACAATTGAGTCATGAGAGAGTTTAAAAACTTAAGCCTAGGGCTTCCCTGGTGGCGCAGTGGTTGAGAGTCCGCCTGCCGATGCAGGGGACACAGGTTCATGCCCCGGTCCGGGAAGATCCCACATGCCGCGGAGCGGCTGGGCCCGTGAGCCGTGGCCACTGAGCCTGCGCGTCCGGAGCCTGTGATCCACAACGGGAGAGGCCACAACAGTGAGGCCCGCGTACCCCAAAAAAAAAAAAAAAAAAAAACTTAAGCCTAGGACTTCCCTGGTGGCGCAGTGGTTAAGAATCCGCCTGCCAATGCAGAGGGCACAGGTTCCAGCCCTGATCCAGGAAGATCCCACATGCCATGGAGCAACTGAACCCGTGCGCCACAACTACTGAACCTGCACTCTAGAGGCTGCAAGCCACAACTACTGAGCCCACGGGCCACAACTACTGAAGCCCGTGCGCCTAGAGGCCGTGCTCTGCCACAAGAGAAGCCACCGCAATGAGAAGCCCGCACACCGCAATGAAGAGTAGCCCCCGCTTGCTGCAACTAAAGAAAGCCTGCGTCAGCAACAAACAACCAATGCAGCCAAAAATAAATAACTTTATTTAAAAGAGAAACTTAAGCCTAAAATTAAATCTTAACCTTAACTTATCAGAATAAGTAAGTAGAGAGCTTCACCTGCTGTATATCTGAGGGTAAGGATAACTAACAAGCTTCTCTACATACTTTCTTGGAGAGAGACTTTACAATCCTGATGCGTACATAGTTTAGGGCTCAAGCTTCACTCTTTCACTAAAAAGTCAAAGCATGCCTGGCACTGCCACACCTCCAATTACTGAAGCAGAGACAGCAAATTAATTGCTTGACAAGTCCACTGACAAATGTGAATTATTTAGGAAAACACAATTCTCGGGGGAGTTTCCAAGTCTGTGTCACTTTAAATGTAGATGTAACAAGGAAAGGGGACAAGAAACACACAGGAACACACACACACAGGTACTTTACTGATTATTTTCATCTTTCTTTAGAAATAAGCAACTACAGCCATGGGTCTCACTAGAAATTAACAGAATGATTCTCTAAAACTTCAGACATTCTATTTTAGGTCCTGTGTAAAAGTGACCACCGCTTTTTTTTTCTTTTGTTCCTTTCTTTCTCAATCATTCACCATCTTTTCTTAAAGGGGTTTTAAAATTATCTGAAAGCTCCCTTCACTATAGCCCTGGAAGTGTTCATTTAAGTTTATTAATGAAGATGTTCTGCCTTCAAAGGAAGATGGAGTATATAATCACAAAGTGCTGCTGGTTTTCCAGGATTCTTTGAGAAAAATCACTGAAAAAATGAAAGTGTACTCAGGAAGGTAAAAAAGGAAAAACCTGGAGGACATTTTAGATAGATGTCCAGAACAACACGCTTTAAGCATCAAACCCTTAAACTGCTTTACCCTGTTGCATTTCATGCTTCCTCTGGTTAGTTACACACCATCAAAAGATTTTGTCAATTACCTGTGTCTAAAATGTGGGCTTAGGGGGCTTCCCTGGTGGCACAGTAGTTAAGAATCCCTGTGGGATTTGAACCCGCAAGGGACATGGGTTCGAACCCTGGTCGGGGAAGATCCCACATGCCACGGAGCAACTAAGCCCATGTGCCACAACTAATGAGCCTGTGCTCTAGAGCCTGCGAGCCACAACTACTGAGCCCACGTGCCACAACTACTGAGGCCCACGTGCCTAGAGCCCGTGCTGCACAACAAGAGAAGCCACCACAATGAGAAGCCCGCGCACTGCAATGAAGGGTAGCTCCCTGCTCACTGCAACTAGAGAAAGCCCACGCACAGCAACAAAGACCCAACACAGCCAAAAATAAATAAATTAAATTAAAAAAAATTTTAAACAATAAAATAAAATGTGGGCTTTGGTGTTTGAAAGGGTTTTATTACTTGATCTCAGTGGCGCGCAACGAGCTTAAAGGGCTTACCTGCGTGTCCCCGGAGATGCTGGCTGGAGGCAGACATCAGCTTACAGCACACCATTAACACATAGGCCAGAAAGAGCCAGTGAGACAGCAAGACCGACCTAGCACAGACTCTCATCCTGGAAAGAAAGCAGGATGCAGTTAGGGAGGGCTGAGTGACACAAGGCTTTTCAGCAAACACCATCCTGAGAAGGTGGGGAAAGCAGTGGATGATGCTCAACTATGGACTTCTTCCCCCACAAGGAAACTGAAGGCCAATCCAACCTTATTTGCACTGTCCATTCACTCAATTTTCAATAAATACCTTTTTTTAACATCTTTATTGGAGTATAATTGCTTTACAGTGTTGTGTTAGTTTCTGCTGTATAACAAAGTGAATCAGCTATATGCATACATATATCCCCACATCCTCTCCCTCTTGCATCTCCCTCCCACCCTCCCTATCCCACCCCTCTAGGTGGTCACAAAGCACTGAGCTGATCTCCCTGTGTAAAAGTTTTCGAAGTTAGCTTCATGCCTCGGTGAGAGGTCTATTTATGAATCCCTAGAGTGTAGCCTGAGTGGCCCTGATAGAACATGGGCGTTATATACTATTTTATAGCATGAAATTTAAAAAGCGACATACTTAGAGCCGGATTCAAATAGAAGATATGTGGTTTCCTCATCAGAAAAAAACACAGAAATTTTCACACCAGGCTCAAGAGATTTCCCCTGGTTCCTCTGTTTATTAATGCCCTCTGCCTAGAAGCCTGGCTGAATAGTTTATTAATCCAATCTCAAAGTTTGATGGGAATATGAGCAAGTACAGGTGAATAGAGAAACAACTTCATATAGATGTCAACAGATAAATGGATAAAGAAGATGTGAGATAGATATGATGAAATATTATTCAGCAATGAGAAAAAAGGAAATCTTGCCATATACAAAATTTTAGATGGACCTTAAGGGCATTATTGCTAAGTGAAATAAGTCAGACAAAGACAGATACTGTATGATCTCACTTACACATGGAATCTAAAAAAGACAGACTCAGAGAAACAGGTTAAGTAGCATGGTGGTTACGAAGGGTTGAGAGTGAGGAAAATGGGTAGATATTAGCCCAAGGTCAAATATTTCAGTTACATGATTAACAAGTTTGGGGATCTAATGTATAGCATGGTGATTATAGTTAATAATACTGTATCATATACTTGAATGTTGCTAAGAAAAATGTTCTCATCACCAAAAAATAATTTTAAAAAAAGGTAACTATGTGATAGTAGGAAGGTGGTAGCTGATACTATGCTGAGAATCATTTTGCAATTGACCATCATTAAATCAACACAGTGTACACCTTAAACATACACAGTGTTATGTGTCAATTACATCTCAATAAACCTGGGAAAATAAACTTCACCTCATATGAATGGACAATAACCAGACAGTTGCTCAAAGACAATTCAGGTCACAGATATGGTTGTGTGGTCTATTCTAAAACAACTCCCCCCCCCAAAAAAAGAGTAAGTAAAAAGAAAATAGCCAGTATGCATGCCAAGCCTCTCCCTAACTTTCTGCCCTTTTTGATATTATAGAGAAATTAGATAGCACTTGATTAACTTTTATCTTTGCTATTTTTTTTTTATTAACTTTTTCAAGCAAGAGTCAGAGTTCTTGGCGTTTGAAACTCCAGTGATACTAGGTTCTGCCTGGCACATGTCTCACGGTATTTAGGATAAAACATCCACCACAGAGGATCAAAGGAACCCCCTTTTCACATACACAAGATGTATAAACACTCATGGGCAGACAATAAAGACATGGCCCATGGGGATGGATCCCTGTTTGGGTAACACTAGAGGCAAAGCTTCTGAGGAAATCCTGGAAGGAAGGGTCTAGCCACCTCCCGGCTGTCAGCCACAGTGCCTCAACCAGAACCATGATTCCATGCTCAAGGGAAGGCACAGCCTTGGGGACCTGGTGCCCACATCACACTCTGGGAAGTAGGTTGTGACCTCTCACAAGTTAGTCAAATAGATCTTGTTGAAAGATCTCGTATTGCTCCCTGATTTGAGACTCAATCTGCCTTTGAAGCAACCACAGTAAGACAAGATTCTAAGATTATCTTTGAAGAGCACGGTGTTAAAAGGGACTCAAAGCTTGACATCTTTTTGCCCCCTGCCTTGGAAACCCTGAAAATTTTAAACCTACATGGAAACATAGGGTCTCTTTGCTTTGAAGGGCCTGCACATGCCTTAATTTTACAAAGCATGTATTCTGTCTCCCCCACCTTGGCACACACACGTGGTAAGTAGGAACCCTAGGATCAGTTTTAAAGGTGGCAAAGAATATACACGTAAGCCTATGTGAGCTTGAGGTGCTATTGTTTAATTATATTTCCACTTCAGGAAATTGATTATTAATTTATTACTAACAGGGAAAGCATGTAGGTTCAGAATTCCATATTTGCTAATTTTTGAATGAGGTGCTCTATCTCACCGATAATGTTTTTGTTTTTGTTTTTGTTTTTGCGGTACGCGGGCCTCTCACTGTTGTGGCCTCTCCCGTTGCGGAGCACAGGCTCTGGACGCGCAGGCTCAGCGGCCATGGCTCACGGGCCCAGCCGCTCTGCGGCATGTGGGATCTTCCTGGACCGGGGCACAAACCCGTGCCCCCTGCATCGGCAGGCGGGCTCGCAACCACTGCGGCACCAGGGAAGCCCCTCTCACCGATAATGTTTTAAAATTTCAGCTGTTAACCCCAATATCAGTTACTGATCTAATTGTTACAAAGGCTTATCCTTCTTACTCAAGGATCAAAAATTCAAATATCTCTAAATAAATGCGTAGGCTGCCTGGGTCAAAAGCACTGGTGAACAGTAGGTAGTGTAGAGACCTGTCTAGGAGCAGCTGCTCCAAGTGATGCCAGGAACGACTTTTAAAGAAAAGCCGTTTTCTGATATGCAGTCTACACACTTTATATGTTGGCAAGTAATTCCATTTTCTTTGTTTTTTCTGTTTTTTGTTTTTTGGGGGGCGGGTACGCGGGCCTCTCACTGTTGTGGCCTCTCCCGTTGCGGAGCACAGGCTCCGGACGCGCAGGCTCAGCGGCCATGGCTCACGGGCCCAGCTGCTCCGCGACATGTGGGATCTTCCCGGACTGGGGCACGAACCCGTGTCCCCTGCATCGGCAGGAGGACTCTCAACCACCATGCCACCAGGGAAGCCCCATTTTCTTTGTTTTAAAAGCACAGTGCATAGCTTCCCTGGTGGAGCAGTGGTTAAGAATCTGCCTGCCGATGCAGGGGACACGGGTTCGAGCCCTGGTCCAGGAAGATCCCACATGCCGTGGAGCAACTAAGCCCGTGCGCCACAACTACTAAGCCTGTGCTCTAGAGCCCACGAGCCACAACTACTGAAGCCCGCGTGCCTAGAGCCTGTGCTCCTCCACAAGAGAAACCACCGCAATGAGAAGCCCGCGCTCCGCAATGAAGGGTAGCCCCTGCTCGCCACAACTAGAGATAGCCCACACACAGCAATGAAGACCCAACACAGCCAAAAATAAAAATAAATAAATAGATTTTAAAATAAATTAAAAAAAAAAGACCACAGTGCAGACTGAACAAAACACATTTGCAAGCTGGATCAGGTACCCCGGTTTCCAGTTTGTAGCAATTAGTGGCCCAAAAAGCAAACTTTCAAAGAGTCAAATGAATGGAGTACTAGTTTTCTATTGCTGTATAACAAATCTGCCAAGTTTAGCAGTTTAAAACAACGGGTCTCCTACTGGCTTCTTAACTTTTCTATCCTCCACTTTTTCCTGCTTGGCGGGTTGGCTGCCCTCCCTCTAACCACAGTGCCCCACCCAATTTAGAGTCTCCAAATTCAGACTAGGTCTTTCAGGTGAGCTATAATCCCTCCCACCTAAAGCATAAGTGAAATTCAGTCTCCATGTGTTTATCAGTCCCTGCATCACCTAAACTTGTCTGAACGGAGTTTACCAAATCTGGAGAGCATGTCTGAGATGATCTGAGTCTCAAAGGTTGGTTACCCTGGGAGGCCAACTGTGAGATGGAAATTGATGAGCAGGGGGTTATTTAAAGGATGCTCTAGGGAGAATCACCTGCGGAAGGGAAGGGGCGAGAAGAAGGCAGGACAGAAGGAGGAAACAGCCTCGGATAACCCTACGGAGAGTTCCAAAGCTGAGACGCCCCTTCTCTGCGGTACCAAGTTGGAGTGAGGGGCCAGGCCTTTATACTTGGACATAAGGGAAAATCTTAAATCTTCAGCAAGGAGGCTCTTTGTTTTGTTTTGTTTGTTTGTTTGTTTTTGGCCACAGCACATGGCATGTGGGATCTTAGTTCCCTGACCAGGGATTGAACCTGCGCCCCCTGCATTGGAAGTGTGGAGTCTTAACCACTGGATCGTTGGGCGAGTCCCCCAGCAAGAAGGAGGCTCTTTGAATTGAGGACAATTCAAAGAAGCTGTAGGCCATCTTCTGTAATACTCCCAACGGTTGAGGGAATAAATCCTTCATTCCTGAAGGGGCTTCTGGGCAGTGCATCACAGACCACTACTGTCCATCTTCAGACAGAAGATTCCAGAGCATATGCATAATTTACTTGGTGGGGCTGGGAGAATCAGCCTCAAGAGAAGACTCATCCTCTGAGGTAGAAAAGCCTGTGCCACGCTCATTAAAATGTCATGGGAAGAGGTTTCAAATATAAACTCTATGCCAGCCTGGGCCTGTTTTGCCCTCAGAACCATTCTTTCCCCTTCCCCTGGGTAACACCCATACACTGCATTTCCCAGCCTCCTGAATCACCTGGCTCCTGGCTGGGCTTAACCAATAGGAGACCCTGGCTGGAGCCTGGAGGGTGGAAGGGAAAGGGCAGGGTATTTCTCCCCACCTTCTCTGTCTTGGTAGGTGCTATGGAGTGGCCATGTCTCCTCCACAGTGCCAATTTCCAAGAGAAGGGCCCACTATGGATCCAGCTGCTGCTGAAGGTCCCTTCCCCTAAGCACTGATCAGCAGTACTGCCCTCCTATGTCCCACCAGCCTCAGGATGGCAGAAGCTTCCCGCTGTTGCTGATCTCTGGGCTGCCTCTGTATCTTCTGCTTAACGTCTCTGACTCTCCCATCACACGTGTAACCAGTTCCCTGAATTCACTTCCCTCTGTTCCACATTATCAGGATGGTTTCTGTTTTCCTGGTTGGATCCCAACAGCAAACCCCAAATCAAAAGTCTCAAGGGCCACTGTTCCTAATCTCGGATGATAATTCCTAACTTCTTCTTCATGGACAACTCTACGTACCAGTGCGGGTTGAATAGTTACAAATTCCCAGTGCCTATAGTATTTATAAGTTAAGTATTTACTTAACAATAGCTATGATTCCCCTGAGAAATGCCTACAGATAAGTGGGCAGCTATTGAGCAATGATTCTTTATTTCATTCAATAATCTAGGACCCCCTCCGCCAGTAAAAGGATTTCTCACCTACTACATCTACTGTGATACCTCAATTTCTTCTACATTGAACAATTTTGCCCAAATGTGAAACAAAATCGCTTTACCTTAAAAATATCACCATTTACCCTGCTGAAGAGCTGAAACACTGCCTTACAAACTGAAATAATTTCAAAGATGAGAGCTAAAATTTTTTAACCTCCCCAAATTCCCAGAAATTCAACATAAAAAGAAGGCTTTTATAAAGGATCATCAACTCTAAGATACTCAGTTTGGCTAAATTCTTTATGCTTCGTAAAGATACCATCTCTAGGTATGTGTTAAAATCACTTTACCTTGGAGACTTCATAAGATTTGGTTCCAGTCAAACACAATTATTCCAGGATGTATTTCAGAGTGACTCCAAGTTCCCATTGGTAGCTAGGACCACTTCTGCAGTTCCAAAAAATTATCTTAGCTTGGAAGACCTATTTTGAAAAACAAAAAAGACAGGAATCCATTAGCATTTTAATGCTGAAATGATGTAGATTTCCAGTAGCAAAATTGTGGGTTTTTTACAATGCCACCCGCATTTTCAGGCAAGCGGTAGACAGCCAAACACATCCACATTTGTAAAGTGTCCTAACAGACGGAGCAGAGGGGAGGAAGATACAGAATTCTACACTTATTAACTAGCCACATATTAGTTAACATAATATAGTTTTAAAGTAGAAGTTCCCTCCGGAGCAAAGGCATCCCCAAGTTGACAGACGGTCTAAACCATGCAAAATTTCACTCTCATTTCATTAACAATGGGATGAAAATGAAATTGGAGGTAATCCAATCCCAAGAGTTCTACAACTCGCCCAAGTTCACAGAGCAGTGGAAAAGCCAGCATGAAGATCCGAGTTCCTACGTTTGTGTGATATAAACCTGATGATGCTAAACAATTTGCAAGACACACTACCACGCATAAAATAACCAACAAGGACCTACTGTATAGCACAGGGAACTATACTCAATATTCTGTAATAACCTGTAAGGGAAAAGAATCTAAAAAAGAATATATATATATACAAAAATATATATACATATATAGATATGTATATATATATAACTGAATCGCTTTGCTATATACCTGAAACTCACATGATATTGTAAATCAACTATACTTCAATTAAAAAAAAAACAATTTGCAAGGATGCTTTTTGAAAAATGTTGATGGGAGGCAGAAGGCAAAAATCTTTCCAACATAAAACACCATACCAAAATACAGAAAAACTTGTTAATACCATAATTGACACTCAACACTGTCCTTTAATGCAGACCTAAAAGGACTTTTCTACTCAGTGAAAACATTTTTCAGGAAAGACTCAGATGACTCCAAACCAAAAGACATCGCAAGAAGAAGGAAAAAAAAACAAACAAAAAAACCCCACGAAACTACCCATTTTTAATGTTGCTAAATTAAATACGTCTCCCCCAGGGGTAGAGATCAGAGAGAAATAATGATGGGCAACAATAAATATTTAAGTTGCAAATATGACATAAAAATTATCTTTGCAACACAGTCTAATTACTATTGAATCCTGTGGAACCCATTACAAATCCACCAACAAGCACAACTGAGATTCTTCTCTTCTTTGGATGCCCCTTTACAGATGTTTGTCTAGAGACCACTTTAGGTGATAGACTTGAGATCCATCCATTCGGGGCTACAGGAGAGACAGGGGAGGCCTTGAGTCATTAGCGCCACAAGAGGGAAGTGGCTTTGAATAACTGTATAAATATAAGGTATTCGAAAAAAAAAAACACTGGAAAACAGTCATTTCCCAGATCCTCCAACTTTATTAAGTATGTTTGTCCTGATGTCCACCCAAGGGCACTACGTGACCTTCTGTTATCGGAAAGAAGTACACAGCATAATTTATCAGAACCCATCCTAATGAACTCCCCACATACTGGAAACCAAAATGACCTTTCCTAGCTAATATTTATCTTTTTTTCTTCACACAAAGGGAACCACTGGGGATTCTTTTTTCAATTCATTTTAAAAAAATGTATCCATCCGTGAAAAGAAATGTGATCCAATAGTTCGTATGCCAGACAAAAAGCCGAGTTTAATTTTAGGCTGAGCAGTAACTCATTCAGTCAGATTTTCCCAGAGTGTATCCTAGGCACTTGCTTAAAAGAATTAACGCTTTCTTGTCACCTCCAAACTTTAGTATGTTCAAGACCATCAGTTATTTTGTGCATTACGCCAAAAGTATTTACTTCCGGTCACTCTACTTCCCTCTCCGTTGTTTCACATCAATAGCACAGTCCTATCATTTGGCCCGTATCTAGACTACAAATAAATTTTAATGTGTCTGGTCATTGTCAGAATGAAAAAAACTCAGCATTTAGCTGCTAGGTTACACTTTTCATCTTTCACCTTACATGTTGGTCTTATGTGGAGACAGTCACTCTTTGACAACAAAAGAGCAGGATGCCTGGTTATGTTTCCTGGTACCAAGAAATTTTGAGTTCCCCAGACAGAGGAGACCATTCTTCAGATGTTTATTTCCGTCGTACACAAGAAAGAATTCTGCCTGCGCTTGATTTCTTTTCAAGGAAATAGCAAGGCTCTAACTCTTGATCTACCTGCCTTCACTATTAGTAGAGTGAATTCCCTAAAAGGATTATTTTGGGAGAATATAGTTATTTACTTGTTGCAAATAAGCATCCTCAGAATACCTCTTATGCGAGTTTCGCTACACCCACCTCCCTCCACGCATGCCGATCTGTGCAACATGACGTTCTCCTCATCTTTTCATTCCAAAAATCTACACTGGTGAAATATCACCGTTCCTTTTAAAACCATAAGACACAACGACCTTAAACCTGGACCTAAGCGTGAGACTAACTCAGATTTGAGGGACATTCTGGAACGTAATTGCTCTCTATTTTTAAAAAGTTTCCAGGTTACGAAAGACAAAAAAAACTTTGAGGAATGGTTAAAATTAAAGACTTGATACAGGGCAACTAAATGAAATTGTGACCCTATGTTGGATCTTAGATCAGGAAAAATATATACACATAGTCATCCTCAGAATGAACTGCGTGTACACACACATACACACACACACACATATGTTTACACACATATAGCTATAAAGGACATTACTGGGACAATTAAAAATTTCTAAATATAGCATATAGATTAAATTCCAGTGTTGTATCAACATTAAATTTCTTGCTTTTGATCACTGTATTACAGTTAAGAGAGAGAATGTCCTTTAGAGAACAGACTTGTGATTGCTATGGAGGAGGAAGTTAGGGAAAGGATGGATTGGGAGGCTGGGATCAGCAGATGCAAACTATTATATACAGAATGGATAAACAACAAGGTCCTACTGTGTAACACAGAGAACTATATTCAATATCCTATGATAAACCGTAATGGAAAAGAATATTAAAAAAAAGAATGTGTATATATGTAAACTGAACCACTTAGCTGTACAGAAATTAACAGACATTGTAAATCAACTATATTTCAATAAAATAATAAAATAAAAACAAAGAAAAAAAGGAGAGGGGATGTCCTTGTTATTTAAAATACACCCTGAAATATTTAAGAATAATGGGGCAAATGTCTCCAACTTATTTTCAAATGATTCTGAAGGAAGAAAATAGACATGAAAAAGGGAAGAGGAAAGGAAGGAAAGAAGGGAAGAGTGAATGAATGAATGAACACAAAACAAAATGCAAGCAATTGGTGACTCAGGGTAAAGGGTTATATGGGAGTTCTTTGTACTCTTCTTTTGACTTTTCATTAAGTCAGAAATTATATCAGAATAAGACAATAAATATTCACTAAAAGACTTTAGTTTATCACATATACTAAAATGATTTAGAACTTATTACCAATCTTAAACAATAAGGAGAGTTGACAGTTGAAATCTTCTGGCTAATTTAGTTCTCTGAATACTCACCCAAGGCCCCGGGGGAAGTTTGTTTTTATTTAAAAAGCACTTCTGGGGCTTCCCTGGTGGCGCAGTGGTTGAGAGTCCGCCTGCCGATGCAGGGGACGCGGGTTCGTGCCCCGGTCCGGGAGGATCCCACGGGCCGCGGAGCGGCTGCGCCCGTGAGCCATGGCCGCTGAGCCTGCGCGTCCGGAGCCCGTGCTCCGCAGCGGGAGAGGCCGCGGCAGCGAGGGGCCCGCGCACCGCAAAAGAAAAAAAAAAGCACTTCTGGGGTGGGGCTAATGGCAGACTCTGGGAGGGCTCACGCCAAGGAGTACTTCCCAGAACTTCTGCTGCCAGTGTCCTTGTTCTCACGGCGAGACACAGCCGCCCCCCGCCTCTACAGGAGACCCTCCAACACTTGCAGTGATAAACAGCACACAGCGATGGACTGCTTTCAACATCCGAGCTGCTAGACTTGACCTCCCCACCAGCTTTAGGATGACAACACTGAAACCCCACCAGGTGGGAGAAGTTAACTGCATGCTGCCCACGAGCACGGAGACCCCAGACCAGCTGGAACCAGAAGGTTGATGATGCTGACGCCCACTCACCTCCCCACCAGCCAATCAGAACAATGTCCACAAGCTGATCATGCCCTCTTTGAACAATTACTATAAAAGTCCTCACTACCCCCTCCAGGTCGGGACAGTTTTGAGGGCATTAGCCCACTGTAGCCCCCTTTGCCTGGCAAAGCAATAAAATTATTATTTTCTACTTCACCCAAAATAAATAAATAAAAATAAATAGAAAGCACTTACGTGGTGCCTACTATGAGCCAGGCACTTAACATAATAACTCACTTAAAAGTAGGATTTATTTCTATCCTGCTAAGCAGATGAGGGGAGTGAGGCACAGAGACGACAAGGGTCTTGCCCGAGGTCACTCAGCTAGCAAGTGGCTAAGCCAGGATGCAAATTCAAGCCATCTGGCACCAAGGTACCTACTGTTTCAATTCTTGTAAAAATACTTTCAAAAAGCATCTGTCCTTTTTCATGCTTTAGTAAACAGACTGAAAATAAATCTATCTTTCTTCAGGAATTCAAGACATTGATCATCAACCTAAAAATAAAAATTGTCTGCGGACCCACATGTGTAGACAAGTGGACTGAATTAGCTACCAGACCCTGGCTTGGAGCCTAAGGTATTTTATATTAACCCCTAAATAATTTCGGCCTCATCTCTGAGAAGCTGGTGAACAACAGTGATTCTGACTTGCTGCAGGGTTCTGCTTTGCCACATATTTATTAAAGGCTTATGTCATTTTCCAAATTAAGACCAAACATACAAGAATCCTAAAGACCTTGAGCACTTAAGCTGCCATTTTTCAAACAGATGGAAAACAACCGCACTTCAGATCAGAACTCCTCGAAGACGCTTCAGCGAAAATATAGCAGAGCCACAACATAAGGCTAAATGACTTCTGTCGATTTCTATAGGAATTCAGCATCGAAGCAAAAACAAAATGGATTTTTCTCAGCGCATCCACTCAGACTCATATCCTGATAAACTCCAATTCAGAAGCATTTTTGCAACAATATAGCAAGGCAGATTCTGGCGTAATAACAAAACAGACAGTCCTCCAGCTACCAATCAGCACTGCCCTTTCCTGCCTGCCCACTCACCTAGGAGGCTTCCAAGCACTGTCTTGCGTCACCTGCGGAGTGGGCAATGTTTGAATAACTATTTCCAGACTCACCATCAGTTCAGGTGACCTCCCGGAGTGGGATCTACTGGGATGATCTGGTAACTGTGGTTCTTAGCCCCTCAGGTATCAGGGCGCAAGTAAGGAATAATTCTTCCAGCTAATGATGTAAGAGGTGATACCCTTAAGAGTTTAGACATCGCTGTAAATCATTTTACCACACTAATTTCAAATCGGTCAAGATGGAAGATGATAGAAGCGAGGAGTGTTTCATAAATTAGCAACCTGGGCTTGGGGAGTAAAAGCAGAGTTTTATGAGTGGAAAAGGGTTAAAAGGATGGTCCCCCAAGTGAGGTCTTGTCTGATAACCAATGGAAATTTTGAAACAGAAGTTGCCTCCATGAAATAATTCATCATTTCTTCAGGCAGAGAGGAGGAAAGATGCTTCCATTTCTAGCTGCTTAAATAACACAACCACATTGCATTGTCTTCTGGAAATTTTCAAAGAGCTTTTCCACAAAAGCATGCAAACAAAGTGTAACCTCTCTCTTGACAAATTTATGCTGGAACAAGACAAGTATTAATGAGCGTCTGATATTTAAGAGGGTGCTGATGAAAAGCAAATGTACTTGCTAGGTTATCAATGCTTTTGTGAATGTATTTCAAGCACTGATACATGGCTGATACCTCAGCTGAGCTATCACTTATAACTATCACATGATGCGTGGGATTACTTTGTAATTTAGAGCATGTGTAGTGTCATATGTTCAAGTGGACATGTTTTGCTGCTAAAATGTGGTATATACATGTCATAAGTTGCTTTTTTAATGCTAACTTAAAAAAATCAATGAAGAATTTACTCTTTCACTTTACAATATGCCAAAGCATGTTCTAAGTGAGCCATTAAAGACAATAACTGTGTCTGTTAAATGTTAAAGAATTTTACAAAATTTTATAAATGGCGCTTTAATTTCAAGTGTTGCCAATACCATCGCATTTCAATTAGGTGGTAGAGGTCTTCAAAAGGGCCCTCCTGGTCAGAGATGGTTCAAATACATTAAACAGACATGTTGTGATCTCCTAAGGTTCACATTCTGTCGCTTTAAGAACTGAAAAATTCCTTACAAACCCGCAGTATCTTTATTTCCATGCAGTGACATGTTCCTTTCCAATGGAAGTGTGGGCAAAAAATGCATTTTGTTAATGAATAACAATTCTAGCCTACAAGTGACCATGAAATGTACGAAAGCAATCATCGCTAAGTGATGATGGTTCAGTGACGGCCATTATCAGTCACAAAACTGAGAAAACAGACCTGAGAGTGACATAAAATAAAATGCACTCACCAAATTCAGGGACACTGAGCATGATTCCACAGCTCGTTGTCCAAGTGAAACTGCCCAGGTCTGGGGCTGAACAAGTGTGAGTGGTAATGGCAATTTAAACATAAATCTCTCAAAGCCCAATTATCCTTACGGCTAAGGGTTTCTTTCTTTTAATTAGACCAGCTTTTAATTGGAAAATTTCCTCTCCTTTCTCAACTTTCAAAGAATCAAAACAGTGTCCATGGATTTTATTTAGCATAACAAATAACCAACATAATATTTTGAAGGCTACCCACAAGTAGCCAAGCACTCGAACTTTTATTTAAAAAAATTTCACGTGATATGATCTAACTAACTTCTACATAGTATTATAAAAATACAGTAAGTTGTACGTAAGTATCAGTAACAGAATTCCTATGACATGAATAGTTACCTTGCTGTGGTGGAGGCTGTATGTTCATTTACAAACGGAATGTAAAGCTCTCGAGGGGAGGGTTTATGTCTTACTTCCCTTCTACCCTAATCTCTAACATGATGCCCTGCACATCATGGGTGTTAAATACATTTCGTTGAATAAACGAATAAATGTAAGTCTCTAGTTTTACTCCCAAATGAATGGTCATTTCACTTCTATGCTTCCCTAATTCCTCACCTGTAAACTAATATAGTTCAACTACATGATCACCAAAGTGCCTTCCAGCTGTAACAAGCCTCACAGAACATTTTAGGAAAAATACAGTAAGACGCAGCTCTAGATAATTTACAGCTCATGGACATATATACACAGTAAATTCAACTGCAACAGGATTACACAGCAAGACAATGCCCATCGCAGGGAATATTGGCCATTTTAATCCATTAGTGGGATAAATGCTTCTTAAAAGCTTAACCTAAACCATTTTTAAATTTCCAAACTTAGTCATCTTTTGTTTGACAACAGTGCCCTCCTGTGGCCAAAAAAGGAAGTCTCCTGGCGATGCTAACATAATCTGATTTACATGTTTTTATTATAAGTACGTTTTAATTTTGTTAGTAAAGTCACATTTATAAACAGAATGAAAACTATACTTAAATAAGCATAAGATACTTATAGTTTAAATAACAATTTCACACTAAATGGCATCACAAAAAAAGTCAAAATATAGTAAAAAGCTTCTAAATGAAATGGTAATTATTTATATGGAAAACTACACAAAATAAGCACAAGCATAACGGGATTCAGTATTTGTTGGTTCTCCCAGTTACTTCTACAACACAAATCCATGATACAATCTGTGAAAGCTCCCCAAGCTACTTAAAGATGCTCTAAACACAGCCTATACATACAAAAGCATACTGAGTTCTGGCTTTATACCAAGACATGCTAAGGGAAATCAAGAATAAGACTAATTCCTGTCTATCTAAAAATGACAAACTAATTGGAAAAGACATACATGGGGCAACGAAGAGAGTAGGTCATTAATATTTGCCATTGTCTTTTGGAATAATAAAAATAAAGACTTCAACAATGTTGAGAAGAGTAAGATTGGTGAGGACTGCTGCAATCCAGGAAAACTTCCTGGAGGAGGCAACAACACAGAGGAGCGGGGGAAAGAGTAAAGAGGTGTTCAGGAATTTTAAAATTTTTGTTTGTTTGGTTGGTTCTTGTTGAGGGGAAAAGATCTGCCTATGTGTGTGAGTTTGTTTTGTTTTGTTCTGATTTGACCTGGTGGATAAGGTGAAAGGGCCACTGAAGGAAACCACACAGAGAAAGGGGGAAGGGAGGGGAGGTAGGTAAGGCACGCTGACCATACGTGGAAGTCATACAGAACAGGTGAGCAGTCTTCCATATTCTACCTCACGCTCAACGGCTCACCTCTGCATGATTCCTTCAACACGTATTTTTTGATCAGCTCTTTTGCACCAAGCCCTGTGTGGGTGCTGGGCACAGAAGGTGGTGGTAAGGTCCCGGGTACCCTGGAGCTTGCATTGCACCATGGGAAGACAGACAAACAAATAAATGGGTGTGAATAAGATAACTGTGGGTTGAGATAGGTGTGACAGAGGAAAAAAAAGTGAATAGTGTGACAGACAGAGAGATCAGCTCGGTGCTTTGTGACCACATAGACGGGTGGGATAGGGAAGGTGTGAGGGAGGTAGATGCAAGAGAGAAAAGATATGGGGACATATGTATATGTATAACTGATTCACTTTGTTATAAAGCACAAACTGACACACCATTCTAAAGCAATTATACTCTAATAAAGATGCTTTAAAAAAAAAAGAACCTGCCTGCCAACGCAGGGGACACGGGTTTGATCCCTGGTCCAGGAAGACCCCACATTCTGCGGAGCAACTAAGCCCGTGCGTATTAAAAAAAATAAAAATAAAATAGTGTGACAGAAACTGTCTGGGTTTGGAGGAAGAGAGGCTGCACGGATGGGGTGTTCCGGGAAGGAACCTCTTTGAGAAGGTGACTCTTGACATGATGACGGATAATACGATGTGACTTCCGGGGGAAGAGGGTCCCAGATAGAGAAACAGCGTGGCCCTGTAGGAGCCTAATGCCAAAACAAGCTGGATGTGGTCAGGTGCAGAGAGGCAGTCAGAGGGGCTCGAGGAAAGTGAGTGAGGCAAAGAGGCAGGGGGGTGATGTTGGGGGGGTTCTGAGAGCAGATCACGCAGGAGTTTGCAGACCACGGTGCGGAGCTGGGATTTGGTTCCCAATGTGATGTGAGAGTTGTCAGCAGGAGAGAAATAGGAGATGGTTTATGTTTGCACAAGAGCCCCCCAGCTGCTGGGTGGAGACGGCCCTCTGGGGAGAAAGAGTAGAAAATGAGAGATTACTGCAGTCGTCCAAGCAACGGATGGCGATGGCTTGAAGCAGGATGGGGACAAAAGAAACCAAGAAAACTTGATGTGGGGAGTTCCCTGGCTGTCCAGTGGTTAGGACTCAGCGTTTTCACTGCCAGGGCCTGAGTTTGATCCCTGGTTGGGGAACTAAGATCCCGCAAGCGGCGTGGGGCAGCGAAAAAAAAAAAAAAATTAATGTTCCTATGCCTAAAATAGAGCCTAGCATACAACAGGTTTTAATAAATATTTGTGAATGAATGAGTGAGTGCTTAAATGAGCAAGGGAACAAACTCCCATTTTGCAATCTCCCATTTGTCCCTCATTAATTCTCTCTAGGGCTGGAGTCTGTCTGACATGTAAGTGCAACAAAATTACTGCCTTATCTAGGCCCTCAAGAAAAGAAAAACCGGCAAAACATTTTATCGTCTGCTTACTTGGGTCAGACTAAGGTCTCAGCCCAGAAGTACAAGAGAATGAATCTGGCCAGATGTCTGAAGAGCACAGCACTAAGGAAGTCAGGCCTCTTAGCAAGAGATCTTTTAACATACACCGCTGGGTATCCTAGACCCTCCACCTGGAGTCAAATTACTGAACTAACTTGCAAGGTTCAAATGTCAGGTACTGGTACCAAGAATACTAGTTTTTATCTTATGGAACTGTAAATCTTATACTCAATTGTTTTTTACTCTTCACTTTGGCAGCTAGGAAGCTCAGAGCCAAACTTAGAGTCCACCTTCAATAAGTGAAGAGGACCTTTCACCAAGCATATCATATAATAACCTTCTGCTTAGTTGTCCTTATTTTCTCTTTATCTCCAATCTCATAAAAGATTTTTTAAAGTTTTCTCAAGTCTGCTTTGATGGGAACAGGTACACATACATGAATATGTAAACAAGACACCGTATGCCTTAAAAGGCCCAACTTGTCCTGTCTCTTCATCCTCTTCCCTTTTTCTACCCATTCTACTTACCAGACCAAAACTCAAAACTCCCACTTTGACATGGTTACCACAGGGAAAAGCATTACTTCCAAATACTAAAATGAAAAACATTATCTAGACTACACAGCCTAGAAACTAACGAGCGATGAATCACTTTGGGATTCATCGATGGGTTTCTCGGTAGACTGCGGGATGTGAATGAATGGGACAAAGGACTTGGTAACGTTTGGTTTAAGGTGAGTAAGAATGTGAGGAACAAGCTCTAATGCCTGCAGTACAGGGAAGTGAGCACAGTCACGGGACGCAGAGGAAGACAAGGGGAAAACAGGATGGGATGGAAAGGGACCCGAGGACACACGTTTAAAAAAGATCAGTCCCGGCCAGCGGTGATTCATAACCAATCGCCCCCTCTGATATTAAGATCACATTATATATAATCTAAGAATCCAGAAAAGTGTTCACGGGACACAGGAAACACTAGAAAGCCATATCTGACTGTTCTGTACCTTAGTTTAGAGAAGAGAATCAAGGAATCTAACATCATGATAATAATCTAGCAGCTGGATACTCTGAGCGAAGCATGAGATCAGACACTATCACTTCCCATCTCATGGAACCCTCAGAACAACCCATAGGACAGTTTTACTTTATTCTGTTTTAAATCTCTAACTTGGGAGAATATAAGTAATTCCACTTACCCAGGAGCACAAAACGAGTAAGTAGTTAGTGGACCCAGGATTCCAAACTAGGCTGGGATATTCCCCACGCTGGGAGGAAAAGGGAGGGTAAAAAAGGAAAAAAGTCTGGGAAAACCAGAGAGCGGGCTGGAGGTGTAAAGTAGTCAGCCGAGGCTGTTTCAAGACTGGAATTTGCACAGTACAGAAAATCCAACTCAGAACGTCTCCCAGTTCAAAAATGGAGTTGTTAAAAAACATGGAGTCCCCCAAACAACTGGCCATATTTGAGGAAGGAATACATTATACAATTTCAGTCACATATCCACTTTTTCTGATGTAAACATTACAAAATAAATGAAACGCCTATCAAACATTTCCAATGAAAATTTACCATCTAAGATGCGCCCTAAGTATTAAAAAAACACATAGGATCATAAAGACTTAGAACCAAAAAAGAACTCCCTCATTAAAGTTTTAATATTGTTTTAATAAAGTTTTAATATTGTTTTTATAAAGTTTTAATAATTTAAAGTTTTAAAATTAATACTGTCATTACTTGTTGAAATGACAGTATTATAGATATAGCAGATTAAAAAAATACATTATGAAAGTTAAAACAAAACTCAGGCTTATGGTTATCACCACAAGTTGTTATCTATAGACAACAGTACACTCTGGATGATTTGTTTCTTCATTTGGGAAAATCTCTTGGCTTTCACAGCAGTTGTCTTCAATTCCTCCCATGGTTTGACATCACTGACTCATGTAAAGGCCTATGAGGCCACTCCTCTTATTCAGGCTCTAAATAAGACACAGCTCACATTTATAATGCAATACAGTCAGAACCTGAGTTCTAAGAAATTTCTACGTCTCGTTCACAGTTCCACACAAGAGTTCACTAATCACACTTCATTCAGGCATCAGGGAAACATTCTGGCAGCAAGTACGCCCATATAATCAAATATTAGGTCATGATCCTATAATCCCAGTACACAAGAGATGCACCACACTTTAGGCTTTCATTTCCTTTTTTAAAGTATTTTTTAAATTTTTTATTTATTTATTTTTTAAATTTTTGCCTGCATTGGGTCTTCGCTGCTGCGCACAGGCTTTCTCTAGTTGCAGCGAGCGGGGTCTACTCTTCGTTGCAGTGCGTGGGCTTCTCATTGCAGTGGCTTCTCTTGTGGCAGAGCACTGGCTCTAGGTGTGCAGGCTTCAGTAGTTGTGGCATGTGGGCTCAGTAGTTGTGGCACACAGGCTTAGCTGCTCCGTGGCATGTGGGATCTTCCCGGACCAGGGCTCGAACCCGTGTCCCCTGCATTGGTAGGCGGATTCTTAACCACTGTTCCACCAGGGAAGCCCTAGGAGACTTTTTTTTTTTTTTTTTTTTTTTTTTTTTTTTGCGGTACGCGGGCCCCTCACTGTTGCGGCCTCTCCCGTTGCGGAGCACAGGCTCCGGACACGCAGGCTCAGCGGCCATGGCTCACGGGCCCAGCCGCTCCACGGCATGTGGGATCTTCCCGGACCGGGGCACGAACCCGTGTCCCCTGCATCGGCAGGTGGACTCTCAACCACTGCGCCACCAGGGAAGCCCCCTAGGAGACTTTTAAAGCAGAAAAACACAGGAGGCCAGCAAGAATGACCTCTCTTTCCAGGGACCAGTCTATACCTTCCAGGTAACAAATGCACTCTTCATCCCCAGAAGGGAGAAATGCATGTGAAAACACAGATTATCATAATCTGCTGTGTAACATAAAAATGTACAAAATGCAGATTTATCTTTGTGACCTATAGGACCTTCACCTTTTAATTAAAATGACAGAGTCCCCTGAAAACCCATCAATCATAGTCAATGCCAAAGTATTTTTGGTAACTGGGGCCAGGGGAGCAGAAACAATAAAACTCTCACATGAACCAAGTGAAGTTTCCTCTTCTACAATTTAGAATGGAGCCTATGAGACAGCAAATCATTCTGGAATAAGCTGCTGAAGGAGGGAGATACACATTTGGGGGTTGTGGGGTGGCCATCCTTGTCTCATCACATGCGGGGGGAACAAAGAAAGCCTGTCTTCACAGAGACAAGATCAGCACAGATGTGCCAAGAGCAGAAACGACCCAGAAGAGCTTGATCATGACCCTGAAGATCATTCTATTTTTAGCCTTTCCTTGGCCCGCTTTTATTCCTTCCCTTGGATTCCACAGAAATGGCTATAACTTTTCAAAAAATAATAACATTTTTGTTTGGCCTCGCTAGAGTGAATTTTTAATTGTCATTTTTGTTTGGTCTCGCTAGACTGAATTTTTAATTGACCCATTCCACAGATAGGGAAACTGAGCCCTCAGGAGTTATCTTCCCCAGGTGGCAAAGCTAATCGGTAGTAGAGCTGGGCTTTCCACCCAAGCTTTCTAACACAAGAGCCACTCTGTCTGCACTGTCCAACTGGTAGCTACTAGTTACATGTGGTCATTGAAATTTTTTTTTTTTTTTTAAACATCTTTATTGGGGTATAATTGCTTTACAATGGTGTGTTAGTTTCTGCTTTACAACAAAGTGAATCAGCTATACATATACATATGTTCCCATATGTCTTCCCTCTTGCGTCTCCCTCCCTCCCACTCTCCCCATCCCACCCTTCCAGGCTGTCACAAAGCACCGAGCTAATATCCCTGTGCCTTGCGGCTGCTTCCCCCCAGCTATCTACCTTACTACGTTTGTTAGTGTGTATATGTCCATGACTCTCTCTCGCCCTGTCAAAACTCACCCTTCCCCCTCCCCATATCCTTAAGTCCGTTCTCCAGTAGGTCTGTGTCTTTATTCCTATCTTACCCCTAGGTTCTTCATGACATTTTTTTCCCTTAAATTCCATATATATGTGTTAGCATACGGTATTTGTCTTTTTCTTTCTGACTTACTTCACTCTGTATGACAGATTCTAGGTCTATCCATCTCATTACAAATAGCTCAATTTCATTTCTTTTTAAGGCTGAGTAATATTCCATTGTGTATATGTGCCACATCTTCTTTATCCATTCATCCGATGATGGGCGCTTAGGTTGTTTCCATGTCCTGGCTATTGTAAATAGAGCTGCAATGAACATTTTGGTACATGACTCTCTTTGAATTTTGGTTTTCTCAGGGTATATGCCAAGTAGTGGGATTGCTGGGTCATATGGTAATTTTATTTGTAGTTTTTTAAGGAACCTCCATACTGTTCTCCACAGTGGCTGAACCAATTCACATTCCCACCAGCAGTGCAAGAGTGTCCCCTTTTCTCCACACCCTCTCCAGCATTTATTGTTTCTTGATTTTTTGATGATGGCCATTCTGACTGGTGTGAGATGATATCTCATTGTAGTTTTGATTTGCATTTCTCTAATGATTAATGATGTTGAGCATTCTTTCATGTGTTTGTTGGCATTCTGTATATCTTCTTTGGAGAAATGTCTATTTAGGTCTTCTGCCCATTTTTGGATGGGGTTGTTTGTTTTTTTGTTATTGAGCTGCATGAGCTGCTTGTAAATTTTGGAGATTAATCCTTTGTCAGTTGCTTCATTTGCAAATGTTTTCTCCCATTCTGAGGGCTGTCTTTTGGTCTTGGTTATGGTTTCCTTTGCTGTGCAAAAGCTTTGAAGTTTCATTAGGTCCCATTTGTTTATTTTTGTTTTTATTTCCATTACTCTAGGAGGTGGGTCAGAAAGGATCTTGCTGTGATTTATGTCATAGAGTGTTCTTCCTATGTTTTCTTCTAAGAGTTTGATAGTTTCTGGCCTTACATTTAGGTCTTTAATCCATTTTGAGCTTATTTTTGTGTATGGTGTTAGGGAGTGATCTAATCTCATACTTTTACATGTACCTGTCCAGTTTTCCCAGCACCATTTATTGAAGAGGCTGTCCTTTCTCCACTGTACATTCCTGCCTCCTTTATCAAAGATAAGGTGTCCATATGTGCGTGGGTTTACCTCTGGGCTTTCTATCCTGTTCCACTGATCTTTCTGTTTTTGTGCCAGTACCATACTGTCTTGATTACTGTTGCTTTGTAATATAGTCTGAAGTCAGGGAGCCTTATTCCTCCAGCTCCTTTTTTCGTTCTAAAGATTGCTTTGGCTATTCGGGGTCTTTTGTGTTTCCATACAAATTGCGAAATTTTTTGTTCTAGTTCTGTGAAAAATGCCAGTGGTAGTTTGATAGGGATTGCATTGAATCTGTAGATTGCTTTGGGTAGTAGAGTCATTTTCACAATGTTGATTCTTCCCATCCAAGAACATGGTATATCTCTCCATCTATTTGTATCATCTTTAATTTCTTTCATCAGTGTCTTATAACTTTCTGCATACAGGTCTTTCGTATCCTTAGGTAGCTTTATTCCTAGATATTTTATTCTTTTTGTTGCAATGGTAAATGGGAGTGTTTTCTTGATTTCACTTTCAGATTTTTCATCATTAGTATATAGGAATGCCAGAGATTTCTGTGCATTAATTTTGTATCCTGCTACTTTACCAAATTCATTGATTAGCTCTAGTAGTTTTCTGGTAGCATCTTTAGGATTCTCTATGTATAGTATCATGTCATCTGCAAACAGTGACAGCTTTACTTCTTCTTTTCCGATTTGGATTCCTTTTATTTCCTTTTCTTCTCTGATTGCTGTGGCTAAAACTTCCAAAACTATGTTGAATAAGAGTGGTGAGAGTGGGCAACCTTGTCTTGTTCCTGATCTTAGTGGAAATGCTTTCAGTTTTTCACCATTGAGGATGATGTTTGCTGTGGGCTTGTCATATATGGCTTTTATTATGTTTAGGAAAGTTCCCTCTATGCCTACTTTCTGGAGGGTTTTTTATCATAAATGGGTGTTGAATTTTGTCGAAAGCTTTCTCTGCATCTATTGAGATGATCATATGGTTTTTCTCCTTCAATTTGTTAATATGGTTTATCACATTGATAGATTTGCGTATATTGAAGAATCCTTGCATTCCTGGAATAAACCCCACTTGATCATGGTGTATGATCCTTTTAATGTGCTGTTGGATTCTGTTTGCTAGTATTTTGTTGAGGATTTTTGCATCTATGTTCATCAGTGATATTGGCCTGTAGTTTTCTTTCTTTGTGACATCCTTGTCTGGTTTTGGTATCAAGGTGATGGTGGCTTCGTAGAAGGAATTTGGGAGTGTTCCTCCCTCTGCTATATTTTGGAAGAGTTCGAGAAGGATAGGTGTTAGCTCTTCTCTAAACGTTTGATAGAATTCACCTGTGAAGCCATCTGGTCCTGGGCTTTTGTTTGTTGGAAGGTTTTTAATCACAGTTTCAATTTCAGTGCTTGTGATTGGTCTGTTCATATTTTCTATTTCTTCCTGATTCAGTCTTGGCAGGTTGTGCATTTCTAAGAATTTGTCCATTTCTTCCAGATTGTCCATTTTATTGGCATAGAGTTGCTTGTAGTAATCTCTCATGATTTTTTTTATTTCTGCAGTGTCAGTTGTTACTTCTCCTTTTTCATTTCTAATTCTATTGATTTGAGTCTTCTCCCTTTTTTTCTTGATGAGTCTGGCTAGTGGTTTATCTATTTTGTTTATCTTCTCAAAGAACCAGCTTTTAGTTTTATTGATCTTTGCTATTGTTTCCTTCATTTCTTTTTCATTTATTTCTGATCTGATTTTTATGATTTCTTTCCTTCTGCTAGCTTTGGGGTTTTTTTGTTCTTCTTTCTCTAATTGCTTGAGGTGCAAGGTTAGGTTGTTTATTCGAGATGTTTCCTGCTTCTTAAGGTGGGCTTGTATTGCTATAAACTTCCCCCTTAGAACTGCTTTTGCTGCATCCCATAGGTTTTGGGTCGTTGTGTCTCCATTGTCATTTGTTTCTAGGTATTTTTTTATTTCCTCTTTGATTTCTTCAGTGATCACTTCATTATTAAGTAGTGTATTGTTTAGCCTCCATGTGTTTGTATTTTTTACAGATCTTTTCCTGTAATTGATATCTAGTCTCATGGCGTTGTGGTCGGAAAAGATACTTGAAACAATTTCAGTTTTCTTAAATTTACCAAGGCTTGATTTGTGACCCAAGATATGATCTATCCTGGAGAATGTTCCATGAGCACTTGAGAAAAATGTGTATTCTGTTGTTTTTGGATGGAGTGTCCTATAAATATCAATTAAGTCCATCTTGTTTAATGTATCATTTAAAGCTTGTGTTTCCTTATTTATTTTCATTTTGGATGATCTGTCCATGGGTGAAAGTGGGGTGTTAAAGTCCCCTACTATGAATGTGTTACTGTTGATCTCCCCTTTTATGGTTGTTAGTATTTGCCTTATGTATTGAGGTGCTCCTATGTTGGGTGCATAAATATTTACAATTGTTATATCTTCTTCTTGGATCGATCCCTTGATCATTATGTAGTGTCCTTCTTTGTCCCTTTTAATAGTCCTTATTTTAAAGTCTATTTTGTCTGATATGAGAATTGCTACTCCAGCTTTCTTTTGGTTTCCATTTGCATGGAATATCGTTTTCCATCCCCTTACTTTCAGTCTGTATGTGTCTCTAGTTCTGAAGTGGGTCTCTTGTAGACAGCATATATAAGGGTCTTGTTTTTGTATCCATTCAGCCAATCTGTGTCTTTTGGTGGGAGCATTTAGTCCATTTACATTTAAGGTAATTATCGATATGTGTGTTCCTATTTCCATTTTATATATTGTTTTGGGTTCGCTACTATAGGTCATTTCCTTCTCTTGTGTTTCGTGTCTAGAGAAGTTCCTTTAGCATTTGTTGTAAAGCTGGTTTGGTGGTGCTGAACTCTCTCAGCTTTTGCTTGTCTGTAAAGGTTTTAATTTCTCCATCAAATGTGAATGAGATCCTTGCTGGGTAGAGTAGTCTTGGTTGCAGGCTATTCTCTTTCATCACTTTCAGTATGTCCTGCCACTCCCTTCTGGCTTGTAGGGTTTCTGCTGAAAGATCAGCTGTTAACCTTATGGGGATTCCCTTGTGTGTTATTTGTTGTTTTTCCCTTGCTGCTTTTAATATGCTTTCTTTGTATCTAATTTTTGACAGTTTGATTAATATGTGTCTTGGCGTGTTTCTCCTTGTATTTATCCTGTATGGGACCCTCTGTGCTTCCTGGACTTGATTAACTATTTCCTTTCCCATATTAGGGAAGTTTTCAACTATAATCTCTTCAAATATTTTCTCAGTCCCTTTCTTTCTTTCTTCTTCTTCTGGAACCCCTATAATTCGAATGTTGGTGCGTTTCATGTTGTCCCAGAGGTCTCTGAGACTGTCCTCAGTTCTTTTCATTCTTTTTTCTTTATTCTGCTCTGCAGTAGTTATTTCCACTACTTTATCTTCCAGGTCACTTATCCGTTCTTCTGCCTCAGTTATTCTGCTATTGATCCTATCTAGAGTGATTTTAATTTCATTTATTGCATTGTTCATCGTTGCTTGTTTCATCTTTAGTTCTTGTAGGTCCTTGTTAACTGTTTCTTGCATTTTGTCCATTCTACTTCCAAGATTTCGGATCATCCTTACTATCATTATTCTGAATTCTTTTTCAGGTAGATTGCCTATTTCCTCTTCATTTGTTAGGTCTGGTGGGTTTTTATCTTGCTCCTTCATCTGCTGTGTGTTTTTCTGTCTTCTCATTTTGCTTATCTTACTGTGTTTGGGGTCTCCTTTTTGCAGGCTGCAGGTTCGTAGTTCCCGTTGTTTTTGATGTCTGTCTCCAGTGGCTAAGGTTGTTTCAGTGGGTTGTGTAGGCTTCCTGGTGGAGGGGACTAGTGCCTGTGTTGTGCTGGATGAGGCTGGATCTTGTCTCTCTAGTGGGCAGGTTCACGTCTGGTGGTGTTTTGGGGTGTCTGTGGCCTTATTATGATTTTAGGCAGCCTCTCTGCTAATGGGTGGGGTTGTGTTCCTGTTTTGCTAGTTGTTTGGCATAGGTTGTCCAGCACTGTGGCTTGCTGGTCGTTGAGTGAAGCTGGGTGCTGGTGTTAAGATGGAGGTCTCTGGGAGATTTCCGCTGTTTAATATTATGTGGAGCTGGGAGGTCTCTTGTTGACCAGTGACCTGAAGTTGGCTCTCCTACCTCAGAGGCAGAGCCCTGACTCCTGGCTGGAGCACCACGAGCCTTTCATCCACACGGCTCAGAATAAAAGGGAGAAAAAGTAGAGAGAATTAGTAGAGGTATGAGGAAAGAAAGAAGGAAAGGAGGAAAGGAAGGAAGGAAGAAAGAAGCAAAGAAGGAAAGAAAGGAGGGAGGGAGGGAGGGAGGGAGGAAGGAAGGAGGGAAAGAAGGAAAAAAAGACAGAAAGAAAGATGATACAGTAAAAATAAAATAAAGTATAATATAGTTATTGAATTAAACAATATTTAGAAAAAAAAAAAGGGACGGATATAACCTTAGGACAAATGTTGGAAGCAAAGCTATACAGAGAAAATCTTACACAGAAGCATACACATACACCTTCACAAAAAGAGGTAAAGGGGGAAAAATCATAAATCCTGCTCCCTGAGACCACCTCCTCAATTTGGGGTGATTCGTTGTCTAAAGGAAGGAAGGAAGGAAGGAAAGAAAGAACGAAGGTAAAGTATAATAAAGTTATTACAATTAAACTTAATTATTAAGAAAAAGAATTTTTAAAAAAAAGTCATGGACGGATAGAGCCCTAGGACAAATGGTGGAAGCTAGAGTATACAGACTAGATGTCACACAGGAGCATACACGTACACCTTCACAAAAAGAGGAAAAGGGAAAAAAATCATAGATTTCGCTCCTAAATTCCACCTCTTCAATTTGGGATCATTCCTTGTCTATTCAGGTATTCCACAGATGCAGGGTATATCAAGTTGATTGTGGAGCTTTAATCCGCTGCTTCTGTGGCTGCTGGGAGAGATTTCCCTTTCTCTTCTTTGTTTTCACAGCTCTCAGGAGCTCAGCTTTGGATTTGGCCCTGCCTCTGCGTGTAGGTCGCTGGAGGGCGTCTGTTTTTTCGCTCAGACAGGACGGGGTTAAAGGAGCCGCTGATTCGGGGCCTCCGGCTCACTCAGGCCGGGGGTTGGGGGATGGGGGAAGGAGGGGCACTGCGTGCGGGGCCGGCCTGCGGGCGGCAGAGGCAGCGTGACGTTGCGGCAGAGGCCGGCGTGACGTTGCACCAGCCTGAGACCCGCCGTGCGTACTCCCGGGGAAGTTGTCCCTGGATCCCGGGAACCTGGCAGTGGCGGGCTGCACAGGCTCCGCGGAAGAGGGGTGTGGAGAGTGACCTGTGCTCGCACACAGGCCCCTTGGTGGCGGCAGCAGCAGCCTTAGCGTCTCCCGCCCGTCTCTGGGGTCCGCGGTTTTAGCCGCGGCTCGCGCCCGTCTGTGGGGTTTGCGCTTTCAGCCGCGGCTCGCGCCCGTCTCGGGGGCTTGCGCCCTCAGCCGCGGCTCGCGCCCGTCTCTGGGGTTCGCGCTTCCCGCCGCGGCTCGCGCCCGTCTCGGGGGCTCGCGCCCTCAGCCGCGGCTCGCGCCCGTCTCTGGGGTTCGCGCTTTTAGCCGCGGCTCGCGCCCGTCTCTGGAGTTCCTTTAAGCAGCGCTCTTAAACCCCTCTCCTCGCGCACCAGGAGACAAAGAGGGAAGAAAAAGTCTCTTGCCTCTTCGGCAGGTGCAGGCTTTTCCCCGAACTCCCTCCCGGCTAGTCGTGGTGCACTAACCCCTTCAGGCTATGTTCAAGCCGCCAACCCCAGTCCTCTCCCTGAGCTCCGTCCAAAACCAAAACCCGAGCCTCAGCTCGCAGCCCCGCCCGCCCCGGCGGGTGAGCAGACAAGCCTCTCGGGTTGGTGAGTGCCGGTCGGCACCGATCGTCTGTGCAGGAATCTCCCCGCTTTGCCCTCCGCACCCGTCGCTGTGCACTACTCCGCGGTCCCGAAACTCCCCCCTCTGCCTCCCGCAGTCTCCGCCCGCGGAGGGGCTTCCTAGTGTGTGGAAACTTTTCCTCCTTCACAGCTCCCTCCCACTGGTGCAGGTGCCGTCCTTATTCTTTTGTCTCTGTTTTTTCTTTTGCCCTACCCAGTTACGTGGGGAGTTTCTTGCCTTTTGGGAGGTCTGAGGTCTTCTGCCAGCCTTCAGTAGGAGTTCTGTAGGAGTTGTTCCACGTGTGGATGTATTTCTGGTGTATCCGTGGGGAGGAAGGCGATCTCCGCGTCTTACTCTTCCGCCATCTTCAAGGTCCGCAAGCTGGTCATTGAAATTTAAATGAACTTAAATAAAGTCAAATTTACAATTGAGTTCATCGGTGGCCTTAGTCACAGTTCAAGTGCTCAGCAGCTCCATGCGGTCACTACTGTCGTCGTGAACAGCACAGCTACAGAACATCTCCACCACTGCAGAAAGTTTGATGAGGTGGCGCTGGATCCCTGAAGGAACAAACCTCTTCATTTGTAAAATCTGAAACGAACTGCAAAGGCTCATTTCAGCCACTCTGCCAAATGCAGTGGGACCCACTGGAACCTGGATATATGTCTCACCATCCCAAAGCTTAGGCTCTTGTCTGCACTGCTTCATAGCCTTTCAGTGGACAAATCATTGAACCTCTCTGTACCTCAAGTTCTTCATCTCGAATATGGATATTAAAATAGCTACCAGGGTTACTGTGGGATTCAAATGAGGTATGGTACAGGGAAGGGCTCCGTGGACTGCACCTGTACTAATATGAGTTGTTCTAATGAGTAAAGCAGCAGCTTACGACCACTTCCAGAGCCCGTATTAATGCCTGGCTCTGCTCTAAGAGTTTTCTAGGCATTAACTCTCTTCATCTTCTCTACGTGCTCGGAGGTATTTGCTATCATTATCCCCATTCACAGAGGAGGAAATTTGGATGCAGGGAAGTGATTTACCCTGGGATTTACCCAGGGTCAGCTACCAAGTACCAAGCGGCAGAGCTGGGATCTGAGCCCAGGTTCCAGAGGCTGCCTTCTCAACTACTGGGTACACTGCCTTTCCAATATCTAAAAATGGGCATTCACCCCTCCCTCCCTTTTACCCCACCACCATTTTTTCCAGCTGATACCTATATAGTTCACTTTGTGTATGTGCACTCCAGTTATAATCTTGTCTCTTCCAATATTTTTCCCTCGTGCATAGATATAGATATAGATTTTGTATATGGGTATGAGAAGCTTACTAAGGACACAAAAACACTTGATGTCAAAACCAAAAGCAGGCTTGTTCACTCTACACCATTCTGCAGAGTAGTAACCAGCAAACAGATCCCGCCTGAGAAAACCTGACAAACCAAGTTAGTAAAATCACTCTGCAAAGTATTTTCAATCTAATAACTAATTTCAGACACCATTCGTTCTCCCAATCAATGGCCATTTCTATTATAGATGAAAGGAACCAAAAAAAAAAAGCAGAGACAGGAATCCTGAGAGATAACAACCCAGCATCACCACTCTCATTATTAATGTTCACCAGAGTCCTTGGATAGAATTCAGGGGGTTCATGAACTGGGATGAGGGGGGAAAAAATGACGTCTTCATTTTCACTAACTCCTATTTAAAACACCATTCCCTTCGACTGTAAACGTCAGCAACAAACCAGAGGGGCAGTTAGCGGTTTCTAGGACTTGACCACAAACAGAAACCTCAGGTATTTTCAAGTCACGTGACACTCTGTTGCAGATACCTCAAAACATGTGCCCATCACAACCTCATAATTAGAGAGTTAATGGATCTGCCTGTAAGTCGTGTTGTTTAATGCATCCATGCAGAAGTATGCATGTCCTGTATCACGAACAAGGTTAACGTTTTGATGACCGCACTTCTGTAGACGTGGCTCCTTTTGTAATCCTACAAACTTTGTTTTATGTGTTTTACAACATTATTTTGAGACGGGATCCACTGGCTTCACCGAGCCTCCCAGGGAACCCACGGCAAAGAAGAGGTTAAAGGATCTACACCCTAGGAGATGGCAAAACCCTATCTTCGATGTGCAATACCACAGCTGCCTTCTCCCTTCTCCCCCAACACCCACCCTACATAAGCTGAAACTTTCACCCATCAGTTCTGCCGGTACTGACACAGAAGTTTGAAAGAAAACTGACGGATGATGTAATGACTTCTGTGCAGGGCATAAATCAGTCACAAAAGTACCAGATAGGGCTCCCCTGGTGGTGCAGTGGTTGAGAGTCCGCCTGCCGATGCAGGGGACACGGGTTCGTGCCCCGGTCCGGGAGGATCCCACATGCCGCGGAGCGGCTGGGCCCGTGGGCCTATGGCCGCTGAGCCTGTGCTTCCGGAGCCTGTGCTCCGCAACGGGAGAGGCCACGACAGTGAGAGGCCCGCGCACCGCAAAAAAAAAAAAAGAAACTAGGAGAGCTGGGGGCCGGTGGATTGCTCAGTGAACAGCTATAAGAAAAATGAGGCGAAGTTTTTAGATCTTTAGAATAACAGGTCTCAGAAGTCCAAGAGACCCTTGTCAGCCTGAAAGATGTAAAACACATAAGCAGGCAAACGCTCATAAAGACATTCATAAAAGGTTTCCCAATTTATACTGTAAATGTCTATGCAGGCTGTGACAAAGGACAGGCAACGACAAAGTGAAATTATCCGTGTGAATGGGGTCTTAGGGTGGGTTCTCCCCAAAGCAGAGCCTGAGACAAGGATGTAAGATAAGAGCATGTGAATGAGGTTGCTGATGTGAGTGATGGCAACTGGATTCCCCTAGGCCCCCCCAAGAAGCGTAGAGAATCATCCACCTAAAGACACGAGGTGGCGGCATTGACACATCAGTTTTCCATCAGAGGCATTAACTCCCCGATTCTTCTGCACAGCCTCTGCTTATACGCCATTGCAACAGAGAAGGCCCCGTTGACAAAGGTGGAAAGACGATTGGCGAATACTAGGGACAGAACATGAGCTGCTCATCCTATCTGGTACCTCATGTCCTCAGCTCCCCACAGAGCCACCTCTGAACCTGTTCAGGACGGTCCTTTGAAGCTGTGGGGAGCTGAGGGCTTGGACACGAGGTATCAGAGCTACGTGCTACCCACAGCAAAGGTGGAATGTAAGCTTTTCTTTCCTAGAGTAGCCTCCCCTGCGTTACCTTTTTTTTCTTTGCGTTTTCTTGAGATATAATTGACAGACAACACCATATACGTTTAGAGTTTACAGCGTAATGATTTGACTTACATGCATCATGAAATGATGCCCACAATAAGTTTAGTGAACACGTATCATCTCATAGAGATACAACATTAAAGAAAGAAAAAATGGATACATTTTCTTGTGATGGAAACTGTTAAAACTTACTCTCTTAACTTTCATATAAAATGTACAGCAGTGTTAATTATATTTATCGTATATATGTACATATATGTACATTACATCCCTAGTACTCATTTATCTTTTAACTGGAAGTTTGTACCTTTTGACCGCATTCCTCCAATTCCCCCTCCTCCCTAATACCTGCCTCTGGTAGCTACAAATCTGACCTCTTTTTCTATGACTTTGTTTATTTCTGACCTATAATTGTCCTATAACACTATGTTAGTTCCTGGTATACCACATAGTAATTCAATACTTCTATACATTTCAAAATGATCACCACGGTAAGTCTAGTTACAATATGTCACCAAAGATATTACACAGTTATTGACTGTACTCCCCATGCTGTACATTTCCTACCTGTGACTCATTTACTTTGTAACTGAAAGTTTGTACCTCTTAATCTCCCTCACCAATGTCCGCAAGGAATTTTAAAATTCATTCACTCGCCAAATATCTGTGAGCCCCAACTATGCGCTAGGCACTGCCTCTAAGTGCTAGGACATGGCAGGGACAGGACAGATGAGGTCTGTGTCCTCATACACCTTGTATTCCGAGAGCAGCCATCTGAAAAATGAGTATTCCAGATACCGACAGAAAGAGATGATAAGGAAAAGAAGGATGAGAAAAGGAGAGAGGGCAGAGAGGATAACTTAGCAAGGGTAGCTAGGAAATGCCATTTTGATTTGGAGCCTGAAAGATAAGGAATCAGCCCTGGGACATGCAAAGGAAGAACACAGCACAAGCAAAGACCTTGAGGTGCAAAGAAGCCAGTTAGAGCACCAGTCAGTGCAATTTCCCACAGGGTGGGTGAGGGGAGCATTTATTACCATCATGAGTTCTCCTCTGTCAGAGAGCAAGCACTGTGGAAATCTGTTTTCAGATGGTCATGAGCTCTAGACAATACACAGGGTCCTCTCTTTAGGCAGACCTCCAACCAAACCAAAGTGTTTCCTTTCTTTTTTCCTTTTTATTTTTTTTCTCACCACATTTTCACCCACGGATCACTGAACTTGGAGTTTCACAGTGTTAACCATGCTTGAACCAAAGGGAAAATCCCCAACTGCCTGTAGTCCCAGGGCATTTGGGAAAGAAGAGAACAAAAGGAAATCATAAAGTACTTTCACGTCTGAGGAAGAGATGAGAAGGAGCAAATGGGGATCGGTACCCATAGACCAAAATAACGTTCCGTGTACACAGCTGGCCAGATAAGGAAGCAGGATGTGGGCTTGAGGCATCTCAAAGGATCGAGTGTCCTTCCTCAAAGTGGCCAAGCCAACTCTGCATCTCCATCCCTTTCTCACATCCTGAGTGATGATACCTTGACTGGCGTTAACAGAAAATCAGGTATTGATTTCACGTGTCCCTCGCTGGGCATTAGAATTGAAGATCTCGCCACAGGACTGCCCTTTAATTTCCATTATTCGGGGCCTTTTAGCCTTGAGAGACTCGGTAGGCAAATCCTAACTGCTGCCATTAGAGAGCTTTTATTTAGGATTAACTATGCGCCAAATACGATGGTGAAAACTTGTTCCATACATTAACTCATGCGAGTCTTAACAACAGCTTTCTGAGGTTGGGACCTCCTCAGAAGAAATTCAAATTCGGCAAAGTTAATCACTGGACCAAGGTCATAAAGTTGATAAGCAGGGAAGCTGGGATTTGAGCCAGCCAGGGTATGACTCCAGAGTCCCTCTCCCAACCACAAGCTCTAGGGCTTTGTTAAGTCCGTGGGAATAGCACAGCTGACCTTCCGTGTTGATTTTTTTTTTTTTTTTTTTTTTTGGTGAAGGCATTTTGAAGGTGCTGGAAGCCTGCCTATAGAGAAAACCCTGTGTCTCATCTGAAAACCACTTCCCACAGTATATTACACCCATCATGAAAGGGTCTCAGTAAAGTGATTTTAACCAAGAGAGAGAGTTGTTTTTTTTTAACAAAAAGGCAAGGGAGAGAAGGTTTAGAGAAATTGATCCTCCGCTAATACCCAAAGTAGTCCAAGAAATTAATGCTCATTGTCTGAACCGAAGGTGGAGGCATAGATATGCACCAGCTGTCATTCTCAGTATAATAGCTTTCTATCTTGCTGGCTCCTTTAAAGTCATCTGCTTTGGAGAATGTCTTGATCCTTAAATGAAAAATCTTCCAGCTTCTGATATGACTGTCGGGAAGGCAAAAGGCTGGAGAATGAGCTGAGCCCAGCAGAAAACACGCAGGACTACAAAAGGGCTATTTTTGTTACTCTCAGGGCAAGGAGAACAACAACAAGACATTGGTCTCCTGCTCGGAGAGGGTGGTGTGACGCTCATAGGTGACAGCAGGCAGAGTTACCCAGCCTCTGGTCTGCATGCGTGTTCTGTCAGGAGGGGTCAGATGCTTCCCATAAAGAGAACAGGGGGCACTGATGAGAGGGAACTGAGGTCCAAACCAGGCGCTGCGATTGTCAGAGTGCCTGCTCTCTCTGAACGTGTCTGAGGCTCCTGGCCCTGCTGAATTAAACTCCATGCTACTGGTGGCATGAGGTGGGAGGTAGCAAAAACATCGTTGGCAAACTCCGAAGCATATCGGAGAATAGGAGACACACCAACAAATGAAAAGGAAGGAAAACAGAGGTTCTGACAATTATAAATCAGTAAGCAATTGCTAATCTCACCCCAAAAATTCTTCAAATGCCATTATTAACATGGGGGGTGGGGACAGACAGCAGCAATGATTACACGCAATACGCGTGGATTCACTAAGAATAATTCATACCAGGCAATGCTCACTCCCTTTCTCCATACTCACTGACATTGACAATCAAAGGACTGTTACAAAACTTATGGTGACTGAAGGGGAAAGTAGGGAAGGGAGGGATAAATCAGGAGTTTGGGACTAACACTACTACACATAAAACAGACAAACACTGGAATTTCCTGGCAGTCCAGAGGTTAGGGCTCCGCGCTTCCACCACAGGGGCACCGGTTTGATCCCTGGTCGGGGAACTAAGATCCTGCATGCCGCGTGGCCAAAACATGAAGATAATAAGGACCTACTATTCAGCACGGGGAACTATATTCCTTATCTTGTAATAACCTACAACAGAGAAGAATCTGATAAAGAATATATACATATATGTATAACTGAATCACTTTGCTGTATTCCTGAAACTCACACGGCATCGTGAATCAACTATACTTCCATTTTTTTAAAAATTTATAACAAGGAGCCTGTTATGGTCATAAAATCGAGAATGCAGCAAGATACTCTGACTAGGTTTTTCATAAAATTCCAGTGCAAACATATAAAGAAATATAGGCTAGACATAATGAAAATAAGTAGGCTGAATAACTCACTAGAAGTTTGCTTCTGCTTAATTGTATCTGTGTCGATTTAGAATGCAGTCTCTAACGGCATGCCACCAGGCTCCATCCAGAGCACTGTCCTGTTTGTCTTCTTATCAATAACTTGGATGCCAGGGTTGCCAGCATCCCACTCAAATCTGAGGATGAACTGAAGCTTGGAAGGATAACAATGATTCTGAAATGTTGGAAGCAAAGTTGAAAAAATTCCAATACAGTACCCACTCCGTTAAATGCTAACAGAATTAAATTCTCTAGAGGTAAATGCAAAATATTAATATGAAGCTTGGGTCTAAAAATAGAAGTAGACAACTACAGGAAATAAGAAACACTGCTCTCTTGTATCACCCGGGTAAAGATTGCTTATACATGTCTTATGGACTTTCAATTTAAAATGAGGAATACAACATGGCTGCTAAAATTGTTACTTTGATCTTATGTTTCATTAACAAATGTATATGACTTACAACCAGAGAAGGGATACAGTTCGCTTATACTGAGTTAGACCAGAAGGAAACCCTCTTTTGGGGAATGTGAAATTAAACTGAGCAAACATTTCAGGCTAAAACTGTCATCAGATCTTTTTTACATGCTTAGTAATTTAAAGGGAGGTAAGAGTTGATGTTCACCAAACGATTAGGTACCAAGCATTAAGTTACCCTTTTAATGATGTTTTATTAGGACAAACCCATGAGGTTGGGACAATGGAATCTGATTGTACGTGGGATTTGGTGTTTAAGTGTGTAAAAGAAAACTCACATATAGTCAGATATACTCTCTGAAAAATTCCATAAAATATTTTTGTGTACAACCCTGTAGAAGAGTTCTTAGCCCTAAAGTTTGAGAATTCACTGAGCTAGGCCATAGGAAGGAATAAAACAAATGTCTCCATGGGGAAGTCTGGGCATTCAAATTTATTGAATAAATGAATGTTGAATGAATTCTGCTTATAACTATCAAAGTTCTATAGATGGGTGATGGGTTGAGAATTCTTAAGTATTTCTCTGGCTTAAAGCGTTGGCTAGGAGATTTCTTGCTGCTTTCGCCCACGCCTCCATCATCTTCTCATAAGACAAAGACAAAACATCAACAATTAAGAGGTGCTGTCCAATTAGAACCAAATGCTTTTTTTTTTTTTTTAAGATTAACATTCCCTGTGGATTTTGGACTGAGAGAGTAAAAAGAAAGGGGACAATAACAGAGGCATTATGTGTCAGACACTGTGCTGGACGAGGGCCCCGTGCTAGGTCATTTGTACCTCACATCCACCCTAGGTGAAGGGTACGAGCAATTCCGTTTCACAGCTGAAGAAACAGAAGCTGTGAGAAAGGTCCCATGGTTTGTCCAAAGCCACACACACACACCAAACTGCAGCTGGAAGCTAGACCCTCAGAAGAGGATCCCCTAATATACAGCATGTCTCCAGCACAGGAGAATCCGCAAAACGAATCATCTGTTCAACAAATATTTGAAAGTCTTCTATGTGCTGGACAACCCCAACTGCTGCATGGCTTGTAAATAAACCAGAGAACCAATCAACAGGGGAGACCCAGAAATACAAGTTCATCTGTACTCTTGGGGTAGCAGATGGGGGACAGGGAAGGAAGATGGCTTAATTTCTACCACTATGTCAGACAAGGTTAAACAGAAAAATAGAATGCCACAAACCTTCCTGCAGAGGGTGTCTGTATGTCAGGATGTATGTGTCAGCAGATGCGGCTGCCTTGGCTCAAAACCCTTATTAGTAGTGATGTGTTTGTTACCCACACCGAGGGCTCTAGCACCCAGCTCATCAGCCCAAGAGCTGTGAAATCATTTCAATTCTCCGCACCTCATCTCCAAGGCATCACTCTCCTCCCGTAAGCTCCCTTGGATCAATGTTTCATCCGCTACATTTGAGCGAATCACTGATCCTTCTCCTTCATTCTTTTGGTCCAGGCTCGCAGAATATTTCCTGCACCTTGATTCCATTATTGCCATTCTATTATTTTCCCCACCGTCTGTTTTCCACTTCCCAAGACATTAAAGAGAAGCCCTCTCCTAAAGGGTATACAAGCCAATTTGCTTTCTTTCACCTGACAAGGCCCCTTTAATCATGAAACATCAGAAAAGACCTGCAAACTCAAATCCCCCTTCCACTTTTGCCGGTCCCATCGAATCAAATCTGGGTCTTTTTATTTGCCTGCAGAGTAGTAGATCAAAAGAAAGGGGTGGGGGGGATGATTAAAAGACTGCAGCAGCTCAAGGACACAACCAAAACATAACATGCCTGACTTAACTACTGACCGTTAATTCAATGCAAGACAGTAGTGACAATGCGAAATGGGACAAGCAACACTGTATTTATTCGGTTTTCCTTTTTCCTGCGCAACGAACAGCCCTGGTTTCCCCCACCCCCATCCCGCTGTATTTTCAAAGTGTTTGGGACCAGGTGAGCGAGCGAGCACGACGCCATTAATCAACCCTTACTCACCTGTGTGTGCCCCTGCATTCTGAGAGAATCAATAATGGGCTGAGCTAAAAACCAGGGGACCAAGGTGCTGCTGGCTCCCATTCAAGTGCTCTCGGATTCGTGGCTGTTCGTTTAAGCCCCAAGAGTTCAAACTCACTTGTTCTTCTGTTAGAGACTGAAAATTGGAAAGCCCTACGAATACCCTCTCTCGGCTTCAGGAAACCACTGGAGATTAACAAAGTCGAAGGAAAAGACTCTGGGTTCTCAGATATCTTCCTCTGGGTGGATGTTAAACCACTTGTGGATCTCACTTTGTGGGTTCAAGGTATTCACCCAAGTTCTTAATGCAGGCTAGCTGCTGGGAAAGGCGTGACTGAAGGCAGCAGGAGAGGGAACCCAGCCCCCCAATATTTCCCCAGGCAGGTTAAAGATCAGCTCTTGGGGTTATTAAGGAATTGTCTGTCCTGGAGGAATTCACATGGGAAGACTTTCAGCTGTCCAGTCATTCATTGAAACGGCCCTGATGACACTCACTTTGAATAACAATTAAAATAAACATTGGGTTGGCCAAAAATTTCCTTTGGGTTTTTCGCAACAGCTTCTGGAAGAAACCAGAACAAACTTTTTGGCCAACCAATAATAAACACAGCGGCTGATTCTACCAATGAAAACTTCCTGTGTGTCAAACACCACGCTGTGCGCTGTATACACATTTCCCGTCTAATGCTCACCTGAGATTTTCTCCGTTTTATGGATGAGGACACCTGAAAGGGTTGCACAGATAGTTAGGACTGAAGCCAAGGTTCAGGCAAGGTCCAGGCAAGTGATGCCAGAGGCCAGTTTTCTAAAGGCCACCCAGTTCTGCCTCTTTACACGTGGTGGCTGGGTGGCATCGCCAAACAAAGCTTGCCAACCAGGAAGAGAACAGAGGGCATCGTCGGGGGGAGGGGCAGTGCTGCCACCTGGGGTGACAAAGAGCCCAGGAAGAGGGGGAAAGGTTTGCTGGAAGGGACAAGGAAAAGCTGACCAAGATGAAGCTTGTTCTATTTATGCAGAATAATTAAGAGTAGAGCCTTTGGAGCCATACCTCCTGGGTTCATATTCCAGCTCAAATCAAGAGCTGCTAGAGATCAACCTACAGTGATGTTCCTTACTCACCCTCTCTCTGGCACGGGGTCCTACACAATGATACTCATTTGGAGAAATCAACGTAATTAATCTGATCGATGCTTGAAAGGCATTCTCAGTGAGAGACAGAGAGAGATGGAAAGACAGAGAGAGACGGAAAGAAATTCAAGCTCTTTAAGTTACTAGCCGGTGACCCTGGCCAAATGCTCCATCACTCAGTTTCCTCATCTGTAAAATGTAGACAATACTCCTACTCACCCCATTAAGAAAGGCTGATAGATCCAAAGGATTCAAAACAGTGTTTTGCACAGGATAAGCGCTACTTCAGTGTTAACTGTGTTTTATTTTTGTAAGAATTCTGGCAAAAAAATAGCTCTGGCTCAAACACCCAGTCTGAAAAACATGAGGATACGCTACAGAAACGAAGGTGTATGTCAACCAAAAACATGATGCGAGCGTTCACAGCAGTCTAATGCATAGGCTAGAAAAAACCCAAATGTTCAACACTAGAATGGATGAGTAGAATGGGTTTTTTTTTTTTTTTGGCTGCTTTGGGTGTTTGTTGCTGCACGCGGGCTTTCTCTAGTTGTGGTGAGCGGGGGCTACTCTTCGTTGTGGTGCGCAGGCTTCTCATTGAGGTGGCTTCTCTTGTTGCGGAGCACGGGCTCTAGGCCGTGCGTGCTTCAGTAGTTGCGGCACATGGGCTCAGTAGGTGTGGCTCACGGGCTCTAGAGCGCAGGCTCAGTAGTTGTGGCGCACGGGTTTAGTTGGTCCGCGGCATGTGGGAGCTTCCCAGACCAGGGATTGAGCCCGTGTCCCCTCCATCGGCAGACGGATTCTTAACCACTGTGCCACCAGGGAAGTCCCTCGGAGTGGGCTGTTAATACAATGACCACTACACAGTGAAGAGGAACTACCACTACGTGCAACAGCAGACATAAGGCAGACCAAAAAACTCAGACAGGAAGGAATACATGCTGTTTGTTTCCATTTATACGAAGCTATAGAAGAGGGAAAAGTAAACTCTGCTGGCAGAGGTGAACTAGAGGTCACCTAAGCGGGGGTGGGTATGGCTAGGAGGAGATACAAGGGACCCATCTGGGAGCTGGAATTTTGCAGTCTGTCGGGGTAGTGGTTTCATGAGGGTGTATGTGTACGGTCATGCCATTCAGGTTGGCTGCTCTCTGTACCTCCCCTGCTCAACCAGGCCCTGCTTCATTCACATGACTATCCAGTCCTCTGAATTATACAGCTTAATCTGTAACTGCCTACATGTGGGCCCCCTGCCCCAGATGCCGGTTTCCCTGGTAACTGAGGAGCCAATCTGACATCAATTCCCTCTATAAATGGTAGCCTCTTTCTCTCTTGAGTAGAGAAGATTGCTGCCGTGTCCTGCCTACTGTCTGCTATAAGTGGTGGCGTATTGCTCCTGAACATTTTGCTTAAGAACCCTTGTCCAATAATGGGATGTCCGTTGATGTCTCTGTCACTGTCTCGGGGCTCTTTCTTCAGTCTCAAGGCTGGGCAACTACAAGTCTTGCAGGCCTGCGGGGTGCCACCCAACAGTACATATGTGCAAGTTCACTAAGCTCTAATGGTTAAGATTTGGGTACTTTATTAGAAGTTACACCTCAATTTTTAAAAATTAACGAAAGGTACTGAGTCAGTATGGTATGTGACGTGATTTTATGTTCCATTTTAGTAATTAACATTTAATTAATATTTAAGCAGTGGTTCCTTTAGCCTTATTTCATTAATATATAATTGTTCAAGATGAGACTGAATGTAAGGCCATTTCAATAAAAATATGGAAAAACATGGTAAAAAAAACAAAATCTCTCAAAGGCAGTGTGCAAAGACTGAAATTTGGAAATCACTAGACTGTGAACAGCACACACCTTGGCTATGGAGGGAAGTCAAAGGGGCCTTTATTCTATCCCAGACTGAAAAAAACTACACCCAAGGACCAAGGCCAGCCCACTGCCTGTTTTTTAAAACATGGAAACTAAAAATGGTTTTTACATCTTTAAATGGTTGAGGGAAATCAAAAGGATAATATTTCTTGACACATGAAAATTAAATGAAATTCAAATTTCAGTGTTCATAAATAGAATGTTATTGGAACATAGCCTTGGTTACTCATTTACATATCGTCTCTGGCTCTGTTCCGGCTACAACGGCAGAGCCGAATAGTTGTAACAGAGACCATGTGGCCCATAAAGGCTAAAATATTTACTACATGGCCATGTACAGAAAAAGTTTGCTGATCCTGGCTCTACTAGCTAATTTCCATCTTCACCACTGATGCCGCCCATAAAGTTACCTACTCTCCTAATCTTTCCTCACTTAGATGCTGTCCTCAAATACCCACCATAAAGAGCTCCTTGGCTCCAAATTCTGACTTTATAAAGCCACAGCATGTGTCTAAACTCTGATTTCTGACCCAATGACAACTAGAGCGTTATGAGAAGATCTTAGCCACAAAAGACAATGCAATCTCAAACTACCATGGGCAAACATTAAGAGTTCGTTTCTTCAGTTTCATTGTAAAACTGTCCATTTTCTTTCCTGGAAGGTTTACTGCCCTCAAGTTAGTTCTTGCTTAAAACCCAACCAACTATAGAGTCCTTTTTTTTGTTTTCAAGTCATTAGTGTATCTTCGTAGTGTAAACATTTAAGGCTGTTGTTGGAAAGGCACCAATAGAAAATAATTGAGGTGCTAATTGGCTGATAAGAAAGTTTAACTGTCTAAGGGTGAGGGAAGATGAATTTTCCCATCTCTGAAACTTCAATAGGTTTATTTCCTCCACAGGGAATATCCTTCCTTCTAGCTCCACTGTAGCTAAATCTCCCCTACTACCCTGAAAGCTCGCTGAGCATGAAATCCATATTAGAATCCAAAATCATACCCAGCCCACCACCTTATGCAAAATAAGCTTTGGAGAAATACATGGAGAAAAGAAGAAACTTAGAAGACAAAGTCCGATCCTCATTCAATAAATACTGAATTGATCAAGATATGCTAAATTTATCTGCTCATCTCCTTAGATTTTAAGTGACTACTTCTCCATTTGCAAAAGCAAGAGCTATTTTTGACAGACAGGTTCAAAATCTACCAGCGTGAATGTGTACTTTTGGAAACAGGGGAAATACCTTGTGATTGTGAATTTCTTGAGAAATTCTTTCTTGTGGAATGCTGTTTAAGAAAATGTGTGAGGTTCCTACCGGCTCTGTCTAACGTTAAGCATTTATGAAATACTGTGGTGCGGAACTCAGCAATTGGAATCATCCGAGGCAGTAAATATATATTTCCTGCCAAAACACATCAAACGGACAAGGCTTCAGTTTATTTGAGAATGAGTTGTAACTAACTTCAATGTTGGCAATTTGGAGAAGTCTCTGATGGCTTTTAATAGCCTTGGCTGTTTTCTTCACTTCTTGCCCTTAAACCACAGAGTATCTCTGAGTGACTCTCCCCAGAAATGGCTCTCACGATCTATCTGTGTAGTATTCATTCCTCCTTTTCCAAATCTGTTGTATAGGGTAGCCTTCCCATCAATCAGATTTTCCAGAACCAAACCTACGTCTATACGTAACTTGAAAGGGTGTTCTGGACTGACAGACTATAAATCCCTCTACTGCATTAGGAACTCATTAAGGGTAGTTCTAACCTTACTTGTCACTGCATTGCACCTGTATCATTTCGTGTCACTGCATGTAACAATGACATAAAAAATAAAGGCTTGCTCTTTTACAAAAATTAAGTCAAATGGTAAGCAGGTCAAGGCAGGTACCTCAGCTCCACACATCAGGGCCTCAGGCTACTTCCATTTTCCTCTTCAGCCATGTGCCTTTCATTCTCGAGGTCACCTCATAGTCCAAGATGGCTGCTGCAATACCAACTACTACATCACATTCCAGGATTTAAGAGATCCAGGAAGGGCTCCCCCCGCAATTTTACGAAGACGCCCCAGAAATAGCATCCAGTACTTCTACGTTTATCTCACACGGTGAAAGAGGCTGTAAAACACAGTCCTGACTCCATGAAGCACGTGCTTGGCTAGAAATCAGGGTTCCATGATGAAGGAAGGGGGAAAGATATAGGCAAGTAGCATCTCTTCCACAAGCCTGTATTGTATACGTCCATCGTGTACGTATGACCATCAACCATTAAATAAATGAAACACATGTAGATTCTCCAACATGGTGCCTTTCATCACCTCGGGAAACCTGCTGGAAGACTGCATTCCACCACCCTGAAAGGCAGCATTCACCACTATATGTATTTCTTCTCAGTTTGGACATTTCTTCTCAGATTGCTCAGTATTGCATATTTCCTTATCATGTTAACATAATAAAAGATTTCAGATGTAAATAGTACCACGACTGCACTTACCATGAGACTAAGGTGTTCTGTGGTTTAAATTTTTAGGTTTTGTCTTCGGTGATATTTATTGATAAAACCATAGGTGTTTCTATCTCACTGAACCCAAGAACAGAATTAAAGACTTCTGCCCCTGACACACCCCTGTGTGTCAATGTGGAAAAGACTAAGAGTTCAGAGAAACAATGGCATTTATGTAAGATGGGATGAGAAGGCAGAAACCCAGACTCTGAATTCAACACCTCTGAGTTTTCACTCCGATGCCCAGCCTTATCACTACAGATCACTACAACTTGGCAGAAGGAACATGGCTTCTGGCAGAACTTCAGGAATATTGGCAATGCCTCCTGAAACACTGAGCTGCAGTTTTCCAAGGATTTCTACATAATAGCAACTGGAAACACCCACCAATGCTTTATAGAGGGCAGACTGCTGTCGCTCCAAGTAGGTAAAAGACCTAAGTACTCGAAGTAACATTTGAGACTTAAAAGATGAGAAGGAGCTGACCAGAAAAGAAAAGGAAAAAAAAATAGGAGATGCACATGCCAAGGTAAGTACAGAGCCACTGAAGAAGGAATAAGTTTAGTGCATTCTAGGGGAAAAGATGGATGGCCAGTGTCATTACAGGAAAGTAAACAAGGCGGGGAGGTCTCAGATGACATCAGACTGTTAAAATCCATAGAAAATTCCAGAAGTAGAAGACACCATTTGCTTAATAGCAGGTTTTCCATAAACTTCCTTTAACCTCAATTTGTGTATTTTTAAAATTAAGATGTACATACAAATACACAGTCCTACTTCTTATGTATCAATAGTAAACCTTCAAAATATCCTTCTGCAAGAACAGAATTCCCAACCCCTGCCATAGTATTTACACCTAGTAGGCCCTCAATTTCACTGGTTCCTTCGGCTGTGACTTGCAAGGCCCACTGCTTCAACCAGTTTAGAGGAAAAGAAAAAACATTTTTTTTAATATCTTGGCATCCATCAACTGACATTTTCAAGGGCAAGAGAACTGCAGCGCCCAAGGAGCTGTCCGAGGTGCTTAAGGTTAATGGCTGTATTTACATAGCCATCAATTCACTTTACGAACTGCCCCAGCAGAACTGTGCAGCTCCCACCAGGCCGCCTAACCAGGCAGAGCAGACAACAGTCTCTAAACGAGGGAAGAAAATGCCTGATAAATCTTAATGGCAGCACCTTGTTTTCATTAGATTATTCATCTCTTTATTTTCAGTTAAAAGGTCTTAAGCTTCTTATTGAACAAAGCAGACTACCCATCCATCTCTGCATGAGTCACCCTCTGAAACATTTTGGGACAGAAATAAAACAGTAGCTGTACTTCTAGGATGGTGATTCCCTCCCGCTTGTACTGTCCAAAATGAGAGCCACTAAACACACGTGGCCATTTCAATTTAAAGTTAAATTAATTAAAATTAAATAAAATTTAAAATTCAGATTCTTGCTCACAAAAGCCACATTTCACGTGCTCATCAGTCACTTAGTGGCTATGATAGCTGACAGCATGGATTTTAGAACACTTCCCTCATCACAGAAAGTTCTACTGGAAATTCTAAAATTGTTCATCTATAAAGCCCAGGACCTGACCTGTTCTGGAGTTTGTACATCTTTTTCTTTCTCTTTTATTATTTTTTAACATCTTTATTGGAGTATAATTGCTTTACAATGGTGTGTTAGTTTCTGCTGTATAACAAAGTGAATCAGCTATACATATACACATATCCCCATATCCCCTCCCTCTTGTGTCTCCCTCCCACCCTTCCTATCCCACCCCTCTAGGTGGTCACAAAGCACCGAGCTGATCTCCCTGTGCTATGCAGTTGTTTCCCACTAGCTATCTATTTTACACTTGGTAGTGTATATATATCCATGCCACTCTCTCACTTCATCCCAGCAGCTTACCTCCCCGCTCCCCGTGTCCTCAACTCCATTCTCTATGTCTGTGTCTTTATTCCTGTCCTTCCCCTAGGTTATTCAGAACCTTTTTTTTTTTCCCAGATTCCATATATATGTGTTAGCATACGGTATTTGTTTTCCTCTTTCTGACTTACTTCACTCTGTATGACAGACTCTAGGTCCATCCACCTCACTACAAATAGGAGTTTGTACATCTTAATTACAAAAGAACATAATGATGAAACAGGCTTTCTGCATCCTCACATTTTCGAGATTCATCCTTAAGCAACGTGATGCTCTAAAACATACCCCCTGACCTGGCAGTTCCACTTCTACTCCAGAAAAACACATGCACATGGCTACAAAGAGATGTGTAACTATGAGAGGGCTATAAACAGTAAACACTGGGTCTCAGTTAATGTCAAGTACGAAGTTGTTCAAGAATGTTCTCATGATACTCTCTGTAACAGAAAAAATGGGGAAAAAATATGAATGCCCACCTGCAGGAGAAGAGCTAATTAAAATGTAGTACATTCATAATGGAACATTAATGGCAGTTAGAGAAATGGACAAGCGCTATGTATGTATCAACATGGATAGACCTCAAAGACAATGACAAGTGAACATTGCAAATTACTGAACCAGATGAACCGTGTGTTGCTATTTAAGCAAAAAATTTCACACAGCATTATATCTTTCATAAACATGCATAATTTAAATAACATAAGTAGAGCAGGTTAATATATTTTGATGTTTCCACATTATAAATTTTAAATAACGTTAAATGCCAGATATGCTTCCTACTTCTGTTGATCAGTGAGCATTGACAAATCAACTTCAAATGGTTAGAGAGAGTCTACTAGGACGTCCTCAGTACATTTTCTCTTCACATTTGGATAATGCATATTAACTATTTTAAATATATGCAGAAAAATATAAGCCAAACTCTTAATAGAATTTGGGGAGTGAAGAATAGAAAGGTGTTAGAGAGATTCTTAAAGGTGATCTGTACTTTTCATCTTACTCTAAGTTTACTTTTACTGTTTTAGAACTCGTGTGTTACCAGCGGGGCTTCCACAAAGTCACTATGATCCTGTATGACGACCGGTGGCATCCTTGTCCGTGTGATTCAATGCTAGCAGCTGTAATAACACTGACCAGCCATTCCCAGCCAGCAGAGGACACACTCTACACGCATCAGGCTCTACAGTAAATCAAATGCCATGTGTTTTTCCTAAGTGGATATTTGTTCTTAAAAAAAAAAAAAAAAATCGGGCAATTTTGTAGTTTGGAGGCTTCTGCGGTTTCGTCTTCCATGTAAGCTATGTTCCACTGTGCCCTCATCTGCCACTCAGCTTGGAAACCTCATCTTCTAACTGTCTGCAGTTGAGGGCTGAGGCGGACAAAGGGCAAAGTGGCAGGCAGCTGAGGAGGAGAGCCGTAGCGTCTTGACAGTTGGGCAGAGATGACCAAAGTAAAAACCTGTCGAAGGGACAACACTGACTGATGGGTCCCAAGAAAATGTTAGTACAAATCTAGTCATATGCAACATGCCACAGCCTTAGAGGAAGCACCACACCTCCACAAACCAGCTATGTAATCAAAACACAGCTCTGGAGACGGAGGAGGTTAAGTGCCTTTGACCCAGCCCATCCACTCCTCTTGGTGGTTGCCAGTTCCGTTCCTACCAACACCCACACGTTTCTGTAAGCCAGGCTATCTCTAAAAAATCTCACAAAACCCCAGTTTTTAAAAATGACTAAGATTTTTTAAAAAAATCAAGCCCCTCTCATTTGTCTTTTATTCAGAAGAGACTTCAGTTTGCAAACTTCACATGTTTTTAACTAGTGCAAGACAAAGTCAAATCCACCAAAAGCTTTTCATTTAAGCAAACACAGAAGACAATTTCTTCCTCCAAGTGGCAGGAGAACACAAGAAGCAAGGCATCTGTGCAACAACTTTCCATACCCCCTGAAGTCCTATAACTCTATCTACAACTCCAACTTCTGGTCCTGACTAAATCTTCAATTATTCCCAGAATGCATTGAAACCTTAAATCCACATCAGCTTTTAACATCTGCTGAATCTTAACTATGCGGGAACAAAAATGAAATTCCTGTATGTCACCTGCCGACAGGATTACAGTTTAAGTCAGACTCAAAAGTATATGGAATTAGAAACCAGATTTTTTCCCTAGTCAATACAGACATCAGCCAGATGACAGAAGTAGGCAACATGCTAGTTACGTGCTCCGTTCAGCAAACCTTCCTCAACATCCACTTAAAGAACTAACCAATTCTTAGTTTAAAAGTCCTCGATTACAGAAAACGCATCTTATGCTCTAAAAGAAATTTAGTGACATAATCAACCTCAGTTTCTCATCCATAACACTGATTCAACCAACATCCAGTGTGTATATTGGGCTCAGGAACTCAAGTCAATCTTCAGAATCATTCTATTTAGACAAGCTTATCAATGTATTACACAACGTGAAACCCACCACCTAATCAACATAGCCTTGTTTTCTGAAAATCTTTGTATTAAAAATGCTAACTCTGGAAAATGAACTGTAAAAAGAGGTGTTAAGCCAAGTGTGGTCTGAGGCTTGGTAGCATCAGAGCTGTGTGGGAACGTGTCAGAAATGCAGATTCTCAGGCTCCATGCCAAACTTGCCGAACCAGCAGCTCTGGGGGGTGAGCCTGGGAATCTGTATTTTAATAAAGCCCTCCACGTCGTTCTTATGCACTGTTCTAAGCGATAATATTAAGAATTGCAATAATACCGGAACTGGGGGACAAGCATACCAAGCAAGATTGATAATATGAAACGCTTAAAAATCCAAAATTTGCAGAGGATGAAAACAAACCTGCAATCAACATGAACCTGATATCCATCTCCCCTCATCATTTACCTCTAAGTAAATGAAGGCACTGAAACTCATATACAGACGTAGTCAACTGCTTTTAAGTTCACGTCTATTTATGTTATGGTTCAGAAATATTTGCACATGAAACCAGAAGCTGAGTTTACACCTGGGATCCCAAGTCTTCTGTAAATGTGAAGAGAGTCAATTCGGAATCAAAATGTCTTGAAGAAACGAGTCTTCCAGGAATCTTGTCAGTCCTTTTCCTCAGAGTGACCTTAACTTTCAAACTGGAAGAGCATTTTCCTTTCCTGATTAATACTTCTGTAGGAGGATTAGTGAACTTTGGTGGTGTATATGTCAGGACTAGATGCCCCCGCTCTGCTATCAAGAACACTAGAGCCTGCTGCCCCATCATAAAAGGGTAACCCCGTATGGTAGACCAGTTTCAATGGCAAAGCTTACTCTACTCTCTGCTCCCCTGACTCCCCCATGAAAAACGTGGAGCTGATGTGTTCCAACATTACCAGTTTCCTTTCAAACAACACAGAAACCCTGCAGATGACCTACACACATCTGACTGAGGATTCCAGGAGGGCCACCCCCGCACCTTAACAGAGCCTTATTTCTAGGCTTTTAGAATCAAATTAGAACATCCCGTCAGATACCGATTGGTGCAGACGTTAATTTCAAGTACACTTAAATGTCCTCACAACGAGCTGCTCCCGCTATGTAATCACAATAATGAATAAACATGGGGTGTTTATAAAGGACCCGGGCACCACAAAACTGATCAATTGTTAATTCTCTAAAGTGACTATATGTGCCTTCTTTTGCAGTAACTCCATTAAGCTGTGCTTTTGGTGGGGAAAAAAAATGCCCATGTCTTCTGCTCACTGTCTCTGTAAAGTAAAAACTCAATCATCACTCAGATCTGACCTAAGGCTTATCCTGATCTCGATTATTTCCTTGTACTGTCTCAACCCACCACTACCCACCACCTGCAACGAGTAACAAAATCCGCATGGCGTTTTATAAAAACATAGGCTGTGTGGTTAGTAGTTGCCAGAGGACTTGAGACAGCACTCACTAATATCAACAGCCAAAAGAACCACAGTGTTATTTACTGGCTTCTTATTATTTTGATCAAAGATCAATTTCTCAATGAGTATTTGACCCATGTCTCACTCAAACTCTTCAGTGTGGCAGGATGAGGACTTCTAGAGCTTCTCTTTGGAATCAACATGTTTTTTACTTAGCTCTTATCCCCCATTTTCCTGGGCCATACACAGGAGGAATGCAGTCAATCTTTCCTGAAATGGAAGAATGGATACTCTACTGAGAGCTTTGGCTCTACCGCACTGCCTGGGTTCAACTCACGGCTCTTTTCACAAGCTACCTGTGTGCCTACATGCCAACGTGCCTCACTTCTCTCATGCACAGTATAGAGATGATGACCGTAGCTACCTTGTAGGGCTTGAAGGAGGATTAAATCAGACAGTGCACAAAATACAGCCTCTATGGAAAACAGGATGGTTTCCAAAAATTCAAAATAGAATTACCGCACGACCTAGCCATTCCACTTCTGAGTATTTACCCAAAAGAAATGAAAGCAGAGACTCCAACAGATATTTGTTCACCCGGGTGCATAGCGCCATTATTTATTTGCAAGAGCCAAAAGGTGGAAGTTAACCCAAGTGTCCATGGACGGATAAATGGATAAACAAAATGTGGTGTATACGCACAGTGGAAAAGATCCAATCTTAAAAAGGAAAGACATTCTGACACACACTACAACATGGATGAACCTTGAAGACATCATGCTAAGTGAAATGAGCCAGTCACAAAAGGATAACTAATGTATGATACCAGAGCAGCTCAAATCATGGAGATACGAAACAGAATCGTAACTGCCAGGGGCTGCAGGGAGGGGAAATGGGGAGTTGTCCTTTAGTGGGTACAGAGTTTCAGTTTTCCAAGATGAAAAGATTTCGGTGGATAGATGGTGGTGATGGTTGCCCAACAATGTGAATGGACTTAATACCACTGAACTGTACACTTTAAAATGTTTAGGTAGGTAAATTTTATGTTATTTCTATTTTACCACAATTTTTGTAAATGTTTAGTGCAGTAGCCAGCAACATCCTTATTCAACAAATGATAGCCATTGTTACTACCATACTTTTTTGAAAGCTCAACAAAGCAAATATTTAACAAACATTCCCTAATGTAAAGATGGCAAATACCAGCAGAAAACTCTAGTGAAAGAGACATTGGCTATCAATGTCCAACTCCATTAAATGTCTCCTTGCCCACCCCACTCACCCCTACCCCTACATGCCCTTCTTGGGGATGTTTAAATGTTAACCAGTTTCCCAAATCTCCTCAGTTGATCATCAAGGCCCTAGGCTTTGAGGTGGTGGAAATGCAGCACACGTAGAGAATGAGACCGGTACCAAGGGACAGACTCACAGCCATGCCCCAGCTTGCTTAATGGAGCTCCGTGCTCCTGAGCTGACCCGACGGTCTGCAAAGAGCAGGACGGAGCGCAAGAAAGATGGGAGTTTTATCCTGGGAGGACTGGGCTCATGCTCACCAATTTTATGGCTCTTTTGATTTGTGCCTGTGATGTGTGTGTGTGTGTGTGGATGTGTGTGTGAGAGAGAGAGAAGGAATTAATCCAAAAATACAGATGAAGAAAGCTGTGCGTCTCCGATGTGAAGCCCGCTTGCATAATCAGTTCTGAAAGCAGGGAAAAGGTAACAGATGTTTACATCATCATCTGGCTGCTTCTGGAAGAGCTGCCAAATGATTTAAATAATAAGGAAGATGGCAAGATCGAGGGGCCCCTGTGATTTGTTGCCCCACTGATACGTGCAGAGAATTCACCCCAATAATATTTTCTTTGGATGGTCTCAATTAAACACCTCTTTGTATAAATTATTTTGTCCTTCAAGGTACTTTAAATCTTAAACTGGACACCAAAAAAAAAAAAAAAGGGAGAACTCAAGGACTCGTTCCAACACTAACATCATGAAACTTGCTGTCTTTGGCAAAGGGGAATGCATTAAGATGAATTTTTAAATAGCATAACATACAGTCATGAAGACTCCGGGCTCCCAGTGCAGGGGACCTGGGTTCGATTCCTGGCCAAGGAACTAGATCCCACGTGCATGCTGCAACTAAGGAGCCCGCGTGCCACAACTAAGACCCTACACAACCAAACAAATAAATATTTTTCAAAAAGAAAAAAAATGGCATTTAGCTCTTTTCATTGATTCATCATCCTTCCTAGAATGGCCCCAGAGCATATCTGAGTCTCATACGAATGCATGTAAAATGGTCACCACTGCACAGGAGGTCTCCACAGTCAAGGGGATTTTGCCTGACAGTGTGGATGTCACCTGACCACGTGGACGTCAGCCTCCTTTCCCAGCTGTGGGTTCACTAAGGGCCCTCCAGTAGCCCTTTGCCAAGTAAACAAAGCAGGACACAGATTATATGATGTATGACCCCATTTATCTAAATGATTTGGTCTAAATGTCTGTATGTGGATAAAAGCAGAAGGAGGGAATTGGAAATAAATTTACTGAAATATAAAAAGGAATTGTCTCAATGTCAGGGTTGGGTTCATTTTTCTTCCCATTTTATATCCTTCTATAGTGTTTAAATTTGCTACCCCAAACATGTATTACCTTTATAAATTTATTAAAAAGACAGAGAGAGGGCTTCCCTGGTGGCGCAGTGGTTGAGAGTCCGCCTGCCGATGCAGGGGACACGGGTTCGTGCCCCGGTCTGGGAGGATCCCACATGCCGCGGAGCGGCTGGGCCCGTGAGCCATGGCCGCTGAGCCTGCGCGTCCGGAGCCTGTCCTCCGCAACGGGAGAGGCCACAACAGTGAGAGGCCCGCGTAACGCATTAAAAAAAAAAAAAAAAAAAAAAAAAAAAAAGACAGAGTGAGACCGAGAACACTACAAAACAGAAGCCTAGAGTGATTAAAAGAATTCTGGCTTATGTATTTACAGACCTGGGTTCCCTGCCAGAAATAAGGTGCTGGGGACACTGGATAAGCCATTTCATGACTCTGGGCCCAAAAAGTTGCACTTCAGCAGCATTTCTCAACCTGAACACTATTGACATTTTGGGCTAGAGTATTCTTTGCTGCAGGGGCCGTCCTGTGCGTTATAGGATGTTCAGCAGCATCCCTGGCCTCTACTTACTAGAGACCCACCTAACCCCACCCCAACTTGTAACACCAAAAATGACTCCAGACACCGACAAATGTCCCCGGAAGAGCAAAACTGCCCCCAGTTGAGAACCACTGCCCTAGATGATCTTTAGGTTTCTTCCTTGCTGAAAACCTTCCTTGATTATTTTAGGAGCTGTGTCTAAAGTCTGAAGTTTTAGGCTCAGTGAGGTACAAGGAAGTACCTTTGTTATAACAAGGACACATCCATATTTTAATGATTCATTAAGCACAGGATGATACGAAAATGAATAAAGAAATAAAAAACATGAATTTTCAGAGAAAACTTTCCGACACATGGCACAGATGTAAAACTAAGAGAATTCAAGCAGACACAGTGCTTGTTACAAAACTAATAATAATAGTAACTCTAGTTTTTGACAGTTCCACCTTTAGAGTTAAGACAAGTGAAATGCTGCAGAAACATTCAACTGCCTTCTAGCACTAACAGCTAGAACTTACAGCACTAACAAAGCCAACACAGGTTATGTTCCCTGCAGTGCTGTATTTTTATTTTTTTAAAAATCCTGCTGTTCTCTCTTTACTTTATAAAAATACAAAGACATCTTCCTATCTTTCTGAAAGGGATATTTTACTCTTCTGCACTAACAATACTAAAAACAATCCTATAAAAGGAGACAAATTATCCCCATCTTTATTATCTTTCTAAATACGCCATCTTCCTTTTATTTGGCATTTTATTAACAAGAGCTTCCTAATACCTGACACTACCATATCTCTGGATTAAAATTATTTATGCTCATGCTAATGACTTGCTACTGTAAGATCCTGACATCTTTTGGATTAAAAAGAATGCCAAAAAAAGATCCAACCTGGTTTTAAATGCATGAATCTTTCAAATTCAGTAGTTTATCTATATAAGCCAGTTATTAATCCTATACCTGGCACACACTAAGTGTTCAGCAGAGGTAAGATACCATTATCAATATTCACAACCATGCTAGAAAAGATTTCTATTCCAAATCACTGGTTCGGTTTTACAACAACTAGAAAGTACAAAGTATGAAAGAAGAATCTATCACACAATAAATGAATGTCTTGAGTTCTCAGACCTTAAATGATGTCTCATTTTATCATCTGTGTCTTTTCCTGCGCTCAAACAGGTCCAAATTTAGTCACTCTACCCAATCCTCATCCACCATCACCTCCCAGCTCAATGTCTCTTTTATAACTGCAGATACTATAAGACAGCTACAAGGGAGTGACCGAAACTAACCTGTGCATACAGTTACCAAATCCTGAGCTGGGTTCAACTAGCATAATGTTCTAACTAACGGAGCCTTGATAATGTAAGAAGTGGTGTGGTCCTCCTCCATGGAAGGACCAGCTGAAATGCGGGGTCCTAGCACATCACAATAGCCATTCCCTGTAGGTCTTCGTTGGAAAAAGCAGTGGGCTAGGAGTAAGGACCCTGGGATTCTAAGCCCACAGTGGATGCAAGTCACAACACCTCCTACCCTTGGTCTTCTGGAAAGCTGAACTCTGAGGTACTTTCCAGATTTAAAATTCTATGAGCCTTTGAATCTTTCCTTAAACCACATTGCACAGTTAAATTTAATGTTAAACACACACACACACACACACACACACACACACACACACACACACACACATGCCCTCTTAACTGACTTTATGGAGGAAAATGGGTTTAACTTGAATGGCCACTGCAAAACAAGAAGAGTTGTTTTTATTTTTTCCAATAGATACTAAATACACGGAAAGCCAAAGTTAATTTTACCTTGTGAGAAGTGGGTTGCTGGAGTTCACAAAGTGAGTGAGCTGTTATTACAAAGCCCAACTCCACACACCCATTCAAGCCTACGTCTGTAAGTAAGGGCTGCCTAGGAAGGACATGAGCTTTCTCTAATAATGTTTTCAAAACAAATAATTATGAAGTCATTACAGCAGCCAAGATCACTGCACCAACCCATTTGTGGATACCTTTTTCCTATTGCCTGTCCCCCTGCCCTCAACCCTGTATCTTCTCGACAAATTAGGATAAAGTACACTACGATCTCCCAGTCATTTATGATTGGCTTCAGGACTTGTAGTTATGTTGTTAATCCTTAGCAGATTTATATCCAGCGCCTGATGAAATGCACACATGTACACAAACAAATAAGTCCATCACCTAGATGTTCCATCTATCTCGAGGACAAAAAAAAACAAAACAAAAGGTTAGTCCATTTATTATGATGTCTCTCCATATCTATAAAGAAACAGAGCCAAAATGCAGGATGAAAAACTCCCAAAGAGGAAGAAAGCATAAGGGGAAATGTACTTATGCCAATACTGCAGAGATCTATAAAACTGGAATCCGAGAATTTTATTATTAAGTTAAGCTTCTTAGTATAGAAATCCCCAAAACTCTCCAACTGGGCAATTAATTGAGAGTTAGGAAGAGCCCAAGGACTCCCCTCTTTTTCTGATTCATCACAGGCAATATAGAAACCCTTGCTGAATATGAGAATGTGATTTTGTCAATGCATGTTCAAATCAGATAGAGGATTGGCTGGTGATGATGTCATACCCATGGGTTAATCTCCAGTGAATGCAGTTTTAATATCATATGCACCAACACATCATTTACATAACGAAGTATTTTATTAAGTGTACCAACAAATGAGCTGTTCAGATAAAAGCAGCTATTAGAGAAAGGCTACGTGCCACTGAAAAGTAGGTAGGGAGACAAAGCAAAGAATCTTTGTGTGTGCGTGTGTGTGTGTGTGTGTGTGTGTGTGTGACTAAATGGAACTAGGTCATCAAACAAAACATTTCTCTAAAAAGAGCCAAAAAAGAAGAGTGAAATTCAAGTGACCTAGAACATTCTAGTACTAGAAATATGGAAAGGTTGCCGCCAACGAAAAATATTCAATAATCAAGATGATTTGTAGGGTTTGTGTGTGTGTGTTTGGGGGAGAAGTAAAAGAATTAGTCCTTCAAAAATAAATGAATTGGCAGCCACTGCTTTTCTGGGAAGAGCAATTTTCTTATATTTTAACAGGGAAAACTGGCCACATCAAATCGTGACTTAAAACCTTACAATAAATTTCAAAGGTTAAGATGGTATAGAGGAAAGAGAGCAAAGTCATCCAAAGCTGAAAAATTAGAAGAACTGAGGAAGAAAACCTTGAAATCCCGCTTTTGGTGATGAGAATACTGATCTACACAGATAAAGAAAGCTTTTTGCACAAATGAGCAATGCCAACTCACACGGTCAGTTTGGGAGGACATAAGTCATCATTAGCCATAATGATTCTGAAAACTGCTCTCACACTGCCTTATTAAGATCCGTATTTCCAGTCAAAAGGAAGTGTTGGGCTTCCACACCGATTTATGACTGCAAACTTAGCAGAAATGCTCCTCAGTGTAATGCTCCTCTCACAACGATCTGTTGAAGAATTCTTCAAGTCACACATCTGTCCTCAAATGACTGAGGGGAAAATGCAGGTTATATTGGGAAATGGACATTCTTCAGTTATTTTAGACTTTTGTTTGTTTTTAAATCCAGGCCCTGCCTGAACTGGGCTCAGACACACAGACAAATTGCCCTCACCTCACTGCCCCTCAGCAAGTGGCCTGGAGGGGGCCACTGTGATCAGAAAACTAAGCCATCAACGCGCACAAGTTTGGGCATCTGGGTCTACAGGTAGGGGCTTCGGGTTGTTGTGGACAATCCCCAGACCACGGATATTACAGAAAGAATCAGACCGAGGCTTCGAACATGTCATTCCCACACACCGGGATCGCCTGTCACATCATATCAACCTTGCCCGTCTCGGAGGGACAGCCATTGAAAAGTTAAAGGGGAACCGAGTACAGGGATACAGACACTTCGCCAAGGGGGTCCTTAAATCCTGTGGGGGGATGGGCACATGGGTAGGTTTCAGCGAGTAACCATGAACTTATGCATATACATCTTGCTGAAAAGTTGATTCATAGCTTGGGTAAGGCTCTCACAGGGGCCCGTGGAGCCCCCAAGCGTTACGTGATACTGATTCAGGAGAAAAACGCACCAGGGGCACCGTGTCTGGCTGGGGCTGCCTCCGTAGGTGCGGTATATCAGACTTTCCACTCCATCCTCCCCGAGGATGAGCTCATAGCTTAGGGTTAAAGACGCCCTCCCTTCCAGGAACGGACTGACAGGGCAAATAAAACAACAGCGGACGAAATTGAAAAAGAGGGAAAGAAATTGAAACACGCCGGCTTGGTGGACAAATCCGAGGTACCTAAGGTAGGAAGAGACGGAACTTCCAGACCCGCTCCTGTTCACCACTTGCGCGGAAGCTTTGCGCTCGCAGCTGGAAGACGTGCCCCGGGCTCACGGAGCGTCCTTCCAGCAACAGCCCAGCAACCAGGGGTTCAGGTATAGGCTAACCTGCTCCCTCCTGCAGGCCCTTATACGGATACCGGCTCAGACCTAAGGGATGAAACCCCAAGGCTGGCTTCTCCAAAACAAGAGCTTGCCCTCCCCCTCCTCATATCTATCCATCAAGTGATCTCTCCCCGCATCCATGGAGCACCCCCAGGATCTCTGAATAGCAGACACAAACCCCGAAGTTGGAAGCGTGCCACAAATCCCCACTTCGCAGCGCTTGCTTCCAACTTCGGAGTGCACGGCAACTACCGCACTCCAGAGCGCCAGGATGAGCGGGCGAGCAGAGTCAAGCAGGTATCAGCCCGAGAGGCAGCTGCTGCCCAGGAGACGTACCCTGAGCATGGGGTCCAAAGCCACCCCAACTCCATCTTCCCACCCCCTCCTTTCCCTTTCAACCTTCCTTATTCGACTAAAGCCGGCAGCCAAGTCGGAACTGCGCGCCCAGGGCGAGGCACCAATCTCCGCACCGGATCCGCAGGACGCTCACCATGCCGCCTCCTAGCAGATATCCCGGGAGTGGCCCATCATCTCCGCGGGCTCGCTGTGAAAGGAAGCTCCCAAGTCTCTCTGAAGACAAGTCCGAAACTGCATCTGGAAAACCAACGTCTGCTGAAGCAGCGGCTTCGACTCCACTCGTCTGGTCTGGTGACAGCACCGCACCAACCCGTGCGCCCCGTCCAGGATGGCGAGCAGCCAGCAGTGCCGAGCAGAGCCTGGCGAGCGCCCCCGCGGGGAGGGGCCGGGCCGCCGCGGGCTGCGCTGATTGGCCAGACTGGTTGGCTACCCACGCCCCCCGCCCTGCCTGGTAGTCCACGTCGGCTGGCCCTCTCCCCGCCCCGTACCCCTGATCTGTCAGGGTGCTGGACTCCCGGTGCCTCTCCCGAGCGCCTCGCTGTGGCCACCACTCACTGCGTGCTGGGGAAAGCTCTTCTTTCTGAGTAACTGAGAGCCTCGCTGAGCCCTGCTTCAGCAAGAGGAATTTAGGGTTCGGCTCCCAATCGAAAACAGTCCCCACACACGGTGCCCCCATCGGAGGACCCAAAGCAGTTTGCAGACAGGCTTCCTTCGCAGCCCTGTGCGTAGCACATGCATAACTAATCCAGCTTCTTATGTAACTTACTTGCAAGGAAAAGGAGGGAAACCTACACAGTTATTACCTAAATACTTTCTTATTTTAAAAATTATGAAAGTACGGCTAAGGGCTTCCCTGGTGGCGCAGTGGTTAAGAATCTGCCTGCCAATGCAGGGGACACGGGTTCGAGCCCTGGTCCGGGAAGATCCCACATGCCGTGGAGCAACTAAGCCTGTGCGCCACAACTACTGAAGCCCGCGCGCCTAGAGCCCGTGCTCCACAACAAGAGAAGCCACCGCAATGAGAAGCCCGCGCACCGCAACAGAGTAGCCCCCCCCTCCCGGCAACTAGAGAAAGCCTGCGTGCAGCAATGAAGACCCATCGCAGCCAAAAATAAAATAAATAAAATTTAAAGAAAAAAGGAAAGTATAGCTAAGACTTCTTTGCCTCACACCCCATACCAAATCCTCTTCCCTCTCCCTTCCCCAAGTAACAGCAATAATCCGCGACACTTAAATAGTATTCATCTTACAGAGAACACCTCATCTGATCTCCATTTTATAGACAAGACAACTGAGGCACAGACACATTCAATTACTTACTGAAGATCACACAGTTAATCAGTGGTAACTGTAATTTGAACTCTGGAAGTCTGGTTGTAGAATCCATGTTCTTTGATATTCAAAGTGTAATCCAGAAGAGGCATCCCCTGAGAACTTGTTAAGAATGAAGACTTTCAGACCCCACCCAGAATCAGAATCTTCATTTTAACAAGATCCCTAGGTGATTATCTGCATAAAGGTTGAGAAGCATTGCTCTCTATCACTGTGGAGTTCACTGTCATTGGTTTGCCTTACCTTCTGGTCCTCTTACTCTGCATTGACATACCATTATGCATCATCTTGCCCCAGCTGTACTCCAAAATATATTTGCCCTTCGCTGAGCCTACTGCTTGAACTACTGCAGGCTTCCTGCCTCTGTTCCCCACGCCTTTGTTCTACAACACACACGTCGTGCCATATGATTTTATGTATCGTTTAACCTTTTCAGTCGTTTGCTCTTTTAGTCTCAGAGTTGGGGCTCTGCAGCCAAAGAGCGTCATATTACCAAGACGTCACCTGTCTGAGAGGGAATTCAAGCATCAGAGGCAGGGCTTGATCTTTGAGGAGTCCCTCAACACTGAGATTCTACGAAGGACAGGGCAAATCCAAGGAAAGCTTGAAATTACATGCCAGGAGATGCCAGAGGTCTCTCCTGACAGCATTCATTCATTCACCTAATGAAACTGAAGGCGTACTCTGTGTCAGGCACTGTAACAGGTGCTGGTATATACGGAAGTAACAGAAGTAAATGAAACAGTAAAAATTCCTCCTCCCATGGAGCTTACCTTCTAGTGAGGGAAGACAGACAATAAAAACCATACATAAGTGAAGTACAGAGTATGGTAGAAGGTGTGTCACAGAGAGAAATAAAGTGCAGAAAGGGAAATGAGCTCAAGGAGGTTGTGATTTTAAATACAGAGGTCAGGCTAGTTCTCAGTGAGAAGATAACATGGGAACAAAGACTTGGAAGAGCTGAGAGCACAGCTCATTTGGAAGAACTCTACAGCCATTCAGTCACCGAACATTGATTGACTGAGGACTGTGTGTCAAGCATGGTTCTGGCATGGGTCTGAGTGTTTTCTTAAGTCCTGCTGTATTTCATAGGTCTAAGTTTCCCCCGGACTGAAGTTTTCTTGTCCTGGTGGGGAAAAATATGCAAGCGATTTTGTGTGGCTCAACCTACTATCATATTTTCCCATCCTGGACGTTTAGGATTGTTAGGGGTTTCTGTCCCCCAAATTCATATGTTAACATACTAACCCCCAGTACCTTGCAATGTGACCTTACTTGGAGACAGGGTCTTTACAGAGGTAATCAAGTTAAAATGAGGTGATATGGGTGGGCCCTAATCCAATGTGATTAGCGTCATTATCAAAAGGGGAGATTTGGAGACAGACAAATTCAGCCCTCGGAGGGAACCAACCTTACCAACTTCTTGATCTCAAATGACTACTTCCAGAACTGTGAGATAATAAAATTCTGTTGCTTAGGCCACCCAGTTTGTGGCACTTGGTTACAGCAGCCTAACAAACTGATAAAAGTATGTTTCTAAGGTAAGATGATACTCTTGTGACTCATCTACAAATTTCCAATGACCTTTATGGCTTCCGTGTATTAACAAGAAGCCAGGATGATCTGAGTTGAGATTTACCAACCAAACCACCACAAGAAAAGGCAAATTATTATTTTTTTAAAAGCCAAAGGAGCCCCAATTCTTCAATTATTTCTTCATCGACTATCCAATGCCTGCTATCTGCCAGGCTCTGAGATATGGTGACAAACAAGGTGGACGTGGTCCCTGCTCTCGTGACTTCTGTATATCATTATGGCAAGAGTTGGACGGTAAACAAATCAACAAACATAAACACGCTAATTCCAGAGCAGAATAAGTGCTTAAAAGAAAGAAAAGAAAAGAAGGCTAGAGAATTAAAAGAACAAGGGGATGGGTTTAATTTTGACTGGCTGCCCAGGGAAGGTTCCTATGAAGGGAGTGAGTTTTGAGCAAAGACCTCCGTGACAAAGGCCATCCAAGCAAAGATCTGACAAAAATTGTTCCATTCAGAAATAATAATTCCTCTTCTAAGAAAACGTCCAAGCCATTTACTCTGTACCACTCTTCCTTTCTCTCTTTGCTACCCATTTTGCATCCTTTGAGGTTGTACAAAATCAGTCAATGTCTTTTTGATAAAAATGGGGTCAAAGTATTTATCTTCTTACGTAAGAACCCGTGAAGGTCGTACCAACAGGGTTTTGCACACACACTGTCACAAAACATCCCGTGATGTGCCTCTGTGCTTACAGGTAGTGACATCACGTGAGTTGAACATTGTGTTTATTTTCCTCATTTGTATAACATCTAGCATACGACCAGGCATGATTAATCAATATGCTGATGAGTGACTATGCCTCCGAAAGAACATTCCGAATCTCCCAGGCCTATTTTTAAAATGCTCTTATTATCAAGTGAAGCTTCAGTTCTAAATTTTTGCAATGCTCATGTACTCTGAAGGTAGTTTTTACTTAAGAGACTAATAAAAATAACAACATTAATCGGGGGCTTGAATGTGGCTCACTCTGCTAAGTGCTTCCCATGGATTGTTATCTCCATCACCCTACAAGGGAAATTCTTTTTATAACATCCGTTTCACAGATGGGAAAACTGGGGATCAAAAAAGGTAAAGTAATAGGCCCAGGGTTAAAACCACTATGGAATTGCAGACTTAGGCCTCGAGCTGGTCTCTTTCATTGTGAGGCTTGCACTAGTGTGGATGAACTGAAAGCAAAAAGCATTTGTCTATTCTTTTGCATTTGTCTTTGAAATGTTCAAAGCACTGTTTTCTAACTTCTTTTTTTTTTATTTTTTTACATGCCAGCCCTCTAGCTTTCAAGTTCACTTTTCTAGCCAGATATTTGCTTTGCTTTCTCTTGCTTCAAACCGGGAACTGCAACAACTTTGATAAATGAAACGACAGATACACTTTTTGTTTTCAGCCTGTTTTTCAGCATCCTCTGAGGAAACGTGAGTCAAGCTTCTTGGAGGTCAGCCTACTTTGACAGACATCCGTATCTCATACACTGACAGCTCCCCGTCACCAAGAGGTTCCCTCCTCTCGCTCAACTCATAGAGAAAATCGTGCCCCCCGCCAGACCAAATGCTGTGCACAATGCATGATGCCAGCTCTCGCCCTCTTTAAACAGATACTAATAGATCCTCCTGGCTGAGAGTGAACATCTAAAAATGGCTTCAGCTGGCCTTTGCGAATCGTTTTCTGTTCTCGTGGCTTCCCCACAGTCCTGGTCAGTGAGAAAGCCTGGGGAACCTGCAGTGCTGAAAAGATGTGAGGTATCTCTTGCTGGATCCCGGATTCCCCTGCCTCGCTCAGAGAGTAGGCAGCCATTTTCTCAGTTCAATGAATTCCTGCCTGGGATGCCTTGGTCAGGCTTGCTCTAAACTTCCGGAACTCGGACAAGGTATCTGGCTGTTCACTTTGGAAGGCTCGGGTGGGTTTCACTATCCTCCCCTTTGCTAGCCACAACTCCTTCAATAATTTATGCCTTGGAAAAGCACAGCACTTCAGGGTAAATTAGCGTAAGAAGGATTTATGAAACCACAGTGGGAAGGCATTTTTAGACATCGAACAAGAGCTGGTGCATGGAGCATTATGAGCTAGTTCCAGGCAGGAACAGGCTCAGGTAGAATCGACAATGAAATAATGCTCCTTTTGATACCCTTTCTTCTTCCCAGCCCTTCGACCCAGCATCTCCCAGTGTGGTCATACTCCCCCAAGCTACGCAGAAGACTGCTGCTGTCATTCATTAATTCATTCTTTCATCGATTCTTTTATTAATTCATATAAAATTTTTGTTTGTCAAAGACATATGTGTACATCCATGTTCATAGTAGCATTACCCACAATAGCCAAAAGGTAGAAGCAATCCAAGTGTCCATAAATGCATAAACAAAATGCGATATAGACATACAATGTAGTATCATCCAACGTTTAAATGGAAGGAAATTCTTACACATGCTACAAGGATGAACCTTGAGGGCATTATGCTAAGTGAAATAAACCAGTCACAAAAACACAAATACTGCATAATGCCTTCTGTATGAGGACCCAGAGCAGCCAAATGTATAGAAACATAAAGTAGAATGGAGTGGAGAGGTGGTGGGGAGAGTTACTGTTTAATGGGTACAGAGTTTCAGTTTTGCAAGATGCAAAGTGTTCAGGAGATGGATGGTGATGATGGTGGCAACCAATGTGAATGTCCTTTGTCACTGAACTATACCCTTAAAAAATGGTTGTGAGTGGGCTTCCCTGGTGGCACAGTGGTTGGGGGTCTGCCTGCCGATGCAGGGGACGCGGGTTTGTGCCCCGGTCCGGGGGAATCCCATGTGCCGTGGAGCGGCTGGATCCGTGAGCCATGGCCGCTGGGCCTGCGCGTCCAGAGCCTGTGCTCCGCAGCGGGAGAGGCCACAACAGTGAGAGGCCCGCGTACCGCAAAAAAAAAAAAAAAAAAATGGTTGTGAGTAAATTTTATGTGTATTTTACCACAATTTTAAAATATTTTCAAACCTAGTGAAAATTCTTCTAAATCAACCTAAAATGGAAAAATTTTCAAGCTAAAATGTCAGATGTGATTCAATTTGTATCACAACTTACCAGACTTAGACTAAACACACTTTCATGTAAACAAAGAAATTTTTTTTAATCTTTGTGTGTGTGGGCTAGACATTGTACCAATCTAGATGCAGTTGTAAAAGAAATTCATAACCCCTGACCTCAAAAAACTTAACAAAAGAATACCATGATGACCTGATGGAATCCCTTACTCAGTTCATACTTTCTCCCTCCAATGAATATTTATTGAGTTTCTACTATGTGATAGGCTCTCTGTTACCTGCTCAGATACATTGGTGAACAAGACAGACACAAACGCAGTCCTCACAGGGCTGCCAATCTAGCAGGAGAGAAAAATAATAAACAAGAAATTAATGTTTCTCTAACTCCTCTGCTCCATCAAAATTTACTGATTCTCATTTAGACTCTTTCACGAATGACCTTATGAAGTCTACTAGTGATACCCAAGTATAAAGCTTCTAACTGTCATCTCTTCAATATTTGTAACATATACCTGCGGTAACATTAGAAACAATATATTAATCCAGTTTTTTCCAAATGTGGCTTGCATCCCAAAGATGGTTTGCAAAATGATTTTAGCTAAAACACAGAAGAATTATTTTAACAGTTGTAACTTATTTTAATGTATATTAGGAAAAAAAGTTAAATGATAATATCAAATCTGTGATTTCCTGAAAACTGTTATGAGGCTAAATTAAAAGGTGATTCCAATGAAGACAAGTGTTACGATAACAATAATAATTTAGGCATATGGCAAAATCAGGAAGGTGAGACCCAACAAAAATCAGGAAGAGAGCTGACATTTGTAAAAATAGGAGTGACTCTATTGGCAGAAATGCCTGACCAGTGATAGGCTGATGAGAATGATATTCTGGGTAAATACAGGTTTTATAGTCACCTTTATATCCCACCACAGGCCTAGCCTGGCTCCAATGTTCATGTTCTCCTTCCTTTCTAACTCTGCAGCTCTTAGAGGCAGCCACCCCACATCACACTGAGTGATGATGACATGTACTATGACTCTCTTCCTTCCCCATTCACCAGCTCATCTTCTTCTGAAAAGACACAATCCAGAGGAGGATGGTGGTGAAGAATGGAAGATGGTCAAATATCTTTGGTGCTTGGGTTCTCAGCATGCTGAGTTTGTATCATGCAAATTGATACTGTAGCAAACTAACGGTAGAAACAACAATCCCATTTCCATCCTTACCTGTCTTATTTACTCTCCTAGATGTCTAGTGCAAAGTTTGTGGGCAAAGCAGAAACTAAGTATTGGGTTTTATTCCAACTTTCTTTTCACCTGCCCTATTTTAATACATGCAAAAAAAAAAAAAAAAAACCCCACACACCAGTTGACTTTTATTTTTGGACCTTGAATTTTTTGCCTCTACCTATTTAGTAAAAGGTCATGAATGTTAAAGTAGGATTTAAAAGGCTTCACTTGGACATCTGACATTTGGAACACCCTTGATCAGGGACTTACCCACCATGGAAGCCAAATCTATCAATAGACCTCAAATCCCATGGATTTAAAGACAGTGAAGGACTAGACATTTGCCTGCCTGCCAAACATCCCCTTATGAGAAAGCATACTAACCAGAACTCTTGATTGCCAGTGACAGAAACTCAACACAAACTGACATAGGCTGAAAGGGGTAACTGTCTGTTTACATAACTGAGATGCTCCAGAAGTGTTATTGGATACTAGTAATCAAGGGAGGGCACATCTTCTCCATCTCTTGGCTTTGTTTTTCTGTTTTTTGTTTTTGTTTCTGCATGGATGGGCCTCATCCTTCCCAACCAAGAGGAGGCTTCTTCCCAAAGGCAGGGAAGAAGTCCTTCAACAGCTCTGTGCCATATTTTTCCATCCAAATGACCCTAAATGCAACAAGAATTCTTCTTTAGCTTCAGGTTAAAGAAATCTGGCCCAGCTTGTTTCCTAAGCCCCTCTACATGCCCAGTTTGGGCAGAGGAGATGGCAGTCCCACCCTAATCATATTATAAATTCCTCCAAAAGAGAGAGTGCTGGACAATAAAAACTAACGTCCAGGCAGGAATCTGCCTTACCTGCTGCCCTGATGGACCAACCCACACAACAACAGCTGATTAGATTAGTTTGGGCTCCTAAACCAAGAACTGTCCATCCATCCAATACTTCTGACTTGTGTGGCCTGGCTAGAAAAGTGGCATGGGCTAATCAGGCTTTTCCCCTGGAATTTGAAAATGGGAGCCCGAGAGACTGAACATTTAGATGGGGCAGTTGAACTAAATGACATGACAGACAATTATAGGCAATGTGCAACTAAAGCTGTGAAGAAGCCAGCCTACAGAAACTGGAGATCAGAGCAGAGAGAAGCGTTGACTCTGAGACCACATCACTTCTGAATGACAGGTTCAGGGAGTTGCTGACTCGGCTTACTGATGGAGGTTCCGCATGTTGTGCACTCTACCAGAAAGAGAGAGATTGGGGCAGAATTGGGGAGATAACAGTGATCATGCTTCTAGGTGCCATAACATGAAAGGGACTTCTAATAGTTTGTTTCTGAGGGCTTGGTCATTTTTCTGCCATGCTTATGTGGTTTCATCCTCAGAATGTGCCCAGTCTGAAAAATTCAAGAGAATCTCCCTTTTACACATGAATTTCTAAGCAAGCCTTGCAAATGAGCACAGGCCTAAAGGGCCGGAAGGCAGAGAAGGAGGTGGAACTTCAAGAAGTGGGTGTCGGGTTGAATATGGAGAACCCCCCCCAAGGCAACACTTCCACCCAATCTTAACAAACAAGGTTCCACATTGAGCCGATTTTGCCCCTGGTGAATTGAGGATATTCTAGCATTTTAATAAGATTTTTTTAAAGCAACACAAAATAAAGTATGATTCATCATGTCAGCACTTTATTTTGTAAGGTTATTAGCACACAGTGACATACATTTTAAGGAATAAATAAATGTTCTGAGATGATTTTTAAAATATTCCCTTTGCTTCCTTTTACTCTATGAACCTCCATCCTCGCCCAGAACAAATTTGAGCAGCTAGACAATATGCTTACCACCCTAGGGGAAAATATGCCAAAGCCAAACTCGGAGAACAAAGAGACAAAGCCATGGCTTGTGAGTTTCAAAACAGGCCGCTGAAACCCATGCCAGAGATAATAGTTGTGAAAGGGTTTCTGAGCCTCAGAAGCCAGGTTTCTGAATATCAGAAAGCCACAACATACCGTGAACAATAGACTGGAGAAAAAATAGCCTCCCCTCTAGCTTCTGGATAGAAGAGAAGATAGTTCGCAAAGAAGAAAGTCAGTTGAGGGTGAGCGTTACCGAGAGAGACCGCTGTGGACAGCTGCCCCTGAGTTGTGTGAGGTCAACCAGAAGTCTGACCTAGAATGGAAATGCACAGGGCTCCTCAACCATGTTGCTATTGGCATTTTGGCTGGAAGATTCTTTGCTGGGGGGGCTGCCCTGAGCACTGTAGGATGTTTAGCAGGATCCTTGGCCTCTACCTGCTAGATGCTGGTATTACCTCCAAGTTTCGACTGCCAAAAATAACTCCAGACATTGCCAAAACTCTCCTGGGGGAGTGGAGAAAAATTGCTCCTGGGTGAAAACCAATGAGATAGAGAAAGAGAGAGAGGTTCCACATACATACACACATGTATCTTCCTAATAAAAAAAAAGAAAAGTTGTATATTCTTTATACGGAAAACTGTAAGAACACACAAAAAAATCACCCCCCCAATATTATCTATACTCTACCCACTGAGAAGCCATTATTGTTCGTTTTGTCTACACACAATTTTTCATATACATATATATATTTCCACATAACCCAAAGTGGGTCCATATAAACATATGTCTTATAATCGGCACTTCTTTTACTTAACAAGAGATCATGAACTTTCTTAGAGGTATAGCATTCCTTAACATACTCATAACATAATCTAATTAGCCAATCCCCTATTTCCAGACATTTAGGTTACTCCTAGTATTTCACCATCATTGGTAATTCTCTGATGAACATCTTCGTATCTTCCTTTGTTTTCTTAAGATAAATTCCTAAGGAATGTTCTTAACAGAGAAAACTGATATTTGGGGGTTGTATCTATAATATTTACTATTTTGCTGGTTTAAGTTATAATTGACTGATTTAAAATATACCTTTATTCTTCTAGTGCTTTTACCTTTCCACAGTGCTTTCCACTTTACCAAGTATGCAAGGCAGCTACCAATTGCCCCTTTTTACTGATATGAAAACTGGTGTCCATGGAAGTTAAATCAATTGCCCACAGCAACACCATTATTTAGCAACACCATCTCACCTGAGCCCTGGGTTTTCGTTACTGCTCACATTGATAAAACGTATACCACCAAAACTGAAATAATCCAGAGGAGATCAGAATGTCCCCCGTTCACAGATGATGTGCAATTTTGTGAACACTAGGATGTTAGAATAATTCTTGGTTGAGTTCTGTCTCTAAGTACAATTTTGTGTAGATTCCAGAGGTCCCAAAACATAGTCAAGGCTATGAAGTCTTGGATGAGTGAATCTACCACTTCCCATGCAAAATTCCACAACCCATCTCATCTCCCAGTGCTGACTTAGAGGGATAATATTTAAAGATGCTAATTCCAACATCTGCTTCCTTTTTATCCTTGAAGCCAAATTATGTTGGTACAGTCTGTTTTTCCTTCCAGTTATACTCTAACACAGATTTATTACCAATTAATTTCTTATAGAGGAGAAACAACCCCATTATAAGTATTTGAGATAATGATATCTAAGTATTTTATATTGCTTTTACTATGAACAGTTAGAATACAGAGTGCATCCAGTGTTCATTACCTCTTAATGCTTGCATTCTTTTCCATGCTTTGATTCACAAAAAAGAAAAAAGAAAATGCTACCCGCTGCCTAGCCATTTTTTAGGTTTAATGAGATTCTGAGGGGGAAAGGAGTACAGCTTAATAATGTTTTAAGTGGTTTGTAGAAACATTCCTTCTACCATGGGCACAATTTTAAACCAAAGCCAACTTCTGCAGTGCCACTGAAGGCTAATGAATGCCTTAATAATATGCAGAGGAAAAAAAACCGATGATTCTAGATACAGAAATATCTGAGACCTCTGAAATATGATAACAACTCAACTGTACTCAGAGACAGAACTCCTAAGAAAGAATTACCCTACCATCCCAGTGATCCATTTCACTACCATTAATAATAAGTGATTTTGGCAGCATACGGGGAGGTAATTGACACTCACTGATTTGAGAGCTCGACTTTAAAGCTCCAGATAAACCTTGAACCAATTTCCCTCGGTTCTAATAATACCTAGAAAATGAGCACAATTTGGAACATCATATAACTTTTCTATTTTCTAAAACCTGGTTGACGCCAATCCTCCCTCCAGCTAATTAAAACTCTTTTGCAACTTTGTATTTTTATTTCTTTTTTCACAAAGTATTCAACAGATTCATCTATAAATTTTATTTTACTTTTCCTGGTCACCTATCTAGTCCTAGGGACTGTTCTGTATGTGCCTGTCTGTCTGTGTGTGTGTGTAAGATTGTTACCTTCAAACATACTTGATTTCTAATAGTTAGAGATCTAATTGTGTCTAACATAATGTAATGTATTTACATTACACAAACCTGAAATAAACAGAGTTTCTTACAGTCTGGCAAACTCTAAGATGGTTTTTACTTGATCCTTGGAGTCTGGAACAAAGCGATACATTAGATGTGACACTGCCTGGGTAAAAAAGGCAAATATCAAATAGCATATACCGTTAGGGAGGGAGCTGTCAAAACAAGTGAAGAATCAACAGACAGGAAAATGCAGGGAGAGCAAAAATAAGAAGGAATGAAGTACTGATACATGCTACAACACAGATGAACACTGAGAACACTGTTTGATTCTATTATTAAATGAAACCAGCCAGTTACAAAAGTCTGTATGATTCTATTTATCTGAAGCGTTCAGAATAGGCAAATCCATAAAAAGAGAAAGTAGATCAGTACCTAGGGGCTGGGGGAAGGGGAGACAGGAAGTGACTGCTAAATGGATAGAGGGTTTCCTTTTAGGTGATGAAAATATTCTACAAATAAGTGGTGGTGATGGTTGCATAACTCTGTCAATATACTAAAACCACTGAACTGTATAGTTTAAACAGGTGAATTTTATGGTATATGAATTCTATCTCAACAAAGCTTTTAAAAAAACAACAAAAACCCCAAAAAACAAAACAAAAAACAGGCAGACAGAAAGGAGTCAGAAGAAAGACCTAGAGGGCTGAGAGGTGCAGGAACCTCGGTCACTAAGAGACGCTTCTTTCCTCATTGGTGTAAGTTGACTGATGAGGTTTCCAGGCAACTTGGACATAACTAATTGGAAATTTTTTTAAAAAACAAGATAAAATCAATACTGGATCTGTGTTCATCTCAACCAGCTAGATTCAGCAAACACCGCCTAGCACCTACTATGTGCTAGCCACCTAAAAAATAAAGAGAGCTCTGCCCTCGTGGAGTGACAAGCTTTTGACTAGAAAATAACATATTTTTTTAAATAAAGGAAGAGAGTACAAATGTTAAAAATGATTCTTTTCAGATGATGGAATTATGAGTATTTTCTTTTTTTAGGGGTCTAGCATATAATGACTTTTTATATTATATAGAGAGGGAAAGAATTTTTAATGAAAAAATAATAGAGAAAAATATGAGTGCCCTTTTAAAGCTATGGAAGTACAGAGGAAGGAGAAAAGAGTTGGGGCTAAGGAAAATCAGAGAAAGTTTGACGGGCAATCCTTGGTGTTAATCCCAAGAGATGGGAATCTTGGGCTTGCAGAATTCTGAGCATGTTTCTCCATTTTTCATTCCTGATTTGCAGGACATGAGAAAGATTGACTCCTTCAGAGTCTGGAGCCTGCTAGAGTGGGCCACAAGACTCAACTGCCCCCTGACCCCTACCCCAGGCCCACTCTGGGGGAACCAAGGGGCTATAGCCTCCGGGCCTGGGGAAATACCATTCACTATCCCCAGATACCCACTCAGCTCCACCCACCATTAGGACCGGCTTTTTGTTTCAATAAGGGCAGGAAGATTATTAACAAATAGAAATAATTAGGAAGGAATTAGCTTCTGGATTTGGGCCAGTGGGTACCACTTCAGACTCTTCTACTGTTGCCAAGGCACGTAACACAGTAAGATGGTTTGCCGCAGAAGTAAACACAGAGAGCTTTGCGAGTAGTGCACACACAGCGTGGGCAACAGGTAGAGGAAAACCTCCATCGGTTCAGTTATTGTGTAGGAGAGATAGCTGCCTTTTCAAAGCTGATGCATGGTGTTTATCATTACGAACTGTTCCTCACCACAATTCTCACCCCATCATCCTTTGCCTTGCGCTTGCGGTATCCCAGCCTTCTCTGCTGGAACAAAAGAAGATGGCAGAAACCACACTGGCTCAAACCCATGGTCCATCCCTCCCTGCATTCTGAATGCAAAGCAGGGAGGCAGCCTATGATGAGAGCATGGCTTTGGGTTTGAATTCTAGCTAAATCAACCCATCAGCTAATTGACTTTGAGAAAGTTACTCCAGCTCTCTGGTGCTTTGTATTTTCCTCTATAAAATGGGCATAGTTTTAATAATGCCCTTGTAGGGTGGTTGTGAAAACTATTTCAAACAAGATACACAAAATCACCTGGCACCATAGGTATTGAATAAATTTGAGGTCATTTTCATCAGTTCTCCTAATGGACGTTTCTCTATAGCAACAGCTCCCAAAGTTTAAAGACAATGACTATGAATTCTACCATTTTTCTTCATTGATTTATTTAGCCAACAAAAATATATTTATGTATACATAAACACATAGGCTATACATAGATATATATACACGTACATATCTATACAGCATCTACTTTGTTGGAACGGTCTTTGTTGCAAGTGACATAAATTCAATTTCACCGGCTTAGAACGCTTCCAGACATTTAGAGACTGTTTGTTGATTCACATATATGAAAAGTCCAGTGACAGCTGAATTTCAAGCACCGCTGTATTCTGAGACCCAAATAATACCATCACAAATGTGTCTCTCTTTATGTTTTAATCTCTGCATTTCTCTGTGTGGTTGAGTGAATTAACATACATAAAGCACTTAGAATACTGTTTGGCTCATAATATAAATATTTGTTACTATCATTTCATTTACTCTTCCTACCACCCTCTGAAACATGGACCACTAGTATCCTACTTTTGTATATAAAGAAACTGAGGCACAGGGAGGTCAGATAGCTACTCAATCACTAAACTGGGCCAGGCAGTCTGATTCAAAAGTCTTTTCTTGACCACTTCTCCAAACTGCCCCCTCATTGGGCTGGAAAAGGAGGTTGAGCCCTGACTGCAAAGGGATGGGAACCCTAAAGACAGGTGCTTCTAGTTAAAGCAAATACGCAAGAAAGTTTGGGTCACTTGCCACTTGACAGGATACTAGCCTTTCAAATCTGTGTATTTTTGAAGCACAAAATAAGTCCCTTTTTCTATAATTCACGCGTGGATCCTGTCACTGCTACACAAAAGCAGGAGTTACACCCGCTTAAAAATTCTCGAGACAGCAAGTGGTTGGAATATGAGTCCTAGTATTGGTTATTCTTTGTTGACAAGCCCATCTCCCATCCCCAATCTATTTTCTGCTCTCGCCTGTCCTACTCTGTGCCCTACGAGGCTGAGCTATGTGGACTGACCTTTGGGTTACTTTTTCTTCTGGCTTCCCGTTGGGTTTGGCCAGTGGTCACATGCCCGTGTCAGTTCAGGCCCACAGGTGGCGAAGGTTACCACAGTAACTAGTCCTTGTGTGCTTTGCTCCCCCTTGTTGGTTTTCTTAATTCAAACCACACCTTTGCAAAGAGCCCCTTCCCCTCATTCTCTTCAGTGAAAACTCTTTGAGCCTGCCATCAGTTTCCAGGTCCACACAATGAATTTTATGGACCTTGGCATTTCCACCTTTGTGAATTCCTTCCTCCATAAAAAACTATTAAAATTTTTTATTTTATAACTGCATTGATATAAAGATGAATATAATCCAGGCTGGATTACAGCCACTTTTTTTCTTCTGGTCGTAAAGGAAATTAAAACATTTTCATGGGCTTCTAAAAGTATCATGGGCCCCAGACACTGAGCTTGCTGTGTTTAATGGCAAAGTTGGCCCTCGTTGTTTTCTGCAGTCTCTTCTACCTACAGACCTAACAGGCAGAAAATGGACAGAAGCTCCCAAGTAGATAGGCTACTATCTATCAAGTTAAAATAATGATCCTTGGGTCAAGTTTCCCAAACAGCCTGTTTCTGTTACAGTAAACCCAGTACCCTTGTCCCTAAGCAGATCCTATTTCCAAGTCACAGCTATGATGACATGATAATAACAGAAAGAAATGGAATATCTAGTGTTGAATTAATTCCTAATTCATTTATTACTCACCACATTCCAGTGCCTGATGACACAACAATCAGAGACTTTATCAATAAACCTCACATTCCCATATGTAAATCTATCACTTGACAGTTGTAAAGGAGAGAACTTTTTCTATATGTTCTCAGAAAGATCCCATTGTTTTGCTTCAAGTACTGAAGAGCAAGGTTCGAGCTTGTTTTCTCTTTAATTGAGAACTGAGAGTTTTTGGATGGTGCAAATCGCCTGTCATTGGTCATTGGTTAAGTATTGACGATACTGAAGGTTATAGTTAGGATTCTATTTGCTTAGCCGGCTCTCAGTCTGTGGCCAGCCCAGGGGGGAGAAATGGACCATGTAAAATGATGCTGGGAAGACAAAGCTAGACAGCAGAAGGATTTTTTTTAAATTAATTAATTAATTTATTTTTGGCTACGTTGGGTCTTCGTTGCTGCGGGTGGGCTTTTCTCTAGTTGCGGTGAGCGGGGGCTACTCTTCATTGCGGTGCGCAGGCTTCTCATCACGGTGGCTTCTTTTGTTGCGGAGCACGGGTTCTAGGCACACGAGCTCAGTGGTTGTGGCGCAGGGGCTTACTTGCTCCGTAGCATGTGGGATCTTTCCGGACCAGGGCTCGAACCCGTGTCCCCTGCATTTGCAGGCAGACTCTCAACCACTGTGCCACCAGGGAAGTCCCAGCAGAAGGATTTTTAAATCTAAGACCAAGTTATTGATTTTCTGTTGGAGGTAAACTCTTCATACCCTACTCGAATGTGGGACCAATGCCACCTCAGATTCATTTCGCCTCTTTTTAACCTTCATTTCTAATTTCAAGTGAATGCCAAATTTAAGCCTCTAAGCCTCTGGATCTCTCTGCATCCCTTTGCCAGTCAGTTCTTTGACAGATTGGAGGCGTGAGAAGGTCCCGAAGAGGACAGGGGAAGCTGAAAATTTGCCCCTCAGCACCCTAAATATCAACCATAAAACTAATGAACTGTGGCAACTGAATTGTCCAAGTTCATTCCAAATTATGTCTTGGTAAAGTTCATTTTTGTTTTCACTTATCATCCTGGAATCATAAATGTCGAATCTGAGGTACAGCTTCTCAGCTCTCTGAATCTTGTTTGCATTCTTCTTACTCTTACGCCCATGATATGCAATTGCTCACTTTGCTGAATACTTAGGGCCATGAATCCTCTCTTGGAAAACATTAAAAAGACAAATAAAAAAACCAAACTCTTTTATTTTTAAGGAATTAAATATGAAAAGGTCTCTGAAAAAACTGCCCTGATTCAATGAATCTCAATTTTGATGTGTTGCTGAAGACGGTGTTTTTAAGCATATGCCCCTTAACTATTCATAACCCAGTTATAAGTTCATGTATATTTTATATCTTCTTTCCCTTCATCCTCTTAGGCCTATATAACATTTACCCTGACAAGTTTATAAAGAATATTGAGGTTGATACTTGCTGGTTCTTAGTAGAAATTAATCAAAATCCATCTGTTCCCTTCTCAGCCTGGACAATTTCATTACAACTAAACCAGGGATTAAAGGATTCTTACAGCTTCTTTTTTTCCAACACAGTTCAGTTGATTTAGAAACAATGATTAAAGCTGCTTACTTTAAGGAAGATTGTTTCCAATCTTCCCTTCTTGCAAGGCAGAGAAAGATGAAAGCATCTTGATCCTGAAATATTGATATCTAAGGCTGGAAATCTGTATCGGAGGCATGATGAGTGATTCCACCCAAAGACGTTTTTATTTTAAAGTCGTATTTATCTTTACATTTCACTTTCCTCACAAGCTGGAGGAAATAAGCACTAAATACACTCACTGCCCCCTATCCCAGGTAGATTTCCTATCTTTATTTAATTGTAAATCCAATGTGGCATAATAAAGAAATTCTAAGATAAAGATTACCTTTCTGACACTGACTGTTTATAGGGATAAATGTCAGTTATCCTTATGTGGCCTTAGAGTGACTGCCTTCAAAGGAATGCAGCACACAAATTAGAGGAAATGAATTTAAGCCTCCCACAAGGACATACCTTGACCTGGGATTCAAGAAATCTGAAGAATTAGAAGTGATTACTAGAGAGTAATTCCGGGTTTACCCAGCCTTACACAGGTGCTATAATTAACTATTCTCACTTTTTAAAAAATCTGGTTTCCACACTTTTTTTTCCCTCTAATGCCCTTTTGGTTGAGGTTAAAATGCTCAGATCTTCAGTATACAGTTGGATCGCTTTGATAAAGGTATACACTCATAGAACCATCACTCCAATCAAGATTTAGAACATGCCCCACACTTAATTTTTGTGTGGGGGGCTGTGTTTTTAAAATGAGGATGATTACAGCCCTCTGCTACTAGGAATGAACTCCACTCTGAAATCCAAAAGGGATAAAATAAAACCAAAGACCTGTGAGCTGGTTCCCTATGGAGCCAAAAGCTGTTTGAAACGGGTCCATGTCCAGGGCCTTTTAACAATATAACAAAAAAACGGGAACTGATCTTGACTAGCAGGCAGAGGGGATGGCATCATGGCCCAAACATCAGATTAGAAACACAACGATTCCCTGGGACCGGACGCTAAATCCTGGCAGACGATGCAGCCTTTCACCTTCTGAAATGCAGAAATCGAATGAAGCAAGGCCAATTCTGGGCCAGACTGTTGGATGAGCTTCTTTTTTTTTTAAGTTCCTAACTGTTCTACATAGACATTAAAACTTCAATTACTGCAGACCTAGAAACTGTCCTCCTGACCTTGACATTTCCTCCTTCCACACAAGTTCCTGTGTAGCAGGAAATCAGTTACCCACCTAGATCCCCAGACCTCAGCACCCTGCTCTCAGGGGCGCTTCCTTGTATGACAGGAATCTTGTTGCATAAAAGTATAAACAGCTATCCTTAGAAAGTTTGAAGGGAATATTGTATAGGTACAGCCTAAGGAGCGCAAAACGCTCTTCAGTTCATTCAGGAATTGCTGCTTGGGGACTTACATACAAAAATAAAGTATGAACAGACTGTAAAGTATAACAAAAAAAGAGCTGAATTCTGGGAAGTTGTTTCTGCTAGTTTGTTTAAAACGAGGAGTTCTGGGTTACCAAAGGGGAAAGTTTGGGGGGAAGGATAAATTGGGAGTTTGGGATTGACATATACACACTACTATATTTAAAATAGAGGGACTTCCCTGGTGGTACAGTGGTTAAGAATCTGCCTGCCAGTGCAGAGGACACGGGCTCGAGGCCCAGTCCAGGAAGATCCCACATGCCGCAGAGCACCTAAGCCCGGGCACCACAACTACTGAGCCTGTGCTCCAGAGCCCACGAGCCACAACTACTGAGCCCACGTGTCTAAAGCCTGTGCTCCACAACAAGAGAAGCCACCGCAATGAGAAGCCCACGTACCGCGACAAAGAGTAGCACCCACTCGCCGCAACTAGAGAAAGCCCGCATGCAGCAACGAAGACCTGACACAGCCAAAAATAAATAAATAATTTTTTTAAAAAAATTTAAAATAGGTAACCAACAAGGACCTATTGTATAGCACAGGGAACTCTGCTTAATATTCTGTAATAACCTAAATGGGAAAAGAATTTGAAAAAGAATAGTTACATGTATATGTCTAACAATCACTTTGCTGTATATATGAAACTAACAAAACATTGTAAGTCAACTATAGTCCAATATGAAATAAAAATTAAAAAAAAAAAAAGAGAGGAGTTCTGTCCTGGCAAGTTTTACTGTCACTGCACTGTGGTACCAGAGTATCCAAGTTCAAGTTCTGACTCTCACATATATGATACGTAACTTTGAACAAATGACTTACTTCTCTGTACTTCCATCTCCACCTCTGTAAAATGAGGGCAGTAATGGCACCCACCTCAGGGGTCAGCGAACTTTTTCCATCCAAGGCTGGATACTAAGTCCTTTAGGCTTTGTGGGTACCATGGTCTCTGTCACAATTAATCCCAGACCGTATGCAAATGGACGGATGTGGCTGTCCCAATAAAACTTTATTTATGGACACTGAAATTTGAATCTCATATCATTTTAAGGGGTGAAGAAATATTCTTCTTCCTTTGATTTTCTTGTTTCAACCACTTAAAAATGTAAATGATATTCTTAGTTCACAGGCTGTACAAAAATAGGCAGCAGGCAAATGTGGCCAAGGCGGCCATAGTTGACCAACTCCTGAATTAGCTCACAGCGTTGTTAGACTATTAACACATATACAGCTCTTACATCAGTGCCTAGCACATCATTATCACTACTTCCGTGTTACGATCTGTGATTATTATCTATTAGAATGTGATTAGTGCAATGGAGAGTACATTCTCCAGGGTCTGATATCAGTACTATTTCCCAGAAAGTTGACCTTATGGGCTTCTCCTTTTGAGAAAAAGAAATAGAGGTCCTAAGAGAGAAAATGATCTTAGTGTCTTCCTCCCATATCTAAGAAAGATGTAATGAACACTGTCTCCAGATATGGATCCAGTATACAGCGTGCGCCATTGTATAGATCCCATCATTTGGGGAGTGATTCTTTAAAGCCATTGCTGTCCATTTTTGCACATTAAATCCCACAAAGAGATTTATTTACAACATTAAATCATTTCCTTGCTGCCTGCCTACGTTTTAACTATTAAAATATTCATCACACATTCTAAGAACCTAATGCCAAGTGTTTTATGACCTTTTAAAGGATGGCTTCTTTAAAAAATCACCTTCAGACCTGGATGTCAGTTTACAGGCAGGTCTGACGAAGAGCAGTCCATTGTCAAACATCAAGGAGATAAACATGAGATTGCTACCCTGAAAAGCACCCCCGGAGATGGGCCGATTAAACAGAAACGTATGTGATGCACAAAGCTGTCAGTTGGGGCTGGGGAGCTGGGGATGAGACGTAGGGAGGAGTACGGGGCAAAATATTTTTGATTCCTACTATGAGAAACACACTCTATCGTCTACGGCACTGGTTCTCAAAGGGGGCAACTGGGTCCTTTGGCAATATCTGTAGACTCTTTTGGTTGCCGTGACTGCGATGAGGGGAGGGAATGGCTACAGCATCTAATGGGTAGCAGCCAGGGATGCTCTTAAACATCCTGCAAGGCACAGCATAGCCCACCCTGCCCCCCACCACACACACACAAAGAATTATCTGACCCCCAGATGGTCAGTAGTGCCAATATTAAGAAACTCTGGTCTACAGGAATCACCCCAGCTGACCCCCACCTCACATCCCATTTTATTTTGCTTTTACTTTGAATTGGCTATTACAGGCATATGTCAAATAACTAAACATAAACCCAGGAAAGCATCCCTCCGTGTGTTTCTATTAAGGACCACAATTCAATGTGAACTCTCCATCCACCCACTTTCTCAAAGGCATCATGATGGAAAAATTGCAAGATTGGTGTTCATTTAAATTGCACAAATTAATTCAATTACCCTGAAGAAAACTGGTACCAGATCACCAGATTGCTGAGCAACTGGTGCTAATTTGGTAATTCAATTTACTAAAGAGGTAATTGACAAAGTTTAAAAGCTAGTCAGCTGTACCTAGTATCAAGCCATCCAAGGAAGCCTCTTCCTTCTGGGTATCAATTTGGATCCAATCTTACCCCTTGTTCTACACCAAAATGAATCTGCTCAATTTCCTTAAGTAAATAAAGCCCTTTTAGACCAACACAAGATGAAAGGAGAGCTGAAAATCAACTCCCACCCTTTTACAAAGAACCAAAATACTAAATAGACAAGGAGAACTGTTACAAAGCTTCCAGGTCAATTTATGGAAAAGTCAAAGTAATTCTGATGATCCTAATGTAACTTCAAATTATAAGTACACTCATTAACATTGAATATTTAATACCATTTTTAATTTTTGTAATATCAGTTTAGAACTTTCTTTTCACCATAAAAATCTAGTTAAACTGTATTGATAGAGTGCTTTACAGTTCTATTTAAATTCGTCTATATTTGCAGAGTGCTTTCTAATTTATGAAGTGCATTCACGTATATAATTTCACTTGAGCCCTAAAATAATTCTGAGCAAAAGGGATTGCAGATATTATCATCCTTGATTTACAGGTGAAAACACAGGTTTTAGACCAATGTATAGGTCCCTTTGACTTAAGAGAATACTGAACTGATTGCATGTTTCAAAGTTGGATTAGGAGGGAGTGTGGCATAGACACTGCCAAAAGTGTGGCATTCTACTGCCAAATAAACAACCCCAGACTCGGTGACTTAACGCAGTAAACATTGCACTGCACCTCACAATGTAGTGGGATAGGACTCCGGGGGGAGCTTGGCTGAGCAATTCTGCTCTGTGTGGTACTCACTGGGCTCCCAAGTGTCGCTCTGTGATATTCAGCTGTTGGCTGGGTTGCAGGATCCAAGGCAGCTTCACTCACCAACCTGAGAGGGCGGATGCAAGCGGGGCTCAGCACCTGTGTGCTTGTTTGTATTCTCTGCGGACTGCCGGCTGTCTTTGATCCCATTTATTCCCAAGGCTTCAACCACCATTTCTATGCTGGGAGCATCTATTCTGCCAAGCTGTAAGACTCCTATACCCACAGGATACCTCTACCTCACAGGCACCTCAAACTCAGCACAACCAAAATGGAACTCATCATCTTTCCTCCAAAACCAGCCTCTCTCCCTGCTTCGCTGATGCAGTAAGTGACACAATCATCCAGCCTGTTTTCCAAATCGGCATCCTTAGTAACATCCTTGACCACTTCACCCTCAGTTTCTTCATTAAATTGATAATCAAGCTCCATGGATTCTAATGTCTAATATGGACGCACTTCCCTCCATCCACGCTGTCACTATAAATAGTATCCTATCTATACTTGTCTCCTATTTCCCCTGCTCCCATCCCCGTCTTGCTTCCATACAATCCAGATTGACCTTTCTAAAATACAAAGACGATTATGTCACTTCCCATTTTAGTTGGGAGACATACGGTTAAGGATAAAATCCAAACCCTGTAATGTGATTTACAAATTTTCTGTGATGCAATTTGAAGACACCAAATGCCATCCTGCCCCCAAATATTTCTCTCTCTGGCATTGCCAGTAAAAAGGTCCCAAACATCCATTCCTTCTAGTCAAGGCATCTGGAGTGTCTGTTAATCGCAAATGGTATCTAAGAGGAGGGGCCCCAATTAACATCTTATCAGCCATTCACTCCTCCATTGGGGTTCACTCATCAAAGTATCTCTGTGGCTATTCAATTCTTTGGGAATGGGTCACAGGAGAGGTAAGTTCTGGAAAAAGCTAGCGTTGTCAACGTTTGCCTGGAGTCATTTCTAATGCATAACAATTAAAATAACTTATTGATGTACATTTTTAAAAATCAAGCATCTGGAGAGATGCTGTATTGTGAAATTATCCTGTATGCCATTTTTTGGATGAAGAAATTAGTGATCAATATTAGTCAAAAAGTAAGTGCTTCGCAGTGCCCCTCCTTCCCCCATCCCCCAACCCCCGGCCTGAGTGAGCCGGAGGCCTGTCTGAGCGAAAAAACAGACGCCCTCCAGCGACCTACACGCAGAGGCAGGGCCAAATCCAAAGCTGAGCTCCTGTGAGCTGTGAAAACAAAGAAGAGAAAGGGAAATCTCTCCCAGCAGCCACAGAAGCAGCGGATTAAAGCTCCACAATCAACTTGATATACCCTGCATCTGTGGAATACCTGAATAGACAAGGAATGATCCCAAATTGAAGAGGTGGAATTTAGGAGCGAAATCTATGATTTTTTTCCCTTTTCCTCTTTTTGTGAAGGTGTACGTGTATGCTCCTGTGTGACATCTAGTCTGTATACTCTAGCTTCCACCATTTGTCCTAGGGCTCTATCCGTCCATGACTTTTTTTTAAAAATTCTTTTTCTTAATAATTAAGTTTAATTGTAATAACTTTATTATACTTTACCTTCGTTCTTTCTTTCCTTCCTTCCTTCCTTCCTTTAGACAACGAATCACCCCAAATTGAGGAGGTGGTCTCAGGGAGCAGGATTTATGATTTTTCCCCCTTTACCTCTTTTTGTGAAGGTGTATGTGTATGCTTCTGTGTAAGATTTTCTCTGTATAGCTTTGCTTCCAACATTTGTCCTAAGGTTATATCCGTCCCTTTTTTTTTTTTCTAAATATTGTTTAATTCAATAACTATATTATACTTTATTTTATTTTTACTGTATCATCTTTCTTTCTGTCTTTTTTTCCTTCTTTCCCTCCTTCCTTCCTCCCTCCCTCCCTCCCTCCTTTCTTTCCTTCTTTGCTTCTTTCTTCCTTCCTTCCTTTCCTCCTTTCCTTCTTTCTTTCCTCATACCTCTACTAATTCTCTCTACTTTTTCTCCCTTTTATTCTGAGCCGTGTGGATGAAAGGCTCGTGGTGCTCCAGCCAGGAGTCAGGGCTCTGCCTCTGAGGTAGGAGAGCCAACTTCAGGTCACTGGTCAACAAGAGACCTCCCAGCTCCACATAATATTAAACAGCGGAAATCTCCCAGAGACCTCCATCTTAACACCAGCACCCAGCTTCACTCAACGACCAGCAAGCCACAGTGCTGGACAACCTATGCCAAACAACTAGCAAAACAGGAACACAACCCCACCCATTAGCAGAGAGGCTGCCTAAAATCATAATAAGGCCACAGACACCCCAAAACACCACCAGACGTGAACCTGCCCACTAGAGAGACAAGATCCAGCCTCATCCAGCACAACACAGGCACTAGTCCCCTCCACCAGGAAGCCTACACAACCCACTGAAACAACCTTAGCCACTGGAGACAGACATCAAAAACAACGGGAACTACGAACCTGCAGCCTGCAAAAAGGAGACCCCAAACACAGTAAGATAAGCAAAATGAGAAGACAGAAAAACACACAGCAGATGAAGGAGCAAGATAAAAACCCACCAGACCTAACAAATGAAGAGGAAATAGGCAATCTACCTGAAAAAGAATTCAGAATAATGATAGTAAGGATGATCCGAAATCTTGGAAGTAGAATGGACAAAATGCAAGAAACAGTTAACAAGGACCTACAAGAACTAAAGATGAAACAAGCAACGATGAACAATGCAATAAATGAAATTAAAATCACTCTAGATAGGATCAATAGCAGAATAACTGAGGCAGAAGAACGGATAAGTGACCTGGAAGATAAAGTAGTGGAAATAACTACTGCAGAGCAGAATAAAGAAAAAAGAATGAAAAGAACTGAGGACAGTCTCAGAGACCTCTGGGACAACATGAAACGCACCAACATTCGAATTATAGGGGTTCCAGAAGAAGAAGAAAGAAAGAAAGGGACTGAGAAAATATTTGAAGAGATTATAGTTGAAAACTTCCCTAATATGGGAAAGGAAATAGTTAATCAAGTCCAGGAAGCACAGAGGGTCCCATACAGGATAAATACAAGGAGAAACACGCCAAGACACATATTAATCAAACTGTCAAAAATTAAATACAAAGAAAGCATATTAAAAGCAGCAAGGGAAAAACAACAAATAACACACAAGGGAATCCCCATAAGGTTAACAGCGGATCTCTCAGCAGAAACCCTACAAGCCAGAAGGGAGTGGCAGGACATACTGAAAGTGATGAAGGAGAATAGCCTGAAACCAAGACTACTCTACCCAGCAAGGATCTCATTCACATTTGATGGAGAAATTAAAACCTTTACAGACAAGCAAAAGCTGAGAGAGTTCAGCACCACCAAACCAGCTTTACAACAAATGCTAAAGGAACTTCTCTAGACGCGAAACACAAGAGAAGGAAATGACCTATAGTAGCGAACCCAAAACAATATATAAAATGGAAATAGGAACATACATATCAATAATTACCTTAAATGTAAATGGACTAAATGCTCCCACCAAAAGACACAGATTGGCTGAATGGATACAAAAACAAGACCCTTATATATGCTGTCTACAAGAGACCCACTTCAGAACTAGAGACACATACAGACTGAAAGTAAGGGGATGGAAAAAGATATTCCATGCAAATGGAAACCAAAAGAAAGCTGGAGTAGCAATTCTCATATCAGACAAAATAGACTTTAAAATAAGGACTATTAAAAGGGACAAAGAAGGACACTACATAATGATCAAGGGATCGATCCAAGAAGAAGATATAACAATTGTAAATATTTATGCACCCAACATAGGAGCACCTCAATACATAAGGCAAATACTAACAACCATAAAAGGGGAGATCAACAGTAACACATTCATAGTAGGGGACTTTAACACCCCACTTTCACCCATGGACAGATCATCCAAAATGAAAATAAATAAGGAAACACAAGCTTTAAATGATACATTAAACAAGATGGACTTAATTGATGTTTATAGGACACTCCATCCAAAAACAACAGAATACACATTTTTCTCAAGTGCTCATGGAACATTCTCCAGGATAGATCATATCTTGGGTCACAAATCAAGCCTTGGTAAATTTAAGAAAACTGAAATTGTGTCAAGTATCTTTTCCGACCACAACGCCATGAGACTAGATATCAATTACAGGAAAAGATCTGTAAAAAATACAAACACATGGAGGCTAAACAATACACTACTTAATAATGAAGTGATCACTGAAGAAATCAAAGAGGAAATAAAAAAATACCTAGAAACAAATGACAATGGAGACACAACGACCCAAAACCTATGGGATGCAGCAAAAGCAGTTCTAAGGGGGAAGTTTATAGCAATACAAGCCCACCTTAAGAAGCAGGAAACATCTCGAATAAACAACCTAACCTTGCACCTCAAGCAATTAGAGAAAGAAGAACAAAAAAACCCCAAAGCTAGCAGAAGGAAAGAAATCATAAAAATCAGATCAGAAATAAATGAAAAAGAAATGAAGGATACAATAGCAAAGATCAATAAAACTAAAAGCTGGTTCTTTGAGAAGATAAACAAAATAGATAAACCACTAGCCAGACTCATCAAGAAAAAAAGGGAGAAGACTCAAATCAATAGAATTAGAAATGAAAAAGGAGAAGTAACAACTGACACTGCAGAAATAAAAAAAATCATGAGAGATTACTACAAGCAACTCTATGCCAATAAAATGGACAATCTGGAAGAAATGGACAAATTCTTAGAAATGCACAACCTGCCAAGACTGAATCAGGAAGAAATAGAAAATATGAACAGACCAATCACAAGCACTGAAATTGAAACTGTGATTAAAAACCTTCCAACAAACAAAAGCCCAGGACCAGATGGCTTCACAGGTGAATTCTATCAAACGTTTAGAGAAGAGCTAACACCTATCCTTCTCAAACTCTTCCAAAATATAGCAGAGGGAGGAACACTCCCAAATTCCTTCTACGAAGCCACCATCACCTTGATACCAAAACCAGACAAGGATGTCACAAAGAAAGAAAACTACAGGCCAATATCACTGATGAACATAGATGCAAAAATCCTCAACAAAATACTAGCAAACAGAATCCAACAGCACATTAAAAGGATCATACACCATGATCAAGTGGGGTTTATTCCAGGAATGCAAGGATTCTTCAATATACACAAATCTATCAATGTGATAAACCATATTAACAAATTGAAGGAGAAAAACCATATGATCATCTCAATAGATGCAGAGAAAGCTTTCGACAAAATTCAACACCCATTTATGATAAAAAACCCTCCAGAAAGTAGGCATAGAGGGAACTTTCCTAAACATAATAAAAGCCATATATGACAAGCCCACAGCAAACATCATCCTCAATGGTGAAAAACTGAAAGCATTTCCACTAAGATCAGGAACAAGACAAGGTTGCCCACTCTCACCACTCTTATTCAACATAGTTTTGGAAGTTTTAGCCACAGCAATCAGAGAAGAAAAGGAAATAAAAGGAATCCACATCGGAAAAGAAGAAGTAAAGCTGTCACTGTTTGCAGATGACATGATACTATACATAGAGAATCCTAAAGATGCTACCAGAAAACTACTAGAGCTAATCAATGAATTTGGTAAAGTAGCAGGATACAAAATTAATGCACAGAAATCTCTGGCATTCCTATATACTAATGATGAAAAATCTGAAAGTGAAATCAAGAAAACACTCCCATTTACCATTGCAACAAAAAGAATAAAATATCTAGGAATAAACCTACCTAAGGATACGAAAGACCTGTATGCAGAAAGTTATAAGACACTGATGAAAGAAATTAAAGATGATACAAATAGAGGGAGAGATATACCATGTTCTTGGATGGGAAGAATCAACATTGTGAAAATGACTCTACTACCCAAAGCAATCTACAGATTCAATGCAATCCCTATCAAACTACCACTGGCATTTTTCACAGAACTAGAACAAAAAACTTTGCAATTTGTATGGAAACACAAAAGACCCCGAATAGCCAAAGCAATCTTTAGAACGAAAAAAGGAGCTGGAGGAATAAGGCTCCCTGACTTCAGACTATATTACAAAGCAACAGTAATCAAGACAGTATGGTACTGGCACAAAAACAGAAAGATCAGTGGAACAGGATAGAAAGCCCAGAGATAAACCCACGCACATATGGACACCTTATCTTTGATAAAGGAGGCAGGAATGTACAGTGGAGAAAGGACAGCCTCTTCAATAAATGGTGCTGGGAAAACTGGACAGGTACATGTAAAAGTATGAGATTAGATCACTCCCTAACACCATACACAAAAATAAGCTCAAAATGGATTAGAGACCTAAATGTAAGGCCAGAAACTATCAAACTCTTAGAAGAAAACATAGGAAGAACACTCTATGACATAAATCACAGCAAGATCCTTTCTGACCCACCTCCTAGAGTAATGGAAATAAAAACAAAAATAAACAAATGGGACCTAATGAAACTTCAAAGCTTTTGCACAGCAAAGGAAACCATAACCAAGACCAAAAGACAACCCTCAGAATGGGAGAAAACATTTGCAAATGAAGCAACTGACAAAGGATTAATCTCCAAAATTTACAAGCAGCTCATGCAGCTCAATAACAAAAAAACAAACAACCCCATCCAAAAATGGGCAGAAGACCTAAATAGACATTTCTCCAAAGAAGATATACAGAATGCCAACAAACACATGAAAGAATGCTCAACATCATTAATCATTAGAGAAATGCAAATCAAAACTACAATGAGATATCATCTCACACCAGTCAGAATGGCCATCATCAAAAAATCAAGAAACAATAAATGCTGGAGAGGGTGTGGAGAAAAGGGGACACTCTTGCACTGCTGGTGGGAATGTGAATTGGTTCAGCCACTCTGGAGAACAGTATGGAGGTTCCTTAAAAAACTACAAATAGAATTACCATATGACCCAGCAATCCCACTACTTGGCATATACCCTGAGAAAACCAAAATTCAAAGAGAGTCATGTACCAAAATGTTCATTGCAGCTCTATTTACAATAGCCAGGACATGGAAACAACCTAAGCGCCCATCATCGGATGAATGGATAAAGAAGATGTGGCACATATACACAATGGAATATTACTCAGCCTTAAAAAGAAATGAAATTGAGCTATTTGTAATGAGATGGATAGACCTAGAATCTGTCATACAGAGTGAAGTAAGTCAGAAAGAAAAAGACAAATACCGTATGCTAACACATATATATGGAATTTAAGGGAAAAAAATGTCATGAAGAACCTAGGGGTAAGATAGGAATAAAGACACAGACCTACTGGAGAACGGACTTAAGGATATGAGGAGGGGGAAGGGTGAGTTTTGACAGGGCGAGAGAGAGTCATGGACATATACACACTAACAAACGTAGTAAGGTAGATAGCTGGGGGGAAGCAGCCGCAAGGCACAGGGATATTAGCTCGGTGCTTTGTGACAGCCTGGAAGGGTGGGATGGGGAGAGTGGGAGGGAGGGAGACGCAAGAGGGAAGACATATGGGAACATATGTATATGTATAGCTGATTCACTTTGTTGTAAAGCAGAAACTAACACACCATTGTAAAGCAATTATACCCCAATAAAGATGTTTAAAAAAAAAAAAAGTAAGTGCTTGAGCTTCCCTGGTGGCGCAGTGGTTGAGAGTCCGCCTGCCGATGCAGGGGACGCGGGTTTGTGCCCCGGTCCGGGAAGATCCCACATGCCGCGGAGCGGCTGGGCCCGTGAGCCATGGCCGCTGAGCCTGCGCGTCCGGAGCCTGTGCTCTGTGACGGGAGAGGCCACAGCAGTGAGAGGCCCGCATACCGCAGGAAAAAAAAAAAAAAAAAGTAAGTGTCTGATGAATGGAACAGTGGAGATAGCCACCTTTGACCCAAAATTTCAAAATCACGTGGGGAATCACCCAACCATTTTCACTTAATAAGACTGGCATAGCTAGAAAGTCAATCAAATCCCCCAAAACTAAATTCCATGGGATGACTTACATATGTTGTTCACATAAAAATTTGCAGTATCAATCATTTCTGGAAATTAGGGACCCATCCGGCAAGACTTAAAAATTATTTCCATATAGAGCTCAACTTCTACATTGTCATAGTGTTTATTACTATGGTCTGACGTGACCTTTAAGAGAATTTAACATTTTAAAAACACAAGTTCTCTGTCTCGTCCTTGTCCACCTTCCACTGCTGTTTCACTTCTCCCAGTTTCTATCCTGGTGCCAAAAAATGGAACACAGACATGTGGCCACAGTGATCAGAAGACCCACGCCCTCACTGTCACACATGCCTGGGCTACTGGCTGTTCCTGATTATGTTCCCTCTTCAATGATCTCCTGCTTTTCTTTTTTTCTGACATACTTGTCACATTTTCCATCATCTCCTTTCCCAGCAGCCTCTTAAGCCCCTATATCTCATCGCTCAGCTTTCCAAAGCTCCCACGTCATTTGCTTGTAAAACCGGAATTCCAGTGATGACAATGGCGATGACGATTAGTTAACAGTTTTTCAGTTTTTGATGTTATGTTATCTTGAACTATCTTCAGTAATCCTCCCAGTACCACTACCGTGTCCACGTCTTATTAGTATCCCTTTTACAGAACAGGAATCTGTAGCTCAGAGCAGTCATTTTGCTGAGGTTGAGGATTTTACAAAGATATTCTGATAATGCTAAATCAGAAAATTTAATTGATTAGGACCCATCACCCCAAATCACCTTTTTATACACTGAAATATTTACAAGTACAATGATATGATGTCAAAGACTGGCTTCAATATAATTCGGTGCTGAAGTAGGTAGGATTTCAATGAAACAAGAGTGGCTGATGATCATTGTAAATGGGTCACGGGTATGTGACCATTCACTGTTCTACTCCTGTGTATATTTGAAACTTATCAAATAAAAAGGGTTTTGTAAATGTCATTTTTTCATACAATTAAAACAACCCAAGCCTACCAGGATAGCCATTCAGTGTTTGTAGGTAATTTCAAAATGTTCCATTACGCATCCAGGCTTATAAATACCTTAATGTGGGGATAACAGAAGAGCACTCCAGCTGTAGGTACAAGTGTCTCATCCTTGCCACACAAGTTTATTTTTTTCCTAGACCCCTGTAATATGCATTGCATAGCTGTCCAAGTGGAAGAAACAATTACCTAATGCTGTGTCCAACTGCATGGTGTTACCTTTTAATTAACCTGTGTAGCCTTTCTTTTACTTAACCTACTTGGAGAAGTGACAGCCACCTAGGCTGTCTAAATAATGTTTGCCACTGCTCCTTTATCAGGTCTATTCGATCAAAACAATAGTTCCTGGTGCGTGGTCCGGCTCTCCAAAACTGGAGACACTTTCTATTCAGCCATGGTCCTTCTCACAACATCAGGACTGTAACCTGCCTTCCTAACCAGAGTGCTCAGAATTGTTTCAATATATGAAACACAGATTGATCCAATATGTTCTCGTCTCTCGGTGTTTTTTGTGTAAAAGCTATTCTGCAACTCTGCTTAAAAACCCTTCTGCCAACTCATCCAGCGTTGGGAATATGTGGGGTAGTTGCACATTCAGATTATCTGCTGAAGAGTTAGATGAAAAGTGTCACGTTTCTGGATGGAAAGTTATCAGTATGTTATCATATGTCTAAAAATGAGTATGTCCTGACATTCAGCAGTGCTGTGTCTAGGAATTTATCCTAAGAGTTGGACAGATGCATAAAGATGTATAAGGATATTCAAGGCATGGCAATTTTTTTCCTTAATAATATTAAGCAGCTAGAAAGAGTTTCACTGCTCAACAATATGAAGATTGGCATCATGAAATTACCTGCAGACATTAAAAATGTTGATGTAAATATTCTTATGGTAATGGGGAGCCGTCCTTTAAATCCTGTTAGTAAACAATAGGTTATCCAGAAATACACATAGCATGAATATGTATGTATTTATAATTTAGCATGAAGAAAGTTATATCTATATACCTGTGTGTGTACAATTTGTGTGTATGTGTTTGAGGGAGTGTTGGCGGCGTGCATACAGCCTAGGTCTGGATTGATAAATACTATGATTTCCTTTAAGTGATATTTCCCCTATCTGTATTTTCATATATTTCTACAATCAACATTAGCAGCTACATAAAAAACAGAAAAGAAATAAAAATAACAGACAAGGTCTTTCAAGAGTTCAGATAAAAGGAAAATGAAATAACCCAGAGAAGATGTAAAAAACCTTCTGGGAGCACTGCTTCAATAAAGAAAACATTTCAGTGTTAATTATTGAATAGAAATGATGGAAAAGGTAATGTGGAAGGAAGCAGAGAGAAAAGCGAAGATTGTACCTTGCAACTGGTAACAATAGCCCAACTCAAGGCTGGGAGCTGGTAATGGGACGTGCTGCCCCCATCAGAAAAAAAAAAAAAGACGTGAAATATTGTAGCACATCTTCCCTCCCGTTTTGGTGGGGGGGGGGGGGGCATGTCAGAGCTCTTTGGAGCTCCCATAGTAAGCCGGGCATGATTTGCTGATCCTTACAGCAACCCCTGAAGGTAGGCATTCCTAAAGGGTAGCCCCGAGGGTCCGATGCCTTGTCCAAGGTCATAGAGCTGGGAGCCTTGAGCTGAGGTTATGAACCCACGTATTCCCTTTACACTACCCTTCAGGGGATCTGCAGGACAGACAGAAGAGAGAACCAGGAAAGCTCAGAGAGAGGCATGATCACTGTTGTGTTAGTGACCAAGATAGGACCTTGGTAACGTCTGGGTAGAATTCTCTGAAGAGGAACGGGGTCAAGCTGAGTTGTGCAGGCAGTAATGAGAGGACCGTTTTAGGAACCAGAAGTGAGCCTTTGTGACTGTCAATTATTCAGGCTAGATGTTTACAATGAGCAGTCTAGCTTCTGGCCAATATTAACTTCTGTTCCTATTACTATCAGATTAATTGCATTTTGTTGCTCTTTATAAATGCACTTCAAATCAGGAAACCTATAATTCAGCAGTAAGTCATTAAAGTAGCAGCGGATCTGCAACTGTGTTATCTGAAGCTCATCTACAAAATGAAACAAAAATCCAGGGTTGGTTTTTTTTTGGGGGTATTTTGGCATGATAAACAGAGCATTAATAAGAAGTAACGAGGATGTGATTTCTAAATTGAAAATGTCTGAACTGAAAAATTCTTCAGATAACAAAAGCAATGAAGGCAAATAGACAAAAGAGGACTGAAGGAACACGGGTAGATTTGCATTTTAAACAACGGCTCTCTAGAATACATAAAAATATGGTGGTAAAAACTGTCACTTCAAGATTATAGAAACCATGAAATATACAAATACTGTGTATGTTAGGATGTTCATGTACAAAGGTAAGATAGACTTAAGGGGAGTTAGTATTATCGGACACATTTCAAATACTAAAATATTAAAAAATCTTATTTCCCATGTACTTCAGAGACTATATATAAAAATGCGTGTGTATCAATACATATACATAAATAAAATAGTCTTCATTTTTCATTGTTCCCCATGATCACATGCCTTTACTCGCAGCTGATTATCAAGTACTGTCCACAGCTGATCAATAAAACACGGTTTACATCAAATGACCAGAGAGTTGTCAATTTTTAAAAATCCCAGCCTCTCTGGTCGGTTGCTGACTTCAAAGATATGCATTAAGATTATTAAGCAAGTGATGATTGATTTATTACATAACATTAAGACATGTTTTCTTTGAAGCGCAAATTAAAAGGTCATGGATGCCCCAATTTTTCTCCAGGTTGAGAGTGAAGAATGCAGCATAGATCATTTTGCTGGCCATGAAGGACATGTAAAGGGGATTTGAAGTAACCCTCCTTTCCAGGCAATACTTTAATGAAATGCTTAATATTCTGCAGTGAATTAATGAGGCTGCTCTCTATTTTCAAACAATGGTGAACAGTTAAGACCCAATCCTGAAAACAAATTGACATTGCTGTTATTCTGTGACAGTATTAAAATGACCATTGCTGGAGCAACAGGGCATTATTTAACAGGACAGAAAAATAACCACTGACATCCAGCAATTCAGTGGAGATATCTGAGGGGAAAAAAATGTCTGTGGCAGCTGGTGCTCCTAGAAAAAAAGCTGACATTTTAGGATGAAAGCAATTTGACCAGCTGAAACCTCGACGTGCTTTGTGCCATGTTCAGAAGTCACCCAAAATACATGCCAAGGTCTTAAACATTCCCCATAAAGCCAGCAGCCTGTGCAATTTCTCAGCCCTGGTTGCAAAATACTCAGAGAGGAGATGGGTGCAGATCTTTGAAGAGCTCAGACTTGCAAATGAATGGAATTAATTAGCCACAGGAGTATAAGAGAAACCATACATCAAGTGTGGGAAAAGGAATCTACATATACAGATTAACTGGGAAAAAGTGACCTTCCAAGTGAACTCAAAATTCAATCCAAGACTGCCATCAACACCCACACGTCCTAAATAATCAGGAACCATATTGCTCAGCAAGCTTGTACCACGACGCAAACAGAATAATAAACGATCTCATAGGTTCCCGGTGCCTTATTATGGAAAATGAGGATGAAATTCCAGTGGTCAATGAGAATGAACTATTTTTCATGCCCAAGATTCATAGAACACCAGGGAACTTTTCTTATACTTTTGTGAGTTGTAATTGTGTTTACCCCACTATCTTCCCCAAGGAACATTTTTCTAATTCTACTTCTCAGAGCTCCAGTCTTTGCTTCCCAGGCTGCAAAGTTATTTTGCTTGCTATTTTAGATAACATCTGTAATTTAGCCTTTCCCCCCCAAAAAGAAAAGTCTATATGGCCAAATTGATGGCCTGAAATGATACGTTTAAAGAATAATTCATTATACTATCAAGATCTTGGCATGCCAGTGTCTGAAAAGATATTTTGAGCGGTCAGGTCTAAAGCACCTATTTTTTCATTGACTGACATGTCAAGTACTTGATGGAATAATTAATTGTTCCCACTGACGTGACCATGGCACACAACCCTTGGACTCGGTGTAGCATTTTTCAGGTTGATGAATAACACTGACAGTGTTTCCGTGGTGGATCAAACTGAGAAGGTGAGGTCAGGTACAGGGACTTGCCGAAGGAGGGGATGGGGGTTTAGGGATGGAGGGAAGAGTGGGGAGAGGACCAGGGACATGAGAAATGTCAGCCGTGATGGTGGTACATGTTCCACACTTCTCAATTAAAAATATACACAAGTCCATATTTCTACAGGATTGCAGCAAAATAGCCCCTTCCAAGTAGTATTCTGCTTTCTTGCTTGGAAAGGTTTTTTTTTTTCTCCTTTTTTTTTCTGACTTGCAATCTATTTGCTGCTACTGCACTCCATTCAGAAACTCAATTCCTCTGACTCAGAGTCGAGCAAGTCAAAAGAAGGCACCCAGACCAAAACCATTCGAGCATTACCCTCAGCACAGCTCCTGTACGTATTCCCAAGATATACCCTGCTCCTGAGGTATCATCATCCAACCCTGTATCTCTAGAGTAGGCCAAATCTAAACCCTTCTAGCCAAGGGAACACCTTCTGAAAGCCTGAAGACCCACGGAGCAGACACGTCAGGAGCCCTTGGTGATGTAAAGGGGCAGATGGACAAAATGCTGAATACTGACAAAGGTCTCCGTCCACATAGGCAGTAATGCATTAGGCACTTCCCATTCACGTAAAGAACTTTTTTTCCCTGTGTTTCAAAGGCAGGCTTGGATATTCACTGAGACAAATCTCTAGTTTCTCTATCATATTTGCAAATGATATGACTGATAATGGGTGAATATCCAAACTTATCACTAGCTCATACAACTCGACACCAAAAAAAAAAAAAAAAAAAAACCGATTAAAAGATGGGCAGGAGACCTTAAGAGTCATTTTTCCCAAGACGACATACAGATGGCCAACAAGTACATGAAAAGATGCTCCACATCACTGATGGTCAGGGAAATGCAAATCAAAACCACCATGAGGGCAGATACTCAGAGAAAACCATAATTCAAAAAGACACAGGTACCCCAATGTTCATTGCAGCACTATTTACAATAGCCAGGTCATGGAAGCAACCTAAATGCCCATCTACAGACGAATGGGTAAAGATGTGGTACATATATACAATGGAATATTACTCGGCTATAAAAAGGAACGAAATTGGGTCATTTGTAAAGACGTGGATGGACCTAGAGACTGTCATACAGAGTGAAGTAAGTCAGAAAGAGAAAAACAAATAACGTATATTAACGCATATATGTGGAATCTAGAAAAATGGTACAGATGAGCCGGTTTGCAGAGCAGAAATAGAGACACAGATGTAGAGAACAAATGTATGGACATCAAGCGGGGAAAGCACGGTGGGGGCATGGTGGGATTAACTGGGAGATTAGGATTGACATATATACACTAATATGTATAAAACAGATAACTAATAAGAACCTGCTGTATTTTAAAAAAATTAAATTAAAAAAAAAAAAAAACACAGGGCTTCCCTGGTGGCGCAGTGGTTGAGAGTCTGCCTGCCGATGCAGGAGACACGGGTTCGTGCCCCGGTCCGGGAAGATCCCACATGCCGCGGAGCGGCTGGGCCCGTGAGCCATGGCCGCTGAGCCTGGGCGTCCGGAGCCTGTGCTCCGCAACGGGAGAGGCCACAACAGTGAGAGGCCCGCATACCACAAAAAATAAAAAACCACAATGAGATATCACCTAACACGTGTCAGCATGGCCGTCATCAAAATGTCCACAAATAACAAATGTCGGCGAGAAGGTGGAGAAGAGGGAACCTTCATCCACTATTGGTGGGACTATAAACTGGTGCAGCCACAGTGGAAAACAGTATGGAGATTTTTCCATAAAGCTAAAACCCGAACTACCATACAACCAAGCAATTCCACTCTTGGGTGTATTTCCGAAGAAAATGAAAATATTAATTCGAAAAGATATATGCACCCCAGTGTTCATAGCAGTATTACTTACAAGAGCCAAGACATGGAAGTAACCTGAGTGTCCAATAACAGATGAATGCATAAAGTAGATGTGGTTTACAGCGGAACACCACTCGGTCATAAAAAAGAAAGAAATTTTTCCATTTGCAGCAACATGGATGGACTCAGAGAGTACTGTGCTTAGTAAAATAAGTCAGACAGAAAGACAAATACTGTATGATATCACTTACATGTGGAATCTAAAGAATAGAACTAATGAATATAACAAAAAAGAAACAGACTCACAGATATTAGAGAACAAATGAGCAGTTATCAATGGGGAGAGGGACGTGGGGGGGCAAGATAGGGGTAGGGGGTTAAGAGGTACAAACTACTATGTATAAAATAAACAAGCTGCAAGGATATATTGTACAACATGGGGAATATAGCCAACATTTTGTAATAACTGTAAATGAAACATAACCTTTAAAAGTGTGAATCGCTATGTTGTATACCTGAAACATTGTACAGCAACTGTACCTCAATTTTTTTAATAAAAGGGGTGGTGTCAGGCTTGGAGCTTCATTGAGACAAACTCTAATTTCCAGGCAGAGCCCTTCTCAATCACGTGCCCCCGAGCAATAAGCAATAATCATTAATAACACCTGCCTCAAGAGTTCCCCTCTCCCCCCACCAAATAGCAATTCACTTTATTTCTTTAAAAAAGGAAAATAAACACAGCTTTGGTTTCCCCCCCTTCCTGGTAGTCATTTTCCTACATATAATTGAAAACTCTGGGCTATACCAGGATTTCTTGAAGTTTCAGCCCATCCTTAAACACTTTAGCAAATAAATGAATCCCCCCTCCCCCCAGGATTAAGAACGCACGTTTTGGAAAAAGACTTAAGCGTGAAGCCCAGAAGAACCTCCTTCCCGTCAGAGCCACCTTGCAACTACCTTACATAACTGACCCGTGAGTTTACATATGTGCATATATTTGCACAGATCACGTACCATTTGCCGTTTCATCACAGACGTAAGGAGCAGAAGCGAAGTTGAGATGCGGGTACCCCTCATGTAGCAGCCGAGAACGCTGAGGGCGAGGAGAAGGCAGGCGGGCGCTCAGGCCTTCATGGTTGGTGAAATTCTCAGGTGATGTTGACAAACGCACTCAGTGGGAAGCAAAGTTCGACTCCTACAGTCCTAGAGCCTCTGCCACTTTTGTCTGGGGCCCATCTGGCCTCTGTGAAGTTTTCCACCTCTTGGACCGTCAGGCCATCGCTGAGTCGAGCAGACCTCCATGGCCACTGTCCTCAGAGCATCTCAGGCTAAAGCTGTCATACGCGGAGGTTTCTCTGGTGCTCACAGGCCTAGGACTCTAGCTTCCTGTGGGTCTGCATCTTCTTCCTCCTTGTCAGCCACCTCGTCTTCTTCCTTCTTCCGCCTCCCAGCTCCTCTCCCTGCTTAGGAGGCCTCTCTGTGTGCCAGACACTAGGTGTGTTATCTTATACTTGCTTGGGAGGGACCTTCCCCGGCCCCTCTACGCCCCAGCTCCAGCCCCAGCGCACGGCATCTCCCTCCGTTACAACAGGCTCCTTCCCTTCCCCGCAGCCCCTCAGTTTATCCTTATATACCTTCACCTGCGTGATTATCTGATTAAGATCACCCTCCTCTATTCCTCACAATTGTTTGCTCGGTAAAGTGCCTTGCGGGTAGGAGAACCAAATAAAGCCTCACACAACCTTCAGGATGGTTCCCTTAATAGCCTGCATTTACAGATGAGAAAACTGTAGTTTCCTACAGAGGCTGGTTTTGGAGGGTGTCAGTGGCTTGCCTGAGGTCACTCGGGCGGTAAGGGGCAGGCCAGAACCTGTAACGTTCACCACCCAGTCCCTCGTCATTGCGGCTCTGCAAAGCCTCTCTCATTTCCCCTAAGACTTTACGTGTTTGCACTTGCCCAACATCATTACCCTACAGAAGACACTCGGAGGGTCTCAGGAAGCCTGAATGGGGGAAGTGGACGTTATCCACGTGTATTATGGGTCCTCCTCCCAAGGGACAGCCCAACAGAGTAAGTGCAAAATCTGCTACAAGGTCTTACCGCCGTGGGTGACCACCCAGACCACGATGTTTTTAGTCCAGACCTTTCTGCAGCGTTCCTGACCAGCGGTATTTACTTCCACCAAGAAAGCCGACTTTTAAATGCTAATATTGGGAGAAGGGTGGAGAAGAAGACAGGCAGGAAGAGGAAAAAGAACTAAGGAAGAAGAAGCAAAAAGACAAAAGCCGACAAGATCCTTCGCAGCTGTTGGCGCTTCTCATTAGTCTCAAAGCAAAGTCGTAAAAGAACGGGTGCCTTTTTCTGCACATTACTTTTATTCCTTGTCCCCCAGATTTATTGCCTGCACCAAGTAGCAGTCACCATAAAACTCTTTTCAACAGACTGCTATTTGCATCGCAAAAGCAAGACGATCGGAGAACATATAATCCAGTACAAAGTCAATACGATAGCATCACCAAGCGATTTCTGAGAGGCGGTTTATTTGCATAGAGATACCTGCCGGGCAGAACCAAAATCCCATCTGGGCTCCGTGTCTCGTGTCTCGGTGTGGTGACGGCAGTACAGATGCTCCACCATCACGTCTTTCTTTTAATTTCACAGGCAAGAGGATGCATTGACATCCTTGTGAACCGGAGGAGGAAAAACTCCCAGTCCCATTTCCACCAAGTGAACCATAAACGCTTCGAAAAACATCTTGTGTAAATTCTCTAGCTGAACGTTGCTGAATATTCCCTGCATTTTTGAAAAGTGCTATGTAGATAAAGATATTTCTCTGGAGGATTTACATTTTTCTATCAGTGTAGAATCGCTCTCACTGTCGATCAGCGCTTTCGTGCTTTGCTCTCCATTTTCTGCCGGCCCTAGGGGCTGGAGTACTTGCCGCGGGAGGATGTTTGCTGCAGGAAGAAGTTACTTCCGGTTTCCTCAGCGTTTGCAATGTCTTCCTCTGCCTCCTTTTCCTCAAGCTTTCCAACGTTCATGCTGGCCCCTCCCTGGCTTTCCTTTGGCCTGTTCAGTGTGTCTGGTACTTCCGTCATTTCACTCTTGTCCTCGGCTTTATTTACTGTCTATTCCACCTTAAGGGTGGGTTTTCTTCTGGGACTTGGAACCTTGACCTTTAACTCACCCCCTTGCTGATTCCTCATCCAATCACCTCACAGCAAACTGGCCTGATTTCTCTGGCACCTTTATTTAACCCTGTGTCCAGCTCCTATTTCCCCCTAGGACCATAGGTACTTCTACAGATTTGCGTCCTTGCGATTTATTTTCCAGATTTTTTTTTTTTTTAACTACCATTACATTTTCCCTCCACTTGTCCTGCTGATGCCCTTGACTTGAGAGTCAGGAACGTGTTAGGGTAGCTGGATGGCATTAAACTTGGAATACGAAGGCCTGAGTCCACGTCCTTCCACTGCCATGGTGTAGTGTGGGGACAATCACACCTGGAGTCTGGCATGGCTACGTTAGTTGGGTTCTTTCAGGCTGGAAGGAAGAGGTCATCCCATGCATGACCTGAATGTACGGGTGGCCTCGTGGATACCTGGAGAGTAAGCTCATAGTTGTACTTGATACAAAAGAATCGCCAGTAGCTCAGATCTGGTGTCTTGGTACCAGAAACCTCGGCATCTTCCTCACGTCTCACATCTAAATGTCCCTGCTGAAGGGATCTGCGTGGGTCATTTCTTTACCCTTTATCTTACAACTGCCCAAATGGATAGAATGCAGCTCACTTATCGATCCCTGGTCCAATCAACTGTGATCTGGTAGCACCGTTGATTTAACTCACAAACAAGACGCAACCGGCCACAGTGACTTCACACTAAAAGCACGGCCTGGTACCCGTTCCCCAGGAGGCAGATACAGCCGTGGCCACTGCTTACAGCAGCCTGCCTGGAGGGGGATTTTTGCAACACTAATCTTCACGCTCCCTGAGAAAGAGATCCAGTGGTCAAATGAATTTAGAAACGGTGCATATTACCTCTTCCTATTTAGAAATTCACGGTGTACATTAGTGTATCAAGAGTAGGGAGAAACCCTGCAAGAAACACCTCTACTCGGCTTGAGGCAGCATTTCCCTAGTAAACCGTTTTTTATGTAACATCTTAAGGATACCCAGTGGAAGACACTTTGCCGAGTGCTGGCTTGGATCTCGTGAGCTGTCTAGTGTCATCAGCTGTCACTGTCTCCTAGAGCGGCAGTTCCCAACCCCTGTGCATTAGAACATCTGGGGACATTTGACCAAACAGAGTCAGCCAGTGGTACCCCTGAGATTCTGATTAACTTGGCTTGGGGAGAGGTCTGGAGATCAGAATTTAAATGCTCCCCAGGTACTACAGCTTTAAATGATAATAGTCCTACGTGTCATAGTATAATAAAAGCATTTACTGAACAGATGTTATGTGCCAAGCCCTAAACAAGTGGGACTTAATTTTTTTATTTTATCCTTAAATCAACCCTATCTAATAGATATTGCCACCAATTTAGGAGAAAATTGAAGTTTCCTGAGGCTAAGCAACAAACCCATGGTTGCACAGCTTCTGTGCTACAAGGGTGAGGAATCAGGGCCTTCTGATTTCCGTAACTGAATTCTTGGGTCTACACAACATGCCTCTCCCAGGAATCTTCTCTCTTGGTCTGAAAGTGCCTGTTAATGGTGGGCAGTCAACAAACCGTTGTGGAATGAACAATGCCATGAAGGATCTCCAAGTTCCTTTTCAGCAAAAACATCTCAAAATTCTGCAACTCATGGTTGTGAAAAAGAAATGATAGCAAATACCTAGGGCACTGCATTAGATCAGATCCATGTAAAAACTCGGTATTAATACCCCTTTGTGCTGAAAAGCCCTCCTTAATTAACATGCCACCATTTTTTGGCATCTAGACTTAAATGAACTCCTCCACTTATAGTCTGGTTCTTGTCAAACTAAATGATAACAGCACTTACATATGCAATAAGCTATAAAGCCAATATAAGAAAGAAGTTAGCTCCTAAGGATTGAGGAACTAACGAGCTATCTCGAGATCCTACAGTAGAGCTCTCCTCCCAAGAAAAGTCCTTTGCATCAAAGAGAACGCATTCCACTAAACAGCTTCTCTCACTAGAAATCATCATCCCAGGACCAAATGCTCTTTGCACAAGATGATCAGGAGATATTACAGAGGATTCAGGAATTGGCTGCAGCTAAGAAATTACACACTTCAACCTGAAAACTGTCCAGGATAATTTTCCCACTTTCCCTCAAAACAGGGATGAAAAAAATCCATCACACACAGAAATAAGGCCCTACTCCTGGCGCTCAGGTGTCTGGAATTTACAACGAGATTATTACACCCAGGCTTCTGGGCGCAGAGGCCATTTGGAAGGGCTTGACTGCCACCTTGTGTTCAAAATGTGCATTACCGTTCAAAGTGAGGGCCCACATAACCTGTGCCTGGCTCTAAGCCACTTCTTCCATGACACGAGGGCTTATGACATCTTTTGCCATGCCCCAGTAAGCTAACGGAGGAGGACAGTATTAAAGTGTCTGGCAATAGCCCTTGGTTGGGAATATGGTATTTTGAATGACTGGTTTCTCCAAGGCAACCACACCTGAGTTAATTTGCTTATATGCTCCTAGTTTCAAAAAAGCGAGTATTTTTCTAATTCTCTCTCCATTGACTGTTTCAAAGAAAACTATACTATAACTGCAAGAAAAAACCTAACTCCAGGACTTCGTTCTCTATTTTCTTTTCCACCCAATTTCTCTCTTCTTTTTCCTTCTCTCCCTCCTTCCCTCCCTTCCTTTCTTCCTCCCTTCCTTCCTTTACTTCCTACATTACCTCTCTGTTTAAATTCCTTCACAAAGGAAGCCCTGTATCTAATCCATCTATTACTTATTAGCTGTGTGGCTTTGGGCAAGTTCCTTAACCTTTCTGTTAAACATCCCAAAGAATGGTTTTTACATTTTTTAAAAGATTGGGGGTGGGGACCAACGAATAGTAATATGGGACAGAGAACTCATATGGCCCACAAAGCCCAGTCTCGCCTTCTACCATATGAAGTACACGGGATCATCTATAAGGAGTCTTTAAAACAAATGAAATCTGAGGGCTTCCGTGGTGGCGCAGTGGTTGAGAGTCCGCCTGCTGATGCAGGGGACGCGGGTTCGTGCCCCGGTCCGGGAAGATCCCACATGCCGCGGAGCGGCTGGGCCCGTGAGCCATGGCCGCTGAGCCTGCGCGTCCGGAGCCTGTGCTCCACAAAGGGAGAGGCCACAGCAGTGAGAGGCCCGCGTACCACCAAAAAAAAAAAAAAAAAAAAAAAAAATCTGAATCAAATAAAGCCTTAGAAGCCCGCTGGCAAGCAGTAGAAGGGTGAGTGGAACAAGCTGAAGGGCATCACCCTGGCCCCGTTGTGGCTGCTGCAGTGGGTCTCGGAAGTCCCCCCATCACAGTCTCCCTATTGCTGGGAATGTTGGCTACTAATGGATTAAGGCCGAACTGCCCTCAGCTGAAGAGACCTGCCCTGCCTAAGGAGCCCGCGCAGCGCCCCCACGAGGCCTCTCCTGCTACTGCATTGCAGCGCCATTCCTCCCTCCACCCAAGACTGGGCCCCTTCCTCACAGGTGTTAATCATGAGCCTCTTCCCCAATGAACCACCTGTGTATGAATCTCCATCCCAGAGTCTATTTCCCAGGGAACACGACCTAAGACATCCCTCCACAGTCTATTCCCAGCATAACAGCTAGAGTTAGCCTCTTCAAAGCCTCTTCAAAGTAGGTCGGGTCATTCCTCCTGTTTGAGATCCCTTCAATGACTCCCAACTCATAAGCATCAAAGGACAAAAGCCTTGCCATCTGCACCCCAAGCCCATTGCCTCTTTGACCTCAGCTCCTACTCCTCTGCCCCTCGATCACTCCAGCTACACTGGCTTCCTTGCTGTTCCTCAAACACACCAGGCATCCTCCTGCCTCAAGACCTTGGCACGCACCATCCGGTCTTCCTGGGATGCTCTTTGCTCTGCTGTCTACTTTCCTCCTCCTTTAGCTGCTTTAAATCCTGACTCAAAGGTGACCTCAGCGAGGATTTCCTTATCCTCTACCTAAGTGTGCCCAACTCCACCCCACCCCAGAGCGCCACATCCCTCGTCCCCGTTTTAGTTTTGTCCATACCATGTATCAACATCCAGCACACAATATATTTCCCTTATGTATGTTAATATCTGTGTCCTCCACCGGAACGCAAGGTCCATGAAGGCAAGGACTTTTTTCTGTTCTGCTCACTGCTGTATCCCCAGAACCTAGAGTAGAGATGGTACCCAGTAGTTGCTCCATCAATAGCAAATAATTGAGTGAATAAATGGAGAACTATGGACATGGAATCAGAAGACCTGTGATCTTTAGAGAAGTCCTTTAAACAGCATCTGACTCTTTTCACGTTAAACATGGGAACAATTCTGGGACTTCCCTGGTGGTCCAGTGGTTAAGACTCCACGCTCCCAATGCAGGGGGCGCAGGTTCAATCCCTGTTCAGGGAACTAGATCCAGCAATGAAGATCCCGTGTGCTGCAACTAAGACCTGGAGCAGCCAGATAACTAAATAAATAAACAAATAAATAAATAAATAGAAATGGGAACAATTCTTATGTCATTTTAAAAAGATTATGCAATAGAACATTTGTGAAAGCATCATATGATAAACTGCTAAATAATTGTAGGGTACAATTTTTCCTTAAGCTGAATTCTTCATCAGTGAGCTACTCAATTTGTATAATCTAGAGCTGCCAGATTGCCGGAAAAAAAGTAAGCTTCAGACACAGAAAACCCTGAAAATAGTCCGGTATTCAAATAAATTGTAAAACAATTTATTCCAAGGCCATACTCCACATGTACAAACAATGACATGCACCTCTTCAAAGACTTAATAAAAAGAGCAGTCTTTACATTTTACATTTTATAACAATTTGAAGACCTTCCTTTGCCCCCATCAAAAAAGTCTGATAAAACTGAGTTCCATAAAGTATCTAATGTATTTTCTTGTTTCTGTAAAACATATTGTCTCTTTAAATGTGAAATATGCAAATGTAACATTTTATTATGAAATTGTTCTCAACGTCTGAAATTCTTGATATCTACAGAATCGCATTGCCACATAGTTTTTAAAATGACATAAGAAGGTAAACTGTTGAAATGTTTTTTGAGGCCATTTTTTCAGATGTTTACACCTCTCTGACTAGAAGTGCAACGTGGTCTCGACAGCTCCTTTTATGTGAGCAACCTCAGTGGTTACTCGGCATACTGGACAAAGGACGGCCACAACACCACTCCTTTCAAAATTCATATGTTGTAAGTCTTTTAAAACAATGTTAAGATCTCAAATCAAAGCTATTGCTACAGTGATTCACTAATTTCCTGACAGATATTTTAATAAATATTCCTCAACTCTAGAAAACTGTTCATAATCCTTTAAAGCAGGAGTCAGCAAACATGTTCTGTAAAGGTCCAGATAATAAATATTTTAGATTTCTCAGGTCACTTCTCTGCTGCATATTCTTTTTTTTTTTACAACTCTAAAATATTTTTTTAAAAAATGCTTAGCTCTGCTGTACTCTGTTAATCCCCTACTTAAAAAAATAGAAGCTGCTAGTCTCTAAATTAGACTGCTCAAGTGTTAATAAAATGTAAACTTCACATTTTACAGTAAAATAAATCCATGGTTTCTGACCACTAAATTGAAAGTTCATAGACAATAGGAAATGAAGCCCATTCAAAGAGTGGGGCTGCATTTCAGATATGCTGTTTAATCAATGGCACTTTCTTATGGCTTCTTATTCATTTTGAATTGGATAATTCATGCATGTCTTTACCTTTTGTGTGTGTGTGTCTTTACTTTTTTCATAGGGGAAAAAAATCTCCTCTTGTGACTAATTTAAAGTTTGCAAAATCAAAGACTAGAATACTTCCATGCTAAAAGAGGTAGACGCATACACATAGGTATATGCACTTACAAGCACGTGTGCAGCAAAACCACTATTTGATTTATAAATGCTCTCCACGGCTAAGAAGGAACAAGTGGAAACCAGCTAGAAGGTACACAAAACAGTCCTAAAGGACGTCCTCATTTGTTTTTATCATATGTGGTTGTTACATGTGAGGAAAACATGATTTGCATATGAAATGTGAATATGAACTAATGCAACAGCATGGTTAATTCAGGTTCTTGATGAATATAACCTGGCGTTGACTAAAAAGATACGAGAATTCAGCAGGAGTTGGTTTAGACTCTGATACAGTTAAACAGATCTGTTTATAATACTGTTTAATCTATAACACGGGCCTATAGCTTGGTACTGAGAACCACAACTGTGTGTGTGTGTGTTTGCATGTTTTCCTTTCCTACTACAAACAGTGCTGTGAACAAATCATGGCAAATAAATGAGTTGTGAATTTGCTCAAATATATCATTAACAAGTTGGAAGCCTCCTGAATGACGAGCTCATGGTATTCCATAAAAACATTTACAAATTCTAAAGCTAAGAAAGTTGCAAACTTTGGTATCCCTAAGAAAAAAGCTCAATTACGGCAGTGAGCCCAGGCCCAGTTTCTGAACTATAAAAAGTAAAGTTTTCAGTGCAAAAAGAGTATCTTGATAAATAGCAACGACACAACAATCACATGAAACAGTTAAAGACTATAAAACACATAAGTAATACCCTGAAGGCATGTTTTGGTATTCAAAAAAGGTACTTTGGGGCTAGGAGAAAACAGGCTGTTTTACCTATTTAACTGTGAGGTGAGTCTGGGCGGAGGACCATTTAAACACTCCCTTTTGGCAAAAAGACTCAATACATTTATAGCTCATCATGTTTTTTCTTAAATGGCCACTTCGGGTGTTGCAATACGTGGTCTGCAGCCTGAAGGACAAGGTACATAAATTCTTCTACATCAAAAGAGTAGTTGGTAAACTTCGGATGTTCCCCCAGAGTTGGGTGGTGGCCCTGCAAAAACGAAGCAAAAGACAAATTTGTAAGGTGTTGAGGATGTGGTTTTCTGAACAAGAAGAAAGTTATTTTACTTTGGCCAAAGGAACTACTTTAGTTTATACTCTACATCAGAGGTTGGCAAATTTTTTCAGTAACAGGCCAGATAACATATATTTTCAGCTCCATGGACCACAAAGTCTCCACCACAATTATTCAGCCCTGCCAATGAAGTGCTCAAGCAGCCATAGACAGACAACACATAAACAGAGGAGCAGGACCATGTCCCGGTAAAACTTTATTTATAAAAACAACTGGAGGGCCAGATTTAGCCCACTGGTCTGTAGTTTCCTGATCCCGTCTCTAAATAATTTAATAGGTCTCTCTAGGCCCAAATTTCATGAAGTTCTCTTTTCCACATAAAGAGAGAGAGAGTAATTAATTTCTCCTTTCCCCCAATTTGCAAATATAAAGCACAACAACTCACGATTCCAGAGAAGAACCATTTTATCTTTGGATTGAAGTTCAAAGATAGTTTGTCACATTAACTAGACACTTTAAACCAATTAAAAAGAAAACAGGATGAGTTTTGTCCTGAACTTTACCTTATCTTGAGGAAAGACTTTGCTCTGCCTTCTCCAAGTGATGTAGTGGACGCCTCTCAGCCTGGCCAGGTCCAAATAACAGCGTTCATCTCCACAGTTGTATCTAAGGACACAAGGACATCCACACATGGGGCTTTTGCCTGGGATTGCTGGCCAATTTGCAATTCTCTGGGGAAAAAATTCACCTCCCAAATATGTGCTTACAAAAGGTTTTATAAACGGTAAACAAGAGTGAGAGAGATTCGTGTTCATAGCAGCAGCGTTCACAATAGCTGAAAGGCGCAAATGACCTGAATGTCTACCAACTGATGAATGGATAAATAAAATGTGGTATATCCATACAAGGAATAATTATTGACAATAAAAAGGAATGAGTACAGATCCACGCTACAACATGGATGAACCTTGAAAACATGATGCTAAGTGAAAGAAGCCAGTCAGAAAAGCCCACATATGGTATGATTCCACTTACATGAAATGTCCATAATAGACAAATCTATAGAGACAGAAAGTAGATTCGTGGTTTCCAGGGGCTAGGAGGAGGATGGAATGAGAGTAACTGCTGAAGAGTACTGAGTTTCTTTGGGGGGATAATGAAAATTTTATAAAATTATGGTGGTGGCAGCAATCAGAGAAGAAAAAGAAATAAAAGGAATCCAAATCGGAAAAGAAGAAGTAAAGCTGTCACTGTTTGCAGATGACATGATACTATACATAGAGAATCCCAAAGATGCTACCAGAAAACTACTAGAGCTAATCAATGAACTTGGTAAAGTAGCAGGATACAAAATTAATGCACAGAAATCTCTTGCATTCCTATACACTAATGATGAAAAATCTTAAAGTGAAATTAAGAAAACACTCCCATTTACCATTGCAACAAAAAGAATAAAATATCTAGGAATAAACCTACCTAAGGAGACAAAAGACCTGTATGCAGAAAATTATAAGACACTGATGAAAGAAATTAAAGGTGATACAGATAGATGGAGAGATATACCATGTTCTTGGATTGGAAGAATCAACATTGTGAAAATGACTCTACTACCCAAAGCAATCTACAGATGCAGTGCAATCCCTATCAAACTACCAATGGAATTTTTCACAGAACTGGAACAAAAAATTTCACAATTTGTATGGAAACACAAAAGACCCTGAATAGCCAAAGCAATCTTGAGAACGAAAAATGGAGCTGGAGGAATCAGGCTCCCTGACTTCAGACTATACTTCAAAGCTATGGTAATCAAGACAGTATGGTACTGGCACAAAAACAGAAATATAGATCAATGGAACAGGATAGAAAGCCCAGAGGTAAACCCATGCACATATGGTCACCTTATCTTTGATAAAGGAGGCAACAATATACAGTGGAGAAAAGACAGCCTCTTCAATAAGTGGTGCTGGGAAAACTGGACAGCTACATGTAAAATTATGAGATTAGAACACTCCCTAACACCATACACAAAAATAAGCTCAAAATGGATTAAAGACCTAAATGTAAGGCCAGAAACTATCAAACTCTTAGAGGAAAACATAGGCAGAACACTCTATGACATAAATCACAGCAACATCCTTTTTGACCCACCTCCTAGAGAAATGGAAATAAAAACAAAAATAAACACATGGGACCTAATGAAACTTCAAAGCTTTTGCACAGCAAAGGAAACCATACACAAGACCAAAAGACAACCCTCAGAATGGGAGAAAATATTTGCAAATGAAGCAACTGACAAAGGATTAATCTCCAAAATTTACAAGCAGCTCATGAAGCTCAATAACAAAAAATCAAACAACCCGATCCAAAAATGGGCAGAAAACCCTAAATAGACATTTCTCCAAAGAAGATATACAGACTGCCAACAAACACATGGAAGAATGCTCATCATTAATCATTAGAGAAATGCAAATCAAAACTACAATGAGATATCATCTCACACCAGTCAGAATGGCCATGATCAAAAAATCTAGAAACAATAAATGCTGGAGAGGCTGTGGAGAAAAGGGAACCCTCTTGCACTGTTGGTGGGAATGTAAATTGATACAGCCACTGTGGAGAACAGTATGGAGGTTCCTTAAAAAACTACAAATAGAACTGCCATACCACCCAGCAATCCCACTACTGGGCATATACCCTGAGAAAACCATAATTCAAAAAGAGTCATGTACCAAAATGTTCATTGCAGCTCTATTTACAATAGCCCGGAGATGGAAACAACCTAAGTGTCCATCATCGGATGAATGGATAAAGAAGATGTGGCACATATATACAATGGAATATTACTCAGCCATAAAAAGAAACGAAATTGAGCTATTTGTAATGAGGTGGATAGACCTAGAGTCTGTCATAGAGAGTGAAGTAAGTCAGAAAGAGCAAGATAAATACTGTATGCTAACACATATATATGGAATTTAAGAAAAAGGGAATGTCGTGAGGAGCCTGGGGGTGGGACAGGAGTGGGGACGCAGACCTACTGGGGAGTGGACTTGGGGATGTGGGGAGGGCGGAGGTGGGCTGTGGCAGGGCGAGAGAGAGGCATGGACATGTGTACACTGCCAGGTGTGGGGTGGATGGCTGGTGGGAGGCGGCTGTGTGGCGCGGGGAGATCAGCTTGGCGCTTTGTGACTGCCTGGAGGGGTGGGGTGGGGGGAGTGGGGGGGAGGGAGACGCAGGAGGGAGGAGATGTGGCATCGTGTGTGTATGTGTGGCTGATTCACTTTGTTGTAGGGTGGGGGCTGGCACACCATTGTGGGGCAATTGTACTCCAGTAAAGATGTAAAAAAAAAAAGGGAAGGAAAAAACAAAAAAAGTCTTGAAAGATGTAGTTAAACTGTAGTTCAGACAGGTCACTAGCAACCCCCCACACACCCTTCTCCATTTTAACCGTATGTGGAAGTGTCCCTTTTCTGAATCTCTAGTCAACCCTGGAAAAGAAAAAACTTCCTAATATTTGCCAGTCTGAGAAATGAAAAATAGCATCTTTTTACTATTTTGATCTGTATTCTCTTTTATCATGACTAACAGTGAATGTCTTTTCATATGTCGATTGGCAATTATTGTGCAGTGTTTGTTTAAAAAATAAATAAATAAATAAAACCATTGAATTATACGATTTAAATGAGTGAATTGTACGGTGTGTAAATTATGTCCCAATAAAACTGTTTATAGAAACACACACACACAAAAGAGTGGGAGAGATTATTTTTAAAATATTCCCATAACTAAATTATCTTAACTTTCCAAAAGCAGAATAGGATTAAAGAATGGAGGGGACCTTTATCAATAGGACTGTGAACTTGATATTAACTCCTAATACCCCCATCTTTGTACATATGAACGTGGCCTTGGGGTAGGTAACATAGCCTCCAAAGCAGAAATTGATCCCAGGTCTGTTGACCTTCAAGGCCTGAGATTTCTTAATGACATTTCTTTCCTTCCCTCCTTCCTTCCTTTCTTCCCTCCCTTCTTCTCTGGAAGAAATGAATTGAAATAGAGTCTACAATTATCTGGCTATTTCTCTAACATATATATATTTTTTAATGTTTTTCAGGGTGTTGGAAGTTCATGACAACTTTTTTCTAATTAGTCTATTTAAATGCCAAGTCAAGTCATTTTTAAAATGTGACCATAAAATCAAAATATTTAGATGCAAGGAGGGGAAATCAGGTAACAGTAATCACTATTGATATCCAGAGTGGAATTATTAAAGGAGAGAAGTCCCTGTCTCCATAACCAACCACCGAGTTAACGGAACACTCTGGGAAAATTACTTTCCCCTTGAGGCCTCAGTCTCCCTGTGTATGGAATCAGTGAGCACTAGGCAAAGTGCTGGGCTTGTGTTTTGGAGCTGTGCTCTTCACCAGGCATACAGGTACTCAAACTCTCTATCTCTCTTTTTCTTAATTGTGGTAGAAAACACATGACATAAAATTTACCATCTTAACCATTTATAAGTGTACAGTTCAGGGGTAAGTATACCTTATTGTTATGTGACCAATCTCCAGAATGCTTTCATTTTGCAAAAGTGAAACTGTCCCCATTAAACACTAAGTCCCCATTCACCTCTCCCCCCAGTTCCTGGCAACCACTCTTCTACTTTCTGTCTCTATGAATCTGACTACTCTATGTACCTCATATAAGTGAAATCATACGGTATTTGTGCTTTTGAGAGTGACGTATTTCACTTACCATAATGTCCTCAAGGTTCATCCCTGTCATATAGCATGAGATAGGATTTCTTTATTTTTTTAAGCTGAATAATATTCTATCGGATGTGTGTGTATCACATTTTGTTTATCCATTCAACAGTCAATGGACAACTGAGTTGCCTCCACCTCTTGGCTAATGGAAAAACGCGGCTATGAACATGGGTGGGCAACACACAGGTTCTTTTTTTTTTTTTTGTGGTACGCGGGCCTCTCACTGTTGTGGCCTCTCCCGTTGCGGAGCACAGGCTCCGGACGCGCAGGCCCAGCGGCCATGGCTCACGGGCCCAGCCGCTCCGCGGCATGTGGGATCTTCCCGGACCGGGGCACGAACCCGTGTCCCCTGCATCGGCAGGCGGACTCTCAACCACTGCGCCACCAGGGAAGCCCCAGGTTCTCTTTTAACACAAAAATTACACTGATTGCAGGGAGATGCTTTCAGTTTGACAGGAACACAGACATGCACTCAGAGGAAGGAAACCACAGATTCACATCTCCCGAATCCTGCTGAGATGGGGAAGGAAAGAGATATTTGCTTGCTAAGGGCAATGGCAGGCTGCAGACTTCACATTTTTAGTTTTAGGTCTTTTTTTCTTTTTACATGCCTAGATGATGTGACTTCTTTGTAATGATTAAATATGAAGCCTTTTAATGCTCTGAACAAAAGCCTCAGCTGGCAGAAAAAGCATTATCAGCTGCCTCAATGTAAAACTGTCCCCAAACACTTACAGTTCAAACACAGCAGCCCAGTCCGGAAGGAAAAGTAAATGGGTAAGACCAGCTCCATGCATTCCAATAAATATGTCCGTGTTATGCGTGATCCTTAGCTGATCTAAAAACCCAAGTTCCCTGTGAACATAAAGAACAACAAAAGAACAAAGGGGAGGAGAGGGAAAGTATTAAGTTACGTAAGTTCATGATTCATGGTAACAGCATTTATACGAGTATCTTTCCCAATTTAAAGCACGTTCTGCCATGATACTTTTTTGCCAATTTCAAATCTACTCCAGAAATTAACAACTTACTTAATAACATTTTCTCTAAGTTAAGCTCCCTTTTTTTTAAACTTACATTTCCTTATTTTAGAAGAAAACTTTTATACCTGTCTTAAATGGAAAACCAGTAACTCATGACATGAACAAAACTGTAAAAATAGATATAATGAAACTAAAAAGCATTATTCCAATCTAGGTAGATAACACTGCGAGGCAGAGCTCTGAGCCTGAGGCTTGCTCCCTCTTTATGAAAAATGAAATTAGCAAGCATTAAAGTGATGCTATGATATATTCGTACCAAACTGAAAACTATTTCCTTAAAATCATATAGGAATTTTTACAAAATAAAATAAATTCTTCCTTGTGTGATTTGAGTCATTCGATTGCCATCTGGGTACTCCTAAGACAGTCTTGGATGCCATGAGGGCATTTTCCTGTCTTTGTGGATGTATGAGGGATAAATCCACAATTTTATGCACCTTGGGACTGTAAAAGTAGTCTTTGAATTCAAGACACTAAAAGATGTGCAAACTCTGAACCGAAAGTCAGTGAGGCTGGGAAGAAATGCTGGACAGAGGCTAACACGCTGAATAAACATAATGGAATCCGATCTCCCAGCCCCACCCACTCAAAGTGAAGAAAAATAAATAGGTCCGCTGGCATCTAAGAAGGGAAAGCAAATTTCCTCTTAATCAGCTTCACCTCTTTAAAGAGCTTCCTCTCCCAGCAGAACAGAAACCTCACACTCCGCACAAGGGAAGGGAGACAAAGCCACCAAGTGTGTCTCACACGAGGTACATGTGCCTCAGTTTCCCCAGGAATGCCAACCGATACCGAGGCAAGGAGCGGCATTTGTCCGGGGGAATATATCCGTGGAGTTATTATTTCTGGAAAAGGCCCAAAGGTCAGGACTCACAAACCTCGATGCCGTTAGCTTACTACTGTGTCCCTCAGATTGGCAAGGTCTGAATTTACTGTCACTCTTCCTTCATCGGGGAAACCCCTATGTATTCTTCAAAGCCAGTCAGCGACAGAGCCTCAGAGGTGCCCCCCCCGCCCAGTTCTTTCATCCTGACCCCGGGCCCTCTTCTACCTCCACATTTTTCCTCAGGTGGCAATGAGGGGAGTCACCGTGGCGAAGTGCCACCCGTCCAATAGGAATAGCTTCGCCAACCTCACAAGACTCTCAGAAGAGGGAGATGAGACAGAGCTAGGGAAGCATAAGAGTAAGTCTCAATAAATGACAGCTGTTCTTGCAACTGCTATTTATTCAGATTCAGTGTCTGAGGTCCTCAAGACAAGAGTCATGCTTCCTCCACAACTGCATTCCTACTGCAAAGCCTGGTGACCGGCCCATGGTAGGTACCTGATAAAGATGTGTGGTATAAATGAACAAATGTATAATGAATGAGGTGCAAAACTCCCACACTTACCAACAAATTTAAACCTAGCTGTGTCGGGCACCCTATGCTGGTATATGTATCCTTTTGTTTTTACATAGAAAAAAACTGTTGGGACAACAAGACTATGATTGTGGGTGGGCCAAGGAGGGAGAGAAAAGTTTTCACTTTCTTTTGGAACTTTTCTATACTGCTTGACCTTTTCTACCAAGAACATGTATTATCTTTAGAGTATTATTGTTTTCATGTCAACACGAGTTACCTAGACAGTAAATGATAGGCAGACTCTGTCTTTCCAAGCTGTTTACTTGTATCAGAATTTTAAAAGAAATGTAATATTTGGAAAGATTTTTAGAAGCCTCATATTATTTGATGAACCTCAAATTATTCCCTTAATTATTCCCATATTGTAGGTCAGAAGTTGAAACCCAGCAGCTAGCCGGCAAGTGAAGCCTACAACATTTTTTTTAAATTCGGAATTAGTTGCCGACTTTTAGAAATTCAGAAATTTCAAATGAAAATCAGGATTCATCACTTCTCTTTAAAAAAGGGATGGTGCGGCAGCATCAGGCCCCTCACAGCTGAAGAGCTTCCGGCCCCTAAGCCCGGGGTCCTCACCTGCCCATTTCATTCACCGATGGCGTCCGCTTGTCCCTTCCAGGTCTACATGCGCCAACAACTCCCATTCGCAAAGTCCTTCCTCTCCCCCATTAACTCATCAAAGTCAAAGACGACAGTGTCTGCCCAAGAGTGGGTTATTACTTACTTATACTTATAATCGACAATCTAGACCTCAAATGTAGATACCGTTTTCAGTGCATTTACAAGCTGGGAAAATAAGAGAAACCTTTAGAATTTCTTTTCCTTCCTTCTCTTCTGTTTTACTTACCTTGGAGTCCGCAAATTTTTATTTTTCATATAAAATATTTTTAAAGTATTAAATATCCTTCAGGTCTACTGTGTTTAACCCTTAACTGAGTTCAAGTGCAGGCTCCACGCCTGCATTTTAGGGAGGATACGCTACCTCCCTAAAATTGCACTGCTCTGAGCTGCTATGAGGCTGCGGGGTGACAATTCTTAAGAGCAAAGGGCTTGACACAGAGGCACATGAAGTGTTAGCTATTGTTATTCCAATAGTTAGTCCCTCAACTTTCAACATATATTCGTTGGGTACCTACTTTGTTCCAGAATTTTCTTCCTACCCATCATCTCATTTCAGACAAACCCCTAGTGCTTTGGAACCTCATCCACCAAAAATACTAAATTCCGGGCAGAAAAACTTTCAACATCTCTACGCAGGAAAACAACTATACTTTTAGCGAAGAGAAAACAACTAAGCACGATTAATCGATCATCGAATGCATCGTCATGGTTCTCTATGTCCCTCACAATTCTAATCTTGAAGTAGGGCAGGATTGCATGAACCATCATTTAATGAGAGCATCTGGGTTTTTCTATCTATCCACGAGTCAAGGAAAAGAGAAAGGTGCTTTCTCCTCTGCCTGGGAGCTGCTTCTCCAAGAGACGCCAATCTTGGGAGAAAAGCAGCCAGTTGGGAGCTCTTTGGCTTGGTATTGGAGCTGAATTACCAAATCCCACCTTTGGGCAAGAGCATCCGGGCGATCTGCGGAGCTGGATCCGAAAACGTCGATGGCTGCAGTGTAGCACCCACTGATGCTACCCTTCCACTGGACTTCTTTCCAGCAGCTGATTGCCCCTTCCCGATGGACTGGGAGGCAAGGTGGGTCGGTCTCCTCCAAGGTCAAATTGTGTTAGGGCCGTGGAGCGCTCTGCTGAAGAAGCAGGCTCAGACCCTGACGAACCTGGCTCACCCCTCATTACTCTGCTCATTAGCTGGGTGACCTTGGGCATGTTTTTTAACCTATAAGCCTCAGTGTCCTTGCCCAGAATAGAGAATAATAATAAAATACCTGTATTTTCGGTTTGCTGGGAAAGTTGCCGTACAGGTAATGGGGAGCACATAGCAATATACTTGGTACATAATTGCAGCCAACACCCGTTACCTCTATCAATACATACTATTAATCTGCCTGCTAATGAGGCTTCTCACCTGTCTACCCCAACACTGCATTACGTGATACTTTTATTTCCAGGTGTTTAAAACACACATACGTACACTGTTCATTTCTTCCATCCACACAGCTCACAATCAATGCCTCGTTACACCATACGTTCATGTCCTCCATAATCCATATGCATCTCAAGAGATGCTAACTACATAATTTGGATTAGGCACCCAAATTAATCTGTGTGAAACATTTTCCCCATCAAAACCTGCCCCCAATTTCCCTCCCATCTCAAGTCCACTGAACTGCTTAAGCTAAAAGCCCAGGAGTTCACGCTTGATTCTCACTACCTCTCCCGGCCGTACCTGAGGCTGTAACTGTACATTCCCACACACAAGTATCATAGGCTTTATCTCCAAGATACATCCTGAAACCACTTATTTTGTCATCCCTACTGTCACCCGCTTCATCTAAACTCTTATCAGGGTAACGGCTCTTAATCAATCTCCCCACTCCTACTCTTGCAGCCAGAGTCATTTACAAATAAATAAGTCAGTTTCATCTCTCTGTGTCTTCATTTTCTATTTGCTGCTGTGACAAATTACTACAAACTTATCATCTTAAAACAACACAATTTATCCTCTTATGGTTCTGTAGGATAGAAGTCCTACACAATGAGGTAGAAACCTCACTGGGATGAAATCAAGGTGTAGGCAGAGCTGCACCCCTTCTGGAGTCTCTAGGGGAGAATCCTTGCCTTTTCCAGCTTCTAGAGGCCATCCACATTCGAGCAAACCTTACTATTGCAAGGACATCGTCCAGCCATGCTGTTGTAGGGAGGCTTCCATGGTGATCTCCTTAAGATTAAGTATAATTTATGAATTGATGTTGTTGAAATGAGTCAGGGAGGCTACGAGGTGAACAATTTCTAAGACACCCATGAAAAGGATGGAGACTTTTCCAACTTAATCTGCTGCTGGATGCCACAGTCCTGCCACAGTCCATCAGCCATCTCCCCAAAGAGACTCTCCCATTGTTTTGCTGCTAGTTTGCCCAGAGACAAAAAATTTGGCAATCCATGGCAGCAAAGGCAGGACTCAGCCAGTTTTGTCTCTGTTTCCACACTGAGGTGGTGCGATGAACGTCGACAGTGAGGCAAAGCTCATTCAGCAGTGGATGGTTTGATGACTTGCAGTAGAAATCCAATAAATAAACTGGGCACAGCCATCAGACTTTTCTAAAAGCTAATAATTTCAAATCAAAGCATTTAGTATGATGTGAAAAAAATAAAGCGCATCAGTCATAGGAAGTGAAATTCAATATGACGCTATTAAAAATGCATCCCCAAAACTAACCTCATTTTGGTTGAGGATTTTCCGGTATTCTGTGCTCCGTGCGAGAATGGTGACTCGAATTTTTCCATCCTGTGGAAAAGGCAAAATAATGCTGCGTATGCCCGGACAGATAAATGAACAGATGAACTTAAAATGTGATTTTCACCGAGAGATGAAACTCAATAAGGACACCTTTATGAAACTTTTTTTTTTTTTAGCCTGATTTCTTCACAGTTCTCTCAGGGGATAAAAATGCATCCACTTTAGCCACAGAAGGCAAAAGCCGTTCATCATATTACTTCTTTTTGGTTGGTTGGGTGGATTTGGGGGCAGAGTTTATGTGGGCTGGGTAGGGGTTTGAGGAAGGATGGAGAGATACAGGGAAAAGAAAAGGCAAAGAAAAAGAGAAAAAAACACATTCTTCCACTATCTTTAGTTTATCGAAATTTTCTCGGTTGTTGACATCTGCTTTCAAATCACTCCAGGTCAGAAAACAACCCAGAAAACACTGTCTGCTGATGATCTCCTTTTTCTGCAAAGCTGGTATTGATTTTTATTCGGGATGAAAAGTCAAGACCACCTCAGAACCCATAATGTAGTCATTACCTTGGGACCCTCTTGTGTGATGTTCAGTCTGTGTAGTACATGCTGAGAAAATGCCCGGAATAATCCGGTATTTTGACAGCCAGATATCTAAAATAAAAAAATATTTCCTATTACAATGAATAATATCTGCATTACTATTTAAGATGTTCTCAAGTTGTATGTAAGTGTTATCTTAAAATCCATGAAGAATAAATTCTCTGAATAGGAATGTTAACCACAGATGACATGCTTACCAGAGGGGTATTATAGAACAGCCCGTATCTCATCCGGGGGAGTAAGGAAAAAATAGCTTCTTTAAAACATATCTAAGGATGAAGATATTTTAAAAGGTAAGAGAACACAGTTTGCACCCTTCACACCAAAACAGCACGAATAATTACAGAAAATAATTTAATTAATCTCTGTTTTGCATCAAAATATTTTGCATAGCCAATTATTTCACTCAACTGAAATTCATATTCCTGAAAAAGCTATGAACAAAAGGTTTTAAAAGCTACGTGGTTAATAACCATGATGATTCTAGTTATTACAAATGAAACTGAGTTAGAAATCAATGGTAATAGCTCATAGAAACTCAGATTAAATATCTGATGAGTGAGTCATCTGTAATGACAGTTATTTACAGACATTTCAGTAAAGTTTCCAGTACCCTTTTGGAATCATAAGTTTTCAAATGTATAACATCATAATCAGTAAATGCTTTCCATGTATCGGAGAACAGGTCACCATATCCGTAGGAGCTCTGAAAATGGAAACAAAGTAAGTTAGGGAATTTGGCTAAACTTGGCTTTTCAAAAATGTGAGAAAATACCTGAATTAGCTTCTTAGTATTAAGAACCAGCAATCCAAAATAAGCTCATAAAACCCATAGAAAAAAAATGGATTTTCATCTTGGGCCTGAGCAAGTCCCTAATCTGATGTAGTATCATCAGAAATAATCACCACAATTATAATCTTAGCTTTCCATCCCAGCCCTTTTTATTCTCATGTCCTTAAAATTGCAGTCATTGTGGGGGGTTTTCCCCCGTGAATTTTCTATCCAAATCACAGATACACACAACACATATGTACACCACCTTTTGTACACCCTGTGATATGCTCAGGGAGCAAAACCCATCAGAGCAGACAGAATACACTTTTGGAAAGAAATCTGAGAGCAAGAAAATGCCTTGAAAGTTTTAACATTAAAAACATAATGGGGGCTTCCCTGGTGGCGCAGTGGTTGAGAATCTGCCTGCCAATGCAGGGGACATGGGCTCGAGCCCTGGTCTGGGAAGATCCCACATGCTGCGGAGCAACTAGGCCCGTGAGCCACAACTACTGAGCCTGTGCGTCTGGAGCCTGTGCTCCGCAACAAGAGACGCCACGATAAGTGAGAGGCGCGCGCACCGTGATGAAGAGTGGCCCCAGCTTGCCACAACTAGACAAAGCCCTCGCACAGAAACGAAGAGCCAACACAGCCAGAAATAAATTAATTAATTAATAGAAAAAAAACTGATTAGACCCTTTGTAAGTTTATTTTTTAAAAAAACATATATTGTAAAGCAATTATACCCCAATAAAGATGTTTAAAAAAAAAAAAAAAAAAAAAAAAAACATAATGAATGTAACTCTAGGAAATGATGTCCCTATTGATTAATGAATAACATAATTCCCCATTGACATTAACGAGTAATACTAATATACTTTTAAATTTTATTTATTTATTTATTTATTGGCTGCGTTGGGTTTTCATTGCTGCACATGGGCTTTCTCTAGTTGCAGCAAGCAGGGGCTACTCTTCGTTGCGGTGCGTGGGCTTCTCATTGTGGTGGCTTCTCTTGTTGCGGATCACGGGCTCTAGGCACGCGGGCTTCAGTAGTTGTGGCACATGGGCTCAGTAGTTGTGGCGCAGGGGCTTTGTAGTTCCACGGCATGTGGGATCTTCCCAGACCAGTGCTCGAACCCGTGTCCCCTGCATTGGCAGGCGGATTCTTAACCACTGTGCCACCAGGGAAGTCCCAATAATAATAACATTAATAGTATCCTGCATACTTCCTACATCTCAGGCACTGTTCTAAGAACTTGACATTATTAACACATTAAACCACCCCACTAACTTAATGAGCGAGGGAATACCATTATCCCCATTTTAAAGATGAGGAAACTGAGACAAAGTTTAAGTAATTTGCCTCAACTGTAGAACTGCTGCGTTTACAGGGCTGGGATTAAATCCAGTCTCTTTGGTTCCAGACTCCATGCTTGTAACCTCTACATGGCAGTTGCCTTTCGATGAGAATCAGTTTTTTCTGGCACATTTACCAAACGCATTTCATTTCTGAAAAGTAGAAATTAATTACGTGCTCCATCAGCTGAAGGAAGGAGGTCCATTTATTTCGAAATGGTAGAACTTAGATGGAAAAATTCAGCCGAAAGAAGTAAGAAATACGTATTGTAGGGTTACATTCAAGGTCTACAGTTGGTTATACATGGCATTCATTATGTTCATGTCTTTTTACCTTTACAGCATTCTTTTTTTTCAGATTTTGAAAATTTTATGTTGCACATATTAGAGTTATTTCAAAGTTATTGAGAACTGTTAGATGTGGTGATAAAAAATAAAAATTCTTTCCTTCGATGTTTCTCCAGTGCTGTTCTAATAAAGGCCCTTCTCAACACCATCAAAAATTGAATATCCCAGTTTTGGTTCAATAATAAATAAAGGACAATTAAAAGAAGTGATTCTAGACAGTTTCCTGAGAAAAAAATACTTGGGATAAAATAAGATACCTTTGAAAGGAAAATTTAATAATAAAATAAAGTAATCCTGACTGGTCCCTTTTCAGAGAAATCATGTAGTATTCAGTAATAACCACCTCTAGAAGCTTCTTCTCTAGAAGCCCCTGAAATTCAAATTATCTGCCACAGGCGAAGGACGGGTTTCCCAGTCTTACAATGAAGAATATCTGGATATTCTTAAAGATGACATAAAATTTCCTGTTGTGTACATCTCAAACTTGAACAGCCTATGACTTAGAAATGCCAGTTATAGGAATCTGCCCTGCAGAAACGCTAGGATGACTATGTAAAGACATATGTATATGAAAAGGATGTTCAGGACAGCATTTCCGTAAAGAGCAAAGAACTGGAAACAAATTAAATGTGATCAGGGTGGGGACAGAGGTAAATACACACATTAAGGCTTCCAGCAAACATCCATGACATCCAGCAAATGGAATAGCATGCAACCACTAAAGAAATGATAATCCTACATGTGCTGACTTGGAAAGACGCCCACCATATAATATTAAGTTACCAACATAAGAGAACACATTTTATTTTCTATAAGGATATAAACATATCCTTATACAAATTTCACATAGTATATATATATCCTTATATAAATCCTTACCTAAATGTTGTAAAAGGATATATTTACACTTATTAAAATAAAGTCTCCCAAGGGACTCTCACACGTTAACCGCAGTTACCTTCAAGGGAAATGGAATTGGAGAAGACAAAGGAGAATTTTTTTTTAACTTTACATACATCTGTGTTGTTTGAACTCATTATAACCTGGTCTTACTTGCATAATTAAAAATGGCAATAATAAAGCTATACTACTGTTCTTTGTGTGCAAGCCTGCTGTGCCCAGAAATGCGTCTGCAGGAGTGTCCCTCATTGCATATGGCTCGAGGGTGGAGGCCCTGCCTAATCCTGCCGAGGAAGCCACGTGCCTGAAGGGCAGCCAGACTGCTGAGCTTTCTGTGGACGAGAGGGGGAGGCCTCAGAGGCTTCCTTTTGGGACAGTTCATAAAATGTCACTAGGGTCTGACCTGCGGCCACTGCCACCTCCCTGCTCTTCCCCTGGGCGCACAGCTCGTCCGAGGCCTCCAGGACTGGTTCTGTGGCAACACCGTCCACCGTGGGGGTTTTGAAGCACCGTCAGCCTCCGGGAGGCAGGGTTGCTTCCTTCAGTGCCTCACCAGACAAAGAGAACCGGTCGGCGGCCACACAACACCTCACCACCATCCCCATCCAACCTACAGGATTCTGTGGGCCTCAGTTCTGGAACAAACTGGCCCTCGCCTGTCCTGAGACCCTGACTGAGCAACTAGCAAAGGCCTCTCTGACCAAGAAAACAGGTTTAAAATGGACGCACAGAGAGGGGCAGAGGAGGGAGGTCACACCAGGCAGGCCAACCTGCTCGGCTAAAAGCATCCTGCACGTGCAGGGCAGTCGAGGTCAGGCTGCACTAACATCACACACCCAGTAAACTGAGCAACCAGGGAGCCCTGTGGTGGCCATGCGTTCTCTTCACTCCACCCCAGCAGGCACCAAGAAGGGGGAGTTTGTAGAAGCTGGCTCGGTTTAACTCAATCCACTAGAGGAAGCCACGGAAAAGCATGCAACAAGATACAAGGAAGCTTCTGGAAAACTTTCCATCAACTTAACAAGTTCTGCAGGGAAGGACAGGGAGGCGATACAGCACTGTGGCTGCAGGGCACAGGTCTGGGGGCAGACTGCCTGGACGGGCACCCTTGTCTCAACCCCTGGCTGACTGTGTCATCCTAGAGACACGGCCTGCCACTCAGCTTCCTCATCTGTAAAACAAAGGAACAAAAACCCTCGTCCACGGAGGGTTGTGCGCATTAAATGAGAGCTGCCCATAGCTGGTAACGTGGCCTGGAAGCCACAGTCTTACGCAAAAAGAGGAAAGGAAAGGAACTCCTGATCCCTTTGCTCCCTGAAACATTGCCAAGAAATGGAACTGAGGTGGCAGCAAAACTGGAACACAAGAGGGAAACGCAAATCCGTACAAAGAAGGAGACTAAAAGGGAGCGTTAGCATGTCAGGAATATCAGAACCCATTCCCATCAATCAGACATGAAGTCAAACTACTACAGGCCTAGGGAGCCATGGTCATGAAAACCTCTCCACACAGCTCTGCTACCAGCCTCCTACCAGCAAAACGAGCATTAGCAAAATCAGTTGCCCTTCTGCACAAGAACCTGGCGTTCAGTTGATGCTCTAGCTCTGCTCTCTGGAGACAAGACAGTGCGTCTCCCCTATGCTCTAGGTAGCACTGTTTATAATTATAAAAGACCCCCGATGGGTCCACTGCATGTGGACTGGGAAAGAGTACAAGGACTCCTGTAACTGGTTGTGTCTCTCAGGATCCTGGGGGCTTGGCCAACGCAGTTGTTCCAGAAGATATTGGCCCCCATGGGATCTATACCTGCCCCAGGTGGATCCCGTCTCCTTGCATCTGAACTGTGCTATGTGGGCTGCTAGGACTCCCCGGAAGCAATGTCTGATGCTGCCCTGCCAGCAAGCCATGGTTGCCCTGCACTAGCCTTCCGAACAGACTCAGGACAAGAAGGGGGCCTATAAGCACCCTGGGTGTTGGAATGTCTGGCTGACCCTGAGGTGAGTTCTCCGTGGGTGTTCTCACTGCCCAGGTTAGGCAGCCTTTTTCGTGTACACTATACACCACGTGTTCTCCTGCCCACTGTCGCTGTCATGGTTCACACTCAGAGCCCATGTGCTGTGGACCAGGCATTGTGACTGTTCGCACACGGTGCGCTTCAGCCTCAGAACGACACTGCAGTAACCCCTGTGAGGGCACTGGGGCAGCTCCCTGGGGCTACCTGGGACGGTGGAGGGGCCAGCTCTAGGGAAAAGCAGGGGAAAGGCAGGCAAAGAGAGAGAGGAAGGAAGGAAAGACTGTGCTAAAAACAAATAAGCCCACAGCAGGTGGGATTCAACATGTGTATCTATGTGCAGATACACATGGCACAACCTGGCATAAAGCAGGAACTAACAAGGAAGCTGCAATGAAGCAAAACGGATGGTAATTACAAGAGGCCAAACTGTAAACAGAGGCAAGCTCTCCTCTCATGGGTCATGCGGGGAGTCACGGAGGTTAAGTGAATGACAGTCATTTACGCCCATCTCAGAGGAAACTTGAGCTCCGCCTGCCCAAAGGGGGAAAGAAATCTTCTACAACCTCATTCTAAAATTCCAGGAATAAAGGTATATGCATACACCTGAATCTGCCCATATATTATACCTACATGTAAATTCAGCCACACAGAGGCGTTCACACACAACTGCGCACACATGGATGTATGTCTGTACGTGAGTATATGTAAATGTGTGTGTCTTAGAAAATTCCACTACACAAGATCAGAGTCACACAGGTATTAAGCAAGGCAAAGACAGCGCTGAAGCAGGGAGCCTGTTTTTACTTACTGTGTCCCACATCACAACGTGCACATCTGTGCTGAAGGAATTATTAATGTGCTGAGTAATATAAAGATTGATGAAATCACAGAAGTGGTGATACATGTTAACACCTAGGATTGGGAAAAAGAAATCCATGTTAATTAACCCCAAAGAACAAATGAGTACACAATTTTTATTCTACCCCATCTACTTATGGTATGATAGACTTGTAGCTGGAACCGGTGGGGGGAAAATTAAGACTTTTTCCGAACCTAAAATGATCAGCACACAGGAAGTTCTCAGTTGACAGACTGACTGTGTTCAAAAATTCACTTTCAAATTGGAAATTAGGAATAAAGTTTCCCATATACGCTAAGAAACAAATGATCATTACGTTCCCAGAAAAAACAACAGAAGCCTATTTAACTCAATATGGGGTAGAACTATAGAACCGTGAAGATTAATCACTATGTTTATGATCATTTATTGTTTTTAAATCAATTGACACCTGGTCATCATGGAAGTATTGACAACGATGGCACTATTAACGTTTTGGTATTTTTCATTCCTGTCTCTTTTTCTCCTATTTAATCACTACTTATATTGCTTCTCGGGAAAACATTAACAAACTATCATTGAAAAGAGCCGAATGTCTCAGGTCCTAATTAAAAGAGCATAAACTCTGGAGTCAGAAGAACTGAGTCGAATTATGAGCAAGTACTCAGGCAAGTTTGTAAATTCCAAAGCTTGAGCTTTCCTACCAGAAATAGGAAATCAATATACTTAGGTGCCAGCTTTTAGGTAATGTACCTAAAGTACCCAGCCCAGCGCCTGGCACAAAGTGAAAACTTAGCGAAGACCAGCTGGATCCTGCTGGGTCAGAGGAAGGGAGAGGGCAGTGATGCTATTTTTAAGTTCCTAAGTCCAGCATTCATAAGAAACTGAACATTTTCTCAATCTCTCTCTCTCTCTTTCTCTCTCTCTCTCTCTCTCTCTCTCTGTCTTCCGCCCTCTCTCTCTCCCCTTTCTCTTTCCCTCTCCACTTAGGTATGGAGGACCCAGTATTCAACCTGGAAATGTACAAATCTAAATGGGATAAAATTCCAAGAACTAACATTTAAAATATGCACTTTAAAGAAGGGAAAATGTTGATTAAAAGAAAAACAGTGACTCTCAAAAGCAGAAATCATAAAATATTCTGACTTCATGCCTAGAGCGAATAATAACGTTGTGTGCCAGAAAATAAGAGTAAAAAGGACTCCATTTATGAAAGTCAGGTCATTATACTACACACCTTTAACGTATAAAGTGCTGGATGTCAATTATATCTCAACAAGGACAAGAAAAAGGAAAATAATACTCCATTCTTTGTAGACTGGTATCTTAGATGAATGTTTAGAGGGACTTTTCTCTTTCACCCAGAAAAATCTTGCCAAAGACATATTTTCAAATAAATAAGAAAAAGAAAGTTCTACGGCGACCCATCCCCTTTTCCCAGGTTAGCACACAGCACACTTTAGCTGTCTCATGAATCGTTCAGCAAGTTTATAACATTTATTGAAGGATGCTGAATGCACAAGATAGCACTTGGTAGCAGGAGGATTTATAAAAGAGGGAGAAAACACAGGCTCTGTCCTCAAGAAATGGGCCCCAAACGAGTCTTGTTCTGCGGAATACTCATTCTCTCAAGGTAAGAGTTAATATGAAAAGCAACACTGCATGACAGCATAAGGCAGAAGAAAAAGGCAGAGTTATGAATATAGGAAAGAAATGACACATGTCTACCCTGGCCTATTGTTCCCACTTTACATCCTTTATTGCATAAGTAGCTACATAAATTTAACTGTTCGCACATGTTCAACCCATTTTCAGGCAGATCAGTGTTTTCTTTGCCCCATTTTAATCTGCATATTTTAAAACTGAGTCAGGACCTTGAACACAGCAGTTTTACCTGCTCTCATTTCCAAAACCTAAACTTGTCTGATTTCTGAACCTCATACTTTGGAATATATCACTTAGGACTTCAGAAGGCAGAGCACATTAAAAATATGATCAATAAATTAGAGGAATTCTGAAATATTTGTGACAGGCGGCTCTCTGTATTTCACCTTGAGCCCAGCCTCTCATGAATTTGGATGTGGTGTGGCATAGAAACCTCCATCTCTTGTAATGAGAGAGATAACGGAGTACGATTTGTGTTGCTCCCCTCGAGGGCAATGAGTTCACAGAGCATAAGCTGCGCTTGCATGTGGAGAATGAGAAGCTATAAACTTAAGTAGGAAAATAATTTTAACTTTTTTTTTCAAGAATATATGGCAGGGCTTCCCTGGTGGCGCAGTGGTTGAGAGTCCGCCTGCTGACGCAGGGGACACGGGTTCGTGCCCTGGTCCGGGAGGATCCCACATGCCGCGGAGCGGCTGGGCCCGTGAGCCATGGTCGCTGAGCCTGCGCATCCGGAGCCTGTGCTCCGCAACGGGAGAGGCCACAACAGTGAGATGCCCGCATACCGCAAAAAAAAAAAAAAGAATATATGGCAGAGCTAACTTCCAAAAGAATTTTAAGTTAACTTTAGTCATGGAGATGATACCAGAAAGTTTGCCAGAAGAGGTCATGGGCCTTCCTTTCCCACCTGCACTATATACATGGCTTTTAATTTTTAAAGAGTTCTACTGAAGCACCAGCTAAATCGAGCGATTAAAGAAACCACATGAGGTAAATGTAGTTACAAAAGGGGTACCCAGTCTTTCTCCTCTCATCTTTTGATTTTGATTGAGTCATTTGATATCAATGTGAAAGTTTCTTCTAGCATGCCAAAAATATAAAACAGTGGGAAGTTCAAATTAGTTCACTTCTTCACAAGAAGAAAGCAAAAAGCAAATCTATTGTTTAATGTCACATTGCTTGCCCCCAAATTATAGGAATATATATATCAAAAAAAGGAACAAAACCACATTAACCAATAAATACATAACAGACAAATTAACTTCTCACCTGCATCTAATTTCATGAAGTAGGTTGGTTTCTCAATAACAATGTCACACTTAGCATCTTCTACTGGTCTGAAGTTGAGCTGCGTATAGCTTTGTAGCTCAGCAAACCTGGAATTAAGAATCAAGAGATACTTTCAAAGGGATCCTCCTGGACTTCCTACTGAAACCTTGTAACTTAGGATCTTTTCATTAAGCAGATTTTATTTCTAGAAAACACTCTTATAAAGACATGTGGAATTCTCAAGCTTACTAACATTTATGCAACTTGATATCAATCTTAATGTTGAGACTAAAAGCAAAAACGATTTTAAATTTCAGCCTAATGTGCAAGACCAACCGGGAACTTTGCTGACAAAGAAAACATTTACACCTAGAGTTGACCAAAAAACTCTACCAGTAAAGTGGGAAGATTTAAAAAGGTTTCTTGCGGTCTGACGAGGCTCAGAAGTAACACTGACCCAGAGAACTTTCTTGGATTCTGAGAAACATGGCATTCCTAGAATTACCAAGTGCCTAGGAAAAACAGCAGACTGCTGTGCTTCCCAGAGGAAAGGAAAGTCTGTTTCTCGGAAAACAACTTTGGAAGCCACTTGGTACAATTTTCTTTCATACAAAAGAAGACAATCACAAGTTAACCTAAAGATTGCTGTAACTCTTCCATCTTTGAGACCATGTCTGAGGTAAGACCAATATCAAATAGAGCCTTTTAAAACACACATAATGCTGAAATATTTATTGTAGTGGCTTCAAAATCAGGTCCACAAATTCTGTGATACTTCTTCCTTCAGGAGGTAGAGATGAATATCCTCCCCTGGCGGGTGAGTTGGACTTAGTGATTCACTTCTTTTTTTTTTTTTTAATTTATTTATTTTTGGCTGCACTGGGTCTTTGTTGCTGCTGCTCACGGGCTTTCTCTAGTTGTGGCGAGTGGGGGCTACTCTCTGTTGCGGTGCACAGACTTCTCATGTGGCGGCTCCTCTTGTTGCAGAGCACAGGCTCTAGGCGCGCGGGCTTCAGTAGTCGTGGCTCGTAGGCTCAGTAGTTGTGGCTCGCGAACTCTAGAGCGCAGGCTCAGTAGTTGCGGCGCACGGGCTTAGTTGCTCCGCGGCATGTGGCATCTTCCCAGACCAGGGCTTGAACCCATGTCCCCTGTATTGGCAGGTGGATTCTTAACCACTGCGCCATCAGGGCAGCCCTAGTGATTCACTTCTAATGAGCAGAATATGGCAGAAGTGATGGTGGTCACTTCCTAGATTAGGATATACAAAGATCGAGGCCTCCATCTTGGGACATGCTTGTGCTCTCTCTCTCTCTCTCTCTCTCTCTCTCTCTCTCTCTCTTTTTCCCTCTCGCTCTCTCTCTTTCTCAGACAACATGCTCTTGGGGAAGCTGGCTGCCATGCTGTCAGTAGCCCTACGGAGAGGTGCATATGGTAAAGAAATGACACCTCTGGCCAACAGCCAGACAAGAAAACCCACAGATGACATGCGAGCTTAGGAAGCAGATTCTGCAGGCCCAGCGGAGCCTAGAGAGGGCCACAGCCCTGGTCAAGAGCTTGACTGCAGCCTCCTCGGAGACCCTGGCCACAGCCACCCGGCTAAGCTGCCTCCAAATCCTGGCTATCAGAAACTTCGTGAGATAATAAATGTTTATCGTTTTAAGCTGCTAAACGTCTGAGTAATTTATTACACAGCAATAACGAATACAAATACACCCTAGGGAGCTATCATGATATCAAAAGGTAGCGGGAAGCAAATATCAAACATTTATTTTGGATCTCAGATATCAAAGTGTGCTAGGAATCAAAACACCCATGAGAAAACAGGAACTCCTACTGCAAAAGTCTGTTAAGTCAAGTAAGATCCTGCTTTGCAGAGGGTATAATGATCGACTGTTATCCTGAATGGCTTACTTAGCATGAATGTTTTTGTTTTGTTTTTTGCAGTACGCAGGCCTCTCACTGTTGTGGCCTCTCCCGTTGCGGACGCACAGGCTCAGCAGCCATGGCTCACGGGCCCAGCCGCTCCGCGGCATGTGGGATCTTCCCGGACCGGGGCACGAACCCGTGTCCCCTGCATCGGCAGGCGGACTCCCAACCACTGCGCCACCAGGGAAGTCCTAGCATGAATGTTTGACCTCAAAAATGAACTCTCTTTGACATAAATCATAGCAATATTTTTTTTGATCTGTTTCCTAAAGCAAAGGAAATAAAAGCAAAAATAAACAAATAGGACCTAAGTAAACTTTTTTTTTTTTTTTTGGCCACTCCAAGTGGTGCGGCATGTGGGAACTTAGTTCCCTGACCAGGAATCAAACCCGTATCCCCTGCAGTGGAAGCATGGAGTCTTAACCACTGGGCTACCAGGGAAGTCCCAGGACCTAAGTAAACTTAAAAGTAGTTGTAAGCAAAGGAAACAGTTGACGAAATGAAAAGACAACCTACAGAATGGGAGACTATATTTGCAAATGATATGACAGATAAGAGGTTAATATCCAAAATATGTAAAGAGCTCATACAATTCAACATCAAAAAAACAAACAACTCCATTAAAAGATGGGCAAAAGAACTGAGTAGACATTTTTCCAAAGAAGACATGCAGAGAGCCAACAGGCACATGAAAAGATGCTCAACATCGCTAATCATTAGGGAAATGCAAATCAAAACCACACCTGTCAGAATAGCTATCACCAAAAAAACACAAATAACAAATGTTGGCAAGGATCTGGAGCAAAGGGAACCCTCATACACCATTGCCGGGAACGTAAACTGGTGCAGCAGTTACCAATGGGGAGAGGGAATTGCGGAGGGGCAAGACAGGGGTAGGGGATTAAGAGGTCCATACAATTAGGTATAAAATAAATAAGCTACAAGGATATATTGTACAACAGAGGGAATACAGCCTAAGAGGTTCAAACAATTAGGTATAAAATAAATAAGCTACAAGGATATATTGTACAACAGAGGGAATACAGCCAATATTTTATAGTACCTATGAATGGAGCATAACCTTTAAAAACTGTGAATCCCTATGTTACATACCTGAAACTTACATAATATTGTACATCAACAATACCTCAATAAAAAGAAAAAAATGAACATTATATGAGTGTCCTGTGTGACGGTAAAGGAGAGCATGACAATTTCTAGGATGACAGAACAGTTCTGTAGCATGATTGTAATAGTGGTTACATGTACCTAAGCATATGATACAAATTTTATAGAGCTATACATCCCCCTAAAAAATAAAGAATGCATGTAAGCATTGATGAAATCCAAATGTGTTTAGTTAATAATATTGTACCAATGTCAATTTCCTGGTTTGCATCATTGTGCTATGGTTATGTAAGATGTTATCATTAGAGGAAGCTGTGGTAAGGGTACAATGGAAACTCCTTGTACTATTTTTAAACTTCTTGTTTTTGTTTTTTGCGGTGCACGGGCCTCTCACTGTTGTGGCCTCTCCCGTTGCGGAGCACAGGCTCCGGACGCGCAGGCTCAGCGGCCATGGCTCACGGGCCCAGCCACTCCGCGGCATGTGGGATCCTCCCGGACTGGGGCACAAACCCGTGTCCCCTGCATCGGCAGGCGGACTCTCAACCACTGCGCCACCAGGGAAGCCCCTTTTTAAACTTCTTGTACCATCTTTAAACTATTTTTAAATGTCTACAAATCTCAAGTTATCTTAAAATAAAAAGCTTTTAAAGTACCCTAATTCTTTAATATCTAAAGATGGTAAATTTCTTGATAGAACTAGTTAAGTATTCAAAATGTTTTAAATCAAAATGTGTTCTCCAATCAAAAAGCTTCTCAAAGGTGCTTAAAGTCAGGGTAGTGTTTAACTTTGGAAAGGAGGATGGAGGTTGTGTCTGGAAGGGAACCTGGGTGGATGATGGTCTATTTTTGACCCAGGCAAGAGTTACTCAAGTAGGTTCACTTTTTCATAATCCAAACTGTACATTTCTCTATATGCTTGGTATGTACTTCAGTAAATGTATGTTTTTTAAAAATGTTTCCCAAAACACATGCAGAAATTATGAGTTAAAAAAATTCAGTTTTGAACTTTTTTCTTTCATTAGCAAATAGTAAGTACTATATCATACTTCCGAATATTTTATAAATATATATTTAATTCGGATACAACTGATGATTCACTCTGGAGCCACCACTCCCCAGAAGCTCAGGCCAAATTATCTACAAATAGAGTAATAGAGTAACATTTTCCATTTGAGAAGACAAATATTTCAGAAACATATTTTCCAAAAAAAAAAATCTTACCAAGACTGCAAAGGGCTTTTGCGCTGGCCTTGAGACATCAACGTACGAATGTCAAGTTTACAGTGTCCTCCAATTTCCCCGCTCTGGAAAAAATCTTCCTTAAATCTGGTGTACAACAAAAAATTAAGTTAAGTTTGGAAAATTTTTTCATGACTCTGACACGTGGGTTGTAACTAAAGTGGTTTGCCAATTTCCAAAATCAGTTTTTCATTAGAAGTTAACTCTTTATAATAGAATATTTCAAACATACACAAAAGTAGCAAAATGGTATAAGGAATCTAATGTACCCATCACCCAGTTTCATAATGATCAACTCATTATGACCAATGTGGGTCATTCATCCCCTCCCCCATTCCCCAACCTCATCACCATATTATTAGGAAGCAAATCCAAGGCTTGCAAATCCTGAAACTGCAAATATTTCAGGATTTCCCTTAGATTTTAACATCTCCCACTGAAGTACCTGTCGTGGTTTCTCTTGATGTTTCTTAAATCAAGGTAGAGATTGGTCGCTCTGCAGTACTGAAGGTAACGGGAACACACTAGACTTGAGTCATTCTGAAATAAGGTTGAGAAATAAGAAAAAAATAACTGCGATTATTAACAATTCCAGGACAGACCGGACTTGTCTGACATCATGCTGACAGCATGTTGCCTTCAGGTTCCAACCACACGATGTGATGAAAAGTGCTTCCCGAAGACCACTTGTTTTCCCCGGCAGACACTGGCCAAGCATACTTTTACCAATTTGCACACTTTTAGGTTACTACGACGCACGCTTAAATGTTCTATCACCTTCAAACTTTAGAGAGTCAGCAGCTGTATTTGTGGTTCATTTCACCCTCCTGGAAAAAAAATAATGCACTCAGAACCCTCACTAACCCCACAGCTATGTGAAAAAGCATTTTCCAAAGACCAGCCAAAGGAAACAAGGAAGAATGCACCCGTCAGAGTCATTAAAATGCAAGGCAGGAAAGGCAGTTTGCCAATTTGAATTAGAGGTACTTTCTGCAAACCTTAAAACCTGTGAGAGTCTCTGTCTCCACGGCAGCGTGAGAGCCATGTTTTCTAACTCACTGAGGTAAAGGAGTTTTTGTTTGTTTTTGGTTTTTTTTTACTAATTTTTATTTTGGGCTGCATTGGGTCTTCGTTGCTGCGCAGGCTCTCTCTCGTTGCGGTGAGCAGGGGCTACTCTTCATTGCAGTGCGCAGGCTTCTCATTGAGGTGGCCTCTTCCATTGCGGAGCACGGGCTCTAGGTGCACGGACTTCAGTAGTTGTGGCTCGCGGGCTCTACAGCGCAGGCTCCGTAGTTGTGGTGCACGGGCTTAGTTGCTCCGTGGCATGTGGGATCTTCCCGGACCAGGGTTTGAACCCGTGTCCCCTGCATTGGCAGGCGGATTCTTAACCACTGTGCCACCAGGGAAGTCCCTGAATGGTGTTTTGGAATCTCGAGTTGGTAAGGGGTCATACCCATAGCACAAAACCTAACAAGGCAGATCTTGGTGAGGAAAGCATTCTGCACACCACCTTGGAAGAGGTGTGCGAGGTGGAGATGGGGCCCTTCCCTGCCCTTTCCACATGAACAGCTAAACTCCAAACAAAGTGTAAAACGTCGTCTGTTAAAGACACCCCTCAGCAGTGCAGGTTAATGCCTTGCCTCCATCTTCTGGTTCAGCCACCTTGCTAGAATCGCTTGAAGTTCTTTCACGTGACACCCTCCAAAAGCACTATACAGCATCTATTCAGTTTTGAAAGCAGTTGGAAGCCATGTCCTCCTTTCAAACACATCAGATAGTTTGAGGCAATTAAAATATTTCTGGGTTTAGAATTATTCCCCCCAACATATACTAAAGAAGATAGGTTGATAAATTACATCTTTATAAATGCCCTTGCAAGTAGTTGGGGACACGTGATACACCCTCACCATGCTGTGTTTATTAGCACTTTGCAGCTTGCAAAACGCTTTTCTGTATGTTTGCTGGCTTGATTCTCACAAACAGTATAGCAGATACGCAGGGCAGGTATTACCGATGCCACTGGACCAGAGAGGGAGGGATTCCTTTCATAGTGCCATCTATCTTGTTTTTATATTATGATCTAACCACTATGAGTGTAGGGGATTAAGAGATACAAATTATTACGTATAAAATAAGCTATAAGGATACCTTGTACAACACAGGGAATATAGCCAATATTTTATAATAACTAAAAATGGAATATAACTTTTAAAAGTGTGACTGTGTGGGCTTCCCTGGTGGCGCAGTGGTTGAGAGTCCGCCTGCCGATGCAGGGGACACGGGTTCGTGCCCCGGTCCGGGAGGATCCCACATGCCGCGGAGCGGCTGGGCCCGTGAGCCATGGCCGCTGAGCCTGCGCGTCCGGAGCCTGTGCTTCGCAACGGGAGAGGCCACGACAGTGAGAGGCCCGCGTACCGCAAAAAAAAAAAAAAAAGTGTGAATGTGAATCACTATATTGTATATCTGTAACTTATATAATATTGTACATCAAGTATGCTCCAATTAACAAATGAATAAATACATACTACGGGTGTTTCTGAATAAACACACTCGTTTATGAAGGGGTTAAACACCCACCATTCCCTTCGGCTGGCAGAGCACATGGAGTTCCTCCAGCCGCTCTCCAGAATACCCAAAGTCAGCTTGCTTCCAGAATATTTCCTGGGCTGATTCAAGAGTGTCCGTCCTGTTAGAAAACAAAAAATTCTGTGATATTCATCTTTTTACTTTTCCTGGACCTTAAATTTTCTTTCTAAGTGTTAAATTGCTAGAAGTCAGTCATTATTTTTTTTAAGTAAACTATCATAATTTAAAAATCTATCCCTCACCACATGATGTAAGCAAAATAAGTTATTTATAGACTTACTCCCTTATAATAAAAATACAAAATGGAAAGGTATGAAGTTAGGATCATCTGGAACTGAAGACAATGAACTGTTAATTACTGTATTTTCTTTACCCCGTGAACCTTGCGTGTGTTGGAAATACTGATTATACTTAACTCTCTTCTCCAGAACCAAGAGAAACCATCCATTTATCTTCTTAGCATATGCTGGGGGAAAATATTTTCTGTGATCCATACTGTTTTCTCTCTCTGGCAGAGGAAATGAGAGCTATTCCTGTCCCAGTGGGAGACAGTCAAGTTGAACTCATGACTGTGTAAGCAAATTAATATCTAAAGGAATTACTATCTAATACCAAGAGTCTAGCTGGGGATTGGAGCCTCAGCATACACTGCAGAGAAAGTAGACAAAGTACAGGGGAAGAGGTATTCCATCCGGAAACTTACCATCCCATATCCACGTAGGTGCAAACAGGGTAACTAAACCTGAACTCTGGTCTGCAGGACTTCTCATAACCCCAGCAGTACTTTAAATTTTCTAAGTGTTTCTGGAACATAAGAGGTATATGTTTAGACTTGTCTACCTTCTTCTGACATTTAGAGAGGACTCAGATTTTTTTCCATGAAGAAAACAAATTTTTATATAACTTTCACCTTCATGTTTTATAATACTTATTCATGTAATAGAAATATGTAAATTCTAAAAAAAGCAGTCTCAAGTTTCTTAACAACAATTATCCTTAATCACCAACCCCTCCCCCACCAGGCCTGTCCTCCCACCAAAAATCTGGGTTTTAGCTAGACTACCACAGATCATTTGAACTGCCATTTTTTAAACTTAATTAATTTTTAAATGAAATATAGTTGATTTACAGTGTTGTATTAATTACCGCCATACAGCAAAGTGATTCAATTATACATATATATATATATATATATATATATATACCCACAACCTTTTTTTTATTTATTATTTTCCATCATGATTTACCATAGGATACTGAATATGGTTCTCTGCTCTACAGTAAGACCTTATGTATCCATTCTATATATAAAAGCTTACATCTGCTGACCGCAACCTCCCACTCCATCCCTCCCCTAACCTCCTCCCCTGAACTGGAGTTTCTTGAAGTAGCTTAATGAAATCAGTGAGGAAACTGATCCTAAAATCAGTCCCTAGAGAGTCACAAAAATTGGAATTTCTTTCACCAGAAGAATCACAACTAAACCGAAGGGATCAGCAGCTTTACTCATCAATCAAGATCAGCAGAGATCCCGGAAGATGTCACAGCTCTGCAGCCCTTGCGGGATACAGCAGCTGCTGCCGGCCAGGAAGCTTAGGATGCTGTTCTGCGAGGCCCCAGGAGCAGTCCTGATCTGATTCCCAGCCCTGCCTCTCCGCATGCTTCCTGTGCCAGCACCATGGGAAAGGAAATGGCTCACAATGCCCTGCTTTGATCTCTGAGGCCTCTGAGATGTCTGAACGGGCTCCAATCTGAAACCTTTCCAACAACTAAAACAGAAGGAAGGCTGCAGTAATAGTCTTCATTATTTGGAGACAGAGGTGGAGGTGTTATTACCAAAATGAAGTGCTGAGAGATCCTCTGAAGTGCAGATTAAGGAGAGGTGTGAAATTCTCCAGTTACTTTTAACTAGATATTCTTTTCTGCATCAAATCTAATTCACTTCATTTACAGAGTATACAAATAGTATAGGCTGCCTATATATTTCACTAGTGATTTAGATTTAAAATCTCACCTTTGTGAGTGGGACATAATTCTTAGCAAAGTTGAGTCACTAAGAAGCATTAGATGAAATACAGACACTGATTGACCCACAGTTACAACCAAGAGACTGAAGTCTACTTTCAGGTTCAAGTTACAACGAGGAACTAGTGAACCAGCCTAAATTGCTTCCTTTTAAAAATATACAAGGAGAGAATAGTATTTACCTTATAAGGACAATGCGAGTCTTTCTTACAGACCATGGCAATATGCCTATTATTGTGCAAAAAGAAGGGAATATGCTCTTCCGGCAGGCGGAGGCTGGCATAGTTGAACAGAGGGGCACCCAGAATGCCATCAGCCTGGGGAGGAACCTCGTCTTGGCCACTCAGGGGAACTTCATGAAGCAATGCTCCAAAGACAAGCAGCATGAACATAGCAACCTCCAAACCTAAAGGTCGAATTGACAACATCCTCATTAAGACATACCCTTTCAAAGCCAAAGGCTCAAGGGCTAAGCACAGTTACAGTGAACTTCGCTATTTCACTGAATAATGTTCCTTTAGTCTACAAATATTGATTGTGCACTTGTCATTTGCCAGGCACCGTGTTGGGAGCTAGGTATACAGAGGTGAACAAAGCAGGAAGGACCCCTGCTCTCACGGAGCTTACAAGCTAGTGGAGTAGACATAAACAATCAAATAAATAACGGCAGATGATGACAAAGGCTGTGAATCAAATAAACCGAGGGCTGGCAAACTTTTCCTGGAAAGGGCCAGGTAGTAAATATTTTTGGCTTTGCAGGCCAGGCAGTGTTTGAGACAACTCCTCAACAGGGCCTTTATCAGGAAAGCAGCCATAGCTACGCTAGAGGAAAGGGGGCTGTGTTCTAATAAAACTTTATTTACAAAGATGGGAGGAAGACCTTGATAGGACCCTGTCTGAGTAAGTAAGGTAACGTGATACACAACCCAGTACGCTGGTTAAGCATATAGACTTTGAAGCTAGGCCACTGAGGTTTGAGTGTGGCTGCAGCCTAAACTGTTTGACCTTGAGCAAGTTATTTAATCTTTCTGTGTCTCAGCATTTCCATCTGTAAAATGGAAATCAGAATAACCCTTCCCCACAGGGCTGTTGTGAGTTAAATATTGGTAACGTGTCTAGATGTGCCTGGCATGTTAAATGCTACGTTAAGTGTTTATTAAATAAATGTTTAAAGCTACATGGGATGGGGTGGGGTTGCTAAGTAACGTTTGAGCTCAGACCTGCCAGATGAGCAGTGAAAACATGCCAGGAAGAGAGAAGAAAGGAAGTACAATGGTTCCAAGCAAGTGTGTACCTGCTGAATAAAAACTAACAATCCCTGCAGTATGTGAGAATATGCTACTTTTCTAAGTACCAGGATGCAGCAAGGAACGTACAGTTGAAAACTAAACTCCTCAGCGCTCGTGGAGCTTACATTCTAGGGGGTATAATAGCATCTATGGGGACTTCCCTGGTGGTCCAGTGGCTAAGACTCTGTGCTGCCAATGCAGGGGGCCCAGGTTCGATCCCTGGTCACGGAACTAGATCTCACATGCTGCGACTAAGACCCAGCACAGCCCAATAAATAAATAAATAAATAAATATTAAAAAAAATAATAATAACATCTACGTTATTAACAACTAAGACTAAAACTAAGAAAACTCCAGGAGTGAGTTTTCTTAGTCTGCCTCAGGGCTGTGCCCTTAAACTCTCCCTGCCCCGCCTTAGTATTGTGAAAAGAGATGATGGTCACGGCCCTTACTGCATTTCTAACTCACCCTAGAAGGATTAAATCTCTTAGAGCAGATTTCACTTATATTTCACAGATAATAATCGTGCCATTTTGGGTTCACTTTAGTGGTTTCTTTGCTCTATTTTTTTTTAAGTGGTCTTCCCACCAGATGATAGAGCCCTGGTACACATGAGCAGCTCCCCAGCAGGGTCTGCTGTCACTGGAGCACACTGGAAAACCCAGCGTTCAAAATCAGTCTTCACTGACTATGGGCGATGAAGATGGAGCCTTTAGTAATAGACTGCTATGTTCAATCAGGCCTCAAGTCCCAAGGCCAAGTAATCATAACTAAACAGTTGGGACACCAAGAAGAAATCCCTTTCCCCTCTGGAGTGGGAAATACAGTGGCTCTTTTAGGCAACCCTAAAAGGAGTATATTGTTATTTGTTATAAAGCTCACCTGAATTAATATCTTTAGTTGGGACTTTTATCCAACCGTGAGCTGAAAGCAATTTCACAAAAGTTAAAAATACATATTAATAGCAACAGTGACTCTAATTATAATGAAAATATTTACCTCTTTAATCCTGAGAACCACCAAGAAGCTGTTATGATGTTTCAGATATCTAAAATCTGTCAGAAATGAAACATATTACCTTAAAAGGATGTTAAAATAGACTTTCACATCCAGATGATATTTTGAATTAAAGAAAATATTAAGAGAGAAGATAATTTAACAAGATATACCTGTAAGCAGAGGGACTGGCATGTGGTGAGACACGCCTTAAGCAGAAGGCCTGGCTCAGGTGCCCTTTCCTGGCCTTAACAAATACATACTGCTAAAAGCAAGGTTGCAGGTCATAACCCTCAAGACAGCAACTTAACAGAACAGATTCTAACAGCGAGCAGGAAGGAGATGACCCACTTTCTACAGGCACCAACTGGTACAGGCCAACAGGACACTCAGCAGATAAAACATTCCTCGGAGAAAACAATCTGCCTGGTTCGCACCAAAGTAATCCGACTCACCGAATCAAACTGCTCCCTAGGCTCTACTACAAATCTGAGCTTTCAGATTCAACAGGCAGAATGGCCAATCCTTTGCTCATCCCTCCATGAAATAGGTCACTGCTATGACCAAGTCTTGACCTTTGGTTATCCAAATCCATTGTCCTGGACTGAGCTCTAGCCATAACTAAATCCACTGATCCACGAAGGAGTAACACTTAGGTCAAGGGGAAAATCTAAAGACTCAGATCAGAAACCTGGCTTTTGCAAAGAGCATGCACCCACTTGCATAAACTAGGAGGGGCTGCTAGTGCTTGAAAGCACAACCTCGGGGCCTGGCAGAGCCCTTCTGGTGTTGAGTTCTCTTGCAAGAGCCCCTGAGGGATGGGAGGGCGCACTTCCCCAGCAGATAGAAGCTTTAGCAGCTGAGCTACTTTTTCCTTCAGCACAAAACAGCTGTTTCCACAGGCCTAAGAAGGAGAAAGGAAAAAGGGAGAAGCCTGAAAGATGATGAGACATGAAAGCCCGAGGCTGATAGGGAACACAACGGGTGAGAGGGGGTGATGTTCTGTGACAGAGCTTGCAAAAGTTTAAAGAAGGCAGTGGACGGGTGAAAAGTTAAACGCATCTGAGACCCACAAGGACTCCTCCTAACTGGTCGCCCCGACAAATGCTAGAAGTTTTCCACGGCAGGAAGTTAGAAAGGGCCTGAGATGCCCAGGTGAGGTCCACCAGCTGTCTGCTAGAACGTCAGTGAAACCAGGGTGGGGGGGGGGGGGGGTCAGCGGCAAGCGCCCTTCGGCGGCCTCGATGCTGCGCAGGAATTGGGGCGCAGAGATCCCCGGGGACCGCCCAACACCCAACACCCAACACCGCACTCCCCACCCCCGGTCCCTGGCGCGCCTGGGAGGGGCCTGGAGAGCGGCTCCGCCCCGGCCTGGGAAACCCGGTCAAGGGGGAGCCGGCCGGGGAGCCGGCATTCTTCCCCGCGTCCGGAGGGCCCCCGGGGTCCCGTGCGCCGCTACAGGCGCCATGAAGAGACCGAGCGCTCAGAGTCGGGAGGGTCAGGATCGCCTTCCCCACGTCCGCCTCTTCGGCCCGTGGGCGATGGGAAGGCGCAGGCGGACCCGTGGAGAGGCGCCAGCCCTCCGGGAAGCCGCGCCGGGAGCGGGCAGAAGCGCCCACCGCGCGACCGGCCCCAAGAGCAGCTCAGACTGCCGCGGCGCACAGGGGGGCGGGTGAAGGCTCCGCGGACCCCGGGTCGAGTCCCACCTGGAGCTGGGCGAACCGGGGCTGCGGAGAAGCGGCGGCGGCGGCGGCGGCTGCTCCGGAGGAGGGAGTCGTCATAACCGGCGACTGCAGCTCACCGGAAACCTCGGGCGCCGGAGCCGGGCCAGGGGGCGCCCGGGAGCCGCCGGGACACCTAGGCCGGCCTGCGCGGGGAGGCGGACCCCCGCCGCGCCGGAGGCCGCCGGGGCAGAAGCCGGGCCACGCGGGCCGGGCGGGGGCTGGGAGCGCGGGTCCCGATGGCAGGTCCGCGGGGACCGGGCTCGAGGGGCACCGTCTGCGGTTCCCTGCGTTCTCCCGCCAGGGCCAGAGAGCCAGGCTGGACTGTCCTCCTTGGGAGGAAGGGATAAGGCGCTTAAAGGACCCTGGGACGGGTTGAGTAGAAAGCCTGACTCTCCTTCCCTTCTTCCTTCTCATTGCGTTGCATTGAGGCGGAGTTTTACTGTTTTCTTAATTAGAGCCGAAGTTGCCGCTCTCACTTTCATACGTGGGGCCTGCCCGTAGTTGGCAGCACTTTCTGGTGGCCAACCGGAGGATGGAGGATTCTTTGGAGTCCTTGAATATTACGTAGTAATACTCTTGCCTCTCTTCGTAACTATCCGAAAACTCTCCAAGGTCAAATGCCGCTTTGTGGAGTTGTATTTTTATCGTTGTATTATTTTATAATTATTTAAATTGCAATTGCTTAATTATTTTATCATAATTATTTGAACGCCCATCTGCCATACTTCTACTCTTGGCGCCCTCGGTTCTCATAGTATGCTGCGTAGTACAGAGCACAGTTAAGGTGAGCATTATTGATTCAACTTTAACTGATCAAAGTTGGTATCATCAAAATAAACACGCTCAGACACATAAAATCACCCGCATTAAGTACTATGATCATAAGAAAATACAACAGTTTGTTACCAAAGGCTTACATAATCTTCAAATAATTTTTTCAGATACCGTTATGAGAACAAGTTCCATTAGTAACTTGCTAAATGAGTAACATTATCTGGATTTTTTCTTTCAAATAATAGCAATGCAAAAACACACGGTACTTGATATGTGCCAAGGATTATTCTAAAGCACTGTACAGTATTAACTCGTTTACTCTTCATGTAAAAGACTCTGCCTCTAAAGGAAGTACTGTTCTATTATTTCGTACTTTGCCACCCCTTACCAATGAAGCAGAGCAACTTTAAAAAGTGCTTTCTCAGCTTACTTGCCACCAATCTATTTTGTCACATACAGGAAATATAGCTTTCCTCTTAGTTGATTCAAAATGAATAAACAAGCTGGTTTGCCCCTGAGTGATATGTGATATATAGAGAAAAATACATAGATTTTTTTAAAGAACGCATGAGAACAATATATGAGAAAGGTTTCTAAAAATATGTTAGTCTCATTGCAAGAGCAGACAAACCAATCCAACTGTTGGGAGGTGCACATGGTGCTATTTTAAATGGCTAAATATTAAGTTGTGGTCATTCTGGCTCAGGGGAGACAAAATGTGATGGGGCTTTAAGAATATGAGGTTGTGTTCTATCGTACTGTAACAGCCATTCTTAACATAGAATTTCCCTCCCAAAATATTAATGTTAAAATTTAGTTTTAAACAATAAACTCAAACGTCTATTAACAGGAGACTGATGAATAAACTATGGTATATTCACACAATGTAGAGCTATGCAGGCGTAAAAGAGGATTGAGAAATATCACTATACACTGCAGGATATATTATTGAGTGGAAAAAGCACAGTAGAAGAAGAATGTGCAATATGCTATCATTTATTGAGGAAAGGGAATATATATGTATATATTTATGTATATAAATTGTTATTTACAAATAGAATAACAACATTAAAATGATTACCTATGGGGGAAGGAGGGAATATAGGTATAGGGGACAAAGAAGATAAGTTCTCTGAATATACATTATATACTTGTGACTTTAGAATCATGTGAATATTTTACATTATAAACTAAAACTAGGGACTTCCCTGATGGCGCAGCGGTTAAGAATCCACCTGCCATTGCAGAGGACACGAGTTCGAGCCCTGCTCCGGGAAGATCCCACATGCCGCAGAGCAACTAAGCCCGTGCTCCACAAATACTGAGCCCTGCGCTCTAGAGCCCGCGAGCCTAGAGCCCGTGCTCCGCAACGAGAAGCCACCGCAATGAGAAGCCCCCGCACCGCAACGAAGTGTAGCCCCCACCAGCCGCAACTAGAGAAAGCCCACGCGCAGCAACGAAGACCCAACGCAGCCAAAAATAAATAAATTAAAAAACAAACAAACCCAAATTTGCCCTTCATCATCCGTTGAAAAGATTTAGAAACAACCAACCATGTAGCAAGAAGCACCCCTTGTGTGCCCAGACTGTCATCTCGTTACACACTTTCCCATTTAAGGAACATGGACTCCATAGAAAAATGGATTAATGTGGGGTATACACAGAAAAATGATCTTAGATATGGGGCAGGAAATGTACTAGAAGAACCTGAAAGGTTTTACAGGAGGAAGCAATCAAAGGCTATGAGGGTCATACCAAAAGGACTCAGAAACCAGTTTGAGAAGATTCCCTCTGGCCAAAGATAGAATAATTTAAAGCATCAACAGGGTAACTGTAATGGATTGAAGCACAAACATATTTAAATATTAAATTCAAAAAGATCCAACTAATCGATCAAATACACAAGCCAAAAACCTTGCTGTTCATTTCGGATGATAGAAAGGAACCAACTTTAATTGTGAGAACTGGTAAATAAAGGAAAAGAATGAAGCAGATTTATCCTGTCTTTCCTATATGAATTATGATGCAAGTAACCAAATAGTTGATGAGGTAAAGTTACTTTTTACAGAAACATTTCAGACTTAAATAATCAAGTCCTATGTCTGAAATTTGCTTCAAAATAGTCAGTATGGGTTGAGAGGAACACACGTGAAGTATAAATGAGACAAAATGGGCCATAAATTGAATGCTGTTAAAAAGTAAACGTTAGTAAGTATATGGCTTTCATTATCTGCTGTCTCTTTTATATAACTTTGAAATTTTGAATAATCATAATTTTTACATTGCACTACAAGTTTGCTAAATGGGTTGTAAGTTTGCCACTCACACATTGGCATTTTGGATAGCTCACAGTGTTAGCAAAATGCTGAAGTATCGGCAGAATATAGCTTATTGGTTCTCTGATATATCCAACTTCTTAAACCATAAATCAAAGGTATTAAAATTTTAAGCAAGCAAATTTTATCTTATGCTACAGTTGATCTATATGCTTATGGTTTTACAGAAGAGCAGTAAGAGAAACAGCATTGTATAGTTAATGGTTCAGAGCATGGACTCTGGAGCCAAACTGCACAAATTAGTCTCAACTTTGCCACTTATATGCCATATGACCTTGAGCAATTACTTAACCTTTCTTCATTTTAAAAATGGAGATGATAATGGTATCCACTTTAAAAAGCTTATTTGAAGATAAAGTGCAGGTATACAATCCCTTTTCCAAAATCCTTGGTACCGTGTATGTTCCTGATTTTTTTTTTAACAGAACAGGGTATGCACACCATCTTACTACCTAACACCCTCATTGTGTCCTGGATCAGTACCCCATACTCTCACACAAAATGCAGCAAAATGAATGAATACTCACACTAAGTGAGATAAAGCCCTTAATAGCCTCATGTCAGTGAAGGTCAGGCTTTACTACCAAAGCAGATTTGACAACAAGCTTATTAAAGAAACATTTGGTTTTCAGAGCTTTCTAGATTTCAGAACAGTGGATGAGTGATTATGATCCCATATAAGCAAACTGCTTAACAATAGCAAAGTAAGCACTGTTTCCTATTATCACCTATGACCACAGATTTTTTTTTAATATGTTTTGTAAAAATTGTCATTTCAAAAGAGACAAATGGGCATGGCATTGTCTAAAACTGAAAGGAACACCTCTATCCACCATGCTCTGCCCATCACTACCTGTCAAAGAAGAGAGTTTAATGTTAAGCAAACAGAAAAACCTCCCATGAGCCCTTGCTTAGTATTATTTGAGGACAAAAAATGAAATTTACCTTACTTGGCAGTAGGTCAATATGGGGAATAAATTCTGGACAGCACTAAGAGTAAATTCTCTGTATCACAATTGTGGATTACTGAAGCATTGTGAGGTTTTGTTTGTTTTTTTTTTATTTAAAAAAAGTAAGTATTAAGAAGAAAGATACATTTAATTTTTACTCTATCTTGTTAAAGGGTCTTGATTTGCAAAAAGTTAAATGGGTATGTGTAAAGGCAATAGCTTAAAAGGACCTTAAAGGATCAAAGTTGCAGAGTTCAACAGTACAAGCAATATGAACCAAGGTAACTTATGAATAGAGGATAACTTATTTTATCTGTTATTATTTGAATATAGAAATGTTTTATGACTTTTAGAAGAATATCTTGATACTGTTTAAGACTCTAAAAAGACACAAATCATCGTTACAGTAATTACACCAGTTAGTTACAAGAAGTAAATTCTTAGAATTATATTTTCCAAAAACATGTCTTCATTAGAAAAACTATATTTAATTCTAATAAAACACTTAGTAATATAACTCATAAAAATTTGGGCTTATCCTTATTTTCTTAAAATAAGAATTCCAAAGTTATATCTATCTTCATAAAAGAAAACTATCTTCACTCATTGGTACTGACCACTCTAAATTATTTTAAAAATGAAATACATTATTACTATTTTAAAATCTTTATTCAAATCAGATCCATGCTTATTATTTACATTATCTTTCATTTAGGGTTAAAATATTATATCCATCTGTAGTTTAAATCATACCTTTAGCCCTTTACAAAATATGAAGTTAAAGTTGTAATAGTTTAAAACTGAATAGAATTGGGGACATTAGATTTTTAAATGAAAAATTATGATACATTAGAACATACATGTATATATACTAGACAAAGAGTGGTAGAACAAGATAAGATATTTATAGTAATTTTCTATTTTTTCTTGTGGCTATTTTCTATATATTATAAATCACATCCTTTAATAAGCATTTAAATAAAACTTTCAATTAATAAATCAAATGCCAAATGAAGGATTACAAGAAAAAAATTTTCCTGAACTTTTCTTTTCACTTACTTAAACCACATGTTTTCCTAGGTTAGAAATTATCTATATTTAGAATATCTTAAATCAAAGTATAGATACATTTGATACATCCCCATATGTTAAACAGTGTACAAGTGGAAGTTCTCAAAAAAGAGGTAAAGAAAAAGAAAGAAATGGTACTCTCAATTCAGCTTCCCAAGAGTTAGAAGGATGCCCACAGTCTGTGCTTAGTTGTCTATATATGAAACAACAATGTTCACACCCCTCTATTCTTTGTTTATATTCTTGACATTGTTATCATTTATATTACCTATTTTCTTTCAAGAATGGAAACATCTGACTGCGATCTATTTTCTTTATTAAAATATAAATATTTTCGGGCTTCCCTGGTGGCGCAGTGGTTGAGAGTCTGCCTGCCGATGCAGGGGACACGGGTTCGTGCCCCAGTCCGGGAAGATCCCACATGCCGCGGAGTGGCTGGGCCTGTGAACCATGGCCGCTGAGCCTGTGCTCCGCAACGGGAGAGGCTACAACAGTGAGAGGCCCGCGTACCACACAAAAAAAAAAAAAAAAAAAAAAAAAAAAATATATATATATATATATAAATATTTTCTAGAATATGGACAGGTAAGTTTTAATGACAAACGGCAAAATACAGCAACCAATATTCAATAGGTATTCTGCCACTTAGTGGAGTTCTTCAAGAAAGCAATTCAGTACACCTTCTCAACTTACAAATGTATTGAGAAATCTAAGTGTATAATAAAATAAGGTCTGTATGAACATCAGCTATTAATTTGTGGATAAAGAACAATATACGGTAATATACAGCCGAAGACTTAAATATTAAATAGCTGTTTATCTTAAATAAACTGAGAACACTTTAAAATTTTAAGTTGATTTTATTAATGTTAATATGGATTAAGAAAAGAGAATGTATAATATTATAAAATTGAAAAGTAAAGGAATTTTATTTCAATCTTTTCTCCACAACTGAAGGGTTTCTGGGTTTTTTTCCTCACTAATGGATATATTAAAAGAACAATTTCATAATTCCTAAACTTCTAGTTTCAAACACTTGACAGAATTTGCAACTTAAGTTTCCTATATTTTCTAATTCTGTACATTTCTTATTGCTATCAGTCTTGTCATTTTCTGTCAGCCCCTGGAGAAAAAAAAAAAAGCTGACAGGAAGCTACTATACTGCTTTTTACCACTAAAATATAGAAAATTAATTTTATGAATTTGGCTCACATGGAAAGAATATTTATTAATGCTACAAATCAGAGATTGACTGACAGAAATACTGTCTTGAATGCAAAAAGAACAAAAATGAGGTCACTTGAATTGCCCTGAAAGGCATTCCAAAAGCTTCAACATGGCTTACCTGTAGCTAAAGTTCTAGTGTTTAAAATGTAACTAGAAGTTAAGTGAGTGTTCCTACTTTCAAGTAAAGGCAGCTAAATGACTTTCAGTAATAAAATGTATCAAAATATTTCACAAGTCTAAAACACAGCTGAGAGGAAGGCATAGTTATTTTTTCAGCTATTTCACACTATTTTTCGGTTTAAAGGTTCAAGAAAAAAATTAAATGATAAACCACAGAAAATTGCAAAATGCCAAATTTAACTCCTATAATTTCTCTATTTTGTTATGAATATCAAACATATACTTTTAATGTGCCAAAAATATGGCTTTACAAAATGTGAACAATTAATTTTTAAAAAGAAAATTATATTAGTAATTTAATTACTTTTGATTGATTTTATAGGGTAGTAAAACAATACGTCTTCAAAACTACTAAAATGTTAATGATACCATCACAAAATGACTGTAAGTAGATTCTTCCACTATTCAATTATGCCTAGATAACTTTGAATAGCTATAGCTTTCTCCAAATGGGTACCAAAATTTGTACAGACTTAATCGTGAAATCTGAGTGAAATAAAATTTGAGACCACAAAACTTTTAAAGTTTAAATTATTTACCCTTTAAACTTCAGAAGGTGTTTTTTTCCCAAAAGAAAAATATTAGTTCAAGATTTAATAACTGCAGGTTTAATAATTTTTTTACTTGAACACAATGTCCATTTTCATAAATAGTAATTAGACATACTGAAGATTTAAGTGTGAAAGATTTCAAAGTGTCAATATGTCACTATCACTCTTTAAATGTTCTCAATATAAACAAAAACATATAAATTATAGATACAATTAGTTATATATCTACAATATATAACACCATTCTCCTTCCCTAACCATAATGACATGAGGATAAAGTAATAAATCTCTGTGCTATTCAAGGCAAAAAAAAAAAAAAAGACTGTAAAAAATAAATCTTTAAAGAATAGTTTTAAAAATAAAGTTCAAATACTGCACAAAATAATTTAACTGGAAATATTACTATATACTATAGAACAATTTTTTTCAATTTTTGAATGCTACAGTAAATTCCACTTTCTAACTCTATAAAAGAATTTATTGGATATCTGTACTTAGATATTAAATGTTTACATTCAGTTTGATGGGAATGTAATTTTCAGAAGTTAACTGAGCCTTTGTCTTAAAAGCTCATCTATTTGAGTCTTATACATATTTTTTACATCTTCAAGATCTAATCGAAGTTCTTCTGCCTCTTCTGCTTTTTCTCCATACATCTGCAGAATAGTGTTGTATCTTTGATCCAAATCCTATAAAATATATTTGTTTACAATTTTTAAATAACTACGGAAAATCTTTAATATTATATTTATATTATCATAAATGAGCCACCAGTAAAGACATTACAATCTAAATAAAAGTATATAGTCATCTCTCATAAAAATTAAACTCATACCTCGGTCTGTTGGAATAAAAGAATAAAAAAAACAAAATAAGCCAGATGGCTATTAATCTTAACATATCTTTTCACTAAATCTACAATTCTCCCCAGATATAGCTTAATCTGTCTTTTCTCCCAGTAATTTCAGCACGTTTGATGAAATTTCAGTCTCTATGGTTCACTGTGGTTTAAGTATTACCTGGCATTTACCCCACAAGAAAAGTCAGAAGAAAATCTATTCTCATATATGGCTTAAGAGCAACTTCCCATACCAAATATGCTAATTGTGAGGATACATATAACATCATTCAATAAAATACTGCTCAGATCATGCAAAAGTTCAGGATTATTAATGAGCCTTGGCCAAATGAAATCTGGTTATTTTCCTGTGCTGAGACTCAACATGATTGTGAACATTACTCTGAATGTGTGATGTGAGAAGATAAGATCCATTTTTAAAGTTCTTCACTCAAATATTAATACTCTTCAATTATCAAAGAAAACACCAACATATACATATGCATTTTATGTAAACTAAAAATAAGAGTGAAGAATACTTACTCTTAGCTGAGTTCGAAGTTTGGGTATCTCCTTCACTTTCTCTTCAAGTTCATCATTTTGATTTGTTAATTTAACTAGCTCTTCAGCCATTATGGAGCGTGTTTTTTCTAGATTGCCAATTTCTAGCTGAGAAACATTACCAGGAAGTGATTTAAATCAAAATATATCTTGTTTAATAATCCCACTAATATAAACATTTAATGTGCTATTTTTTAAGAAATAGATATGTGAACATATAACCATAAGCTAGCTCCTGGTAAAAGGAAATAGAGGCACAAAAACGGTTTCAACTTTCCTCAAAGGTATACCATTTATAGAGTTTACTATGAGAGATAAAGAACTGAAGAAAATTTAATCATCTGTTTGAAACATGCAACTCCACATTTTTCTCTAAGGAAATAGCATATATTTCAGTTATGCTAAATTACTACAAAAACCCAGAGAAATAAAAACAAACTGCCAACCATGCAGGTCACATTGGTAGAATCTATCATCAACTACCAAAGAAGTTCATTTGTGCCCTTAAGCATAACAGTGGGCTACACAAACATAACAGGTAATAAGATTATTCTGATCTACTTTCTTCCAATTCAAGGACATCTTCTTTAATACAGTAATATTTTCAACTAAAATCATATAATAAAAATAGAAGAGGAAAGTTCCACTTTCGAGTGTATCAAGTTTAACAATGAAAACAGGTAAAACGTTTTAACATTTGTCACAGCATTAAGTTTCTGAAAAGCAAGATAAGATGGGAGGATGCTCCACTCACCATGTTTCCTTTCATGTCTAGGATGTTATAGTTCTAATCTCTCTCATCACCTTTACTCTTTCCTCATAGGGGGAGCTGGAGCAACTTACCTAAGCAGAAAATCTGGGGAGAATAAAATGGCTATGCTCAGCTCAGCAACTTCCCTTTTTTCGTGTTTGGAAAAAGCTGCCTGCAAGGAGCTCTCTGCTCCTAGATGCCTCTCTGTCTTATCATGGCAGGCTGTCACACATGGGGTGGCCTACTCCAGCCAAGCATTTCCTGTGACAGTCTCCCAAATTCTGGCACTCAGAAGGCCCACTGAACTTTCATCCTTGGCTAATTTCTCCAACCAGCCTTTATCGTTAATATATATGATTTACTTGGGGCTTCACTTGTCACTATTTCATTTTATTTCTCAATTTGTTCAGAATGCAGGTGGAAATGAAGGGTGCTACTCATTGGGCCTCAAAATTTCATTTACTTCTACAGCACATTTAATTTTTCTAATACCTGTAAATGAGTAATTTCTCCTTCCCTTAGCTTTAGCTGAGACTGTAGATTTTCAATAATGCTTGATCCTGCTCCCATCCTTACAGCATCATAAAGATTGCTTCCATTTGCTGACACAGACATTGGTCCAAATGAGTGATCATGAAGCTCATCCTGTGTTAATTAAAGAAAGCATATATAGTTATTCAGTTACTACAGACTGTGCATAGGTGTCAAACAAAATGGTTTGGTCAATTCTTACTTTAAAATGTCTATGACTTTTTTCAAAGGCAGAAAACCATCTCTATTTCCTCAGTGCAATTAGCACTCCCTTACAAATATGCAGATAAATTGCCTATAGAATAGCAAGATCACGGTGAGAGTCGAACTGCTATCTGCACATTCTCTTTATCATTATTCAGTCTAAGAACTAAACACGTGTAAGAAATAAAACATCACCTGAGACATAAAAGATGTTTGTAGTCCTGCCATATCAACTCCACTTATCGAGCTTGAGCGTGACATTGTGGGAGTGCTAGAAACAGAAAATGACTTCCGTTCCTTAAGGTGTAAAGAAAAAAAAATTCAGTTCAGATTAAAAATGATAAATAAAAAAGCAATAAAGTTTTCTAGGATCAATGACAACAAAGATTCATTCTAATTTCCTCATAAAATGTTACAGATATCTTAAGTCTTATCAAAGGCACAATATTTAGTAATTTAAAGCGTAGACAAACTTGGTTAAATCATCTCATTTATATTATAACAACATAATTTGTTTTATTTTTAATGGAATGAGAATGTTTTTATTGGAACAATTATATGAACTAACTGCTTCATATTATATATCATACCACCAATTAAACCTATTCTTTAGAATAAGATTACCAATGAGATTTACAAACCATAAAGTTTCTGGCTTATCCACTTTATTTTTACTGTATTTTTTTAAACCAAATAATTTCAAAAGGTAATTTCAATCAATGCACATATAGGTAGTTTTAATGTATTACGCTTACTACCGAGTATACTCCAATCCTTTAAATACAGGAAACTCACTTTAGAAAAATTACCTTCATTAACCAGAAAGAAAGTGAACAAACCAGTTTCACTCCCAAGGTGCCTATGGGCCAAATGAGGGGCATCAGAGTCAGTGAGAGACCACAAAAATTCATTTTAAAAGGGGCAAGAGGTTCTGTCATTCAAATCCTAGAAATCACAGATATCTTTGCATAAACTCCAATTACTCTGGACCCACTCTGAGCAGAACACTGATTATACTACTAGAATTTATCACTCTATTGATTTTAGACATAAGAAATGGTATTTATAAAGTGTAGCTAAAATTACAAAACAAATAATGATTAATCACAACAGCTACTAACTGGTTACATCAAAAAGAAAACAAAATTTAATACCTTTTCTTTTATTGCCTCTTGAGTGAAAATTGCTTTCTTCTTTTCCTGTTCAACTTTCATTTTCTCCATTTCTAACTGACTATTCAACAGTGTCTAATGGAGACAGAGATACAGTTAGATAATTTCTGTGATACTAAGTCATCATCATAAGTCAATCTCAAAGTTTAGGAACATAAGGTATACACTCCTACTGGTCTTACTACTAAAGATCAAGTTCCAAAAGCAGAAACATCACCCATTTTATCTTGCCATCTCATTAGTTCGCTACCATCCCCAACCATTCTCTAATGGAAGCCCTAAGAGGTGAGCGAACACTAATCGAAATACCTTTTCTTTCCTTGTCTCTTCAAGTGTTCTTACATATTCACCTTTTAGGTTTTCTAATTCAACCTGGTACCTATTAAGCCAAAGGGAATTAAAACAAAAAAGATGATAGTACAGACTATTAAAAACTCACTACTTTATTAACTCCAGTTATATACTTAGTAGTCATTTTTATTATCAGCTTTATTTTCCAACTGTATTTTCCAGATGACCTGGGTTTTATTCAAAAAGTGAACTACTATTTCATGTTATCTTATTTATTGGTTCTCTGGATTAAGATTTCATTTAAAAAGAGACTTTTTTTTCTAAAGAGAATTTTGAATACCACCATTCTACAATTTGTTCAGATTCTACAAAGGCTTATTAGGGAGGTCTATGAAAATGTCTGCAAAAGTCCATATATTTTACTTCATGAATCATTTTTACTTGACCACTTTTTTTTAAAGTAAAATTCCAAGGAAGAACTCAGGATAAAACCCCTAATCACAGCCTTAATATAACTTCACATAGATGGATTTTATAGCTTATGGTTTCCAAAGAGCCCAGACATTTATTTAGAAAGATTGGAACAATGCTTAAACCCCTGTAAAATAAAAACAACTCCAGTGAGTGGTCTTCAAACTATTTTGTGGTAACAGACTCCTTTAAAAAATCTAATTAAAGCAATGAATCTTTGCTCTGGAAAATGCAAATACATTCAGAACATGCCACCCAATTTTGAAAGCCTATGCAAGGTTCAATGAATCCCGGTCGTATCTTGGTATAATATCCTATTACTAATGACTCTGACTTTAAACACTAAAAATATGTATTTTCAGTTCTCAGTGCAATGAAGCTAAAAACCAACACCACATTTTTTTAAAGTGCTTTAAAATGTCATGAAACTACCAAGAATAACACTCAAGAAACATGCTCACCTATTATTTTCATCCTCTAGTTTTCTTAGCCTATTTTTCTCTGATTCTAGCTGGGCCTGAAATCTACTATTTTCTTGTCTTAAGAGAGAATTCTGTGACTCCATGGAAGACATTTGAATTTTGTTGGCAAGAAGTTCCTCTGTGGCCGCACGTTCTCTCTCAACTGCTGCTGCCAACAAGGTCTGGGATTCACCTGATTGTAGGGTAAAAAAGAAAAATCACATATACATACATTCAAGAGGCCAAGATAACAAGTAGATTCTGACTTCAAACTTTTAATGATGCAAATAGCCACACTTAAAACTGTAAGTACTCATTGACTAAGGCAGGCCTGCCTACAGAGACAAAAAAAATCTTAATTTATATGTGTTTTATCATTTTTTTCACCAAAATATTTTAATTTGAAAGTGGAGTCATGTATCAACAGAGTAGTGAATCAAAAAACAGTGCTGGGGGCTTCCCTGGTGGCGCAGTGGTTGGGAGTCTGCCTGCCGATGCAGGGGACGCGGGTTCGTGCCCCGGTCTGGGAAGATCCCACGTGCCGCGGAGCGGCTGGGCCCGTGAGCCATGGCCGCTGAGCCTACGCCTCCGGAGCCTGTGCTCCGCAGTGAGAGAGGCCACAGCAGTGAGAGGCCCGCGTACCGCAAAAAAAAAAAACAAAAAAAAAAAACAGTGCTGGGTCAATTGGATAGTCAAAGGGAAAAAAAAAAAGAAGAACCTCAAACTAACCTTCACACAGCATATGAAAATTAACTCAAATGGATCATACACTTAATTATAAAACAAAATATAATGAGGGGAGGGAGTAAAACGGGTGAAGGGGATTAACAGGTACAAACTACCACGTATAAAATAGAAAAGTTACAAGGATGTAATGTACAGCACAGGGAATATATTCAATATTTTATCATAACTTTATATGAAGTATAATCTATAAAAATGTCAAATTACTGTTGTATACCTGGAAACTAATATAATATTTTAAGTCAACTATACTTCAACTAAAAAAAAAAAAACAAACTATAAAACTTTTCGAAAAAAAACAGAAGAAATCTTCAGGATCTAGGGATAGGCAAAGAGTACTTAGGTTTGACACAAAGAGCATGAGCCATAACGAGAAAAACTGATAAACCGGACTTCTTCAAAATTTTAAACTTTTGTTCTATGTGAAAAAGATGAAAATACAAGCTACAGACTTGGAGGAAATAAATGCAAACCATGTTATCTAAGACTAGCATCTAGAATACATAAAGAAGGCTCAAAACTCACCAGTGAAAATACAGACATTCCAATTAGAAAATGGGCAAAAGGCAAACATTTCACTGAAGAGGACGTACAAATGGAAAACAAGCAGATAAACTGACATTCACCATCTTCCGTGAGGAAAATGCGAATTAAAATCATAATAAGGCATCACTACACACCTGTCTGAATGACTAAAAGAAAAAATAGGGACAACACTGAAAGAAAATGCTGGCAAGGATGTAGAGAAACTGGATTATTCTCATAGATACAGCCACTTTGGAAAACAATTTGGCATTTTCTTAAAAAACTAAACATGCAACTACCCATACAACCTGGCAAATGCACACTTGGGCATTTATCCAGAGAAATGAAAACTTAAGTTCACAGTAAAACCTGTATATGAATGTTCACAGCAGCTTTATCCATACAAAGTCTAGATCCAGCCCAGACATCCTTCGTCAGGTACATGTTTAAACAAGATGTGCTACATACATGGAAAAACACTCAGCAGGGACTTCTCTGGTAGTCCAGTGGGTAAGACTCCATGCTCCCAATGCAGGGGGCACAGATTCGATTCCTAGTCGGGGAACTAGATCCCGCATGCATGCCGCAACTAAGCGTCTGCATGCCAGAACTAAGTCCACATGCTGCAACTAAGAAGCCCTCACGCCGCGACTAAGACCCGGTGCAGCCAAAGTAAATAAATAAATATTTTTTTAAAAAAAGAAAAACACTCCGCCGTAAACACTAAATCATTGATACACATAAGAACTTGTATGAATCTCCAAGAAATTACACTGAGCAAAAAAGGCCAATCCCCAAAATGTCACATGTTATAAAATTCTATTTACATAATTTTTTTTTTTTTTTTTTGGCAGTGCCATGCGGCATGTGGGATCTTAGTTCCCCAACCAGGGATCGAACCCATGCCCCCTGCAATGGAAACACGGAGTCTTAACCACTGGACTGCAAGGGAAGTTCCACATTTACATAACATTTTGAAATTCCAAAATTTTAGAAGTGGAGGATTAGTGGCTGCCAGGGATTCGAGACAGGGAGGGAGGGCCATGAGGGTGCTAAGTATGATTTTAAAGGGCAAAATGAGGGATCTTTGTGGTGTTAGAACTATTCAATATCTTGACTGTAGTGATGGATACATGAACCTACACAAGTGGTAAACTTGTATAAAACTTGATACACAATAGACACATATACATATATATACACAAATAAGTACCAGTAAAACTGGGGAAATCAGTATAAAATCAGAAGGTTGTTTCAAAGTTAATACCTTGATTGTGATATTCTACTATAATTTTGCAAAGTGTTAACATATGGATATTGGGGAAAGCATGCAAGGGACCATTCTATATCATTTCTTATAACTGCATATGAATCTACAGTTAGCTCAACTGACAATTACAATTTAAAAAAAAGGACTAGTGGATAAAATTCTGAGATTTAACAAAGGCAAGAATTTTCATATTTTTTCCCCACCAAAGTAGACCTAATAATATCTCTATTTTACATTATAAATTCTGTTCTATACTGTATCTATGCTCTTATTTATAGCATTATACGGTACGTTTGTCCTGTGGCTTTGCCTACATTCCAGCACAATACCACATATCCCTGAGGCTGTGTAGGCTCCAGTTTAAAAGCCACAAAAATAATGGCTTCTTGCTTTCATTTTATTGCTAAATAAATATTTGTTTCAGAAGGTGTCATTTTCAAATATGACATATTTCATAACAAATGGGTCTCAAAAAGTGGTCCAAGATAAATAATAGACCTAAAATTAATACCTAGAAATTAAACAATATATGAAGGTTCATCTGTTCAGTGATTTTTCTTTTTGAGCAGATAAATCTATTTCCAGACAAAATCTTACATGGAGCTACAAGGGCCAAAAAAAAAAGATAAAGGAGGCACTACTTTCATTAAAACAGCCTGGAGGGAGCCCAGCAGCTTACTTATCAAGCTTCCCCCTCACCATGACAGCCAGCACTAAGACATACAAGGGACCTACTGAATAATGTTTGAAAGCAACTAATCTAGTTCACCCCTCATGATTTTCAGGGTGTAGTCCAGAGAAGGTAAGTGTCTTGCTCCAGACTGTCTGACTGGGTGATTCAAAAAAAAACATAAAAACCCTGAGTCCAAGTCTCCTGACACCCATTCACGTCTGCTTTTATCACTACACCATGATGTCTCTCAAATTACAGTTAATTTTAGGCGTAGAATGGACACAGGAATTTTTCACCATTTGCTAGCTTCTGGGATATCTAATATGTACATATTCTGTGCTTGAATAAGTATCTTAGAAGAATAATTTTCTTTTTATTAACAGCACAGAAGGGCAACCTAGAGCATTTCTGTTAAGAAGCAAAATATGGAACCTTAAGACTCCACAGCATCTGTCTACTAGAATTTGACCTTAATCTAACTTAGACCTATCTCTGCTCTTGGAATTCTACCACTGACTAGAATCATACCTGATCTCTACTTCCTACACTACTGCAGACAAGCTAGAATGAGGTCAGACTTAGCAATGGACAAGAAAACAGTTGAGCACAACAGTTTGTAAAAATGAACGTAAGAATGACATGGAAGTATTTTAGACAGTACCAGACACATCGTGTAAGGAATGTTTTGAAAGAGTCAATTAAGGTATTAGAAAATAAATGTAAAAGAGGAGAAGAGGTAAAAATCCACAAGTTAGACACAAAATGAAACCATGAGATCAAGTGAATTTCAATTTCATACCATTACCCTAATTCTAAAACAAGATGGAAGGGCTTCTACATTGAGCTTAAGAACTAAAGCAGTTACCAAGTCTATCAGAAAGATTCTTCTCTAACTTCTCCCATGATGACGTCTGGGACCCTAGAGTTGCTTGCAAATTTTCTATCTGTCGAAGTAACGGTCTTGTTGTTGATGAAACACTTTGACTCAGTTCTTGGTTTCGATTCTCTGCTTCCTGGAGTCTCTGAATCATGACATTCTTAAGTCATTACTACTGACAGCAATAAAAACACTAAAAATGCTAGCAAAGAAACTTTATGAGAGATTTCTGGGAAAAACTACTTCTCCAAGATAAAATGATTTTTTATTAAATTATTTTCTAACTACTCAATCCTTAAGTTACAGTTAAGTTGCGCAACATAGTAACTAAATAAGTGCCTTACAGAGCATTTCTAAGATAAAGACAGCCTTTGAATACCTTAAGATAATAAAGAGTATCATCCAAACCTCCCAGTAGTTGCCTCCTCATCCAAATATTTCTAAGTATTTATAAAAACAGAAAGATCAGTCTGAGGGGCATTTTCTCCCCCTTTTCCTGTACATGTTCATTGACTGAAATTAACAGAGCAGTAGCATAAAAACTAGGCATTGCTCATCTGCCCCACAGTAATCAGAGACTGATAATAATTAATAAATCGGCCATTACAAATGAAAAAACAACACTGAATATACTACATATCTATCATGATAAAATTATCTTCTAGAAAACAAAATTAGGGCTTTTCTTATACATTTTTAAGGTGCCCACTCTGGTTTTATTCACATAAGCCACAAAAATACAGCAAATGATAAGTATGGGAGAAATCTTCTCAACTCTAAGAACATTACCCCACTGAGTCATTTTGTATTTCTTGAAAAACGCATCTCAGATTTGTGTTTAGGGAAACTCTGACAGTACCTGCTGGAGTTCACTGATCTCATGACGTAAATAATCCTCTTTTCTGGCAGCTGCTTGTTCTGCACGTTGCAGTGCCAGCCTAAGGTCCCCGACCTGTATTAGGAGAACCAACAACACTATCACAACCAATATCACAATATTATCTATAACTTCCTGCTAACTACATATTTTGTATTGTGTTGACTTACTGTTCGTGTATAATACTCTTCACTATCCAATGAGCTTTTACGTATGATTACCACATCCCATTCTTCAGGCAATCCCCGAGCCATATGTATTCAATATGTACTTAGGAAAGCTCGATAAGGTGCGCACACACACACACACACACACACACACACAAAGCATGTAAGTATGTACAAGGCCCAGCCACTGCCATACAATATAGGAGGAAAGACAATGCATCCATAAACGTTCGCAGTTTAATGCAGGATGTGATAGGAGCTAATATATGAGCTATAAAATCTAGCTGCTATATTCATACACAGCTGCACAGGTTGTAAACTGCTACAGCCTTTTTGGAAAGCGTTATGGCAACATAATCATCAAACTTCTTACATTCTTTCATCTGATCGTCCTAGTCCTGAGAATTTATTCTATGGAAGCAGATCTGTAAACATACAAAGATGTTCTCTACACTGTGAGCTACTAGACTAACAAAAACAAACGAAACAAGAAATATTGTTAATATCTATTAGCAGTCATTTATTTTTGTAAATGTGGATGCATTAATACACCCAATAAAAATTAAAATGAACATAAAAACCATGCAGAAATGTACAGCTTAATCTTAAATGAAAAAACTATAAAATTATATATATATATATATCAATTATAAAAAATATGTACATGAAGATAAGGACAAGAAGTTAATACACAAAACTGGCAGGACTTGTAAAAGGTGATGATTTTTTGAATGGTAACCCCATATACTATCTCCCATTCCCCCAATTTTTTGTTATTACGTTCGAGTACTTTTAATTTAAAATATTAATATTTTTATCTATCCCAGTGAGGGAGTGGCAGAAGTACAAGGACCATGGTGTAATTTACAACAGCAAAACATCGGAAACAACCCAAACATCCATTAATAGGAACTGACTGAATGGTATATTCACACGATGATATACTATAGAACTATAAAAAGGAATTTTTTAAAAAGCTCTATGCTCTACCATGGAATGATCACCAGGATGTTTTATTAGGTAAGTAAAGCAAGCTGTAAAACAGTATCAATAGTAAACTATATTTTATGTAGGAAGGATGAGAGCGATACAAACAAATGTGTGTATACGTGTAGGTATGTATATATACGTGGGGTGTATATAAGTAAATGTAAGTATGTATGTTTTCTTGCATTTACAAATAGAAACACTAATAAAATGGTTATTTACAAGCAAAGAAAGGGAATAGGGAGGGGCTAAGTTGGAAGTAAATGTTATCTTAATATATTTTGTTATACAGCTTTCACACTTTGGAATCATGTAAATGCTTTACATATCCCTGTGAAATTAAATCAAAAGTGCATTGAGGTCAATGAGGGAAGAATAGTCTTTTCAACAAGTAGTGCTGGAACAATTTGATATCCACATGTAAAAGATCTAAATGTGAGAACTAAGACTATAAAAACTGTAGAAAGAAACACGTGAAAACCTGCATGATGTTGAATTAGGCAACAGTTTCTTAAATGCGATGCCCAAAGCACAAGCAACAAAAGAAAAAATAGGTAAGCTGGACTTCATCAAAATTTATTGAACTTTTGTGTATCAAAGGACACTATGAAGAAAGTGAAAGACAACCTACAGAATGGGAGAAAATATGTGCAAATCCTACATTTGATAAGGGTCTAATATGCAGAATATATAAAGAACTCTTACAAATGAACAATAAAAAGGTAATATAAAAAATGGGCAAAGGATTTAAACATTTAAATAAATATCTCCAAAGGAGATACATAAATAGTCAATAAGCACATAAAAAGGTGCTCAACATCATTAATCATTAAGGGAATGTAAATCAATACCACACTCAGATACCATTTTACACCCCTAAAAGGGCTATAATGAAAAAAAAAAAAGACAATGACAAATACTGGCAAGAATGTAGAGAAACTGAAACCCTCATACATGGTTGGTGGGAACATAAAATAGTTCAGCAGCTGTGGAAAAGTTTGATAGTTCCCGAAAAAGTTAAACAAAGGATTACCATACGACCCAAGGGTATATATCTAAGAGAATTTAAAATATGTGTTCACACAAAAATTTGTAAATTAATGTTTATAGCAGCATTATCCATAATAACCAAAAAGTGTAAAGACTTCTGGGTATATATCCAAAGGAAATGAAAACACTAATTTGAAAAGATACAGGCACCCCAATGTGCACAGCAGTATTATTTACAATAGCCAAGATATGGAAGCAACCTAAGTGTCCATCAACAGATGAATGGAGATATATACATACATATACATATATATATACATATATATACATATATATATATATATATATATATATGGTGTGTGTGTGTATACATACATAGTATGTGGTATATATGTAGTGGAATATTACTCAGCCATAAAAAAGACTCAAATTTTGCCATGTGCAACCACATGGATGATTAGTAACATAAGTCAGAGAACAACAAATACTGTGTAATATCATTTATATGTGGAATCTAAAAAATTGTCAAACTAGTAAATATAACAAAAAAGATACAGACTCAGATTTAAAGAACTAGTCGTTATCAGAGGGAAGAGAGAAGTGGGGAGGAGAAAATTAGAAATAGGGGACTAAGAGGTACAAACTACTATGTATAAAATAAATAAGCTACAAGGATATATTGTACAACACAGGGAATATAGCCAATATTTGATAATAACTAAAAATGGTGTATAACCTTTAAAAATTGTGAATTACTATGTTGTACACCTGAAATTTACATAATATTGTACATCAATCAACTACACCTCAATAAAAATAAATAAGTAAAATTTACAAGTGTAAATAACCCAAATATCTATCAAATGATGATTTTATAAGACAAAGCCTGACAAATGTTGGTTTTCTTCCTTCATTTGAGGTCCATGGACTCCCACAGATGCTATGAATAAGCTCAGGAGTTAAACAGATTCTCCTGAAATTATATGCAATGTTTAGTATTTATCTGCATTCGTGCATTTCCCTGGTAAGAACATCCCTAGATTTCATAGTGTTCTCAAATAAGTCTGAAATTCCCCCCAAAACGTAAGCAATACGGGTATAATGTAGGCATCACTTTAACAACAGTTTAAGAAAACACACAATTGATTAAGCTTGGCACAATCCAGTACTCTTAGAAAATGAGCCCAACAGGATTACAAAGAAAATGTAACACATGTGCCACTACATAAGGTTTGATTCAAATTAACAGATTCTTTATTTTGCAGAAGCACAAACAAAGATTTTGAAGACTAATTTTTCATCTAATGCTTACTTGAATCACTAATGTTTCTTGCTGCTGACGGGCTTCTTCTTGGGCCTTCTCCAGTGCTGCAGAAAGTTCTTCTTTAGCTCTCATTTCACGACTTAGAGCAGCTTCCTGGGCCTCACTATCCTTTGCAGCATTGGCTTTGTGGAGATCAGTAAGTTCTCTTAAAAAATTAAATAGATGATTTTTAAGTTAAAATAATATAGTTAATTACATGGCCATATTAATGAAGTTTCCAGGTAGATTTCCATGAGATCTACAAAATGAGGAAGAGTTCACCACACAATAAGCAGTGACTACAGTGAGGACTCTCTGTCGAATTTGCTTTAACCAGTCACAAGTTCATATATAGGTAAGTTTATAAACGTTACTAGTGATCAGATAATGGAAAAAGTGTTTCTTCAACATCCTGTTCTGATAACTGATTTTAAACGAGTTACACATTTGTTCATTTTCTTACTTGTATGCACTATCAAGAGCAGCTTGAATACTTCGGTTCTTTTCTTCAAGTTCATTCATGTCTACTTGAAGTCGGCCAAGATCCTTCTCTTGGCGTTCTACCACAGAATTTAGTTTCTTAATATTTTCTCTGTGTTGTTTCTCAACCTCTTCTTTGCCATCAAGGACCTATATTATAAAAACAAAGGTATTTTTCAATAAAAAACACCACAGGAAATAACTGCATTCCACGAATCTCAAGTATTATAATAACGAAGAAGAATCTTAACATTCACTTCTTTTTTTTTTTTTGGCCACACCACAGGGTATGTGATATCTTAGTTCCCTGACCGGGGACCAAACCGGCGCCCCCTGCAATGGAAGCGTGGCAGCTTAACCACTGGATTGCCAGGGAAGTCCCAACATTCACTATTAAATTGCTTGGAAAATTCTTCCCAAACGATATACCTCAATAAATCATCCCAAATGTTTTATAAACCCTGGCCATATGTTCATATTGGAAGTAATAACAATATATATATGCAGAGAATGGTTAATATTCACCTGTTTTAAATGTTGTAACTCTTCTTCTAGGTCTTTAACTTTTTTGTTCAGCTTTGCAATAACATTTTCATTTTCTCTGTCTTTAGCTCTTAATTTCTTAATGATGTTAGAATTATGCAGCTGCTGTTTTGAAAGTTTTTCTCCTGGCAATGGCAAAAAAGTATAAATTCAAATAATGATGATTCTCTAAGAATATGAATAGAATGTTTTAACTAACCAGTGACATAAAATGACAGAATATTTGAAACATCACAATGCTGTAATAGTCAATGTTAAACTGATTTGGACAGCATAAGCCATGAATGCTAAAATTACTAGGTAGAAGGATGGTGTGGGAACAGGATATTTACAGTCTTAAAGAACCACTCCCACATATTACAAATTACAAAGGGAAAAAAATGTGCTCTTACAATAGAGAAACCTGGTCACCATCTTAACCAAACATTCAGTTTTGATATCACTAATTGTGCTACAGCCTGACATTATGAGTCCACTGATGTGATGGAGTGGTAGGTGCACAATATCACCTATTATATTTCTTACTAGAAATCCGATCTGAATCTAATCATGAAGAAAGTGACAAATTCCTGAACATGGGGCATTCAGTGGGACAACTGGACTCTACAAAATCTTTGATATCATGAAAAAGATATCCTAGATTGCTGGAAGACTAAAAGAACATAATGGCCAAATGCAATGAACAAACTTTGATTGGATTTTGGGGCAGAACAAATAACCAGGTATGAGAGTTATTTTTAGAGACGAGGTAAATGATGCAATACATGCTGGAATACACTTCTGAATTAATGCTGATTTTCTTAGATGTGATTATGATGTTGTGCTCGTCAAGAAAAAAGTGTACTTGTCCTTGAGAGATGCAGACTGAAGAACTGAGGAGTAGACTACAGATTCAATGCAATTCCTATCAAAATTCCAACAGTATTTTTCACAAAAATAGAAACAACAACCCTAAAAGTCAAATGGAACTGCAAAAGACCTCAAATAGCTGAAGTAAACCTGAGCAAGAACAAAGCTGGAGGTATCACATATCCGTATTTCAAAACATATTACTAAGCTACAGTAATCAACAGTATGGTGGTACTGGCATAAAAACAAACATATAGGCCAATGGAACAAAATGGAGAGCCCAGAAATAATCCACGTATTTACAGACAAGTGATCTTCAACAAGGATGCCAAGAACACACAATGAGGAAAGGACAGTCTCATCAATAAACGGTATTGGGATATGCATATTCAGAAAAATGAAATGGTACCCCATCACACATCATATACAAAAATCAACTCAAAATAGATTGAAGACTTAAATGTAAGATCTGAAACAGTAAAACTATTAGAAGAAAACATAAGGGAAAAGCTTTCTGACATAAGGCTTGGGAATTATTTTTTGGATATGATTCCAAAAGCATAGGCTACAAAAGCAAAAACAGACATATGAGATTGCATCAAACTAAAAAACTACTGCACAGCAAAGGAAACAACAAAGTGAAGAGACAGTATGAAGAATGGAAGAAAATATGTGCAAACTACACACTAATAAGGGATTCATAACCAAAATATGTAAGAAATCACAGAACTTGATAGCAAAAAAACAATTAAGCCAATTTTGAAAATGGGCTAAAGACATGAATAGGCATTTCCCAAAAAAGGCATACAAATGGGCAACAGGTATACAAAAAGGTGCTCAACACCACTAACCATCAGGGAAATGCAAATCAACACTAAAATGAGATGTCACCTCACACCTGTTGGGACAGCCATTATCAAAAAGACAAAAGATAAATACTGGAGAGGATGTGAAGAGAACCCTTGTGTATTAGTGTTGGCAATGTAAATTGGTACAGCCACTATGGATAACAGTATGAAGACTCCTCAAAAAATTAAAAATAGAACTATCATATGATCCACTGATCCCACTTCTGAATATATATATCCAAAAGTAATGAAATCAGTATCTCAAAGAGATATCTGCACCCCTGTTCTCTGCAGCCTTATTTACAATAGCCCAGGTATGGAAACAATCTAAGTTTCCGTCGATGGATAAATGGATAAAGAAAATGCGATACAGATAGAGAGATCTATATAGATAGATAGATAGATAGATAGGTAAGATATAAATATAGATATAGATATAAATAAAATATTATTTAGCTTAAAAAAAAATCTTGCCATTTGTGAAAACATGGATGAACCTAGAGGATGAAATAAACCAGACACAAACATGGCATGATCTCATTTATATGTGGAATATAAAAAAGTTGAATTTGTAGAAGCAGAGAACAGAATGGTGGTTACCAAGGGCTAGTGGGTGGCGGAAATGGGGAGATGTTGGTCAAGGAGTACAAAGTTTCAATTATGTAAGATGAATATGTTCTACAGGTCTAATTTACAGCATAATGGCTAAAGTTAATAACACTGTATGGTACACCTATAACTTGCTAAGAAGAGTAGATCTTAAAAGTGTTCTCATCACAGACACAAAGTGTGTGAAGTGACTGATACATTAATTAGCTTGATTGTGGTAATCATTTCATAATATATACATATATAAAAAATCACATTGTACTCCTTAAATACATACAACTTTTATTTCTCAATTATACCTCAAAAAAGCTGGATAAAAAAAGAATTTAGGAGTGGAATGATATCTGTCACCTACTTTCAAGTGGTTTGGCAAAAGGGTAGTATATGCGTTGCAGAGAGATACGGAGGAGGTGTGGCTAGATGTTAACAGTTGATGACTCTAGGTAATGAAGTAATCAGTTACTCACTGTAACGCACTCTCAGCTTTGAGACTTTCAGCTCTTCAGCTCTGAGTTAAAAAATACTTTTAGGGTATACAGAAGCAGTATGTGAATATACCCATAGATGAAATCATTCTATTTTCTCTATAAAGAAGTTCATTAAGCAAAAGAAAACATCAGCTCACTCCCTGATTAAATTAGTAAATTCCAACGAAGTGAAATTTGATATTAATATTCTTAATAATTTTTTAAATTATGAAACCATGTACTTAGCTGTCCCCTCAGTCTCTAATGTTGTAACACAAGACAGTATCTGACTGCAAGATGTCTTGAGATACAATTATGTGTTTCATGTATTTTAGTGCTAAGATTGCTTTATAATTATCTGTGTACCTATATTTCCCTCTCATTAAACTATAAGTTCCTAAAGGACAGGGAATGTGTCATATTTATTACTATATCAAACACAATATCTGACATATTAACTGTTAAATATTAGCTGAATAAATGAAAAAGAAAAATTGGGTAAAACTAACTTTTTCAAATGAAGTGATTATTTCCAATTGTCCTCAAACACTTACTCTGGAAATTCACTTAAGTGCAGTGATTTAAGTACAGAAATGTTCATCCCACTACTATTTGTAATATTAACATTTTAGAAATAAATGTATAACCTTAGGAAGAGTAAAACAAATTATAGTATATCCATATAATGGACTTTAACACAGCCATTAATAATGGTATCAAAACATTTAACAGCATAGGGAAATATAAAAGAAAGAACACTGCAAATTAGATGTATGATCTTAATTATGTTTAAAAATGTAATAAAATGCATTAAAAAGGAACTAGAAGAAATTAATATTTCCTTATAAAATTGAATTATGATCTATTTTTTATTTCTTCATATACTTCCTATAACTTCAAAATTTTCTGCAAGTAGCAAGCATTACTCTTATAACTAAAAAACTTTAAGAAAAAGAAAAATTTATTTAACCATCCTTTCCAAAACTACCTTCTTTCCTATGACATTACAGAAAGAAATTAATTCAATGTCCAACTGTAATGTTTTATCTCATGAAGAATCTTTAATTTTCATAACCCTGTTATTTATGAATCTTTTCATAGAGAAAGTACTTAATAACTAAAAAATTAAAACATGAATGTGAGAAAAAATTCACTATCAAATGCCAGAACAATAAAATGATAGCACATAGTACCCAAGCTAGAGATTCAGATACTATATAAACTCCAGAATTATAACTTTCAAATATCTTGGTTTAAAAGAGGGCTCTAAAACCTGTTAGAAGCTTTCTTAGGGAAGCACAAAATTCTATTTCTCAAGGAGTTACTTTTTTACCTCCCTAGAAACAAAAAGCTACATACATTATACCTCTACCTCTCTACATCTTGCTCCCCATTCTTCCATGAATTGTTGCCTACCATTTCTGAGGTTTAAGTCCAAACCGTTCTTGCTTCCAGTATTTTTTCATTAGGAAGCAGCAGCTAGTCACGTGGTATCTTCCTGTTCTCACAATATTTTTCATAACCAACTAAATATTTTACGTACCTTCTTCCATTAACCCTCGGATCTGCTCATCTTTCTCTTTCAAAAGGTCTGCCGTTTCACTACTATTTAGTCTAGTAGCAAGTTCTTCTTTTATACTTTTGATTTCCTAATTAAAAAAGAAGGAATATGAGTAACATAAAGCATTACTCTCATTCTGGGCATATTTTTCAATTTTTTTCCATATCCAAATACTCACATTCTCAATAAGAATCCATAAGTTTTGTACTGTTAACCTGAGTTTATATTACCTTGGTTAATTAAAAGTGAACAACTTTGAAAATGACATAGACCTGAATTCAGACATAAACAGGTTTTAATATGGAAATGGAAATGAGAAGAAGTTAACTTACAATATACTCTTTTTGAGTATCTCTACGCATATTTTCTACAGGTTAAGCATTATTTTTGAAACATTCAATTAGTATATCTCCATTTTTCACTGTATTCCTTTTCCTCATCTGACACTCACTGCACTTATAAACATGTTGTGAACTGAGAGAAAAAACATAATTTCATAAGGTTCGATCGACTTTAATAAAGCAGAGATTCAGCAGAAACATGTTAAGATATTTTATCTTTTAAAACTACAATGGAGAAGTATGGTGATATGAAAAGTGTCCTATGATTTTAAACTTGGTTTTTATAATGCTCTGAAACTAAAAATAGCTAAAATAAACTAACATTTATTAGGTATTTAAACCATGCTTTGTATCCATTATCATTTAATCCTTACAACAATCCTGGGAGGGAGGCACTTGTACTATTCAACTACACAAATAAGAAAACTAAGACTAAGAAACCTTGAGTAAACTCTGAAGGTCAGAGAGCTATAAAGTCGTAGAGTTATAACTTAAACCCAGGCCTGTGAATCTTTAAAGCCCATGCTCTGAACTACCCACAACATTGATGTCCATTTCCAACCGTCAAAATTTCATCCATCAAGGTCCAGTTAAGAATGTCATGTCTTCCATGAAATCTTCCTCAGTTCCTCTGATCAGAATTCATCCTCCATGATACCATTTCAAAGTGCTTATTCAACTGCCTACTACTATACATTTGTTGACATTATTTGTCTCCCAACAGTAGAAAAGCAAACTCTTCACTTAAGGTAATTAAATTCACCTTTGAATTTCCTATGGATCCTAAGTAGGGGGTTCATACATGGCTGTACACATAAAATGTGTTAAAACGTAGGACCCAAGTTTTTTCCAGCTATAATTAATGGTTTAGATCTATTTTAGATCTATAATTCAAAGTGTACTATAGAAGACAAACATTACTTAAAATCTACTTTTTGTACTGTATTCAGATGGAATAGAGCAAGAACACGAAGAGTTAAGTTGGTTAGATAGTCTCAGGTTATTATTAGTGTCTAAAATGATACTAATTAAAGTTGCTAATTAAAGCAACCAAGCAGATAGAAGTATATCATATTTCTTTTCTGTAAGAATATATAGAGAAAAATTATAAATATTAACATTGACATTCATCAAGAAGGGAGAAAACAACCTCAGAAGGGCATATACTGAGAAATGCTATAATACGTGGGATACAAGCAATAATTACTAACCTTAATTGGTTACCAATATCTGAAACAGCCAACTGTTCCAAATTATAAGAATTAGAACAAATAGTTCCCAATCAGGAGCAATTTTGCCCCCAAGGGGACATTTGGCAATGTGTGGCAACATTTTCAATTATCACAACCGAGGGGGGATTAGGTTGGGGTTGAGGAGGGAAGGGTGATACTGGCTTCTTGTAGGTAGGGGCCTGGGATGCTGGTAAATACCCTACAATGCACAGGACAGTCCCATACAATATAAAATTATCCAGCCCAAAATGTCAGTAGTGCTGAGGTTGAGAAATCCTACATTAGGATAAATCAACATTTTATGCTAATATTCAATGTCACTAATCATTAGGAATTTTTATTTTAAAATTACTTTGACTTGAAGGAGTATATATATATATGTGTGTGTGTGTGTGTGTGTGTGTGTGTGTGTGTGTGTGTGTGTGTGTGTGTATATATATATTTTTGAAGCAGAAGGGAAAAATAACAAATGAGAGTAATGGTGATTTTTAAAATTTATAGAGTGCCATTTAGATTTAAGTGTTATTTATTTTTATTTTGATGGACTTATCATTTATAAAAATTATTCCCAAGATCCTTGCTATATATCTTGCAAGGACTTACACATAAATTATACAAATACTGGCTTAGATTTTTTTCAAAGTATCAAAAGTCTGTAATCCTAGAGGTGCGAAAAATCTAAAATTTAAGTGTTAATATACTACATGGTATCCTTTTTAATCTTACTTCTTTTTTCCCATACCAAAATAATAATGCATTCCTCAAAAAAATATGTCTCTGTAGAGTTTATTTAGTATTATTTTAAACTTCCATTACCTTTTTAGCAGCATCTCTCTCTTTGCAGGCTAGCTGAACTTTCTTTTCTGCTTCTGCAATTCTTTGAGTAAACTCATCTTTCAAGGAAGAAATGCTGCTGCTCTCTTCTTTCACTCTGATCATTTCACTAAATTTAAAATAATACTGAGACTGAAAATACTTGTTTATATATTCTAAAGTTAACAGCTGAGTTCAGTTTGCAAAAAAAAAACTAACATTCTCTTCAACATACACTTTACTAAAATAGATTAATTTTAGGCCTGTTAACTTTTAAGAGAAAAATTACCTGCTTAATTTATTTTAAAACACTTCAAAGAAAACCCATTAGAAATTGAAAATGTCACCAATACATGATGTGTAAAAATTACAAAAAGGTAACTAAAACTTTTCACTGTTAAATCTTAATTGTGTCACATTTTACTAATCAGCTCCTTAAAGCAAACTAGTACTCAGTATTTTTTTAAACTATAATCTCAGTTTTCTCTAAATATACCTTTTAAATCTCTAATACTAATAGATTATTAATAACAAAAGGGAAGAGGTTTTTTTGTTTTTGTTTTGCAAAACACCTCTCTTCAGTGCCAGTGGTAAAAGAGTAAGATAATTTGAGGAGAAAAGTAATCTCTAAGGGTGGAATGGAAATACCATTCAATTCTCAATAATTATAAACAAGTTAAAATATAAAACATTTTAACTTAAAAAACATTCTTAAGTAATAACCAAGTGTATGGACCACTACAAAATGTGTAAAATTACTCACATTTGTAAAGTACTTACTCTTTCAGATTATCATAAGCTTCTTCTAGAAGTGCTTTTTCTTTACTAAGAGATAATAACTGAGCTTCCCTTTTATCCAGTTTCTCATTCAGAAATTCAACTGTCTGGATAAGAAGAATACACAAAAGTCCAACATTCAACTTTAAAAGACCATTTTTACATGCAGGTGAAAAAGTAAAGGCCGCCAAATCACTGCAATTAATAAAACAGCATTATCTCATAAAAAGAATTAAAAACAAAACTGGGAACACAGCAGACATAGAACAGCAAGAACTCACACGGAGTGGGTAGGAGGGTATAAATTAGTACTACAACCACCTAGTTGGTAGTTTGGTAAAACGCTTTGGAAAACAGTTAAGCAATATCTAGTTAAAGATCTACATGCCCCTTCATGTAGAAAATTCTACTTTTAGGTGTACCTCAGAGGAGAAAACATTTACAGCAATTCGTTTGCAATAGCAAAAATGTGGGAAGAGTGTACATGACCACTAAAAAAGGAAGGGAGATGAGATGCAATCAAAAAGATCAAAGAGGGGCTTCAAAGCTTCTACTAATGTTCTCTATCTTATCTGGGTACTGGATATACAAGTGTTTGTTTCTCCATATTATTCTTCAACCCAAACATGTAACATGCAACATTTTTAGCATGATACATTGCATTTAAAAAATGAAATTAACTTTAGAAAATCGATAGGCATATAATTTTTAAATCTCCAGAATATATTAGTATAAAGCTAAGCAAAAAGGGATGGTTAGACTATCTTATTCCTTAGGTCCTGCTGAAGCAGTGATACACTTGTGCATGAGGGGAGGAATGGTGCCTTTTGTACTAAAAAATAAATAAATAAAGTCTTACCTGATTTAGGTCTAGATTAACTTAGAAATCACTTACCTTCTAACAATGGTTCAAAAATATATTATTAATAATAAATAGTGTTGGTTTCTAGGAATTCAAACTGCTATTATAGCTAGAGCATGGCATTTTGTTTGTGAATAATATTAAACCTAGGTAACAGAATCTGGCACTTTTTTTACTTTAAATAATTCAATACATGACACTTAGAGGACATTTCTTCAAGATATCCTGTATCTCAGAAGAGTCTATTAAAGATGGCAGATCCAACTCAATTTCTACACCTAAAATTCATAGGAAAAACGAAAACTGTGACTTAAAGAATTTACACCACTTTCCTTTTTTACATATTAGGTGAAAGCAATTTGTCATTCCTAAACAACACTTTTGATCCTTGGACATTTCCCTTTCTTATTCATTTAAGATAGCTATCAGTAGGAAATATCAAAACCAACGTAAAAAACGAACAAGCAATTAATAACAACAGAGAAACATCAATGATCTGAGACCAAATTTTTCATTCAAGATTTGCTACAAATAATGTGAACATGCAAAATATTTTTGATATAAGAAAAATTATATAATATTTAGATTTGTTTGAGCACCTTATCTGCAAAAGAGGTGAAGGTATCTGTTTACATAAGAAGACAGTCCCTTGCAAACTAATAAATTAATGAGTCCAGCAAAAGAGAATATTAAGGTGATAAGGACTCAACAGTAAAGGCCTAAGATGGAAACTTTTTTATGCTTAGTTATACTGAACTATCAACTTATGCTACCATACTTGTCTTCGAGAAATTTCAAATAATTTAGCATCAATAATTCTTCAAGTTTAAGATCCTTAACACCATACTTAAATGCAAAATGCCTGTCTTTTTTAATCAGTACAAACCATTAGGCATCACGGAATATTAAAAATAAACCAATGATTTAATCTCTGAAAAGCACATCAAAAAATCCCCTTCTACTTCCTATAGTTACCTTGAATACATCTTCCTTCTCAGAAAGTGCTTCTGGCTCACTTTCAGGAACTTCGGGCTGGTCAGCCACCTTGTCTAGGACAGTATGCCCTTCATTTACTGGTGTAGAAGAAACCAAGATATCAGGCTGTTCACAGTTAACAGGAGTTGCACTTCGTCCACTTTCTTCCATTTCTGTTTCTTCAGTGGGCATAATTAATGTTTCATTTGCTTCTTCAGGTTTTCCTTCAACAGATTCAACTGTTTTAGCCTTTGGAGTTGAAGAATTAACTATAATAGGTACTAAAGCATACCCCTTGCCTGACAATTCATCATCTGAATTGATTTCGCTTACACTACGGCTATCTAATGACTGTACACTAAACGAGTCTATTCTTTCAAAAGCATCAGATGAGCAGCAACTCTCAGTGAGTTTTTGGAAATCATCTAAACGATTATATTCAGGACAAGCAGATGCTGAGAGAAGCTGAAAGGATGTCTGCATCAAGTGCAGACTTGATTTTGAATCTGTAGTCTCTTGTCTCGAGCTTGCTGAGCTCTCACTTATTACACTTTCATGATCTAAAACTTCAATATCACTAGTGGTAGAAGTACCTGATGAGAAGGTACTAACGGGAGGAGAAGGTGTATTGCTCTGTCTGTCTTCATGTTTTTGCTCCTTAGGTTCCAAAGCCATGTCCTTTGTTTCCGCTGTGAGAGGCTGTGTAGGCATATTAGATACATTTTCCCTAGTTGTTTTCACATGAATTATACTTTCAGATACTTTCAAATGTACTGCTGACACCTTTGTATCAGATTCTTTATTAAGAGTTTCTTCATGCTTGCCCTCAGTTTTAGGAGACACAGTACTGGCTGCCAGAGTTTCCCCCGATACAAATGGAGGAGAGTCTTCTACTTTCGACTCAGCGGCTTCAGTTGTTCTTGACTGTCCAGCGTGCAAGGACTCCTGTAAGGTGCTTTTCACTTCTTCTTCTGGTCGCTGTGATTTAGCTGGTGGTTTTGATACCACTGGACTCTTCTGAATGGTCTGGACATCGGTGGGAGAGAGAAAGGCACTGAAGAAATTTTCAGATTCATCTACCACAGTTCTTCGAACTGGCTTTGTAATTGCTTTAGGAGAGGCTACCGGTTGATTCTGAGGTTCAGTGTTGGATTTTAACCCCCAGGTTGAAGTATCCCATCCTCCACTGACAGGGGGACTTATTCCTTTGACAAAAAATATATATATATTAAAAAAGAAAAAAATATACCTATATATAAAGCATTTAAATTACACTCATTACTGTAAGTCAATATAAACGTTTTTTTTAAAACCCTACAGAATACAACCCGTAATTTGGACATGTTGAAGTCCTTGCTTACTACGTAATTAATTAGTTCATCGTTTAACTTTGGGCCTTAAAAAGGAAAACTGGTGTGCATCTGCCAAGAGGACCTAGGAGCAAAGCTGAAAGACTAGATTGAAGCTGGCCTACCAGAAGCAAGTATGTTATTCCCTCCTACAACAAATTAATGAAGTAATGGTATGTGTTAATAACCAATGCTAAGTCCAAGATACATATGATGCATCTCATAATAATGGGCAGTATCTTCACTTACAGTTCATGTGTAGTCATGGCAAATAGAATCTACCTTCTATACAATTAGTTCCATATTAATTTTATTCTTGTAATATCAATGATAAAACATAGTTATCAGCTAGACAGATGGCAACACTCAAAAACTGAACCCAAAATACTGGTGACAAATGTCCTTTTTCAAAGATCAAAGTAAACTGATGGGAACAGTAACTTCTAAAGGGCAAATTCATTTTCATCCACTTAATGACAAGCCCTGTCTCCAAGTCCCACTCTCCAAACCTACTCTGAGAAAGTTTTGTTCTCTCGCTAAATTCCAAATTATGTTAGCAATTATAGAAGGTCATATGAATTTCAAAAATGCACATTTTTTTTCAATTATTGCTTTTTGACAAAGATAGCAGTTTACACTAGGATTTTTTTTTAAAGCACTAGGGAGAAAATAACCATTTTCTGAGCAAAAAAGGTAATTCTATCAGTCATACAAATAATATGTTACTGAAAAACCCGATGATAAACAAAAAATGGCATATTTGCTAAAATACTTAAAGCATTTCTTTAAAAAAATTTCTTCCATTTCTAAATTCAAAAGTGGCTGAGCAGAATCATCACAAACCCCAAACACTTAAAAGCTGGTGGGCAGAGCACAAGTACCTAAAAGCTCCTAAAAGCTAACAAGCCCAACACTAAATTCTATCCTTTAATATGACTTCGGAGATAACTAGGCAATTTTAGCTTGGGGATACAGTTTTACATCCATTTGTTCAGTATACCAGAACGGTGGAAAAAGGGAGAAAAACAAAATAAGACACAAAGGAACAAACAAAATAAAATCTGCTGATTAATTATTGTCATGGCAACGAATGACAGAAGTCAAATTTGCCTGTTGGAGAAAGTTTTATATAAATCGCAGGGTTATGTGATATCCACTTAAATCACTCCATTATGAAAACTGGTCATCTCTGAGTGACGGCGACGTAAAACATAGGTGATCAGTCAACATTTATGGCATTTCACTAAAACCTAAGTCTATTCTGGATAACTTATTTTAAAAAAAAAAGAATTATAGAGCAGGATTCGAGCCCCAGATTTCATAAAAGGAGTATCCTTACATTTACAACTTATATTCTGTCTCTTTTACAGTTAAGACATTCAAAACGGTAGCCTGAAAAAAGGAAGTGGAGCTCCTTCCACCAAGATCCTATAACATCTTGGAAAAAGTAACAGGATGGTGACATAAACACATGAGCCAAAATATCTTAAAACGATGCACCTCAAATTTAGGTCCTGACTTCTCAAAGACATAAAATGAGGAAAAGAAACCAGAAAGGAGTAGTCAGGAATAACTTATTCTTTCTCCCAGAGATTCACAACCCCAAAGTCGGGCCAATCTGCACCCCACACACCAAAAAGGAGAAACTGTTGCTTAGACTTAGAGCTAAAAGCAGCTGAAGATCCCTGAAAAGTGAAGCCCAGGGACTCTTGAGAAAGAGAGACGAGACTATTGGAGGCTGGGCCGCGCCCCCCCCAGACCCTCCCGCGGGAGGAGTGGCCCAGAGGAACGGGCCGCGCCGTCTCTGCACCACGGAGGGCAGCGCCAGAACTCGAGGAGCTGTTTCAGGAGAGACGGCCATACAGAACCCAGGAGGCGCGCAGCACCCGCTAAGTGTTCGCGACTGTTCTTCCCGTCCCCGCGGACTGATTCCGATACTGGGCTCGGACAGCGTCCCGAGCGCGCAGCCGGCCCGGGTTCGAGGGCCTGTGATGCGGTCGACGTGGAGGGAGGGCGCGGGGCCACGACCACCGAATCAGGTCCCCGTCAGTCCCCACCCGGGGCCACGGGCAAGGAAGGACCCAGGGCTGGGTTCTCCCTCGGGACTAGAGCAAAGATCAACTGAGAGGCCAGAGCAGGGTTTGGGGCCGGGCTGGGGACCAGGACTTGATCATTAAGTCCGTCGCTCAGCGAGGCGGGAGCCCCCACTCCCCCACCCCCGCCGCTTCACCTGTCGGTCTCGGAAAAGAAGCCCGCGGGAGCGCAGTGACGCCGCCGCTCGCGCCCTTACCCGGCTCTCCGTACGGAATGGTCTCGGCCCAGGCGCTCGGCTCCTCTTCCTGGATGTCCAGGACCCTGTCGATGGACTTCTGGGCCTGAGACAGGGCCTGCTTGGCGAAGCTGGAGAGCTGGGAGGCGTTGAACCAGCTCATATCCCCTCCTCAGCCGCCGCCAGCGGCGGCGGCGGCGGCGGCGGCGGCGGCAGCACCGAACTGTAAGGCCGCGGGACAAGTCGACTGCCGCAGACCCGGCGGAGGGTCCACGGAGAGCCTCGCCCCCTTCTCCACTCGGCGGGCCCTGTCAGCGGGGAGCCATGACCCCGCAGGTCTTCCCCAAGCCGGAGACGTTACCCTCAGCGTTTTCCTCACATGAAACGAAAGGCTCAGACTGCGCAGGCGCTGGCTGCTTCCACGTACACAACCGGCAAGTCCCGGAGCCCAAAGTTCCGCCGGTAGACGGAAGAACCGAAGAACATTGACGTCACTTCCTGGGGTCCAGGATTGCCCGTAGTTATGGAGGAACGCGGAACGGTTCCTATCGAAACTGATTCCAGACGTAGTGCGGCGACTGTCAGCCCTGGGAGGAATTCTGTGGCTATATCAGCAGGGGCTGATTCCTCCGGGAGGAATATGCGAGTTCTGAAATGAGTTCCTTCCTGGAAAATAGCTCTTGTATTAAGAGCTAGAGCCTTGCCAGCAATAATTGAACAGGGAAGTTTGGGTCTTGCGTTTCTCTTACTTAGCGTCTCCTCTGTTAATCAGTTATGTGTCAACTTGGCCTTAGGAAGGAACTCTGGGTTTGGGTCTGTCTAAAACTACCGGGCATCGTATGAAAGGACCTGATCCAGCCCATCTGATGCAAGCAAGTAAAAAGCCGTCTTCCACAGTAACGAGAAATCAGGACAAGGGCACAATCTCCCCTTTAAGATACAGGTCCACTGTCGGCCTCAGTCAAAACAAACCTGGGAAGCATTAAAACTATTACTCTTAATATGTACTGTGCATATTATTTAAAATACAACTTTTTTGCATGTGCTCTTCAAACAAATCAAATTGGTGGCCTTCCTAATCTAGTCAGCAGCTGTTTGGTTTGGCCCCCATAATATTAAAATTCTACCAACATTTAAAAACCAGATTTCACAGAAAAATCCAGACATCCAGCTGATTTTGAAAAATATGTACACCAACATGCAACAGTCAGCTGCAGCAGTTGCCACTTCTGACTAATAATTTTCACTTCAATATGTCACAGACCCCACTATTCTAAATACACTCTTCCTAATGTGGTTATTTACCTCACCTGTTTCCCCTACACTTAATTATTTTACCACACTGCAAGGAACCATGCCATAAAGGAATTATTTATAGCCAGATTTAAACTCTGCCCTTGAGAAGTTATGACCTTCTGATGATTTTATCTAACTTCTGCAAAAATTTGCACATTGAAACTTTTACAATTTAGTAATGTACACAATAGTACTAAGTAACTCAGGTAATTTCAAACAGCTTAGCTAAGTAGCCTGAAGAGGAGGTCAGGTTAGGCTTGGAATCCCTCCCTGTTCCAAGACTTCTAATTGGATAGCTTGAGGTAAATGACCTAAACTTTCTAAAACTATTCAGCTCTCAGATGAAGATATTATCACCTTCTCACAAGGCTACTTTGAGAATTATTGTAGCACCTGTATATAGCACCTGTAAACTGAACCTGTAACTTTAAAGGAAAGCATATACATTTACGCCATATGATTTTATAACGAAACAAATTATTTGTCAATATAGAGCTAGAAATAAAAATAAATGAAAATTTAACCCACTGACATGTAATCATAAAGCTTTTAAATAGAAAACTGCCATCCAAGTCAAAAACAGAGAACATGTACGACATGTTCCCACACTAAGATACTAAAACTCATTTTCAGTATTTATGCTTAATTTTGTTTTAAGCCTTAGTCCTTTAGGAGGGGGAAAAAAGCATTTTAAGAGGCGTTAATATAAAAATAGTCATTCCATTTCATTACCTTATTGTGTTAGAGAAAATTAAATCAGTAGATACTTATTGTGGCTAAAATATTAATTCAAGTACCATAAAATTTTCCTATTAGTAAATCTGCTACATATTTAAAAATTATTTCTACCTTACTACAGAACTACTTACTATCCTTAATATACTTTATAAAATTTCAGTGAGAAAAATAGACAATATATGATTTTATTAATAAATAGTGTGAAAGCATCAGTGATAACTGTTTAAACATTAAACTCTTTTAACATCCATGTCTTGGCTTTAATGTTGGGCATACTGGCTTCTATGGCACTGCAAGTAAACACACGAAAATACTTCCCATTTCCATGCACAGGTATTCAGCTATAACACCATTTACAAATTATTACGGACAAGATAACTTTTGCAATAGTATTCATTTGGACAGCCACAATTAAGTGAATATTAGATCAAGCAAGAAGTAGGCTATGTTCAATATGCTCTAGACGTCAGGCTGTAGTATTTAATGTTATTTAAAACTTAATTTTCTTATTTTTTAAAAGGGACATATTTTGTATATGTGGGTGCTCAAATGAAAACTGAAGAATACATTCTTTGACCATAACAAAATTCATATACAAGAGGGCGTTTGCCTCCTCCTCTAAAAGAAGCAATACATTTGCTCATAATCTCTCTCTCCAGGCACCATTTTCCATATTACTAATGAAAATGCTGACAAGCACCAACCCCGAAATTCTGTCTTCAAGGGAAAGTTACAAAGTTAAAAAACAGTGGCTCATTATAAAAAAAAAAAATCAAATTCCAGCAACACTAATGCTAAAAATGACATCTATTAAATTTCTTAGCATCCAAGAAGTATAATATTTTCATGAGTTTTCTATTATGTGCAGATTTCCTTTCCTTAAGAAGTAAAATGAAGTTTGAACAGTACAGTCTGTGGTGTAGTGACATCAGCAACTGCCAGTTCTTGCCCATCAACGAGTCCCAATTCTAAAAGAAAAAATATACAATTAACCGAAGCAAAAAAACTCAACAAAATAGATAATACACACATATACAAACTATAAAGAATCCTGGGCTAGATAAAGATCAAAATCCAGTTCTCTTTATTTAATCAAGGTAGTATTATATTTGATTTCCTAGAGATTTTTTAATATTCTACTAAAAGAGCAATAAACTCTATTAATGTTACTAAAGATATAAGTAGGATAGTAGCACCATTTAAAAGCATTAAAAGCAAATCTAGAAGAGGCATTTATTACTTTTACTGGAAAAAAAAGAAGAAATTGATTAGTACTAGTAAATATACTCATTTAAAATACCTTTCAATGTCTTGGTGAGATTTGGCCTTGTTCGTTCTTCAATAGAGGTTACTGACTAGAAAACAATAATGTAAAGCACATTAAGTGAAATTAAACTTTTAATATAATTTTGTGGAAAAAAATAAAAACTGAACACTGATCACCTGTAAGTAAAGTGTTCTATTTTTTCCCTCTAATGTGGCTGTGATAGCTGGAGATTTCATCTGCCTAAATTATAAGAAAAACAAAGTCAAAGATCACTTTTTAAAAAACAATCCTAGTTTTTAAAGTTTTAAAGTCACAAAACTTCTTCTACAACATAACAAAAGACTTGAACACTTACAGAGAAGCACTATTGGTTAGATAATCCAAAACCTCCTGCAGTTTAGCTGATGGAGAAAACTGAATGTTTTGAGGAAGCTGGCTACAAGCTGGGCAGTTTTCCTAGATATAAAATAAAACACAAATCACAGTGGCACATGTACCAATAACAGTCTCTTTATAATGAGGAAATGAAAATCAAGTTGTTTTAATAATCATGCATATTCCCTATGAACAAATTTTTATGTTTTAAAACCTGCTTTTCCTAAAGGGCCATTTTTCCTAAATTATTTTGCTATACAGTATTTATTTCAGGATACAGTATTACAAAAGATGTATCAGTAAGTACGGTTCTGGAAGTTAGAAAATACTTAGAAAGGGTGTGGGCAATTTCATTCACATTTCCAGCCAGGAATTAATATTTAAAAATCAGGGACTTCCCTGGTGGCACAGTGGTTAAGAACCCGCCTGCCAATGCAGGGGACATGGTTTTGAGCCCTCGTCCGGGAAGTCTCACATGCCGTGGAGCAGAGCAACTAAGCCCGTGCGCCACAACTACTGAGCGTGCGCTCTAGAGCCCGTGAGCCACAACTACTGAGCCCACGCGCCACAACTACTGAAGCCCACGTGCCTAGAACCTGTGCTCTGCAACAAGAGAAGCCAGCGCAATGAGAGGCCCACACACTGCAACGAAGAGCACCCCCCGCTTGTGGCAACTAGAGAAGGCCCGCGCACAGCAGTGAAGACCCAACACAGCCAAAGATAAATAATTTTTTTAAAATAATAAATAAATAAATAAATAAATAAATAAATATGCATGATCAAAAAAGTTTTCACGGGCTTCCCTGGTGGCGCAGTGGTTGAGAGTCCGCCTGCCGATGCAGGGGACACGGGTTCGTGCCCCGGTCCGGGAAGATCCCACATGCCGCGGAGCGGCTATGCCCGTGAGCCATGGCCACTGAGCCTGCACGTCCGGAGCCTGTGCTCCGCAACGGGAAAGACCGCAACAGTGAGAGGCCCACGTACCACAAAAAAAAAAAAAAGTTTTCATTAGTATACTATTACTAACCTTTCTCTCTGCTTCAAATGTGTACGTGTACAGTCCATCTACATCATTGAATACCAAGTAATTATTAAGGGGAATATATGCACTGTAATGAAAAAATGTTCATTCTTATGTAATTGAGCCAGATCAAAACACAGATTTACAAATATATTAAAAATGAAACCCATTACCTTGTGGCTATTTTAAAAACCTCAGTGGCACACACAGCTAAAGCGGAGAGAAAATAAAGGTGCTTTAACTCAATGAAAATTAGACATTTAAAATTAGAAGTTTTTAAAAAGTCAGTTATAAATCAGTACAGATAAATTTACAAGGTTATTGATTACAAAATAAGTAGACAGAAAATTACATAAACACTCTTATTTGTAAAAACTGAGAAAGTAACATTTTATATTTGTTTTGTATACTCTAAATGATAGAGTACCACCTCATGTTTTCCTCCCTCTTCTTCAGATTACCGTGCAGCCTGTTACACTGATTACAAAGAAATGGCACTAAAATGTCCCCTTATTACAGAGCACTTTATCTATGATATAATGTAAGAAAAAATATATAAAGGGTCCAATAGCTTGTTTTGTGGTTTTGGGGGCAGCTTGATTATGCCAACATCCACCCAAGAAGATAATCAAATTCCCAGAACACCAGTTTTCTGAGATCAAGTAGCTGCAGAAATATCAATTTAGGCATTGAATCAAAACCTGAAGGAAAGAAAACAGAATTAAGTAGTGGCCATTTTTCCTCACCTGCAATGACTGCATTTGTGGAAGCTACTGCAGGAATGATTCGTTTTACTACCCCTGAAAAAATATACTGATTAAAATGTGGTCATTTCTTTTAAAAAGTAGGTATCTTAAATTAGACAATATGATGATTTAATATCATTTTCCATAACTTGATTTTTCGGGCTTTCAGGTCAGAAAATAGACTTAAGCTTAACAATGAAACAACCTTCTTTCACATTCACATTATTTTCTGTCATGTTCAGAAACTTAAGCAAGTTACAGTAGGAAAGAATAGTAAATTCTTCACACTGTTTCATATAAAGATGAGACAATAATATATTAATAACTGCTAAAAATTAGAGTGTTTATTTTGTTCCAGGAACAGTATGAAGATTAAATAAAAAATTATGGAATTTTTATAACATCATGTTAGTCTTATCACTCTGATTTTAAAGATAAGGAAAATGAGGTTGAGAGAAATTAACAACATCCACAGCTACACACCTCACAAGTGATGGGGGGGTACATGAACCCAGCTCTGCCCTAAAGTGCATAACTTAAGCCGATACAGTATACTATATTTTATAAGTAAGCTTTGAGTAAAATAAAGTAGGAGAATAACAGTTACCTAATTTTTCCTCATCTAATAGTTTTAGCTCTTCTATTCACAAAAATTCAAAACAAATAAAAACTGTGCCTAATCATTTTGTTTCACTCTACAATATGGACTACACAAAATATTAAACGCAGTTCTCTATTTCTACCCCACTTTTTTCTTATCAGTATCCGCAAATTAGGAATGAACAAAGCCCCACCTGAAACCGTTTTTTTAAGTACAAAATAAACATTCTGTAACTATATTTGTACTGTTCATTTTAGAAAAGCAAAAATTCAGAGAAAAGTAGCCATATTATCTTAGAGTGTGAGACAGCCCTGAAAGATGTGTTCCCAAGACTTCAGGTGTAGGCAGGTTTTAAAAACTTCAAAAAAAGGGAAATATCTAAGAAGGCGCGAAAGGAAGGCAGTTAAGTTTGGAAAGTTGTTTTAAAAAGTTAATTCTGAAAGAAGAAATAGGGAGGAGCTAACCTCATGATTACTGGAAGCTCTCCAGTGAACCACATAGAGCAGGACGTACTGGAAGAAGGAACAGGTAGTCACAAACAGGGAGGAGTTGAAGAGATGCTGTCCAATAAAAGCAATGTGAAAATGATAAAGATACGCCCCTGTCCCCCACCCCTTTTCAAAAAATCTGGACTTCACTTCCAATTTGGCTTCTGTACTCCTTGTCAAGGCCCTCCATCCTCAGGCTGAGAAGTACACACCAAGCCTTCCTAAAAGGTATGGAAGGATAATTGAGACTACATATTGAAATGAGTTTATATAGTTCCTGATCAGGACAAAGAGAATTCATTTTTTAATTCAAACAATTAGCAAATAAATGTGCACTATATGCCAGACACTGTTCTAGGTGTTGAACAGAGGAGCAGTAAAAAAAAAAATTATCTGCTCTTACAGTGATGGAGGAGTCCATTAGACTGGATGGTCAGGGAAGACCTCCTTGGGGAGGTGATAATGTGAGCTGAAATCTAAACCATGAGAAAGACCCAGCCATGCAATGACCTGGGGAAAGAGCAATTCTGTAGAGTAAACACCAAGGGCAAAGGCCCCCAGAACAGGGATGAATTAGAGTGTAAGTATGAAATATTCTTCACATAGAAAAACAAGGCTACCATTAGCTCTGAGCAATTATGAAAAGGTAAAATAGTGAATGGCTTAGAAGGCATTTTCAGTTGAATGATCAGGAAATGGTGCAGTTCATACCTGAGGGATAAGCAGCCAACCCTGAGGGGCATCCAAGGAAGAGCATTCCAGGTGTTAGGATCAGGAGTATTAAAGCTCTAAGGTGGGATCAGGCTTGGGAACAAAGCAGGTCAGAAGAGGGGAACAAGGAGTGTATAAGAGCAACAAGGAGTGTATAAGGATGGAATTTTCAAATGACCAACCAGAATATTAGTAAACATAAGGAAATAATCACAGGAGAGAAATGGCAGATTTTCACAAAGACAAAGCTCTTTCTGGTGAACTTGATGATCTTGGACAAAATTCTAGGAAGGGTGAACTGAGAGTATCTACATTAGGAAAGTGATCACTAAAACTGAACATTATAATTGTTCACTGAGACAAGTCACAGGACTTAGTTACTGTGACTAGCTTTGCAACCCAAGGAAATGTGGAGGATAGGCTTCTGGAGAGCATCTGGAAAGGCCTTTCGTGACATCCTTGTGAACAAGACAAAGAAACATGAGGTACTCAAGAAGCTATGATCAACAGAAGGAGATAAATCTAAAAGGGCCTGACCAAAAGTATGATTCAGATGTCTGTTCTCAGCTAGTTTAGTCTTGTTAAAATTTTTAATTAATTATTTGGAAAAGAGATAAAGGATATGATTATCAAAACAACAAGTGATATGAAGCTAAAAATACACAAGTTGGCAGGCATAAAAGAATATACATGTATAAAGAGAGAAAAGCCAGCTGAATTTAAGAATAAACTTATAAGGACCTATACTTGAGTATAAAAGAAAAAACTACCACCCCCCATAACTGCCAAATCTGTAATAGGGAGATGTGGCTTAGCAATTGTATATGTGGAGAAAACTTCCAGCTTTTAACAGGCAGTAACCTGAAAGAATCAAAAGTAGAGCATCAATGTAAACAACAACAAAAACTAAAAAAGTCTGCTCTCCTCTAAGATTGCATCAATGATCAGAAGTTTATCATACGACCCATCCTAGAGCACTGAATTCTCACCTGGATAGTTAAGAGAAGTATGGATAACTAAAATATGGTTAGAAAAAAACATGATGGGAACTTGAGTCATGAAACTTGTCAAAGGGTTAAAGGAACTAGGAAGGTTGATGGGAGCGATAATGATTTGGAGGGTTCAATACGTTAAGGGCTATTACTTAAAAGAGAATTAAATGTATATGCGGCATACTCTGGGACAATACTCAGACCACACTAAAGATGGAGATTTCTGCTCAATGTACAGAAGAATTGTCTTAACAATACTGTCCAAATGTGAAATAGACTGCCCCAGGAAGGGATAAATTGCTCTTCAGCAAAAGATGAAGTGAATAAATGGCTCGACCTGGATGATTTAGGGCCTCTTCCAACCCTAAGTAAATAAGATTCAATAATTTTATTAAATTCCTTCTAGTTAAGAAGTAGTATGGATTCTAGCAAACTCAGTTCCCTCCTACCAAATTTGGGGCACCTTTACTGAATCCCAAATGGATAGTACTATCTGAAATCACATCAATTATTTCCCCCAAGGCATCCCACCTCCTGAAAAAGGGATCATCCTAAAATCATAATTTACGACAATTCACTAACTTACCTTGAGTGAGTCTATACGTAATACCCCTAATGTTATATTGTGATGCTCTCTCCAGGGATTTTTGGAAAATCCACTGAATATGATCAGGATCATCGCCGTCTAATGGAACCCCTTCTGTCAGAGGAGAAAAAAAGGAAGGGAAGACAGAAACGTGTAAACATAAATCAACTTATTTTTAATGTAATTATCCAAATAAATAATATAGACAAACATTTTATGTAATTCTGGATTATGAAAATAGGTTTATTACCTCCAAAAGGCTGCTCCTTAGGCCACTGCAATATCCTTACATATTCAATACAGTGTTCTGGTAGCCTGGGCATCGATGCAATGGTGCACATAGGAAAATTAACCTAAAATCACAGTTTGCCTTTTTTAGTGGATTTTAAACAAGAAATTACTTTAAAATGTAACTTCTAGTTATGATCTACTTTGTAACACTTTCTTATAATTCATCCTAGCCTTCTACTTACAGAAAGAAAACATTTTATATCATTAAGAATGCTTCTGAAACTAACACAGAGGATCTGAGTCACTTCACTTAAGTTGATCTGCCTAAAAAAATAGGGTTGCCCTATATTTACAAAGTATATAAATTTAAGCTTTGTTAGAACATGGGAAGGAAGGGCTGAATAAATTCTCAAATATGAATACTCTATTATGTTTACCTAATATTCATATCTGAAGATATAAAATTAGCCAAAATAAAAATAAATTCACAGTTAAATCAATTCCAAGTAGATACTAATAAAGTTATTTATATTTAAAAATCAAAATTCTAAATGCCCTTTAAAGTGGGTATGTAAATTAAAGAGCCCCATCTTTAGAAATATCATTCTTATCCCTGGTATCTTTATCTCCCTGAAACAATACAGGCAAAGACCAAAGAAAATAGATTACAGCTCTATCCCAACATATAACTTTGTAATTGATCTCTTGATCTCTACTCTCCAAATAAAAAAATACTACAAATGAATTATGAGAACAGTATCAAAATGATGATATTCAGTCTATATTATATCCTTCCTCAAACACAGCAAAATTTCATATTTTATCATCTTTCTTCTTAGCATGATTTTTAAAATATGGTTACCCCTAATTTAAAATCCTAGGGCTTCCCTGGTGGCACCGTGGACCCCTAATTAAAAATCTTAGGGCTTCCCTGGTGGCACAGTGGTTAAGAATCCACCTTCCAATGCAGAGGACACGGGTTCGAGCCCTGGTCCGGGAAGATTCCACATGCCGCAGAGCAACTAAGCCCGTGCGCCACAACTACTGAGCCTGCGCTCTAGAGCCCACGAGCCACAACTACTGAGCCCACGTGCCACAACTACTGAAGCCTGCACACCTAGAGCCCGTACTCCTCAACAAGAGAAGCCACCACACTGAGAAGCCCACGCACCACAACAAAGAGTAGCCCCCACTCAGGACTAGAGAAAGCCCACACGCAGCAACAAAGACCCAATGCAGCTAAAAATAAATAAATTTTTTAAAAAATCCTAAATATTGACTAGTCTTAATAATTCAATCCCTATTCTACCCCAAGATACTATAAAACAGATGTGGGTGCTTTTGTGATTACCTGTGGTGGGTACAGTTCCAGTGTGCATTCAACACAAGCAGTCATTCCAGGCAGAATCACCCGGGCATTTCCTTTAAAACCTTCTGTCCCCCCATCTATCAAAGGGACAATGGAGCTTGGATCTAATACACCATCTTCATAATTTAGAAGAGATATCTAGGAAAATTATTTGAAGGGCTTATAAGGAGAGGGGGATAAGAATTCAAAAAAAGGGAAATGCGATCTAGTAATTCTGTAAATCAACCACATTATTGAGTAATAATATAACAAACCAAGGGATTACATTAGTAGCAATTTACATCCTCACCTGAAAATTCATGACTGGCAATAAACAGTGAACTACACCTATTACTGAAAATTGAATAAACTCTGATTTTTCAAAAATATGACACAAAAGTCTCATTTTTAGTATGTTAAGAGCAGCAGGAAGAACTTCAGAGAACTGTAAAAACACTAAGTCTTTACCAGCATGCCATTTATCCATCTTCTGGCTATGACAGAATCCAGTCCACATACAATTATATGAAATTCTACAAGAAAAAAAATGCAAGTTAACTTTTTTAAAATGCTGCTGCACGAAATAAGTCACAATTTCTAAGAAACAAACAAAAAACCATTTTTCATTATAAAACACACAGCTTCTACTCCTTGAGTAATCCTTCCTCAAGAGAGCATATAAAAATGCACCTAATCGTGCCAACTAAGAATTAAAATGGTGCCATTCTCTTTTCAGTCAACAACATTCCTGAAAAGCCAACACCAAGAAATGAAAGCAAATAAAGAAACAGGCTTCAAATAGCTAGCAATCTTCAAACAGACAGCAACTAAAAAATAGTAAGAATTTAGTGAGAATTTAATTTCAAGTGGAAAACTTACGTCGATAGAAAGTGTCGTTAAAATCCTGAATCTTGTTGAAATGTCTGAACATAAGTAAAGGAACTTAAGCTGCTAAATTTTTAACTTGCAAAATGAATTCAACAATTCTATAAGGATCAAATTATAAATGTATATTTAAAACAAGACATAAGTCATCAATGTTCAAAGGAGGGGAATTCAAGGAATCTGACAAAATGAACACAATCCCACCCCATGAAAAACCTTTTTTCTAAACACTACTCTCCCGTAACCACATAGAGCAGTTTCTCTCATCTCCAAACCTCCATATCATTATAACTGTGTCTCTGTTATACTTTCTACTCTACTTCAGTTCTTATATAAAACCATAAGCCCTGGGAAAACAGAATGTGTACCTTCAACCACCAGCACCAAGCAGAGAGGCAATAAACATTTGTTTAGTGAAGGGAACAGGCACATTATAGTTCCCATTTAGAAAGGGGATTTTAGAAGTCAATTTACTGCACAAATTAACACATTGTACACCTTAAGTTTATACACTGTTGTATGTCAGATATAGTCAATTAAAAAAAAAGTTACTGCAAAGCTAATTTTTAGAAAACATGTTTCCAATAGCTTTTTCAGGTGCTAATGATTTGTTATTGGTTTTTTTCCCTTGGAGACGGGGAGAGATGAATTTTCTGCCTCATTTAACTCAGTTTTCCAAGACTCTCTTTTTACCCAACCCACACCATATCTGCAGGCTTCCCCAGCCTGGAGGGTGCCAAGGGAACCCCATTCAAAATTGGCTGTGGGTGTGAATCACAGTAGTTAACATTTGAACAGCATATATATGCTAAAAAAAATTTTTTTAATTTTTCAAATGAAGCAAATTTGTTTAGTAACATATAAATTACACTCCCCTAAAACAAATCATGCATTACATATTTTAGAAAGCAAAATGGAGAAAAGAGGGACAATACATATGTTTGCCCTAGATTTTTTTATTCTGGCCTACAAATAAAGTTATAAAAAATACATTCAATTCTAGCCCTCACCCACTCAGACCTCTGTTCCTTTTGAATGCCAGGCAAACAAGAGGCATAAGCTGCAGCTAGAACAGCTAGAAAAGGTCAAAAGAGAACCAGAGCAAACACTGGAAGAACAAAAATTGGAGACGCAGGAGCCAGACCAAGAAATCCCACCTCCTGGATTTCTACAAAATACCTAAAGTTTCCCAGATCTTAATAATGGGGGTAGACAAAGAGTGTGCACACTTTTTCCCCCCATCTTTCTCCCTATATGGACCTGAATTTGCAGTTTTAAACTTTTTATTTTTGCAAAGATAGTACACAGGTGTCCCATATTTCTTTCACCTGGTTTCCCCCAACAGTTACATCGTATATAACTATAGTACAATATCAAAACCACAAATGTAACACAGGTACAACGTGTGTGTAAAGTTCTGTCATTTAAACACATGTAGATATGTGTAGCCACCACAATTAAGATAAACAACTATACCATCACCAAAAATATCTCCCTCCTGCTACCCCTTTATAGTCACACCTATCCCTTCCACCACGCCTAATCCCTGGCAATCACTAATTTGTTCTCCATCTCCATAATTTTGTCATTTGAAGAAGGCTATAAAAATGCAAACATACAATATATGACGTTTTAAGACTGGCATTTTTCATTCAGCATAATGCTCTTGATATCCAACCAAGTTGTATTTCATTAGTTAGTTCTTTTTTTACTGCTCAGTATTATTGTACTGAGTACAATAATTGTGTATTGTATATACAGTATTAACTGTACCACAGTTTAACAATTCACCTACTGACAGATGTTTGGGTTGTTACCAGTTTTTGGCTACTGCAAATACAGCTGCTATGAACATCTGAGAACAAGTTTTTATGTAGACATAGTACTCATTTCTCTAGGGTAAATGCCCAGGAATGAAAGTGTTGAGTCGTATGTAAAGTACATATTCAAATTTTTAAGAAATAGCCAAACTATTTTCCAGATGGCTATACCATTTTATATTTCCCACCAGCAATGTACAAGTAATCCAGTTTTTCTGTATCTTTGCCAGCATTTATTATTTTTCATTTCAGCTACCCTAATAGGTGTGTAGTAATATCTCATTGTGATCATAATTTGGATTTCTTATAGCTAGTGATACTGAACATCTTTCATGTGCCTTTTGTTATCTTTTTTAGCAAAATATCTCTTCATATTTTTTGTCCATTTTCTATTTGCACTGTTCATTTTTTACTTTTGAGTTATGAAAGTTCTTTACATATTCTTGATGAGTCCTTTGTCAGATAACTACTTCCTAAGTATTCCCCAGTGTGTAGCTTATCTGTTCATCCTCTTAACAAGATCCTTCACAGAGTAAAAGTTCTTAATTTTGATGACGTTCAATTTACCACTTTTTTTCTTTTATGGATCATGTTTTAATGTGGTCTAAGGACTCTTCACCAAGCCCTACGTCCCAAAGATTTTTCTCCTACATTATCTTCCAAAGTTCTGCAGTTTTACATTTTATACTTAAACCTATGATCCATTTTGAGTTTATTTTTGTAATTTTGATGTTTGAGATTCATTTTTTTGCCAACAGAATTTAGCGAAGAGATTATCCTTCCTCCAGTGAATTGTTTTTGCACCTTCATCGAGTATAAATCGGCCATATTAGCACATGGCTATTTCTGGTTTCTCTATTCTGTTCCGCTGATCTGTGCCAATCTCTCTGGCAATACTACACACTCTTGATTATTGTAGCTATATAATAACTCTTGAAATTGGCTAGTGATTCCTCCGACTTTATTCTTTCTCAGTATTATCTTAGGTGTTCCTTAGCCCTTCTCTATGAATTTTAGAATAATCCCATCTGGAGAAACAAAAAAAATTGCAGGAATTTTGATAGAAATTATGTTAAACTTGTATACAAATTTGGGGAGAAGTGACATCTTTAGTATGCTGAAGCATCCAATTCCTGAACACAGAGTATCTTTCCATTATTTAGATCTCCTTTGATTTCTTTCATTAGTATTTTGCAGTATTCAGCATACAAGACCCATACTTATTTTGTTAAGTTTACACCTAAGTATTTCTCCTTTTTTTGAGTGGTTGTAGATGGCACTGTATTTTAAATTTCACTTTCCATGTGTTCACTGCTAGTACAGAGAAATACAACTGATTTTTGTATGTGATTTTTGTACCTGTGGTATTTCCAACATAACAAATCCCATTTCCTAAATTTCTATAAAATACTAAAAGTTCCGGGCTTCCCTGGTGGCGCAGTGGTTGAGAGTCCGCAGGCCGATGCAGGGGACACGGGTTCATGCCCCGGTCTGGGAAGATCCCACATGCCACGGAGCAGCTAGGCCCGTGAGACATGGCCGCTGAGCCTGCATGTCCGGGGCCTGTGTTCCACAACGGGAGAGGCCACAACTGTGAGAGGCCCGCGTACCGCAAAAAAAAAAAAAATTAAAATAATAATTAAAAAAATACTAAAAGTTCCCTGGATCTAAAGGTATGGGAATCAACAAAGTGTGAACAGTACTTTTTTAAAACATATTTCTTATAAAAATATATTTACTCTGACACACCTTCCATTTAACTAATAATACACTGACTCTTTACTTTGCCTGCTATGATAAGGCGACATGAAGATTAATGGGGGGCTTCCCTGGTGGTGCAGTGGTTAAGAATCCGCCTGCCGATGCAGGGGACACAGGTTCGAGCCCTGGTCCGGGAAGATCCCACGTGCTGCAGAGCAGCTGGGCCCATGTGCCACAACCGCCGAGCCTGTGCTCTAGAGCGCGTGAGCCACAACTACTGAAGCCCACGAGCCTAGAGCCCGTGCTCTGCAATGGGAGAGGCCCCTGCAATGAGAAGCCAGTGCACCACGGCGAGGAGTAGCCCCCGCTCACAACTACAGAAAGCCCGCGTGCAGCAATGAAGACCCAATGCGGCCAAAAATAAATAATAAAATCAAATAAATAAAGTTATTTAAAAAAAAGATTAATGGGATCCAACCTACGAACTCAGAGTCTAGTAGAGGAGATATGCAACTGAAACTGAAATTAAGGGCAATAAGGCAAAATAAATGATGGCACTGGCTACATTTATAAAATTTATATAACCTTAAAAAGAAAAGATTGGTAGGACATTTAACTGTTACCAGCAGGTATCACAGTAATAAGCTCACTGCTGCTGCTTATTTTCCTTTTGCTTATCTGTATTCTCTATGTTAAACATCTCCTGTATAATGATAATAATAAAAAGCTTCAAAAAGTTACGTATTAAGTAATTTATTTGTCAAAAGGATACGGAACTACATTGCAATTAGGAACTCTGTCATTTAGAAATTCTGCAGCAACTTCAGCCTTAGGTCTTCCAACATCTTTAGGCCTACAGGAAAAATTATATTTAAATTATCATTCACGATATAAATCTAGATTATCTATATAATCTACTTTCACACATAAAAATATCCACGGTGAGTTTATTTGGAGGCTATTTAGAGGAATATTTTTACCTAAGTATTTCTGATGAAAAATTAGTCATTCAACACTAAATGTCAACCCTTGTTGATATTCCAAATTAAGTATTTACAAGTATTGAAAAGTCTAATTAAGTATTTAAGTAAAAATATAAACAGTGCTTTTTTTTTTTGAGGTAAAGCATAATAACAGCATGTTTCCTAGCCACTTCTCACTGTTGTGTTTCCCAGTGCAAAAAATTATCCCAGATCCAGAGATTTCCAAGTATTTGCCCTAAACCCCAGAACTTCAAGGTGTTACTATGCAGGTCTTGGCTGAAATAAATTCGAGAGGTCCTAGGGATGCAAGAACGTTCACTTATCCCCTTCTTCCCATGTGTGCTGATTAAGTAGTAACTTTTGTGCCCCATAAGAAGCCATAACCATGTTTTTGAAGGAATAATTCCAAAGGCATTATCTAAAATTGCAAATGTTACCAATATTTTCAAGAAGGTAAAACTTAAAAGACCTCAAAAGGTCACTCCTAGATAATAACCACAGCTACAGACAGGAAAGGACAGGAATTCTCTCTTCTAACCTCAGTACAAGTGGTATTTTCTTTCCTAATATTTCCTCATTCTCCTCACAGAAACAAATCACTCCCTCATGTATACATAACAAGTTCTTCATTACTACTTTTTCACAACATATTTTTGGTTATATACATAGGTCTATCATACTAGACTATGAACAACTGGAAGAAAGTTACCATATTCTTACCTCTTTGTACTCCTTCCTACTAAGCACAGAATAAACACTTTAAAAATAAACGAATATTAAAAAATCAACGTGCCTAATAGAAATCATATTTTATTTAAAATTGGAATTAAAAAAAATGCTTTACCAGGTCAATTTTCTCCTAATACAGCAGTATGCTTTTTTGACTCAAAACTTCTGATAAGAGGTTTTTGGTTTTTTTTTTCTGATGAGAGTTTTATTCTGACTTTGTCCTAACTTGCAATAAGAAGAGGCTGTAGCATAAGTCAAGCAACTTGATTTCAGTACTGCATTCAACTACTCTGGACAGAGCTGTTTAGGTATGTAAAGATGATAAAATAGAGTTTCAAGAATCTTTTAGGTTGTGCATTGTATGTGCTTTCATAATAGATCCCAAATAAAAGAACTCCTAGATGGTTTCTGTGGAAGCTGCAACTTTATCATTCCAGAATTAGGGGATTAGATTGCTCCACCTAAAAACTGCACTTTGAGCAAAATGGCCTTTTATATACATCATCCTTGCAGGACACTGTGGCCTAATCACCTAACCTGGAAAACAAGTACCTACCCTGGGGTTTGCTCTGAGATTAAAAGAGGTACTATAGATAAAGAGCTTAGAAAGTACTTAATATATCCTAAGCACTCCACAAATGTTAACTGTCATTATGATCTTCAATCATTATTTCAGCCCAAAATTAAAGGGCATGGCCTATTATCAATAACCAATTTGGTGGTGTCTTTTTTTTTCCTTTTTCTTTTGAATTTTATTTTATTTATTTTTTTATACAGCAGGTTCTTATTAGGTATCCATTTTATACATATTAGTGTATATATGTCAATCCCAATCTCCCAATGAGTGGTGTCTTTTAGAGCAGTCATACACTAAAAATTTGTTAGACTGGAAAGGGCCCACAAACTTTTTCTATCAAGAGAAGAGAAATTTCGAGGTTTAAAAAAATAAACAAACGAGAACCTTAAAAGTTAAATGTAGGGTTCACACAATTACAATACTTCATTAACTTGACTTAGTTTAACCCATCCTTCAATCTCTTTAAGATTTTCCACAAACTTAATTTTACCTTTTCTGCTAACCTAACCTCATCCTGCATACCTAGAACTATTTGAGTGCTTTCTGTCAGTACTCTATAAGCATCAGAGAGAGAGGAAAAAAGTCCTTATCTCTCTGTATCTATAATTCTTTGATTAACAAATAGATACATTTATCTAAGCCATTCAAGCCCCTAAATGCTACACACTAAAATTTATTAATGAACTTTTCCTCATATCTGCATATAAGGCCTACTTCCAGTTTTTAAAGTCACTTCAAACAAGCTGCTCTTAGATTACCTTCTCTCTGTCATGTATGCCTAAGGTAATTATCCCTCTTTGTTCCATTTCACTTGCTCCTGGGTTTCCTCTCCTTAACTCACCATTTTCTTTCCCCTTCTATAAAAAGTTCAAACTGTCACAACTTCATTGCCCCAGAGTCACCACTCAAATCTTGGCTCGTAAGTCCCCACCACTATATCTCACGAGGGCCTAATACATAGTTATGGCTCTCTTATGAAATCAACAGAAAGAAAAGAGCTGCACTCATTGTCTTCAGGGCACAATCACCCCAAAATCACATACACCTTTTGTAGATTTCCTTAAAAACAACAAAAACATATATTTGCTTACAAAACTTCTTTCACCAGAATGCCCAAAATTTTGCTGCAAAATTTTACCTAAGATGGGAGAGTAGTTATTTTCTTAATAAAATTAGTGCTATCCTCTCAGTGGTTTTTAAAATTATTAAACTGCAGTGTACTCAAGTTCAAATGATTATCACAATTTTAAAATAAGATATTAAAACTTACCTAAATAAAAATTGCCTATTTAGATTGGAAACATCTATAGTGTCCATGTCTATAACATGAATCTGTCTAAAACCAGACAAGGCCTGTGGGAATAAAAAAAATCCAATTAAGCAGAAGTTTCCTCACATCTGAAATTTTTAAATTTCTTTTCAATGGTCTTAAATCTACAAATTCTCAATAATAAATTCTGCACAATCGTTTTCAATGGTTAAAGAGTCTTACAAGATATATAAAATTCAGGGTTCTTGTAAAAGGTCAAAAAAGTGTAACTACTCAGTTTTAAACAGTCCATATCCAAAAGAGAATAACTCAAAATTTCTATAGTTGTTTCATAATCCCATAAACACGTCTGTAAAGTTTGTTGCTTTCCTGCTGCTGCTGCTGCTGCTGCTAGATATTTTAATTTTACTAGTCTTACTACTTAACTGTATTTGCTATTCTTTTCAGAATATTGTTAAAAGTAATTCCTACGAGCTTTATCTTAGTTTACATAAGCATGCCGCCATTCAGGAATAACTATAAGATTATATTATAAACACACACACACATATGTATATACACTGCACATGTAAAAGAAATACCTTAAAAGTAGAGTCAAGAGCAAGCAATCAAACAGCTAGAGAAAAGCAACGAACTCTTGTGTTTCAGTGATAATGCCACATATTTTAACAGTACAACCACTGTTCAAATTTACCAGCAGAAGCAAAAAACTAAAAAAAAATAGATCTCAATAAACAATTATGCTTTTCTGGTCTTGGTCAGTTTACTTATGTAATCAAATTGAATCACTTGGCAATAATTTCCCCATTTTTCTGCCCCTCTTTATAGCAAGAAACTCTCAAAAGAGTTGTCCATACTTTCTTTCTCAAAGTCCACTCTTGCACTTGCTGTAAACAAGCTTTCACTCCCATCACTCCACCGAAAACCACACTTGTCAGGTCATCAGTGACCTCCACGTTGCCACCTCCAAAGACCAGCTCTCAGTCTCTCTGACATGACCCATCTCAAGTATTTGCCAGGGTGTGGATCAATTCCCCTCCTGAAAACACGTTCTTCACCTGGTCACCCCACTCATGAGAATATGAACACTTTTTAAAAATTGGTTTCCCATTCACCACACTCATGAATTTTACTCCTAATTTACTGGCCAGAATTTGGAGTGCCCTTGCGCTTATTAGCTCTGGTGATTTCAGACAATCTCATAACATAAAGCATCATCTAACAGGTATCTCAAACTGTACAGTTTCCAGAACCAAAGCCAATCATTCTTGCTCACCAAAACCAGCAAATCTGTTTTTTGCCCAGCCCCCTCACTTCAGTGAATGCCAACTCCATCTTTCCAGTTGCTCAGGGCAAAAACCTTATCATGTCATGCTTGACTGCTCTCCTTCTCTTATGTCCCACGCCAATCCATCAGCAAATCCTGCTGACTCCATCTTCAAAACATATCCATAACCCGACCACCTCTCGCCACCTGCAGTACTACCATCCTGTTCCAAGTCACTCTCACCTCTTGCCTAGATGCCTGCACCTTCTAACCAGCCTCTCAGCTTCCTTCTCTGTTCTCAACACATCAGCCATAGTGATCCAAGTTAAAGCCAGACCGAGTCAACTCATCTGCTTAAATCTCTCCAATGACTTCCTGACTCAGAGTAAAAGGCAAACTTCTTACAGTAGCACCTCAAGCCTTTTGGGATACTCCAAGCCCCTCCCATTATCTCTGATATCCTCCTAGAAAATGCCCCTCCTTCCTCACTTCTGCTTTAGCTATAATGACCTCCTTGCCCTCCTGGAACATAAACAGTTATGCTCCCACTTCACAGCTTTTGCACCTGATATTCCCTCTGCCTAGAATGTTCTTGCTCACCTTTTTGCTCAAGTAGCACCTTTTTGTGAACCCTTTCCCTTCCCGCCAGGCTATATATTGATATCTTCCATCCTTCCTTTCTCCATAGCATTTATTACCATCCGACATACTACATAGTTTACTTGTCTTTTCCCTTCCATTAAAACATAAGCCCCACAAATACAAACACCTGTCTTGTTCGATGCTGTAACTTCAGCATCTAAAACAGTATACAGAGAAAGAGGCATCTAAAACTGGTATACAGAGAAAGAGGCTGAATAAATATTTGCTCAATCAATAATATTAAGGTCATACCCTTTTTTTTAGAATGAGCCTTTGGGGGGCTTACAATCAATTGAAAAAACATGTATGTACATCTCTTTTGTACTTATGTGTGAAACAAGCAAAGTAACAAGTGGTAAAACCGAAAACACTTAGTTTTCTTCTTTTTTGAGTAAGAGGTTATTACAATGCAATAAATAACAAGGCCACTCCTAAAGTTGCTGGATGACTACTCCTCAGATCTAATCTCCAATTACTTTACATTTAAAATTGGTATCTATCACATTTGCAAATAACAGCTTTGGAAAAAGTTAACTATTTAGGGGATTTGTGCATACAATTTGTGCATACAAAACCACTGCCCATCCTCCATAAATCCTTTGGTTCTCACGCTGCAAAGGGTATTTATGTCTGATAAGGTACTGTCATTTTGGCACCCTATCACAGAGTATATCATACATGCTGCTGTTTATTTTGTGAGAGACTTGTCTTCCCAATGATATTTCAAATTAAGGACACAGATCATGATGGCTTACAATGCCCACAGAACCCAGCATAGCCGACTACCATGAAGCGTATTAAGTTTTTGCAGTCTCACTAGGAGTGATGTTAGTGTTTCCTAGCAAAATTAATGTGACTGTTTATATTTAAACTTTGCTCCCAAGGCTGACTTTTTAGGTCCTTCATCTGCCTGTTATCTGCTTCATTTTCCAAGAAGCCTACTCTAGCATTTCCACTTTCCCACATACTAATCATAAGGCTGGCATACAACAGCTGCACATCAATTCTTCCCTTATCCATTTTTGCTAAATAAACTGATAAAGTCTTATAAAGAGCTACTACTGTAGTTATCAGAAGTCAATGAAATGGAAATTCCCTGGTGACGCAGGGAATTCCCTGGTTAAGAATCCGCCTGCCAACGCAGGGGACAGGGGTTTAAGCTCTGGTCCGGGAAGATCCCACATGCCGCAGAGCAACTAAGCCGGTGTGCCACAACTACTGAGACTGCATTCTAGAGCACGCAAGCCACAACTACTGAGCCCACGCACCAGAACTACTGAATCCCGCATGCCTAGAGCCTGTGCTCTGCAACAAGAGAAGCCACTGCTATGAGAAGCCCGCACACCGCAACGAAGAGTAGCCCCCGCTCGCCACAACTAGAGAAAGCCCGCGCACAGTAACGGAGACCCAATGCTGCCAAAAATAAAGAATAAATTAATTAATTTTTAAAAGTCAGTGAAACTAATTAAGTCACAAAGTATGTATTTCCAACCAGTATACAGAAACAGCTTCACTAAATAGTACCCTCTCTTAAGACAATAGTCATTTAAAACAGACTGACCAAAAAAAAGGCTTAGCTCCCCCAAATTTTATGGGTATACTACCATATGGTCTTAAAAAAGTTACTATATGATTAGATCATGTAATGACCTAATGGTTCAGTGAAACACCTAAGAATTGATGGCCTGGATTGGATTCCAGGTACATCACCATAATCCAGAAAAAACTTGTCATTTAACATCCCTGAACCTGTGTCTCCCCTCTATATAAAATGAGACAGTGTCCTATCTACCTAAGTGGGTTATTTTGAGGGACAAAAGAAATAATAAATTCTTTGAAATTACATGTTAAATATGAGTTACCAGTTTTGTTATTTACTTCACTGAATTAATGAGCTCTCTGCCAGAGGAAGCACAAAGATTTGTTGGATAAAAAGCAGAGAAGAAAAGAGAAGTAAGAATTTCTATTAACAACTTTATAGCCGAGGACTTCAGGGCTTAAAAAGTTAAGTTACATCATCGTTTTAATTACTATCTGGAATTTGACCTGCTAAACTTATCTAACAAAGGCTCAGGAGAAACGGTTAACAATCATAACAAAGAAATGACAGAAAAGGAAAAAGGTTTAATTATCATAAAGAAAAAACTTCATATTATATAGTTATATTACCAGATTTTTCAGGAGCTCACATCCTAAGCCGCCAGCTCCAATGACTAGAACTTTACACGTATCTAACAAAAACTGGAGAGACTGTAAAGAACGAAAAGGCATATTAAAATCTAGTTGATAAAAACCTTAAGTAGCATCAATAAAGCAACAAACCATAAAATAGCTTCTGAGGTTTCCATGAAAAATGCAACTAATGATAAAGAACAGCCTCTGTAGTTAGTAAGTTATATTAAATTTATGAACAAGGTAGAACCAGAAATTCTATAACCCTAACGATTTCAGAGTTCCAACTTTAATGTTTTTAAACTGACTTTTATTGTATGAAATTAAAACGGTATTTCTAACAAGAAAAACTATGCCTAGTTAAGAGTAGTTTTTTTTTTTTTTTTAACTTTGAAAGGGATGGAAAGCATCAAACTCATTTAACTGACTTCTTACAAATAGAAAAGTGTAAAAATTTTAAGAACTGAAGATCAAGCACTGCATAAGGTGTTTAGAGGTCTTTAAAAGAAAAAAGGCAAGGGCTTCCCTGGTGGCGCAGTGGTTGAGAGTCTGCCTGCCGATGCAGAGGACACGGACCGGGAAGATCCCACATGCCGCAGAGCGGCTGGGCCCGTGAGCCATGGCCACTGAGCCTGCGCATCCAGAGCCTGTGCTCCGCAACGGGAGAGGCCACAACAGTGAGAGGCCCGCGTACCGCAAAAAAAAAAAAAAAAGGCAAGAACAATAATAGCTGCTTTTGAATACAGTGGGTTAAACTTATAAAACATGAGATGACAGGAAGAAAAAACAGACAAAGCTCTTAGAATATTGCCTATCAGCAGGAACAACCACTTAACAGAAGTATCTTAAATTATTAGGCTAAAAAAAAATCTTCAGAAGCACAAGAAAATATGTTGGATTATCCAAAGAAATGGAAAATACTGTCAATTCTGTCTAAGATTCAAGGAAAGAAGAGTTATTCAGATAAGACACCGAGTCAAACCCAAGAGTCTGAACCTTAATTTTAGGAGCAGCACAATACTTCTATTTCAAAACATCTCTTCATCAATACAAAAGGACATAAAGTTTTACTGTAAAATTTACTGTAAAGGAATATTTCCTACCTTGTAATAAAAAACAAGTTGTTTCTAACTAACATTTGCTTTAGGTCAGACACTACCAGTTCCAAATTCTATTCCTCTATTATACAGAAGTCACATATTTTTTATACTTTTTAACATGCAATTAATTATATTCAATTCTAAGCAAAGATGCTCATTTCAAATAAACTTCAAAATTTAAACAAGCACATCTATATTCCTGTGAAAATTAAATTTCTCATAGCAGGGCTAAAAAGGTGTGTCTCAAAATTAATTTTAAACCGGAATTTTAAGTGAAATATAACTTAGAATTTTAAATGAGGTCATGAAGTCATTTTACTCTTGAAAATTTTCAACATGTTACATGAGAAATGTGAAAACAACTCAAATATTAGTCATTCAAATAAAATCAGTTGCAAATATTCCATTTAGTATTTCAAGATAACTTACACAATTTTAGTAGTATTTTTATTATAAAAGTAAATTAAAAAGGAAGCATTTTATTGTTTTTGAAACATAAAACTATTAGAGGAGTTATTTAAAAATAAACGTTTCTCACTTCAGTGCTCGGTTCGAAATCAGGGTGTGTGAAGGGTCCAGATCGCTCGAGGAACTTCTTTACATGGTTCCAGCGACCTTCCCAGTCTCCAGTGTCCCCACACCCACCATCAACAGCCATTCTGCACAGAACACAGTAAATTCAGCTGCAAAGATCAGTATGAAAAAGCCACACCTACAAGTATTATGGTTTCCCCAAATGAAAAGGTAACGACACCAGACCTGCTCAAATAAAAAGGGTAATATTCCATGTGGTTATGCTTATGCTTTTACTGTCTTTTCTTGCTATTATACAGTCTATTTAAAGGTAAGAACTGCACATGTTTGAGGAAATAAGTCAGTCGAGATGTTTCTGGGTTCCTAAAACCACCTAAGATCAAACTTGGGATACTGGTCAATCGGTGAGAAATGGGCTTTCTAAACATTTGGAATTTACTAAAGATCACTGCAAACTGCCCAATCTGTTCTATGAACACACTTGGAACAGGAAATATAACCTACAAGGAAAAACAAAATCCATAAAAGCCCTCCACTTCCAGAATCCTAATGCTTGACATCTAACACAATTCATGTGTCCTTTCCAAGTCTGAAAGGTGAGACTTGAAGATTATTTTTCATGAGAGGAACTTTAACACATTTTTCTCTGAGAGGTCCTAATTTTCAAAAAAGAAGCTCTTAGGACTATGAAGTGGTTTCTGTTGCCACTAAACACAAAGAATGTTTTAGGTTATAATTATGCCACAGATCGGCATTACCATCTAGAAATCTTTTAGAACATACAACTGAGTAACAAGGGACTCCTCTAACAAAATACAGGTATTTTCTACTCATTGCAAGATCATGTTTCATTGTGATTATTTTTAATTTTCAAATTTCCTATAATCCCACAATTTCTACCTTCAAACATATTAGTATATCCAATTTTTACAAAAGGGACCAAGTATTGCCTAGCAATAAAGACCATAGGTTTTGATGTCACAGCTGGGTTTGGTTCCACAATTAATAGCATTGTGACCTTGAGCAGATTACTTAACAGTCATAAACCTCATCTGTAGCTTGTTTGTACCTACTTCTTAAGGTCACAATGAGGATAAAGAGATAATCCACATAGACCCCTTAGTACAATACTTGGTATATAGTAAATATTCAAATTGTGGCTGTCATTTTAAAGTGGAGAGGAAATGAAATGTGAAATTAAACTTGTTCCAAGTCCTCTTGCAATTGAAATTCAACTTTCTGAGGAAGATACCTAAAGACTCTAAGGCCCTGCTACTGGGAATTGGCCCAGAAATTAATACTAACTCACCACGCCCACTGCAAGAGTACTTTCTTCCCCTCCCACATAAGGAGGAAGAAAAAATATGTGGTGTTGCCCAGCGTGGAAAACACTTCGTTTAAACCTGTGTCACCTGCACAAAACTAAGCATCTGATATGAAATAAGGTGTGTAATTAACGGAGAAAATAAGCTCTTTGGAGTCAACACTCTCCTTTAAGAGCCAATGATTTTGCACAAATGATTGAAGTGCTTAGTACAATACCTGACATAAAGTTCTCATAAAAAGTTTGCAATTAATACTGTTGTCTCAGTGTTTACGAAAGGCCCAAAACGGCCTAGTGTCCATTTCATGTGTTTTAGTAAGATTCCCTTCTCACAAGGTCACGGCTCTGACAATTTGGGATGGAGGAAGAGCGGGGCGCAAGGGTCCTTCCGCAAGACCTTTAAGTCAAGCACCCCGGCGGGCCGGCGCGGGATCTGTGCGCGCTACTCGGGCCCGGCGCCCGCCCGAGATAGAGACCAGGAGGGCCCGCCGGGCCCCTGGGGCTGCGGGCGGGGCTCGGGGGATGAGGCGGCGCAGCCTGCGCTCCGGGTGCCCCCCTCCCAGCCCCCCGGGCCCGCTGCGGCTGGTCCCCTAGGCCTGGGGTGGGGGGAGGCGGGGGTCCCCGGAGAGGGCCCCGGCCTCCCGGCAGCACTAACTTCTCAGCCAGCAGCTCCTCTATTCTCCTTCTTTTCTTCTCCCTAAAAGAAAGAGAGAATAAAAGAAGGGTCAGCATCACGCTACACACTGGGCGCCGCGAGGGGATGAGGGGCGAGGGGACGGGGCGGAGGGTGGCGGGGACCCCGGGTGGAGGCGACGACCGCCCACCGCCGCGCTCTCTCACAACCCAGCCCGGCCCGGGGCGCCTGCAGAACCCGGGTACTTACGGCTCCTCGCCATCCGCCATATTGTTCTCCGCCTCTTCCCAGGAACCCCCACGGCGGGAGGAGCGAAGGGGCGGGGCGAGGCCGGGAGGGAGAAGGCGGGGCCGGCAAAGGAGGCGGGGCCGGAGAAGGGGCGGGGACGACAAAGAGGGACGGGGAAGGAGGGGAGGAGGCGGGGCTAATGGGGCTGCCTGTGCCAGGCTCCCGTGGCTTCAAAGACTTCTTTGTAATTAAAATCTTGATTAAATACACTTAATTGGAGAAAACTAGTGTATAATGTTTTGCTGTGTGAGAATACAGACGTAATACATTATTTGTTTATACAACTTATGTATATGCAAAGCATCTCATCACCTAAAGATAAATGGTGATAGAATTTTGGAATACTTTCTTCCAGAGTCAGAGATAGATAGGTAGATATGTAGGTAGATAGATAGGTGTGTGTGTGTGTGTGTGTGTGTCTGTGAGTGTCCCCGTGCGCACATGCATGTGCTTGTTTGGATGGCTGGATACAGAAAAACAACCGTGTTCAAAAATATTTGTGTGCATACATATATATGTATATCCTTTCTTGGAGTGTGACAAGAATGAGATTTAGAGTCAGAAGAAACAGTTTAAATCCTTAACTCTCCACTGATTAACTATGAGACCTTGGGCACTTCTGTCTTCATTTGTAAACTGGGGATAATAATGTTTACCTTGTAAGACTGGAATTAAATGAAATCCATAGTGTTTTCAAAATATAAACCCTGATCAGTCACATCAGCATCATTAGAGAACTTGTTACAAATGCAAATTTTCAGGCTCCACCCTCAACCTTCTACTAAGCTTTGGATGATTCTGTGCAAAATAAAGCTTCAGAACCACTGAAGTGGAATGAATGCATAAAGCCTGATAGGCACTCAGTAAATGTAGCTGCTATTAATAAATTATGATATTTAATCTCCTCTTTGTCCTTTATTATCCCTCAATCAGGTTTAAGTCAATAGCATTCATTGAGCTGAAAGTCAGTGCCAGGCAGTAAACGGAGGGATAGAGTTCACAGTCCACAGTACCTAACAGGAAACACCAGCCTCTCTCCAGGTCACATGTCTCAACATCAACTAAGAAACCTCTTTTTTTGCCTAGACTCCTCCGCAGATGGAAACTACTAAGGTTCTTTTTCAAAACAGGCTCATGTGTGCTGGGTCCCCAGCAATGCTACTTTTAGGAGACCTTTCCATTAGTGGCAGTGAGCATCACAACCCCCTCAAATGGTGAAAACCAAAGGGTGCCTTGAAGATCACGTAGTCCAAACCCACATACTTCGTGAGGAGGAAGCTGAGGCCCACCATGAACAGAAAGGGGCTGGCCCAGGAAGAGGTCTGCAAAGGCATCTGACCCTGCTTGTGCCTTGGGACTAATACCCTGACTCACTGTGGTGGTATTTTGATAGATGACACCAGGCACTCCCACTGGCTCACAGTGACAGATAAGAAATAGCCACCTGTCCTTGCCACTAATGAAAGTAACAGAGACATGCAAGCAAAACCTTGCAACAGACTTCATTTTAAATGGACCATAGCACAAACTGTTAGATTATCCACTATGGTTTATATACAGACAGATAAATATCCTGGGTGGTCATATCTAGAAGCACAGATTTGGACAGAAGAGCCCCAGAAAGGCTTTATGTTGAAGCCAATCCCCCTGAATGAACAATGACAAAGAGCTGTGACTAAAAGCATTTCAAACAGAGCCTGAAATAAAGTAAGGATTCCACATGTGTTCATTTTTATTTTAAATAATTTTATGATAAAGGTCGAAATGTGTAGTGGAAAAAAAAGTCTCTTATAGTTAAACCAGAGAGAGAAGGATGGTTAATATTTTAGGAGAGAGGAAGAAAGGGATCATGTTTTATACAGCTATATCCAGATTTTTTTCATTTCTTTGTTTTTAAACCTCTTTGGAGGTTTAAACAAATAAATTAAAAAACACTGAACAAATGTTTACTGGATATCATTTGCCTATAATCACTGAGTAATGCTATTATTACTAACACACACTTGACAACTTATGGTCATGTGGTCCTGAGCAATTGGAAGGTAAAAGTTCTCGGTCACAGCTCCTAATGGGGTCCTACTGGGGCTCCCACACTGGTCTGGACCAAGACGGTTTACTCAGCTTGCCCACAGCACAGCTTCTTGAAATTCTTAAGCCCCAAGGAATTCTTCACCACCCTCTGACTTCCTGTAACTAAGCACCAAGCCCTGGCACACCTCTATTTAGTACTCCTCTCACTGTCTTGTATTTAAGTTTAGGTTTCTACTGCATTGCAAGATCCTTGAAGGCACAACAAGACTGCATTCTTTTCACCTTTTTCACCTGGAAAGGACTCAAAATATGTGTTGGCGTCCTAGTGATATTTTTCAACATTTTGTTTTGCTATCAAGTCTATCCGGATACAACCATAGCAATAAAATTGCAACTAGATAGAGAAAGGTCAGTGAATGTTCACTATAGCAGCGTAGAAAACAACTCAGGTTAAAGCAGTGTTAATACCATACAGATGAATCAAGTCCTGTATTATGATTAATAACAGTAACAGTATGCAATGTGCAATTACTATACTCTAAACACTTCCCATCCAGTATTTTATTTATCTTCACCTGTATGGCAGATGTTCCTATTACACCCACTTTAGACATGAAGAAACTGAGGCTGGAGGAGATTAAGTAATTTCTCCAAAGTCATTCACCAGCAACGAGGGAGCTAGAACTCTAATTTTGCTGTCTCTGACTTTAAACCTTCCTGTTTTTCCAGAATCAAGAAAATGTGAGAGCTCAGGAACATTTTCACATTTTAAACTTTATTTTAAAAGCGTCATCTAGTGACCACGGACCACTACAGGGCATGAGTGGCGGGTGACCTGAGCGGGCAAAGCTTCATCTGTATTTATAGCCGTTCCCCATCGCTCACACTATTGTCTGAGCTCCGCCTCCTGTCAGCATTATGGTGAGCTGTATAATTATTTCATTACATATTACAAGGTAATAATAATAGAAATAAAGTGCAAAATAAATGTAATGCGCTTGAATCATCCCGAAACCATCCTCCCACTCCATCGTGGAAAAACTGTCTTCCATAAAACCAGTCCTTGGTGCCAAAAGGGTTGGGGACCGCTGATCTACGCTATATCTTAGCGATTGGATTCAATCGCCAAACTTTCCTAAACACCAGTGGCAGGAGTAATTTCTTAGAGTCATTGAAGTTTTCTTAACTGGCTTCTGAATCATCAAGGGAAATCAAATTGTCGTCTAGACTTTGCATTACGTATATTTTATGGCTTTCCAATTTTTTGAAAATTGGTAGTCTGAGGAAAGTGAATTCAGTTTTTAAAAACAGCACCACTTGAAGGTTTAGAGACTTCGTTATCTTACATGCTAGCATCTTAGAAATCTGCCTACCACACAATTAACCAAAATACTTTATTCTTATGCATCTTGATAAAAAGAGGTTTACTTTATCAACCAGCCCCTTAACTGAAAAAAAGATGACTCTTCAGAACCCCTAGAAGGAAATTTACAACTAATACATCTCTTGGCAGTTCTTTGGGCTGGGATACAAAGCTATCACGTAGATATTAAAATACTGTGCTCCCTTACAGATGTTCACAGATATTAGGATAAAACTAAGAAAGCAGGACTTCCCTGGTGGTGCAATGGTTAAGAATCTGCGTGCCATTGCAGGGGACACGGGTTCAATCCCTGGTCTGGGAGGATCCCACATGCCGCAGAGCAACTAAGCCCATGCGCCACAACTACTGAGCCTGCGCTCTAGAGCCAGCTAGCCACAACTACTGAGCCCGCGGGCCACAACTACTGAAGCCCGCCCGACTAGAAACCGTGCTCTGCAACGAGACAAGCCACCACAATGAGAAGCCCGTGCACCGCATGGAATAGTAGCCCCAGCTTGCTGCAACTGGAGAAAGCCCGTGTGCAGCAATGAAGACGGAATGCAGCCAAAAAAAGAAAGAAAGAAAGAAAAAAACTTAGAAAGCTTTTTCTGGAGTCGAATCCACGTTTCTGCCCAGAAAATACTGGGTGCAGAACAGTTAGTTCACTGCAGACCATTGTTTCGTTTCAAACGTAAACAACATGCTCAGCTCAGGGCTGAAGTGACCAGGGTGCCCACTTCATCAGACCAGCACAGTAGTTGTATAATTTTGCCCTCAGAGAACAGAGATAGAGAACAAAGAAGAAAAGTGAAAGAACAAACCAGCCCTTCCGTTCTACACGTCCTTCTTTCCCATTTTGCCAGTCTCATTTCACTCATAGTGACTCATGGTGAAACAGAGAAATATGTGAATTGCATTCGGATGTGCAAAGGTTAGTAACTACTTAATTTTCAAAACCAGCTCATCCTCCAGAAACACTATAGTTGCCTTCCACTCCATTTCACTTAGATTGTCTTCTGAACAGCTGCAAAAATTGTCCTTGAAGTCCAGACGACATTCGTAGATTAGACCCTCAAAAGGGGAATTTTAAAGCACGCTGTATTCGGACTGCCCGGGAAGGCATTGCCACTTCTCTTCAGACAGGGGATTTCCGCCGATTTCTTTCTGTTATTTCACCTCTGTTTTGCACTCTGCTCCTTGCTCTGTTGCGGGCCCCCAGTTTTCCTGTAACCAACCACTTAGAACCAATCAAGAAGAAGAGAAGAAACGCCCGCCCGCTCCCAATTTCTTTTGTTTCTCTGCCCGCCAACCGCAGAGCCGACCGAGCCAGAGCCGCTGTCATCTTTAACCCCGTTCAGCTGATCGGTTGCCGCCGCCGCCAGATTCCAGAAGCAAAGAACAAGAAGCTGGGAAGCGAGACATGGACGTGAATATCGCTCCGCTCCGCGCCTGGGACGATTTCTTCCCAGGCTCTGACCGCTTCGCCCGGCCGGACTTCAGGGACATTTCCAAATGGAACAACCGCGTGGTGAGCAACCTGCTCTATTATCAGACCAACTACCTGGTGGTGGCTGCCATGATGATTTCCGTCGTGGGGTAAGTGGGGTGCCCCTCCCGGGTACTGATCGGGGTCAGCACCGAGTGGGATCTTGGTGCAAGATCCCGGGATGCGTAAACGCTCTCCAAGACCAGCTCCTGTCCTGACAACTGCAAGCGGCCAAACCAGTGGCAACTTGTTCGCAGGGCGAGGCCGCAGCAATCTGGGGGCCCTTTTTTTTTTTTTTCCGCGCCTCGGGCTGAAGAGTGATGGGGGCTCCTGGGGTGAGGAAATGTTGCCAACCTCAGGCAAGAAAAAAATGACTTCTTTCCCGCTGTACCCCAATTACGCTTTTGCTGGGGGTGATATTTGTAGCGCCCCAGTCTCTTAAAAATAAGGAGAAAGAGGAAAGTGGCGTAACCTTATGCTGGGGCTGGCTGGGGCGGACGCCGCCCTGGAAGGCTTGGGGCGCCAGGGTGTGGATCCGGACTCTGCCTTCTGGGGTGTTAGTGTAGAAGGGGCATCAGAGAGGCGACTCTCTTTATAGGTTTCTCTGCCTAATGCCTGCCACATTGTACGGGAAAGCTGAGCTTGGGAGCAAAAGGGTGGGTGTAGCCTGGTGGCGCATCTCCCAGTGCGGGGTGAAGTCTGCCATGACTTTAGAAACGGTGTCCTTTTGCTCTTTTTTCTTCCAGTAGTTGCCAGGCATGGTCACTTTATCTTCACACCCGATCTTAAAATTGTGTCCTCTGTTATATGCGATTTCACACAACACCTGTTCTTCTAGAAACCACTTTTTCTGGTAGTTCACCCTTTAAGAAATGCTTCATTCACTTTTGCAAGATGGGGTGGTGATATTCTAGATCTTGCTGATCCCATGCACCTTTAAAGAAAAAAGCACCCTCAGACTTTATAAAGAAACCCACTTGCCATTAAAGAAGTGTCTGGCATTTCTATTTGAAAGCAAACACAGAGGGAAAAAGCAAGCTGGCCTGGGAGAAAGGAAAAATCTAAACTTGTAAAGTGTGGGAAAGGGCAAATAAGATGGTTTCTGTAGTTGGTTTGCTGTTCTTTGGCATATTTATTGAGTCACTTCTCTGTGCCAAGCTTGGGCACACCAAGATCAATCACACATGAATCCTGACCAAAGGACACGTGACAGTTGTTGAGAAGATGTAGGACCAAATACCCAGCACAGGGGGGAGAGGGAGAGTTCACAGTTTCTGGGTGTGGTTCAGAATATTTGCCCCCATGCAGAAGTGGACTCTCATTTGTGTGACTGAATAGACAATTACACAGATCCTCATGATGTGTTGCTTAAGGAATTTCCAACTCAGAATGGCTTGGTGTGTGGACAGCATGGGCTCTGAACCGACTCCGAATTATACAGCAGCCAAGTTAAAATTAGTTGGAGTCGGACAGGCCTGGAGCAGCTGCCTTCTGAACCTTCCCCTAGCTTTATGCTTAAGGCTTATTTCTCCAAACAATAAAAAAATTTCTTTAAAACAAAATCTCTGGTAAATAGGATTGCCTCTGTTGTTTTGCTTTTTCTTTTCTCTTTCTTTGTAAAGGCATCTTACCTGGTCGTCTAGCTATGGGGTCTTTTTTTTTTTTTTTTTTTGAGGTACACTCCCCCAAATCTAGATATAGGGCAAGATTTGACACAGACCAATCAAATGTACAGAAAAACAAACAAACAAAAAACCTTGCTTTTCAAAATGATGTACTGCCCAGATCAGACACAAGCTCCAGCAGCCTTGCTACCTTGATGGAATTCATTTTTCACTATGAATGCCCTGACTAAATATAGCTCGTTCATTGTGGTGTCTTAGCCTACTAACTCAGGCAGTTTGGGGTGTTGGCCCTTCCTATTTCCCTTTTCAAATAGGAGATGGGGATTGGCAGTCACATTTTTGAAAGTGAAAGTAGAAAGTAGCCATTTCATTTTTTTTAAATGTCTTTATTGGAGTATAATTGCTTTACAATGGTGTGTTACTTTCTGCTGTATAACAAAGTGAATCAGCTATACGTATACATATATCCCCATATCCCCTCCCTCTTGCGTCTCCCTCTCACCCTCCCTATCCCACCCGCCATTTCATTTTTTAATTAACCTTATCTTTAAAAACTTACAAAAGATACAGGCTGGTAAGTTGTTCTGAAAATTGTGTGCCAAGTGTGGGATTCCCTTTGTACCCCAGTAAAACCTGGTGTGACATCTTCAACTGTTTCCTATGCATCTACAAACGCACAGCCTGTAGTTCTTTCCAGATTGCACTTTTCTTCCTTTATAATTTAATAATAATAAAAGCTAACATTTATTGAGTGCTCTGTGTGCCAGGTACTTTGGTAAGTAATTTAGCAAATTCCCTCATACAGCCCGATGAGATGAGACATTATTATTGCATTATTATTGTTGTTATTATTAGACCTGAGGCTCTGAAAGTTTAAATGACCTGCTCAAAGTCACAACCCCAGACTCTTAACTACTATGCCATCTTCCTATGAGTCATGAGATCTTAAAGCTGGAAGAAACTAAATGTCTTCAGGGTCAGGGAGGCTTAGTTGATGCCTGAACATTTCTCATTCTAAACAGAACTCTCCTCTTTTGGTGATATCAGTAGATGGGAGGGTCAGAACAGAGCTGGAGGCTGTTTGACTGGATTCTCTACTGGCATCTGATGGTTTCTCATGATATCTTGGTAGAGTGTGTGTGAAAATGTGGCCTGGGTGTTTCCCGGGGAAAGGACTGTGTTGGAAGTGTCTTCTTCAATGGTGCCATCCCCTGCTGGACAGAAGGGACCGCCAGGTCATTGTTGGAGGGCTCTAGCCTCAAGTCTAAAGACTTCTGAGAAGTGGATACTATCTAGCTCCAAAACACCCGGAAGGGCTGCCCAGACCAAGATGGAGATTAAGAGCGATTAGGATAGAGACAGATCTGTGCCTGAAGGCCTGATCAGTCAGGGCCTGGTAATCCATGGTTAGAAGTTTGGTCTTCATCCTAAAAGCATGGTTTCCCAGGCATATGACTTCCACTCAGGAGATCTATTCTACCTCTTAGATTAAGTCTAAGTCTCTTAGCTAATAGTCCTTGTAGGAGACGGTTGCCATATCTTCCGGCTCTTCACAGAGTAGAAAGTAGTGGTTAAGAATTTCAGCACCAGGTGGGAATGTGAATTGGTTCAGCCACTGTGGAGAACAGTATGGAGGTTCCTTAAAAATCTACAAATAGAATTACCATATGACCCAGCAATTCCACTACTTGGCATATACCCTGAGAAAACCAAAATTCAAAAAGAGTCATGTACCAAAATGTTCATTGCAGCTCTATTTACAATAGCCAGGACATGGAAACAACCTAAGCGCCCATCATCGGATGAATGGATAAAGAAGATGTGGCACATATACACAATGGAATATTACTCAGCCTTAAAAAGAAATGAAATTGAGCTATTTGTAATGAGATGGATAGACCTAGAGTCTGTCATACAGAGTGAAGTAAGTCAGAAAGAAAAAGACAAATACCGTATGCTAACACATATATATGGAATTTAAGGGAAAAAAATGTCATGAAGAACCTAGGGGTAAGATAGGAATAAAGACGCAGACCTACTGGAGAACGGACTTGAGGGTATGGGGAGGGGGAGGGGTGAGTTTTGACAGGGCGAGAGAGAGTCATGGACATATACACACTAACAAACGTAGTAAGGTAGATAGCTGGGGGGAAGCAGCCGCAAGGCACAGGGATATTAGCTCGGTGCTTTGTGACAGCCTGGAAGGGTGGGATGGGGAGAGTGGGAGGGAGGGAGACGCAAGAGGGAAGACATATGGGAACATATGTATATGTATAGCTGATTCACTTTGTTATAAAGCAGAAACTAACACACCATTGTAAAGCAATTATACCCCAATAAAGATGTTAAAAAAAAAAAAAGAATTTCAGCACCAGAGCCTGGTTAAGTAAATTTTGAATCCCAACTACCAGTCACTAGCCATGTGACCTTGGGTAGGTCACTTGAACCACCCTTTGCCTCAGGTTCCTCATCTGTAAAATGAGACTAATGATAGTACCTGCATTGTAGGGCTTTTCTGAGGATTATCTGAATTAATATAGGCAAGTTTCTTAGAACAGTGTCCGGCTCCTACTTTTTGCTTCACGAAATTTATTTTGGAGTTTTCATTATTATTTGTATCATTGTTGGTGTTATCATTGACTTAAGGAGAGACACAGATAGCATCTGTATCCCAGCAGCTCCATCCACCCAAACACCAGTCCCCAACTTATTCAATTCCTCCTGCTTCTACAGGATTTTGCCCCTCACTCCCTACACCTGTGCCCACATCTTGTCTGGTATTTACCCCCACAGGCTTTTAATTTGTCTCTTCATTTGTCTTCACTCTGCACTATTGAGTCCTTGAGGGCAGAGACTGTGGGTTTTTTAATTAATTAATTAGTTAATCAATCAATTTGACTGCACCAGCTCTTAGGTGCAGCACGCGGGATCTTCGTTGCGGTATGCGGACTTCTTAGTTGCGGCATGCAGACTTCTTAGTTGCAGCATGCATGCGGGATCTAGTTCCCTGACCAGGAATGGAACCTGGGCCCGCTGCATTGGGAGCCCAGAGTCTTACCACTGGACCACCAGGGAGGTCCCTGTGGGTTTTGTTTGTGATTATTTTTTTCTTTTCCTTGTTGTTGTGGTTAGCATTATTTTTATTCCCTGGATCCCCAAGGCCTACAATACAGCAGATGTTTAAATGCAAAGAATAAATAAATGAACGTAAGGTTTCAACGTGATCACGGGAGCAACTTTTAACGGAATAAATTATTTTGAAGCACATAGCAGTATGCCAGCACATAACAGCAACAAGCTCCTGGAGTGATTCTAACGGGGTCGTTGCTGACAGTACTTACTACGTATTGGTTAGGATTACTATGGTGTAAAAATTCAATTTTAAAAAGTTTAGAATTCAGACTCTTTGCTAATTCATATTGCCCTTGCAAATTTGGTGAAATATTCTTCTGTAGTGTTTCTCCACCTGGGTTCTGCTGACATTGTGGATTGTAGAATTCTTTGTTGTAGGAGGCTGTCCTGTGTATTGTAGGATGTTTAGCACCATCTCTGCTCTACACTATGTGAAGATTGATAAATCAGTTTTTACTTGTTTTATTAGTAAAACATAATTTGGAAAAAAAAAGTGCCCCCCCCTTCAGTTGTGACAATCGAAAATGTCACTTATTGTTTGTAGATTTTTTGATGATGGCCATTCTGACCGGTGTGAGGTGATACCTCACTGTAGTTTTGATTTGCATTTCTCTAATGTTTAGTGACGTTGAGCATCCTTTCACGTGTTTGTTGGCAATCTGTATATCTTCTTAGGAGAAATGTCTGTTTAGGTCTTCTGCCCATTTTTGGATTGGGTTGTTTGTTTTTTGATATTGAGCTACATGAGCTGCTTGTAAATTTTGGAGATAAATCCTTTGTCAGTTGCTTCATTTGCAAATATTTTCTCCCATCCTGAGGGTTGTCTTTTGGTCGTTTATGGTTTCCTTTGCTGTGCAAAAGCTTTTAAGTTTCATTACGTTCCAGTTATTTTTGTTTTTATTTCCATTTCTCTAGGAGGTGGGTCAAAAAGGATCTTGCTGTGATTTATGTCACAGAGTGTTCTGCCTATGTTTTCCTCTATGAGTTTCACAGTGTCTGGCCTTACATTTAGGTCTTTAATCCATTTTGAGTTTATTTTTGTGTATGGCGTTAGGGACTGTTCTAATTTCATTCTTTTACGTGTAACTGTCCAGTTTTCCCAGCACCACTTATTGAAGAGGCTGTCTTTAATCCATTGTATATTCTTGCCTCTTTCATCAAAAATAAGGTGACCATATGTGCGTGGGTTTCTCTCTGGGCTTTCTGTCCTGTTCCATTGATCTACATTTCTGTTTTTGTGCCAGTACCACACTGTCTTGATTCCTGAAGTCAGTATAGTCTGAAGTAGTATAGTAATATAGTCTGAGGTCAGGGAGCCTGATTCCTCCAGCTTTTCTTTCTCAAGATTGCTTTGGTTATTTGGGGTCTTTTGTGTTTCCATACAAATTGTGAAATTTTTTGTTCTCATTCTGTGAAAAATGCCATTAGTAGTTTGATAGGGATGGCCTTGAATCTGTAGATTGCTTTGGGTAGTATAGTCATTTTCACGATACTGATTCTTCCAGTCCAAGAACATGGTAGATCTCTCCATCTGTTGGTATCATCTTTAATTCCTTTCATCAGTGTCTTATAGTTTTCTGCATACAGGTCTTTTGTCTCCTTAGGTAGGTTTATTCCTAGGTACTTTATTCTTTTTGTTGCAATGGTAAATGGGAGTGTTTCCTTGATTTCTCTTTCAGATTTTTCATCTCTAGTGTATAGGAATGCAAGAGATTTTTGTGCATTCATTTTGTATCCTGCTACTTTACCAAATTCATTGATTAGCTCTAGTAGTTTTCTGGTAGCATCTTTAGGAGTCTCTATGTATAGTATCATGTCATCTGCAAACAGTGACAGCTTTACTTCTTCTTTTCCAATTTGGATTCCTTTTATTTCTTTTTCTTCTGTGATTGTTGTGGCTACAACTCCAAAAACTATGTTGAATAATAGTGGTGAGAGTGGACAACCTTGGAGCTCGTCTCTGGAGCGCCCATACGTTTTGAGTCGTCGTGTTTTCATTGTCATTTGTTTCTAGATATTTTTGGATTTCCTCTTTGATTTCTTCAGTGATCTCTGGTTATTTAGTACTGTATTGTTTAGCCTCCATGTGTTTGTATTTTTTACAGATCTTCTTCCTGTAATTGATATCTAGTCTCATAGCGCTGTGGTCAGAAAAGATACTTGATATGATTTCAATTTTCTTAAATTTACCAAGCCTTGATTTGTGACCCAAGATATGATCTATCCTGGAGAATGTTCCATGAACACTTGAGAAGAAAGTGTATTCTGTTGTTTCTGGATGGAATGTCCTATAAATATCAATTAAGTCCATCTTGTTTAATGTATCATTTAAAGCTTATGTTTCCTTATTTATTTTCATTTTGGATGATCTGTCCATTGGTGAAAGTGGGGTGTTAAAGTCCCCTACTATGATTGTGTTACTGTCGATTTCCCCTTTTATGGCTGTTAGCATGTGCCTTATATATCGAGGTGCTCGTATGTTGGGTGCATAAATATTTACTATTATTATATCATCTTCTTGGATTGATCCTGTGATCATTATGTAGTGTCCTTCTTTGTCTCTTGTAATAGTCTTTATTTTAAAGTCTATTTTGTCCGATATGAGAATTGCTACTCCAGCTTTCTTTTGATTTCCATTTGCGTGGAATATATTTTTCCATCCCCTCACTTTCAGTGTATGTGTCCCTAGGTCTGAAGTGGGTCTGTTGTAGACAGCATATATACGGGTCTTGTTTTTGTATCCATTCAGCCAGTCTATGTCTTTTGGTTGGAGCATTTAATCCATTTACATTTAAGGTAATTATCGATATGTATGTTCCTATTACCATTTTCTTATTTGATTTGGGTTTGTTATTGTAGGTCTTTTCCTTCTCTTGTGTTTCCTGCCTAGAGGAGTTCCTTTAGCATTTGTTGTAAAGCTGGTTTGGTGGTGCTGAATTCTCTTAGCTTTTGCTTGTCTATAAAGGTTTTAATTTCTCCATCAAATCTAAATGAGATCCTTGCTGGGTAGAGTGATCTTGGTGGTAGGTTTTTCCCTTTCATCACTTTAAATATGTCCTTTCACTCCCTTCTGGCTTGCAGAGTTTCTGCTGAAAGATTAGCTGTTAACCTGATGGGGATTCCGCTGTATATTTGTTGTTTTTCCCTTGCTGCTTTTAATATTTTTTCTTTGTATTTAATTTTTGATAGTTTGATTAATATGTATCTTGGCGTGTTTCTCCTTGGATTTATCCTGTATGGGACTCTCTGTGCTTCCTGGACTTGATTAACTATTTCCTTTCCCATGTTAGGGAAGTTTTCAACTATAATCTCTTCAAATATTTTCTCAGTCCCTTTCTTTTTCTCTGCTTCTTCTGGGACCCCTATAATTTGAATGTTGATGTGTTTAATGTTGTCCCAGAGGTCTTTGAGACTCTCCTCAATTCTTTTCATTCTTTTTTCTTTATTCTGCTCTGCAGTAGTTATTTCCACTATTTTATCTTCCAGGTCATTTATCCATTCTTCCGCCTCAGTTATTCTGCTATTCATTCCTTCTAGAGAATTTTTAATTTCATTTATTGTGTTGTTCATCGTTGTTTGTTTGCTCTTTAGTTCTTCTAGGTCCTTGTTAAATGTTTCCTGTATTTTCTCCATTCCATTTCCAAGATTTTGGATCATCTTTACTATCATTACTCTGAATTCTTTTTCAGGTAGACTGCCTATTTCCTCTTCATTTATTTGGTCTGGTGGGTTTTTACCTTGCTCCTTCATCTGCTGTGTGTTCCTCTGTCTTCTCATTTTGCTTAACTTACTGTGTTTGGGGTCTCCTTTTCACAGGCTGCATGTTCATAGTTCCCATTGTTTTTGGTGTGTGCCTCCACTGGATAATGTTGGTTCAGGGAGTTGTGTAGGCTTCCTGGTGGAGGGCACTGGTGCCTGTGTTCTGGTGGATGAGGCTGGATCTTGTCTTTCTGGTGGGCAGGACCTCATCCAGTGGTGTGTTTTGGGGTGTCTGTGACCTTATTATGATTTTAGGCAGCCTCTCTGCTAATGGGTGGGGTTGTGTTTCTGTCTTGCTAGTTGTTTGGCATAGGGTGTCCAGCACTGTAGCTTGCTGGTCGGTGAGTGGAGCTCGGTCTTAGCGTTGAGATGGAGATCTCTGGGAGAGCTTTCGCTGTTTGATATTATGTGGAGCCGGGAGGTCTCTGGTGGACCAATGTCCTGAACTCGGCTCTCCCACCTCAGAGGAACAGGCCTGACACCCGGCCAGAACACCAAGAGCCTGTCAGCCACATGGCTCAGAAGAAAAGGGAGAAAAAAAAGAAAGAAAGAAAAAAATAAAATAACATTATTAAAATAATACATTATTAAAAAGTAATTAAGAAAAGAAAAGAAAGAAGAGAGCAACCAAACCAAAAAACAAATCCACCAGTGATAACAAGCGCTAAAAACTATTCAAAAAACAAAGCAAAAACAAAAACAAAAATGGACAGACAGAACCCTAGGACAAATGGTAAAAACAAAGCTATACAGACAAAAATCACACAAAGAAGCATACATATACACACTCACAAAATGAAAAAAAGGAAAAAAAAAAACCCAAATATCTATAAATATTTTTTTAAAAAGGAAGAGAGCAACCAAATCAATAAACAAATCTACCAGTGATAATAAACTCTAAATACTAAACTAAGATAAACATAAAAACAGAAACAAATTAGATGCAGAAAGCAAGACCCAAGTCTACAGTTGCTCCCAAAGTCCACCACCTCACTTTTGGGATGATACGTTGTCTGTTCAGGTATTCCAGAGACGCAGGGTACATCAAGTTGATTGTGGAGATTTAATCCGCTGCTCCTGAGGCTGCTGGGAGAGATTTCCCTTTCTCTTCTTTGTTCGCACAGCTCCTGGGGTTCAGCTTTGGATCTGGACCCGCCTCTGCGTGTAGGTCGCCTGAGGGCATCTGTTCCAGCCCAGACAGGACGGGGTTAAAGGAGCAGCTGATTTCGGGGGCTCTGTCTCACTCAGGCCTGGAGGAGGGAGGGGTACAGATGCGGGGCGAGCCTGCAGTGGCAGAGGCCGGCGTGACGTTGCACCAGCCTGCGGCACGCCGTGTGTTCTCCCGGTGAAGTTGTCCCTGGATTGCAGGACCCTGGCTATGGCAGGCTGCACAGGCTCCCCAGAGGGGGGGTGTGGATAGTGACCTGTGCTCACACACAGGCTTCTTGGTGGCGGCGGCAGCAGCCTTAGCATCTCATGCCCGTCTCCGGGGTCCACGCTGATAGCCGCAGCTCACACACGTCTCTGGAGCTCCTATAAGCAGCGCTGTGAATCCCCTCTCCTCAAACACCCCAAAACAATGGTCTCTTGCCTCTTAAGCAGGTCCAGACTTTTTCCCAGACTCCCTCCCAGCTAGCTGTGGGGCACTAACCCCTTCAGGCTGTGTTCACGCAGCCAACTCCAGTCCTCTCCCTGGGATCTGACCTTCGAAGCCCGAGCCTCAGCTCCCAGCCCCCCCACCCCAACCCCGGCGGGTGAGGAGACAAGCCTCTTGGGCTGGTGAGTGCTGGTCGGCCCTGATCCTCTGTGCGGGAATCTCCTCGCTTTGCCGTCCGCACCCCTGTTGCTTTGCTCTCCTCCGTGGCTCCGAAGCTTCCCCCCTCCGCCACCCGCAGTCTCTGCCCCTGAAGGGGCTTCCTAGTGTGTGGAAGCCTTTCCTCCTTCACAGCTCCCTCCCACTGGTGCCGGTCCCATCCCTATTCTTTTGTCTCTGTTTTTTCTTTTTTCTTTTACCCTACCCAGGTACGTGGGGAGTTTCTTACCTTTTGGGAGGTCTGAGGCCTTCTGCCGGCGTTCAGTAGGTGTTCTGTAGGAGTTGTTCCACATGTAGATGTATTTCTGATGTATCTGTGGGGAGGAAGGTGATCTCTACGTCTTACTCCTCCACCGTCTTAAAGGTCTCTCCTTAGCCAAAGTATTGATACTTCATCTCCATGTGGCCCATGTTGGTGCTACCACTGGGTGGAAACTAGAGTTACCACTTTTTGCTTTTAGTCGCTTGAGATGGTAAGGAGTTTCTTCTATCTGAAAAGAGTATTACTGTAATCTTTTCAAAATAAGTGTGGTCCCGGGACTTCCCTGGTGGTCCAGTGGTTAAGAATCCATCTTGCAATGCGGGGGACGCCGGTTTGATCCCTGGTCGGGAGACTAAGATCCCACATGCCACAGGGCAACTAAGCCCACATGGCACAACTACTGACCCCACGTGCCACAAGGAAAGATGCTGCGTGCAACAACTAAGACCTGATGCAGCCAAAAAATAAAAATAATTTTTTAAAAAAATGAGTGTGGTCCCATAATATGTTCTAGGCTGGTAGCCATCAGCATCTGGTTTTAAGAAATGGGCAGACTGTTTGCCCCTTTTTCTGCAAAAAGGAAGAAAAACCAAGTTTCTGGCTGGTAGAGGAAGAAAAAAAAGAGCCCTTGGGTGGATGGGAATGTATTAAAACCTTTGCAGATGAAATCAATTGCATAAACATGCTGAAACCTAGTGGAAATGTTTCTGAGATTCCTCAGCCAATTCTGCAATATTACCCTATTTGTGTTGTTTCATTTGTTCACTCCACAAAGAATATGAGGCACTTACCAATTTCTCGGGCGCCGTGCCGGGAGATACAGTGGAGAATGAGACAGCTGTGGTTGCTGCCTTCACCATGTTTATAGAGGCACCGAGAGGATGCTGAACACATAAGAATTTTTATACAAGTGCACAGAAACATACACGTATATAAACACACATCATTTTCAACCTGACTTACCTGATCTCCCCTATACGTTATGATGCCAAATCGCAGAACTCTCCGTCGTCAGAAATGGGAGAGGCATTGAGTATATGGACGGGGAAAGGATTTTTAAACGGAACCATCCTCACCTGCGGCACAGACGCCTTCCACTCAGTTGGACAAATATTTGCTGAGCACCTGCTACTTGCCAGGTACTGTTGGTGCTCTGAGGATACCAGCAGGAGTACAAGTCCACCCAGCCATCCCAAGTCCTCCCAGAATTAATCTCTTCCTGCCCTTCCACGCACTTTTATTTGCACTTGAGGCACTGCACATGGCATGCTGGCACATGTCGTTCTGGGGCGGGTCATGTGTTTCTTCTGAGTACAAAACTTTAAGAGGTCTGTCAACACTCAGTGAAATTTTAATCTCAAAATTCTTCCTCAAGTAAGAATTCTTTTGTTAAATCATCTTCTGACACTATGTATATAACCTTATTCTTCTCAACATCTCCCCATACACACTTTATCTTTTAAAATATTTCTTGCGGTTGGTAGTTTCTATCCCCTTTCCCTATACAAGGATTTACAATGATTCTGGGTAAATGTTCAAGTAAATAGGCGGACTTGGGGCTTCTTTTTTACCCCTTTCTAAGAGGGCAAAAGCTCTCGATCAACTTACTGGGGGCAGAGAGCTCTGTACAGGAAATGCAATTCTAAAAGATGAACTGGACCTATACCAAATTGAACAGCACCCTTGGAGATTTTTTATTTTCCTTTTGGACAAGTGAATCACTCAGCTTCAGAATACTTATAACATCCTCCCCTGGCTCTTGTAATGAGCTTGGCTTCTTGTTTCAGGGAACACTTCCGTGCCCGTGATCTTAAGAAAAAACCTGTAGACTGCATCTCCATTCTGCAAGCATTTACCATAAATAGATAGGATTTCCTGGCCTTTTCTCCCAGGGGGCATTCGTGAAATGGAGACACCTGGAAGACAGAAAGCCCATCTGAAGTGGAAAACCGGGGCTTTGGCTTCTGCTGCTTCTAATCTGCTTTGTATCCCATCAGTGAAGTCCTCGTCTGCAGGAAACAAAAAGGAATGCAGAAATTGGGGTTAGTGGGAGGTAAATAGACAGGAACTGCTTGTAGGAAGGGAGTTTATGTGTCACCAGGCTCATTAGCATTTGTCCAAACCCCTGTCCTCTCTCCACAGTGCTGTAAGAACTTGCCATGTGACAACCATTTAATCAACTACACTAAAAGCATTCAGAAAGAACAGTTTGTAAACAAATATCTTTCCACTTGAGTTCTAAAGCATCATTGTGAGATTAACTGTGGGTTCCTAATTGTTGAAGGCAGTGATCAGTGTACGTGAGGGTTCATTATACCATTCTCTCTACCTTTAGAAATCTGCCGTAAAAAAAGTTTTAAAAGGATCTGTTGCAGTCTAATTAGTCCCTTGTATAGTGACTATTTGAAGCTCCATGGCTAGGGGAGGGGTGAGACTCATGGCTTCTAACCCAGGTCCAAGCTGTTGTTAATAAAAAATAAAACCAGCAATGAACTTGATAAATACAAAAGAAAACACGGAGGTTCGTGTGTCTTAGAATGGATACTTTTTACATGCCACCTGCTGCCAAGACAGTGGATCATTTGGATGTGTTTAGTTTGATGGGACCAGTACACACGGTGTGATAAGTATTCAGTACACAGCCAGTACGCGATAAATACTATGAGCTGAGCTGATTCAGTTGGTTAGGAAAATCTCAAGGTTAGGTTACTTTAACCTTTCTGTGACTAAGGAGTCTGATCCCTGCCCCACCTTAACTGCCTGTGATCATTAGACCCAGGAGACACTGATCACGTTTACTCAAAACTGATTTGTACATTTACATTTGTCCTTTATAGTCAGAGATAGTTCTTGCCAGGAAGGAAGCCGTGTTGGGATACCAAAATAACCACAGAAGAAGGTTGGGATTATCTGAGGAATCCAAGGGCAAGAGGGCCTATATAGACAGGTCTGCAGGTGGATGAATCTCTCTCTGTCCCACCCGCTCTCCCTCCTGGCCCCCAGCCAGCACTAGTGACAGAACTTAACCAAGATTCCTCCTTCCAGCGAGCCCAAGGGCCCTGCGATTTCATCTGATTATCTCCTATGTTTGCACAGGAGTTTTTCCTACTTTTGGTTTTTGTTCTGTTCCTTTCATCACAACTCTGTGAAGGTACAAAGACGGGGACCATTTCTACGGTAATACTTAGTGTACAGTGAGAATAATCGTGATTTGTCCAAGATAAATCTCTTGTCACTTAATTCCTGGCCATAGAAAGTTGCTGAGCTTACTTTAAATAACATGAAAATGTGCTAGATTCTTACTTCCCCTTTTTCTTTCTTTCTACAAATATTTACTGAACTCCTGCTCTGTGCCAGCCACTGAGCCAAGTGCTGGGGAGAAAATGTCACGGTCCCTGCCCTCATAGCGCTTGGTCTCTAGTGGGAGACAGAGACATTCATTCAAATAAATATCCAACTGCCACTGGGTTCAGAGCTATGAAGAAGAGGCAGTCGGTGCCAGGATGTGGTCAGAGAGACTGAGAAAAAGCTGATTAAGCTGAGATTCGAAGAAGATAGGAGTGAATCAGGCAGAAAGAACGGCTTGTGCTCGGGCCTGTGATGGCCAGGGGCAGGGTAAGTTCTAGAGACAGATAAGAATGCCAGCAGATGGCTTGCAGAATCAGGAGGCGGCGGTATGAAAAAGCTGACAGGCAGAGATGCTGTACCCCTTAGCCATCCCTCATACTGATGATTCAGATTGTCCCTTCGTCCTGAGAGATGCAGCTTAAGCCAAATTGCAGACTTGGTGGGTGAAGTGTGACCTGAATTTCCGGCCACATTTACGCCCTCAGCTCAGCCCCATTGTCCCAGGTACAAACTACATACCCTGTCTGCAGAGGCAAGCAGGGGCCAGACCCTGAGGGGCCTTGTAGAATGTGGAAAGAATCCTGTTTTTATCCTAAGAGTGATGAAGCAAGAAAATGGGTGGGTGGATTCATACTGGCAGTGACCCCTCTGGTTGTTTAAGAACCTCAGAAAAACATCACCGATTTAGAGAAGTGCACTGTGAGTAAATTGTTCCCCGCTTTCTTGGTGAGTCAGGCTTCCTCAGGAGCCAAACGGCCAAAATAGCTTTTTTGGGTTAGAAAATTGGAACTCAGTGCAAAGCTGCTTCTGCTGCTCAGAAAATATTTCACCACCTCTTTGGCTCTTGTTGGCATCACAGCATGGCAGGCATTACCAAACGTGCACTTGAGTCGATCTGAAGATCTCTGTTTGGGTAAATTTTTATCACCAGCACTGCAATCGGTGGCCTTGGGACAAATTTATTAACTTATCTATTCCTTACCTTGCTTCTATGTAGAATGAGGTGTGTTTTCAAGATCCATCCTAGCTCTAAAATTCTGTTGGCCGAGATTTTTTTTTAGCAACTTGTGCTGAAACTATAGCCATAGCTAGCTGAGTCATGTTCGCAAGTTTAGGACCTGTGTCCACAGCCACTCATAGCCGCCTTCGTTTAGAGAGAAATGAGAATGCTGAGGGATTTCCCAGAATGATCCTTAGTTGCTTACCCCAACTGGAAGGACAGGGTTCTAAAATGGTTGAGGGGGGAAATCTCTGAAGCTGGTTAACAACACAAAATGGGTTATATTATGAATTGCTGTCACAATTACATCAACTGGCACTGTTTTTCTCCCCCTGGATTCCTTTGACTATGTTTCTTCACTGCCCTGGGCCTCAGTTTACGCATCTGTTTAATGGGACTGGGATGACTCCTCTTTGACAAGTCTGCTACAGGGATTCTGTGATGGGATTCTAAACTTTTATACAACTGTCAGTGATTCCACCAGAATTTTTAACTATTACATTTATCTATCAACTTTTTAATTGGATAGGATACATATGTATGTAAATATATATTTTTAACTCACAATAGAAAAACATGTTGTTTCTGATTTGTAAAACTAGGTCCTATTTTCAACAAAGATAGAAAATCAGGATCTCGCTCTCTTTTCTCTCCCTCCTCTCTCCCTCTCTCCTTTGCTTCCCTCTATCTTCCTTCCTCCCTTCCCCCCTCTCTCTCATTCACAGACTACCAAAAAATGAAATGGCACCCATCGAGACCAATGGCAATTGTCCACATGAAAGCTGGGGTGGCACATTTATGGAAGTTTTGTCCTAAAGGTCCCTGGGCTTCACTGTGACTGATGTCACTAAGAACCCAACTGTTGAGTAAAACAGCTTTACTCATCTCAGTCGACAACTGGTTCCCAAACTCCTACACTCACTGGAAAATGAAATTAATCTCTGGAGGGTGGTCTATTTTGTTCCAAGTAGAGGGAGGTGCCAGGGCAGTGGGAGAGGTGTGCATTTTACCCTTTCTTAGAATGGAATTGCCCTTAAGCGGAGTAAGGAAGAAAATCATTTCTGCTCCAAGTAACTTTGTTCATTTTTTTCCAGCTTGGAACTTTGGTTTAATTACAGATCATGGCTGGGCACGTGGTAAGCTAAAACCACTTCTGTAGGACTCTGCTCTGTTCTTTTCCCTTGAACATGATCAACAGGAACAGGTGAAAAGCAAATCTGGAATTGCTTGAGTCAGGCCTGGATTTTTCATTGTTCTTTGTCCTGGGCTTTATTTAGACATTCAGCCTAGGTATCTACCTCACTTGTCCCGAGAAAAATAGAGACAGCTTGGCATGCATTTTATTATATGCTACACCTCGTGAATTGTTCTTTTAACAGACATTCCAGGAAGAACTGCGCCGGAGACCTTTGACACTTTGCCACCAACCAGCCATCTCCTATTTGCAGCTTATGCAAAGGAGTTTCCTAAACTTGAACACTCTGCTCTGCTTCTTTGAGTTGATGTTGATTTTGTCAACATCAAGGCTATGTAAAAGGGTTTGTCTCTTTCAGGCACCTTTCCCCCATTTCTTTTATTTTTAAATATCAATTTTTTTTTATTTTCAAGTAATATATGGCTATTGAAAAAATATGAAAATAGAAATAAGCAAATGGGAATATATTACCAATGATCCTATTACCCAGTATAACTACTGGAGTCTTTTGGTATCATTTCTTTCAGAATCTTTTTGGTGCTAGAAATGAAATTTATTAATCCGTGAGAGTTTCTGAGCCTCTCTACCCAGACTCCCTACCACTTGCTAAAGAGGATTTTGTTTTGGCCCTGTCCAAGTCTTCCCTTCCCCAGACCTATAAGGAAATTTTTGTCTTTCCCAAACCAATTCCAGGGTCAAAGCTGGAGACATGGTATAAGCCAGATAAAACTGTGAAAAAGAAAAGAAAAAAAGAACAAAGAGACGAAGAGACCTAAATAATAAAAAACTGACGGAGGAGGACAGATAGACTAGCACGTGTGCTGGAAGGTGGGAAAGCTTGCAGGGCAGGTGGTGGATTGGTTACAAGAGGATCTAGAGAGTGGGCAGGAAACCAAGGTTTGGATGGGAGAAGGAAGAGCTTGGCTGTGCATATGAATTGAAATTGCATTCATGTTATTGGAGAGATGAGGCAAGGTAAGATTGGACTGTTGTAGTTGGCCTGTCCCAAGCCGGTGTTGTGGGGCTGAGGAGCAGTTACTTTTATATCTTTTTTTTTTTTTTTTTGAATTAACCATCCCATAGTCTTTTTTCTTTTTCTTTTCTTTTTTTTTAAAGATCAGGTTTTAGTTTTTATTTTATCTTTTTTTTTTAATTTATTTTTATTGGCTGTACTGGGTCTTAGCTGTGGCACGCAGGATCTTTTCATTGCAGTGAGCGGGCTCCAGAGCGTGTGGGCTCTGTAGCTTGCAGCGTGCAGGCTCTCTCATTGAGGTGCACGAGCTCAGTAGTTGCGGTACGTGGGCTTAGTTGCCCTGCACATGTGGGATCTTAGTTCTCTGACCAGGGCTCGAACCTGTGTCCCCTGCATTGCAAGACGGATTCTTAACCACTGGACCACCAGGGAGGTCCCCTTTTACATCTTTATATTTCATTGTTTATATGTTCATTTTATTTCTGATTACAAAATAATTTACGAATTGCAAAAATTTCTACTTCTGAGTTATATAACATAGGTGCTAAATCCACCTACCAGAGAGAATTGTTGCTTTTACCCAATCGATATATTATTGTCTTCCCACATTATTAAGTACACTTTGACTTTTTGAAAACAGTTGCATATGCATATGCCACCATTTAGTAAATTGTTGGCCACATGGGTTGTTTCTAAAGGTTATAAACCATAAATACCACTTGTGTGAATACTCTTACAGTTCAGTCTTTGCATTTCTATTCACTTCCTTAGACTATTCTAAAGGGGAGATTTTTGCCTTGAAGGGTATAAGTATTTGCAAGAGTTCTGAATGAAATAAGCAACTTATTATCGTAGGGGTTAATTTTAAATTACGTGCTACTACTTTTACCACTGTTTAACTCCGTGCATTTTGGTAGAAATTTTTTACTTTTTCAAAGGAGTTTGACATAACTTATGTCCCTGATTTCACCCATTAAGATATGCAATACTTTCACTCCTATTTGAAACTATTTAAAATAGCTTTTGTGTTTCAGGAGGCAGAATCAGAGCTAAAATTTAAAGGGATTTTTTTAAAAAAAGAATCTTAATTGTCCTAAATATGCATCCCAATATGAATATGACTCCTTCATCTGTTCTATTTCAGAGAAAGTGAGCTCTGGGCACCACCTTTCATTATCCTGTCTTCCAAATCAGTGATGTTAATATTCAGAGCGTGATGATAACACACTGACCCTCTTTGTCCTTCCCAAGCAAAATGCTCATTAGCCTCTTAGAAGGGTAAAAAGTTAGTAATTCATCATACTTGCTGACCACAAATGTCTTGTTAAGGATTTTGTACACATAGTGGGGTGGGAGGGTTGGACTGAGTGGGGCTACAATGCCCAGTCATTCTCACTTATGAAATACTTGATCTAAATTTCCTCTTTATAATGTGTTTCCCCTATTATCAACAGTAGAGTAACCTTTGCTTCATGTAACAATGAAACTGGAGGTTCTATGCTTGGAAATCTCAGTTGATGACCCATCTCCTAATGATACTCTGGGCCTTTTAAAGAACTATAATGGCCCCTCCATGCCAGGAGTCATAAACCCAAATGCCTCCATGGGCCAGGCAGCTTACTTGAGAGAGCAGTGCAGGGGAGCTGTTAGAAAAACAATATTAATGGCACCTCACTGGGGGCCTCTGTGTCAGAGATGCCATAGATACTGGGGGTGGGGGGTGAGGGCTGAGGCTAAATGGAGAGCATTTATTCTACCTAAGTGAGAAGGCACTCCAGCCAGTGGCTGACATGGGAAACTGGGCCCAGTTTTGTGAGATTTTCTTGTTTCCAGGAGAAGGAAGAAATCCCAAGATTTATGGATTTTTTTTTTTTTTTAGACACATTGGGGGCTTCTCTGGTGGCGCAGTGATTGAGAGTCCGCCTGCCGATGCAGGGGACGCGGGTTCGTGCCCCAGTCCGGGAAGATCCCATGTGCCGCGGAGCGGCTGGGCCCGTGAGCCATGGCCGCTGAGCCTGCGCGTCCGGAGCCGTTGCTCCGCAACGGGAGAGGCCACAACAGTGAGAGGCCCGCGCACCGCAAAAAAAAAAAAAAAAAAATTGGGATTCAAGTAAAAGTTTTAAAAATTATTGCACAGTCCAATCACAAGTGTGACTGCAGACCGGATCGGGCTCATGGAGCCCACTGTGTGACCTGTACTCCACATTCATCTAGCATGGCAGCTTCTAGGAGGATTTAAATAAGCCCTTGGAGCTCAGAAAATACAATCAACGTGTACTAGAGCCCAGGATGTATAAAAGCTAAAGACAGCCCATCCAAAAGAGGGGCCCTAGTCTTTTAAAATGCTGGGCCTCTACTGAGACGGGCTATTTGATGGGAGTCACACTGCCTCAGTGGGAATCTTTGCTCCACCCTTTTCTAACCTCTGTGCCTAAGTTTCTTCCTTTGAGAAGTAAATTGATAGCATCTACCTCATCAAGATATGATTAAATGAGACAACTTATATAAAAGGCTTAAGTAAGTACTTTGTTGTTACTCTTCCTCCCCTTCCTCCTTTTCTTCCTCCTGACCTGGGCTCCCTCTGTTTTCATATCCCAGGTTCCTGAGCCCCTTCAACATGATTCTTGGAGGCATCGTGGTGGTGCTGGTGTTCACGGGCTTTGTGTGGGCAGCCCACAATAAAGACATCCTCCGCCGGATGAAGAAGCAGTACCCCACAACGTTTGTCATGGTGGTCATGCTAGCCAGCTACTTCCTCATATCCATGTTTGGGGGAGTCATGGTGTTTGTGTTTGGCATCACTTTTCCTTTGCTGTGTAAGTGAACCTGGGCCTTCCTTTCCTTATATCATAAAGAAATGTAGGCGCCATCATTCAGTGGGAGTAACCTAACCTGTTTCTGAGGTGTGCTGGCAGGTCTACAAAATTATCAGGATTTTCTGAAAGAGCAGATCAAGGCCTAACAGTCCATTAATTGCACAAATACAGTAAACAAAACAAATACGGATCGCAAGTCATACAGCAGAGAAGTGGTATAGCCTGCACTGGAATCCAGATTTGTCTGATATCAGAATCTGTTCTCAGTCGTTCAGTGCCGGGCATCCTTTGGTGACAGAGAAATGGATGTTTACTCTCTACTTACTCAGAAGATCATAATTATTGTTGAAAGTTGTGTAAGTTGGCCCAGAATATAGATACCAAGTACTCCAATTCTGGTGAAGAGAAATAGACATTTTCTAAAGTCTATATGCATTGTTTACCGAGATTCCCAAGCACTTGAAGCCTGAAATAGAGAACAGATAAAATTCCAGTCTCATCAAGAGAAATCTGATTAAAATTATAGTGTATTAAGTGACAGAAATATCCCTTTGACTTTTAATAGCATTTCATGTGTGCCACTATACCATTAAACAAAATCAATTGCTTGTTTAAGGTTTGTTAGATTAAGCTCAGAATATTTATATGTGAATCTCATACCTTATTGGATAAAATAATTGAATCAGTAAATTCAGACTTTTTGAAATACTCTTCAGGTTTTCTTTATGTGCTACAGGCTTAGTATTTCAGTGATTCTGCTTAAATGCACAGCTTGTAAAAACACAAGCCAGGGTAATGAAATGTATCAGAAGTCAAGAGTCAAGGGTCCAGGTTTCTATTCCTAGACCTGCTGGACACCAGCCATGGGATCTGGACCAGTTATCCTCTATGGGCTGTAGTTCATTCATCTATAACAGAAGGAAATTAGACAATATCAGTGATTCCCAAACTTTGATGATTGGGAGAATCATCCAGGATGATTTTTAAAAATATAAATTTGCCAGCTACATCCCTTGGAGATATTGATTCTTTGGGTCCACAGTGGTGCCCAAAGACCCTGTATTTTTAGAAAGCTTCTCAAATGTTTCTAATGGCCACTCTAGATTAGGAGCCTCCAGAGAGAACACACATCAGTGCGTGTCAAAATGAAGGTCCAAAATCGCCTACGTCAGAAGCATCCACAATTAGAAGCATCCACAATGATTACTGAAATGTTACATTCTGGCATCCTACCTCAGTCTTAACAGGCTGAATTTTAGGTGATGAAGACCGGGAATTTGCCTACTTAACCATCTGTCCAGGTGATTTGTATGTACACAGAAGTTTGAAAACTGCTGGTGCAGATCACCCAGGGTGTCTGTTTAAAATACAGACTCCCAGGACCATCCCTTTAAGATTCTGGTTCAGAAGGTCTAGGGGAGAGGCCAGAGAATCTTTATAAACAAACTCAGGTAATACTTAATAGTCAGGCAAATCTGGGGAACACCAGGTTACATAAGGCCCATAAGACCCTTAGCTTTTTATCTAGACATCTATACCCAACACTATGGAAAACTGCCCCATAGCAGACATTTTCTAAGAGGACTTCACCTGCATGCCTCCTGCAGGGACAAAATACAGGTAATCCCTGAACTAAGCATGAGCTCTTTTCTGAAATGCTTGGTGTTCACTTGCTTTTTAGTGAAGTTGGAATCACATGGATTCACTTTGAATTTCAGGGCATTTAAGTAGCATCTGAAAGGTAATGATATCAATGTGTGAAGGGAAGAGAGTGGCAGCCAGATTATGGTCCTTGCTGCTGAACACGACATTTTCCTGCACACACAAAGAATACTTTATATAAAGTCCAAGGATCCATGTGGGGACTTGGATCAATGAGAGAACCAGACTGGACTGTAGCTAACAGAGAAAGTTTCTGCTACAAGTGTGAGGGGAAACAGAGAACCGTTGCTTTGATGCTAACCACGTTTCACTTCCCTGTAGTGATGTTTATCCACGCATCGCTGAGACTCCGGAACCTCAAGAACAAACTGGAGAATAAAATGGAGGGGATCGGTCTGAAGAGGACGCCCATGGGCATTGTCCTGGATGCCCTAGAACAGCAGGAAGAAAGCATCAGCAAGTTCACTGACTATATCAGTAAAGTGAAGGAGTAAATAGAGCTGACCTGCTGATAGGGTTGCAGCAGAAATCGAGTTGCAGTTTGTCCTTGTCCAGACCTACTTTCCGTTTGTGTTTTTGAAATACGAGGTGCACAAACCATCCAGCTATCCATGGCAGCACGCACGGAGAGGCCACCCTGTTCTCATCTCTGCTGTTACAGAGAAAAGGCCTCAAACTGAAAGAAACCACCCTCCTATTATGTCTGAAGTTTCAAGTGTGTTTATGAAAGCTGATAGGAAATGGGTCGCACTTATTTCTTAAGGGGAATAAAAGAAAAGAATTACGGATTGTACTGCAACAGTATGGTTATCTTGGTAGGAAAAAAGTAATTGTAAAGGATAAAGGCAATATGAGTAAATGAAAAGACTACTAAAGGAGAAGATGTCATGCATTAGCCTGTTTTAATCCCCCTCAGCATCCTTCAAAAATATTCCTTCCTTAGGATTATAATATGTGGGGTATAAAGTAGTTTTTATTATTCTTTAAAATCAAAGGTGATCTCGATCACTTTGCCTCCTGTTTGATGTGCAGTGGATAAACCAGTTGTTTCTATTTTGTTTATAAATATAAAGCTAGCTATTTAGGAGAATATTCTGTCAACCTTTTGTAAATTTTTGAAGTGCTAGTAATATGTTCTCACTAGAAGGCATTTGTTGCAAACTAAATATCCTCTTCTTTAAGGAGGTTACAGCTCTGTAACCTGTATTATTCTTGACGGTCTTGTTAAAAAACAAACAAAAAAATCAGAATAAAACTTGAGTTTCTATTGTACAGTTTTTGTTGTTATAATGACAAAAAGGTGTCCAAGATAATGTTTCCCTTTTTTCTTCACTGTTTGATTTTTAACTGGAACATTTAGAAAGAAGGAAATGAACGTGCGTTTTACTAATTCCTTAGGGGCAGAAAGAGGACAATAATAGCTGATCTTTTGAAATCTGAAAAGCATCTTTAGATGACCAAGCAAAAAGACCTTCAAAAATGGGAGTGATCAACAGCTTCTGCAGTTCATAAAAATATTAGATAGCGCTTGGTACAGTTATATGTTTTTATAGCTAGACATTAGAATTAAGACAGCATGAGTTTATATTTTCTATTACTTTCTTCCTTTCACTTCCCATGTATTTAGAAATAGATGATACAACATGTTTTCCTTGCCAATTGCGTGATTTCATAGATGAATAGAAAATATTTAGCTCTCCCTAGCATGGAATTAGGAAGACATTTGGAGCAGTACTCATTGAAGAGACCCTGTATGTCCTAGAATAAGAAGCAATGCATATGCTGCTCCTGCTTTTTTCTTGCATTTTAATTTCTTAGCCAACCTGCAGCCTTTCTCTCTAGCAAAGCAATATCACCATGACTTCACATACATGGCCTAGAATTTGTACCCATAGCCAAATATGAATAAAATTTATCAAAGATTTTTTTGGGGGGGTGAGACTTTATTTACTGTGCATCTGTGTTAAATGTCTGAGAAACTCAGTGACAGCCCTATAAACACGCAAATATTCTCTCTGCAGCAAAAAACAGCTTGTGTTTCAAATACTGTTAATAAAACTGTAATACTTTATTAATTTCCAGCCAGGATAAAACCGAATACTAATGGAATCCTTTTTTAAACCTGGCATGGGCTTATACATATTTTAGACCCATTTTGTACATGGTGAAATCTGTGGACTAAATGCAATAAATTTGGAGAAAGTGACGACGTGAATGAAAAAAATATACTCATTACAATTACTAATGGTTGGTAGTCAGAATATAATAGAAAACTCTAGCATGGAAATGCTGTAAATTATTTCACTTTAAAAACAAGTTAAAATTTTCAGTTAAGATTTTTAAGGTGGGAGTGGGTGAATAGAAAAAAAAAAAGCATACTATGAATGGCTTCACCTGTTTCTTGACAAAACCTGTGTAATGAGGCAGTAAATTTGAATTTGGATCATCTTTCCTTTTTGCACATCTAAGAGTAACGTCCTCTTTCAGGACTATTCACACTTTTTGAAATTCCTGGCTTATTTATTAATACTGTTGCTGTATAAGCAAACACATAAGAGCTTCCAGAACTTCAACCACTGATACACATTAAGCTTAAAGATGTTCAGAGTGCTTTGTCCCATCAGAGTTTAGCCTCTTAAATGCAGAATATGCTAGGTACTCTAAAAGTTTTATTTATCGCAGTGTTTTTTAAACCATCTGGCTTTGTACGCAAGGATGCTTTATAGAAATGGTAAAGTAAGAGAAAACAAAACTCTCAGCCTTGGGGCATTCTAAAATTAGTTACTTGATTGAAAACTATATCTATTTAAATTTGGATACTTTTGTACCCACTAAATTATCTTTAAAAAGTGGAAACACCATATTTCTTTCCCATGACTTGTCCTTCAAAATAATGTATTGTTTGTCCCCATTAAGTCCATTCTCTCCTAGCCTGTTTTGCCTGTGATGTACCACCTAGGATTATATAAAAAGAGAAAGAAGGCAGGTGCCAATTATTTGCTCAGGTGACGAAGACAGAAAAAGCGTGATTTCCTGATTTCTAAGGTTCATGCCACTTCAGTACAAAATTTCAGATTCTATGCACCTAGAGACTTGAATGGATAATTATGGGCTCTAGGAACTTGGAAAAAGAAAGGACACTGGGGATGGAGCTGTCTGGAAGATTTTTGGGGACTCTCTCAGGATACTCCATAGAAGGGTCAATGGAAGCAAAAGCATGAGGATGTTTTATCAAGCATAGTATCTATACAACATTGTAAATCAACTATACTTCAATAAAATTAAAAAACAAAACAAAACAAAGGTGAAAGAATAGTATAAAGAATCTGTGGCAGATAAGACTGAATTACTAAATTGAAAACAGGCAATGGAGGGCCTTGAATGATAGGATAAGGAATTCAAGGTTCATCCTAGAGCAAGTTTCCTTAGATTTTTGACAAGAACAGTATCAAGATCATTCACAGACTAAACTTAAAAATATATCTATGTGTGTATATATATATACATACTTAGCTAAAACCTAAAGCTTCTCAGTAAATATATTATTCATAATTTCTTTCTTTTGCTTTTTTTTTTTTTAACAAAACTAGCATGCTGTCTCCCATTGTCTCTATACGTGTGGAAACAGGGAAGTTTTTATATATAAGCAGCATTTGTTTTCCCTGGTCGTTTTTCTGGAAACACTGTTTTCTCCACATCCCATGGCTTAAGCGTTCTGCTCTTCACAGATACCCCTATCAGAAGTATATCCCAACACACAGGAAAATGGCCAAGAGAGAAACCTAGGCAGGGCTGGAAACCGGAAATCACAACTGATTCTCCAGAGAAGAGGAGGCAATTAACATTTCTTCCACTTCAAAGCATCTGGAGGGCCTGGAGTTCAATTCACCCTTCACACTTCCACAGAGTGAAACATGTTCTGTTCGCTTTAAGATACTGTGTGTTGAATTACAGCAGAGCAGACGGAAGGAGAAAAAAATGGGAATATAATAGTTAACACCGCTACAGTATTTATTGTTATTTACCAGAAGAAAGCAATAATAAAGCAAATGTTTACGAAAAAATTCACTTCTGCTAGAAGACTCAGTTTCACCTAAGTCACTCCAACTGATTGGAAGTAGAAAATCTTGCCCTGACTATTCATATTTTATCTCCTTCCCCCTGCCTTTTCAGCCCCTAGTTTGTCACGGGCCAAAGCCTTTTACAAAATACGCATATCAGTTAGCAATGTTCCCAGTTCCACCACCTGGATCCAGAAGTATGCTGCTGAAACAGTCTCCAAACTCTAATCCAAGAGTCATTATGTCAATTCCTTCTTCTCCGAGATTATTCTGTTGCCCCTTATGCCAGCTCTTTTGGCAGCTGCACCTGTGATTTAAGCATTTGAAAAGAGGAGAAAAATTAATCCTAGATATTCAAGTGTTTTACAGCAAAAATGACAAAATGTACATGCCTCAAAGGGTGTAAAGCAGATTAGAAATTCTGGCCAGAGAGACCCCTCAGATCATGATAAAACAACAATAATAGCCACAGCCACCGTGAAGTGGGCATTTACTGATGACGCAACAGCTCCAGGGGTTCTGAGCACGTGAGGAAGCTTATCACATACACAAGAGGGTGGGTGCTGGACTCCGCCTGTTTCAAATCCTGGAGCTAGCACTTACTAGTTGCATGGCATTGGGCATCAATTTTCTCAGCTATAAAATGACAGTAACAGTATCTTGTTCACAAGGCTACCATAAGGATTAAGTAATACAAGTTAGTGATCAACATTAACACTTCTTTTGAAAGCATTGCCTCATTTCATCTTACAACCACCTTGGAAAGAGGGAACAGGCTCAGAGAGATTAAGCAATTTGCTTCAGGTCACAGGGCTAGGAAGTGGCAGAGCTGGATTTGAACCTAGATCTGCCTGATTTCAATGCCTTCCTGAGTATTGAAATACTCACCAAACAAATACCACCATAAGAATATAAAATGTATGTTCTTTTAAGAACTGGTCTTTCCTCTTTAAAGCACATTCCTAATGTGATACTCACCAAATATTACAACAGTATTTGGAGAACGCCCAAGGGCAAAAAAAATTGCAAAAGAGTAGCATAAGTCTGAGTGCAAATCAACTTTGAGCTTTGTTTCACAGGAACAACTTAAAGGTAAGCTCTTAACGGGTTTCAAGTGCTGTTATATTTTAGGAGAATGACTCATCCATCATGGATGTGCCTTTCAGAGAACACTGACAGAGTCCAAAGGACACTCAGAGTTTGTATAATAATGACTTTAAAATGTCTCTCCTTCTGTGGCCTGTGTCCACCTGCCAACGTGAGGAACCATTTTGGCCATCTACCACGGACCCTCTTAGCCAGTTCTCTGCCCACAACCTTTGCGTAAAAATGTTTCCCAACATCCTGCCCATTGGAGAGAACTTGGGATGTGTTGCTGCTACCTGCACAGCCTTCAAACCAGAGGGTCCTCCATGTGCTCCGACTCTCTCCCTCCCTAGTGTCAGACTTTCAGGAGAGGAGGGGTGTGACTGCAGATTAGTAAGGGTCATCCAACAGTTAACACCACCAGCGAACACCACCAATAAACAAAATATATAACGCCAGTTATTTAAAATAACTGCAGAGCTGTAACAAATAGTCAAAACTGTGTTCTTTGTATTATTGAATGGAAAAAATATTTTTATAGTATGTTATTCCTGATATATGTTTATATGCATAGAAGGGTTCCAAATTAATAAAAATACTTTGAAAAGTGAAACGTGGCAATGCCCCAACATAGTAAACCCAGAGACATATTAACTAATTTAAAATATGCCCAAACTGGCAGTTCAGATCACTGGAGAAAAGAATGGGTCACTAAATGATCAGTGGTTAGCTACTTGGCAAAGAAATAAAATAGACTTCTTGCTTCCTACTTACTTCTAACATCTAACCCTTTAATTCATCTATAATATGGAATATTTTTTTAAAAAACCAAAAGTTCTAAAAGCAGCAAGAAAGATAGGCAAATATTTTAATAAGGTTCAAAAAAGCCATTTCTAAGCAGAACACAAAAGACAGAAACCATAAAGGAAAAGATAGCTAGATCTGATGTTACAAAAATATAAAACTTCCAACAAACAAGAATCAATTTGCATTATTGTTAGGGGACCCTGTTCCCCCTTCACCTGTTGGTTAAAATTAGTTTTTTTAAAAAGTGCGTGTGTATAGCATTACACAGTGTACACACACACGTACATACACCCACAGAGACTGGGAGCAATTGGGCAGGATGGGAAGACCCATTTCAGCAGGGGTTGTTTAATTCAGCACACGTGACTGCAGTTCCTGCTCTGGACCAACACCTCAATGGGTGTCCAGGACATAGATGAGGAAGACCTACCTTGAGGAACTCAGAATCCACTAGGAGACCTACAATGTGCCTGTAAGAGCTGTCAACTTAAGGCACCATGTGGAAGATGCTGAAAGAGAGGTACAAGTGAGGGGCAGTAGAAAGAGACAGGAAGGGTATTCACCACTGATGTTTGGTTTCATTTCTTTTGTTGTAAGTGTTGAGTTGAGCCTGTTGGATATATTTTGAAAGACAGAGATAGAAAATAAATAACTTGAGCAAAGTGTTGTGGGGAGAGAGGGAAAGAAGGTCCTTCAGGGGAAAAATTCAGGAGGTATGGTTTGCCATAGATGTCACTGAACCGTGGTTGCCCGAGTGTGGTCTCCAAATGACCAGCATCAGCATTGCCAAGGAACTTGTCAGAAATGCAAATTCTCAGGTCCCATCCAAGACCTACTGAATCAGAAACTCTAGAGATGGGCTCAGTAATCTATATTCAGCCTTCCAGGTTCTTTTGATGCATGCTAAATTTTAGGAATCACTATCACAGACTTTAGAAAAGTTGTACATCAAAAACTCTTTTTTTCCACTAGGTATTAGGGAAGGGCAGTTCTTGGTCTGTATAATTCTAGCCCACTTATGCTCTTCTGAGATAAGTTTGAAACGTCACATTGCTTTCTCCTGTGGAGACTCCCTCTGTCAAGAGTATAACATTTCTAAAGCTCTGATCTAGATTTGGCCTTGGCTCTTGGAGATTCTGGTAGGTTTGGGTTCTTGGGTTTTGGGGGTTTTTTTTAAGGAAAAAAAGGGACAGAAAAAAAGAAAGGAACTGAAGGGAACTCTGAGGCTTCAGACTTGAATGTGTGAGAGAATGGAGACAGCATGGAAAATTGGGAACCAGAAACAACAACTAGATCTAGAAAGGAAAAGCTTGGTTTGGGGACAGATTGAATGAAGGTACTGAGAAAACCCTGAGTGATCTAAAGGGAAAGGGAAATTTGGGGACTGTCCTAGATTATGTGATAATTGAAATAAAGGGAGAAGCTAAGATAGGAAAAAGGAGAAAACTGCAAAAGGACAGAATCTAGAGATCCTACTTCAAAAGAAACAGGATATTTTATAAATGAGGCAAAGAAAAAATGGCCAGAGATGAAGACTCAGGAGTCTATGTTCTTACATTTTTGTAATCATAACAACTGCTAATGTGTCATGGAGTCTTTTGGCTAATTAAGGCTGCTCGGGAAATTATTATACTGAAATCTTTCTGAAGGAGAAATTTAATCATGTCTTTAGGCACCTAGGTGAAACCAGTCCAGACACACATAGGTGAGCCCAAAGTAAAATTAACTGAATGTTAAAATAGTTACCGTGTTTGACTGGCACCAAAAGTGGCATATGATATAAACGCAGTTGACCTCAGTACATTGAATAGTTGCTGCAGATAAGATTTTTATCTCAATGAAAAGTACAGATACTCATCTGGGATGGTAGGCAGTGAGCGGACCACCAAATTTTTAAACAGGAAAGGAAATCATACATTTACCAGGGAGGGATAAGCCCGTACAAGCCTAACATCTTTGTTTTGGGCTGGCATCACATTGACTCAGAGTTATCAACTCAGAAGGAAACAAATGAGTGATTAGTAAATTCAGTTAGATAAGACAAAGACTTTTAAAACATAGCTAAAAACAATAAGAACAACGTGACAAACCAAAAAATTCTGCAGCAGTCAAATAAGTAATGTAAATGAGTGAAAAAGGCCAGGGATTAGGCAGTAGGGCATGGTGGAGACTGAGGAAAAACTGGAGAGTCCATTACCTATCTCAAGGGAGAAGTCAACACAGATCCAGCTTATTTGTGCCATGCACATGCAGGCCCCGTGTGGCTGGATCTGATGTTTCAAATGCTCCCAGGTATCTGCATATTATCATGTGATATTTTATAACTCGTACAACAATACCCAAGCCAAACAAAACAGGCCTGCAAATCGGGCTTATAGTCCACTAGTTTTCAATACCTGGCCCCCAGAATACATCTCTTTTAAACTGAATTAAATGGGCAGCTTTTTGGAAGAGGTAGCATTTGAGCCAAGCAAGTGTACAGACTTCCCTTCATTGTCTGCTAGAAACTTCATTTCAGGGATCCCAAGCCAGAAGCATGAGATGGGGAAAGAATAAACACTAAAAGGAAAAAATACAAATTTAAAATATAAACTACCTCATGAGCTATGCTCTAGAAAATAGAAAAATAATATTTCCAAGTCCATGAGAGAAAAAATAATCATTTTTCCTTTAAAAATAAATAATTTCTATGTATGTTTATGGACATTCAATGTTTTAGTTAGGAGCATCAGTAAAAACAATTATAAGATTGCCAAATTGGGTTTTAACTTCATATGTGAAAATCCAGGGATTTAGAGAACATCTCTATCCTCCAACACAAGTGGGGGGGAAAAAACCCATAACCTTTAGTTTCACCTCCTTCAAGTGAGTGTGGATGTGTCTCATTTGACCAGCCAAAAATAGCCCTTTCTGCTGGGATCTTGTGATATCACCACTGATGGCGTTTACAGCGTTTTACTGAGTCTAAGATGCACATTTTTCGATGTTTCCGTATCCCTGACATCAGAAAGCATCTTACAGTCAACGGTGTTTTACAATAGTTGGCTGCAGGTGGGAGCACAAACACAGTATAGGTTTTCATACCATCAGCACTTCCACTGAGCTCTGTGCCCTGTTGGAATTGCACACGTGCAAATGTATTGCCATTTAAACTACCCTTTAAAGAGTGACAAGGCAAATATGACAAAATGTGTTGGGCTTGTAAGAATCTGCTGTTTTGAACTTCCACACGTCTCAAATGATTTCAAATTAAAAGATAAAAAATGCCTTTTAAGAGAGATTACACTATGAGTCGGCATTAAAGCAGACACTTATCATGTATGCAGCAAGGCGCAAAAACACAGCAGTAGGGAGCGAATTGATGTCAGCCAAATGAATTTTTGTCAGTTGGACAATGCATTTTCACATTTTTCTTGCAGACCATTTTAAAGGACCACATTGATGAAGTTGCATGACATTTTGTATCTGAGATACATATCAAGAGATGTCTGTTGCAAGCCAAGCCAGGCAAATGAAAGCAGAAGATGCCAGTCCCTTGCATAGATAAAAGACATTGCAAAGCAAAGGCTGATATGCAAGACCACCATTCACAAACCGTGTCAGAGTTCACTTTGCTGCATATTTTTCTTCCTTAGCGGACATTAAAAACAAACAAAACACAACTCAAAACTGATAGCACTTGGGACTTCCCTGGTGGCACAGTGGTTAAGAATCTGCTTGCCAGTGCAGAGGACACGGGTTCAAGCTCTGGTCCGAGAAGATCCCACATGCCAGGGAGCAACTAAGCCCGTGAGCCACAACTACTGAGCCTGAGCTCTAGAGCCCACGAGCCCCAACTACTGAAGCCCGCGTGCCTAGAGCCCTTGCTGTGCAACAAGAGAAGCCACCGCAGTGAGAAGCCCGCGCACCGCAACAAAGAGTAGCCCCCGCTCACTGCAACTAGAGAAAGATGGCGCGCATCAACGAAGACGCAATGCAGCCAGAGATAAATAAATAAATAATTCTTTTAAAAACCTGATAGCACTTTAGAATTTATTGAAAATGAAAAACGTACTACTTAGTAGGGTGTGGCATTTTGGTAATGATTATCATGAATTTACCTTAATGCCTTTTGCTCTAGAATCTAGACCCCAAGCTGAAGTGTTCTCACTTGACTAAAAGGCAGTGTCTTGACTGTAAAAATGATAAAACCAACACTGGAAGCTCCATGAAGTTAAGACTATACCTGTCCTATTCCCTGCTGATGGTGCCTGATACATGGCAGCGCTATACCAATATTTATTGCAGTAATGGGTAAGCAGATGGATGAAATGCAGCCAACTCCAGGGAAAGCCGATTTGCTCAGCAGAACATTCCCTGAGAAGGCAGGGAGTGGGTTCAGATGATCATTTAAACTTCATTCTCTTGTCTACTCTGAATCCACGTGCCACCTTTAATGCAGATTTTAAAAAGATTTCTCTTGGGCTTCCCTGGTGGCGCAGTGGTTGAGAGTCCACCTGCCGATGCAGGGGACACGGGTTAGTGCCCCGGTCTGGGAATATCCCACATGCCGCGGAGCAGCTGGGCCCGTGAGCCATGGCCACTGAGGCTGTGCATCCGGAGCCTGTGCTCTGCCAACGGAGAGGCCACAACAGTGAGAGGCTCACATACCGCAAAAAAAAAAAAAAAGATTCCTCTTAATGTCATTTTCTGATTGTCTAGCCACCAAGGCATCTTGGATTTGCCTTGACAACTGGTTACAGAGTGACAGCACTAGCCTCTCTCAAAACAACACCCTGATCCACCCCCTACAGAGGTCTGGTTGCCTGGAGAAGAGCAGGTACAAAAAGTGTTGATGTTGTGCCCAAGGGCAGGCAAAGGCCTCTTGCCTGATCTCATGTGACCTCTAGTGCTGTCACCCCACCCCCTGCCCCAAGAAGAATCAGAGTCCCTCTAAATCACAGTTGAAAGTCATCTTTGATTCAGAAGAATAAAATGCTGAAATGTTGTCAATTGTGCATTACTAGGAGATGGGAATAAGGAACATACATGTGTATATATGAATAAGAACCAATTATATTGGGTTGTTTGGGTTTTTTTTCTTTTTTTGTGGCCACGCCATGTGGCTTGCAGCATCTTAGTTCCCCGACCAGGGATTGAATCTGGGCCCTCAGCAGTGAAAGTGCTGAGTCCTAACCACTGGACCGCCAAGGAATTCCCTGTATTGTTTGAGAATATAAAGCTCTTTAAAAGCAGAAAAAGAACAAGCTTACATGGAAACCTGTTTAAAACATCTTGACGAAAACTGACCCTCTATGATGAAATAATATATTGACTATTTTGTCAATGTAATATCTTGGCTAAATTACATACTAGATTTTAAAACAATAGTTAATTATCAACCACCTGTGGTCTTTGGACACGCACCTTTCAGCCTCCATAAATGCCGCCATAGTAATGACTATAAAAAAATTTATTTCTATAACTTAAGCTGCAAGGAATAGAACATTTTCGCCTATCAGCGTGAGTAATAGTGAATCATAGTAAATGTGAAAACTGAAATAATAGTAAAATATTTTAAAGCTCCATTTATTCATAGAGATATTAATCTGAAGTTTATTATTTTCCGCCCACCTAAAAAATAAAGAGTATAATCGCAATTGCAGGTAGTCTCCATTCATCTACTAAAACAGAACTGTTTTTTCAAGCACTATGGAAGCACTCATCTACAAACATTGGCCTAATTAGGCCTCACTCTTACTTATTCCTGCAGCAGGTTCTTGGGGATCTCTGCTTGTGTCAGCTCTGTGTGGCTGGAGTGAATAAAAGCTTGACCCTGGACTCAGAACTGGATTTCAAAGTCAACTCTACCACTTCTGAGCTGTTTCTCCTAGACATGTTTTTTAACATCCCTAATCCTCAGTTTCCTTTTTATAAAACAGGGAGAATAATAATACGTGCCTTATAGGGTTGTTAAAGTGACTGTAAAAGTTAATTCATATAATGAATCTGGCCCATAGTAAGTGCTCAATAGATGTTAGCTATTAGTACCATCGTTACAGAAGTTATACAGATGTGTCTTTATATATATATATATAAATATATATATAATATAGTATATATATACTATATATATATAACTATATATATAATTATATATAGTTATATAGATGTGTCTTTGAGGATAACCAATATATATATAACTATATATATATATATATATATATAGTTATATAGATGTGTCTTTGAGGATAACCAATCATTTAGATCTACCAGTAATGCTGACAGATTTCCCTCAGTTAGTGACAATCTCCTGGTGTCCAAATGAGCAGGGAAGAGAGTTGGGAGACATTCATCGTGGTGTGTGTTCACCATTTCTCCCACCTCCTACTTACAGGTTTAAGATAGGCGATGTTACTGTGACGAATGTCGTTCAAGAGCTGATCTCTGGGGGTGATTTCCACCAGCGGGGGTGGCCTATTTCTCGGCACTGGTTTGAGTGTTTTGATCACGTCTTTGAGGTTGGTTTTCTCAGCTGATTCTCTGGCTTCCGGCATCCGAGATTTGCGCTGGATCCTCTTTAGCTTTACCATGCGGAAGGTGTCAGTGTCCGGCCTGTACTTTGGAGCGTGCGATGGCTTTTTCGTCATTTCATTTTGTCGACTGAAGGGGACTGCGTGGGAGCTGGGAGGTCGAGGAGGAAGAGGAAGAGGAGGCTGGAGGAACTCCTGCGTCCCAGAATCGGGCACTGGTCCCCGCAGCGTCTCCCACATCCCAGGTGGCAGCCCCAACCCGTTCTCCAACATGGCTATTAACTTTCTCTGCTCTTTGAGTTGCTGCTGTTTCTGTTCTTCTTGTCTTTTCTGCCTTTGTCTATCCTGATTCCTGGTGAGCAGGTTGGTTACCACCATTCTGGGACCTGGAAGCTCAAAATGGTAGCCCATCTTCAGGAGAGTGTCGTTTGCCTTCAGAAGCCTGGCTATCTCCATTTCAGCGTGGTGGCCCAACATATGCCTCTGATTGTGGAACCGAAGTTCGGTTAGTGTCTCATTAAACTGGAGACACCTCATGATGGCCACGATTCCCTTGCCTGTGATGAAATTGGACTCGACGTTAAGAGTGGTAACGCTCCTGTTTTCACGCAACATGTTGGCCAGGGCGAATGCTAGGTTCTCATCCGCACCCACGTTGGCTAAACTGAAGGTTTTGATGTGTTTGTTTTTCTTCATTGCGTTGACAAAGTCCAGCAACATTTCTTTGGGGATGTTTTCAATGTTGTTCAGGTTGAGTTCCTTCATGTCAGGGTCATTTTGTCTCACTCGCCTTAAGCTCCCATCTAGGTCCGTTTGGTTTCCGGAAGGCCTTGTGCTTACCTTCAAAAAACTGGTATCTAGAGCTAGCTTTTGGGGATCTAATTTTGATATTTTTTTCTCACTTTTTTCTTGGGCCTCTGGTCTGTCTTTCTGTTCTTCGGTTACTTTATCAGTTACCTGTTGGCTGTTGTTCTCACCATTTCTGAGTTGCTCCTTTACCTCACCTTCCTCTTCTCTTTTTGTTTTCTCTTCACTCTCTTCACTGTCCTCTTTTCCCTCATCTTCTTCATCTTCCACATCATCTTCGTTATCTTCATTATTTGTTTCTTGGACATTGTCACTGCCCTGTGATTCCGTTTTATGGGCAGTGATTTCATTATTAAGCTTTTCTTTTAAATACTGGGACACATTTTTATTACCTGTGTCTATTTCTTCATGCTGTTCTTGAGTTTTTCCCTAAAAGAGAAGTTTATGAGGGTTAGAACATATAGCAGGGTTTATGAGGGTTAGAATACATGTCATGAGGGTTTCTTCACATAGAAATATGAAGAGCAGCACTATTTACTGGAGAGAATAAGAAGATTTATTACTAAGTGAAAAAAGGAAGCAACTAAGCTGTAGGCATAGTATTCCATTTGTTTACGTATTTATGTGTATACATATATACACACAATATATATCAAAGCTTATAAATGTGTAGGAAAAAACAGACTTGTAATGCTTACCAAGTAAGTACTTATCTCTGAGGAAGAGAGGTAACCATTGAGATAACTGAGAAAAGGAAGGATTGAGGGGATTTTCACTTGTTACGTTATATAATTCTAGACTAAGTTTTTTTAAAACCAAGTACACATATTAGTTTTTCAAGCAAATACAACAAAAATAAAGATAAATTTTTATAGGCACACACAGGCACGAACACAGTTTTTGGCTGTGTTTTTCTCATCCCCTGTGTTAAAATTAAGCCTAGTTAATTTTGTTTTCAGACCCTCGATTGTTTTTAAAGATGGGGTTCAGTTCCAGAAGCAGTTAAAAATTATTTGTTTTGAAAACCTTATGGATTTATCCATTCATTGAAATCTTTGTTTTGTATATAGTTGAATAGGCATCTTTGTATTCAATAGCTCTGTGTTACACAATAATTTCCTTATTGCCCTAACCAAAATTTACATAATATGTTTGCCAATCTAATGTAATGTGTACAACAAGTTTCCCTGAAAATAAGATACTGTGGGGAAAATGAAAGCAGTTTGATATTTGGAACATAACAAAACCCTTAAACTTTGATTTTTGTTTGCTCAGCTCTGGGAAAACTACCCTGGATACTCCAGGGACAGGCTTTATAGTCCAGTTCCTTTGGAAGGAAAGTGTCTAGGAGGCAAACCAGCTACAAAAGGGGACAGGATTAGTAGAGATTTAGAAACAACTGCTTAGTCTGGGAAGGAAAATGACAGTCATATCAATAATGTTTATTAAATGTTTACACATCAATTAGCACATTTTCCCAAAATGTATGTGTACCTCATAGGTGTCATTTGTGTACCTCATAGGTGTCATTTTGATGTATGTGTACCTCATAGGTGTCATTTTGAAAGCTTATGTAGCAGTTTGACACACAGGCTCATCTGAGTAAGAACTTGATCTTGGGAGGACGAAATGGGTAAAGGGGCTCGACTGTATGGTGATGGATGGAAACTAAATTTTTGGTGGTGAGCATACTGTAGGGTATATAGAAGTAGAAATATAATGTTGTACGCATGAAACGTACATCGTGTTATAAACCAATGTTATCTCAATAAAAAATAAACCTGTAATTTAAAAAAAAATAAGAACTTGATTTTACTGCTTATAACATTATAGGCTGGAATTGACAATTGACACCTTAACTCTGAAGCCTTTACCTTTGCATTTCTCACTTGTCTCAGCAGGGGGAGCCAACTATCAAGCTGTTTAAATTATACCAAAGGAAGAAAAAGTGTTAAAAGTACCCACTTTGTTTTTTCCTCTGAAATTGGTGTTCATATAGAACCGGCTTTTACTCTAGTTGTAAAATGTCTGCAAATTGTACCTTACACTCTAACCTGATCAAGCCAGCAACTCATTTTCTTGAGTGCAGTACATGTTTAAACTCCCCTGGCCATGAAATCAGTTTATAACTTCCCTAAAATTATAGCCAGCGTGATGGTAATGTGACAAGATATATCAATATTAGCAGGCATAACTACAAGAGACTTTACCTGTGGGGATCTCTGTCTTATTTTTGCCAAGTCATTTTTAAGTGAAACATTTAAAACAATATGCTGGTATACAAGTCCAGAGTGGACCACAATTCTACTTTTCATATAAGGAACATGTTTAAAGAATGAACTATCTTTAAAAGAGCTTAACATCATCAACTTCTAAATTCACCACTGATATCCAATGTACTGTGGTAATACTGGATTTTTTGGTTATTTGACTTGGTTTAATTGCAGAGCCTGTGGCTGGACTTCAGGGGGACTGTGACACCCTTGAGATTGTATGTGTAACATTGTATGTGTATGCATGTGATGGAAGGAGAGAAAGGAGAGCCTTCTTCGGCTTCCTAAAGGGTTCTGTGAGCCAAAAAAAGCATAAAGGACAAATGCTTCTGGGTTATGAGTTAATTCATTAAGTATCATGCCTACAGAATATAGGCTTTCCTGCACAAGAAACCCCGTGGCAATTTTTTTAAAGAGATATTTACAAGAAATTACCACTTTTTCCTCCCAGTTATACCATGTAAGTGTTAAAGAAAGTTCCCATCTGGCGTAGGATGAAATATTCTGATTTATCTATAAACGTCGACAAAACATAGAGTCTTGAGAAATGACAGTTACAACAGGGACACGTGCCAGCCCAGCCCAGGCAGCCATTTCTCTGTTGTATACAAATCCCCAGTTACCTTGGATGACACAAAGGTAACAGGAACACGTTCGTCTTCCAGCATGCGTCTGGATGCCTTTTGCCAATACATATAATCAACGAGAGATTTATGGTCGAAGTTCCCTGTTGGTGGCTTGTCAGTCTGATCCTTCTGAATCATTCCCACGGGAAGCTTGGGGTCAGGGGCCATCACCTCCATTTCCAACTGCAGTTCCTTAAGCTCTTCTGGGGACAAGTTGGCCAAGATTTCATCTTCATCAATCTCCCCATCAAAGAGTTCTTCTTGATCTGAATTCCTGCTGTGTTCCGACATGATTCTTTTCTATACTTTTCTATACTTTATTAGAAAAGGAGAAATAATCAAAGAAGATTTAAAAAAAGAAAAAACTCTCAAGAAGTTCCCCCAGTTACCAAGCGTCCCAGGTCAACACCACCTTGAGAGATTTTTTTTCCCCCAAGAACCCCAGTGTTGTTTGCTGAGCCTCTAGGAGTGACTGCCGCTAAGCTCAAGCCGTAACTATATTAAGCAGGGCTTGGCTGGAGAGGGTCAATTTATGGAATTACTATGCTCCTCTCTTTTCGGCAACTTGAGTCAGCTGTGCAAATCCATCTGACATTTCAGTACAGCTGCTTAGGTTTGCCAGCGAGTAACAGGTCTCCAGACTCCCTGTAGGAGTAAAATTAGTTCTCTTCCTATGTGCTCTCACATTGTCCTACACTAAGTCATGCAGCCCATACACGCATACCCCAGTACTGCAGGGGAGGCCACTTCTTTTTATTTAAATGATGAAAGCAACTTACAATATTTCAGGAGGAAAATCCAAACAGCAACCTCAGTTCTACTGAAGTGAAAAATTCATATGCAGGTGGAAATCAAGCTCTCAGGGCTTGATTCTTCACTACCATGAGACGCTGGAAGGAAATAAACCTGCACACAGCCGAGCAGAGGTCTGGCTATGTTACCCGCTGCGTAAACTGAACCTTTGCAAGATGTCCTTATTTGCATCTAGATCCTGTGATCTAACAGATGGGGACAACGAGCCCTTGAATTTCCACTATGAGTGAGGAGTTTAATGTTTTAAATAATTTGTTTTTCTTATTAAGTATCCATTAAGCCAGGATAAAAATTTAAAGGGATCTAAATTGAAATGTTAAAAAAAAACCCAAACCATTAAAGTACTGGAAGAAATCATGAAAAGATTTTTTCATAACTTCAGAGGACGATATGGCAATATTTATCCAAATGACAAATGTACATTTTCTTTGACCAGCCATTCCACTTTTAGGAATGTATCCTACAGATACACTCCCACATGGGTGAAATAATAGGTGCTCAAGATTATTCAATGTAGCAAACTACAAAATAGTGTATTGTATGTTCTTTGTGTGATAAAGGGTAAAAAGAATATATGTATATATACAGATTTTATCAACAGATCCTTGGAAAGATACACAAGAAACCAGTAACAGTAGCATCCAATAAAAATGGATGCTACTGGAGAAAGAAATGGGTTGTCTGGGAGACAGGACTAGGAAAAAAGACTTTGTTACTGTATACCCTTTTATAATTGCCAGATTTTGAAACTTATGAACATAATGCTTATTCAAAAATATATATTTATTGTACAAAACTTAGGATAACACAGGGAAGCATAAAGAAATTTAAAATTTCCTCTTATTGCACCATTAAGAGCTACCATCATTAACATTTTGGTTCATCACTCCAGTCAGTCCCTTCTTACAGTCATATGAGCTCAATAATCTTTTGTCATCTGTTTTCTGACTTACAAAATCATGTTTTTTTTCTAGGTTATAGTATATTCTACTACTACATAATTTTTTAAAAATTATTTATTTATTTGTTTTTGGCTGCATTGGGTCTTCATTGCTGCACGCAGGCTTTTTCTAGTTGTGGCAGGCGGGGGCTACTCTTTGTTGCGGTGCATGGGCTTCTCATTCCGGTGGCTTCTCTTGTTGCAGAGTACGGGCTCGAGGCACGCGAGCTTCAGTGGTTGTGGCACACAGGCTCAGTAGTTGTGGCTGGCTGGCTCTAGAGCACAAGCTCAGTAGTTGTGGAGCACGGCTTAGTTGCTCCACAGCATGTGGGATCTTCCCGGACCGGGGATCGAACCCGTGTCCCCTGCATTGGCAGGCAGATTCTTATCCACTGCACCACCACGGAAGCCCTACTACTACATAATTTTTAATAACTCCCTGTTAAGATTCTTTACATGGAAGTACCATAATTTATGTAACCAATCTCCAATTATTGGATATTTGGACTGCTTTCAATGCTCACAAGCACTTCTTCAATAAATATCCCCTGTAGTTAAATATTAATACACATGCAAAGTTATTTCTTTAGGATAAATTGAATATATTCCAAGAAGTGAAATTGCTGGGTCAAAGAAAATGAGGAAATTAAGGGCTTTTTACATGTATGGCTAAGTGATCCCCTCAATATTATTATTACCCATCCCTAATACACATATATTAAGTTATTTGCAAATTATATATATGTTACTATTCCAATATTATACATAATTTATAATTATATTTATACATAAATATAAAATACACATTGTCAACTTATTCTTCAATATATGTCAACTTATTCTTCAATATAAATTTATAACATTTATAAATATAAATGAATTTAAATTTATATGTACATCTATATAACAAAACATATGCAAAAAAATTAAATGTGAGAAGTTTTAAGTGGACGTGCTACTATTTTCTTGCTACCCCAGTGGTTTTTTTTTGAACACCCCAAGATTGAGAGGCTTTTCATATATATGGCTAAACTATTCACCAGAAAGATATTACCAATTTACTTGAATGATCATTTTAAAATAAAGAACACAGATGCATAGTGACAGCTTACTATTGACCTCTCCCCTGTGAGGATTCCTTTCATCCTGGTCCTGTAACAGGGAAATAAAAGCTTGGCCTCAGCAGGCAGCGAGGTAGACCACTTTACACAACTGATTTGCAGACCGTCATTTCAGAGACGGAGCTTGCAAAACAGTGGTCTAAAGAGACTGTACCAAAAAGAGTTTTGTGTACAAGGAGGTTTGGAAATGTTATATTCTGCAGTTGTCTTTTAGAGATTTGTAAAACACATGAGCTTTTAGAGACTCTGAGAAATCATATGTGAAAGAAATCCATTTATTTAGCTCAATATTTCCCAAACTTATTTACTTAATTCATGGGTTTTTTCTTTTAAAAATCACTAATGGTCTTCCCTGGTGGCGCAGTGGTTGAGAGTCCGCCTGCCGATGCAGGGGATGCGGGTTCGTGCCCCGGTCCAGGAAGATCCCACATGCTGCGGAGCGGCTGGGCCCGTGAGCCATGGCCACTGAGCCTGCGCGTCCGGAGCCTGTGCTCCGCAACGGGAGAGGCCACAACGGTGAGAGGCCCGCGTACCACAAAAAAAATAAAACATAAAAAATAAATAAATATAAAAGCAGAAGATCTGGAATTAGTCTGCCAGATTCAAACCCCAGTTCCACTCCTTAGTAACTATGTGATACTCGCCAACTTAACCCAAATTCCTCATCATATAAAAGAGATCTGACTGTAATATTTATCATATTCAATTAATGAGGGAACTAAGTGAGGATACAGATAGATACTGAACTAGATATAGATATGGAAATTAAGTAGGATGGTGCATGGCACAGAGTAAAACCCTCAATCGATGTTATATATTACAAGTCTCATATTTCATGGGTAACCACAGAAACATTTAAAGAAAAACAAAGGCAATTGTAAAATGTAATACATTTAATAAACCACTTCCATGATAGAAACCATTATATTAACAGCAATAAACAAAAGCGCTTTAAAAAATCTTGCTGTTCTTATAGAGAGCAACTCAGAGGCTTTTAGATGGAAATGTGTATAAATAGAAAACCCACCATTTGCATGTAAGTGTGAAGCTATCCTCAGAAAGTGATTGGAATTGTTGCTTGTAAGCTTTCAGATTCAAATTCTATTCTGGTGACCAAATGTTTTTGATGATCACACACATTGAGAAATTCCTGTAACGGTGCCGCTTCAGCTAACTTCCATCTTGCTGAATGAGTTGGGAAAGTGGGTACATCTCTCCCAGCTGCTTCCACTATGCATTTCATCCATATGCTGACAGGGCAGGTTTTGCTGGTGTAATTAGCCTCATTTGACACACAGATGATTTAGTTGTGCTTTCTCTTAATGATGTTCCCCTGCCACCTCAGCAGCTTCTCACATCAGAATCCAGCTATGATGTCAAGAGAAAGTAACAAGCTATAGGATAATCAACTGACTTTTTTACAGCCAGATAGGGCATCACAGATCAGAATCTCTTGCAGAGGTTTTTAAGTGCATGGATGCCCTGGGACCCCCACCCCCCAGAAGCTACTAAATCACAATTCTCAAGTTTGGATCCAGGAATCTGTACTTTTGGAAAACTCTCTAGGTGATTTTGATTTATAAATGAGTGTGAGAATCACAGCACTATTGCAAGCCACTCATTTTACAGATCAGGCTCAGAGACCTTAGGAAACTGCATTTGATGACGTTCAGAACATGCTACCCCAAATATGGCACCTTGACATACTGAATATTCTAAGCTGAAGGAACTTGAGAACGAGCATGTGCGGGAAGGACTCTTTGACCTTTTCCTCTTCAGCCCGGAAGCATGTCATAAGACCCTCCTGTGATAGGAGCATCCTCACCTCTGAAAACAGAGGGACCAAGATGAATCCAAAGAAACAGGCCTTGCTCAGCTTCCCCTAGTTGACTGTCTTTGTTTATACCCTTCTGTCCTGTCACATTTCCCCATGACTTTCCACTTCTCTTCAAACCTAGTATAAAAACCCTTGAGCAAAAAAACAAAAACAAAAACAAAAAAAAAAACACTTGAGCAGAAGCAAGAAGAACTACAATCCTGCAGCCTGTGGAAGAAAAACCACATTCACAGAAAGACAGACAAGATGAAAAGGCAGAGGGCTATGTACCACATGAAGGAACAAGATAAAACCCCAGAAAAACAACTAAATGAAGTGGAGATAGGCAACCTTCCAGAAAAAGAATTCAGAATAATGATAGTGAAGATGATCCAGCACCTCAGAAAAAGAATGGAGGCAAAGATCGAGAAGATGCAAGAAATGTTTAACAAAAACCTAGAAGAATTAAAGAACCATCAAACAGAGATGAACAATACAATAACTGAAATGAAAAATAGACAAGAAGGAATCAATAGCAGAATAACTGAGGCAGAAGAATGGATAAGTGACCTGGAAGACAGAATGGTGGAATTCACTGCTGCAGAAAAGAATAAAGAAAAAAGAATGAAAAGAAATGAGGACAGCCTAAGAGACCTCTGGAACAACATTAAACGCAACAACATTCGCATTATAGGGGTCCCAGAAGGAAAAGAGAGAGAGAAAGGATGCAATAAAATATTTGAAGAGATTTAGTTGGAAACTTCCCTAACATGGGAAAGGAAATATCCACCCAAATCCAGGAAGCGCAGAGAGTCCCATACAGGAGAAACCCAAGGAGAAACACGCCGAGACACATAGTAATCAAATTAACAAAAACTAAAGACGAAGAAAAATTATTAAAAGCAGCAAGGGAAAAATGACAAATAACATACAAGGGAACTCACATAAGGTTAAAGCTGATTTCTCAGTAGAAACTCTACAAGCCAGAAGGGAGTGGCATGGTATACTTAAAGTGATGAAAGGGAAGAACGTACAACCAAGATGACTCTACCTGGCAAGGATCTCATTTAGATTCAATGGAGAAATCAAAACCTTTACAGAGAAGCAAAAGCTAAGAGAATTCAGCACCACCAAACCAGCTCTAAAACAAATGCTAAAGGAACCTCTCTAAGTGGGAAACACAAGAGAAGGAAAGAACCTACAAAAACAAACCCAAAACAATTAAGAAAATGGTAATAGGAACATACATATCGATAATTACCTTAAATGTGAATGGATTAAATGCTCCAACCAAGACACAGGCTTGCTGAATGGATACAAAAAGAAGACCCATATATATGCTGTCTACAAGAGACCCATTTCAGACCTAGGGACACATTCAGACTTAAACTGAGGGGATGGAAAAAGATATTCCATGCAAATGGAAATCAAAAGCAAGCTGGAGTAGCAATACTCATATCAGATAAAATAGACTTTAAAATAAAGAATGTTACAAGAGACAAGGAAGGACACTACAGAATGATCAAGGGATCAATCGAAGAAGAAGATATAACAATTATAAATATATATGCACCCAACATAGGAGCACCTCAATACATAAGGCAACTGCTAACAGCTATAAAAGAGGAAATTGACAGTAACACAATAAGAGTGGGGGACTTTAACACCTCACTAACACCAAAGGACAGATCATCCAAAATGAAAATTAATAAGGAAACAGAAGCTTTAAATGACACAATAGACCAGATAGATTTAATTGATATTTATAGGACATTCCATCCAAAAACAGCAGATTACACTTTCTTCTCAAGTGCACATGGAACATTCTCCAGGATAGATCACATCTTGGGTCACAAATCAAGCCTCAGTAAATTTAAAAAAACTGAAATCATATCAAGCATCTTTTCTGACCACAGTGCTATGAGATTAGAAATGAATTACAGGGAAAAAACATAAAATACACAAACACATGGAGGCTAAACAATATGTTACTAAATAACCAAGAGATCACTGAAGAAATCAAGGAGGAAATCAAAAAATACCTAGAGACAAATGACAATGAAAACACGATGATCCAAAACCTATGGGATGCAGAAAAAGCAGTTCTAAGAGGGAAGTTTATAGCAATACAAGCGTACCTCAAGAAACAAGAAGAATCTCCAATAAACAATCTAACGTTACACCTGAAGGAACTAGAGAAAGAAGAAAAAACAAAACCCAAAGTTAGCAGAAGAAATCATAAAGATCAGAGCAGAAATAAATGAAATAGAAACAAACAAAACAATAGCAGAGATCAATAAAACTAAAAGCTGGTTCTTTGGGCTTCCCTGGTGGCACACTGGTTGAGAATCTGTCTGCTAACGCAGGGGACACGGGTTCGAGCCCTGGTCTGGGAAGATCCCACATGCCGCGGAGCAACTAGGCCCGTGAGCCACAACTACTGAGCCTGCACGTCTGCAGCCTGTGCTCCGCAACGAGAGGCCGCGATAGTGAGAGGTCCACACACCGTGATGAAGAGTGGCCCCGCTTGCCACAACTAGAGCAAGCCCTCACACAGAAACGAAGACCCAACACAGCCAAAAGTAAATAAATAAATAAATAAAATAAATAAATTGAAAAGTAACTGTACCATTAATAAATAAATAAATAAAAGCTGGTTCTTTGAGAAGATAAATAAAATTGACAAACCATTAGCCAGACTCATCAAGAGGGAGAGGACTCAAATCAATAAAATTAGAAATGAAAAAGGAGAAGTTACAACAGACACTGCAGAAATACAAAGCATCCTAAGAGACTACAACAAGCAACTCTATGCCAATAAAATGGACAACCTGGAAGACATGGACAAATTCTTAGAAAGGTATAACCTTCCAAGACTGAACCAGGAAGAAATAGAAAATATGAACAGACCAATCACAAGAACTGAAATTGAAACTGTGATTAAACATCTTCCAACAAACAAAAGTCCAGGACCAGATGGCTTCACAGGTGAATTCTATGAAACATTTAGAGAAGAGCTAACACCTATCCTTCTCAAACTCTTCCAAAAAATTGCAGAGGAAGGAACACTCCCAAACTCATTCTAAGAGGCCACCATCACCCCAATACCAAAACCAGACAAAGATACTACAAAAAATGAAAATTACAGACCAATATCACTGATGAATATAGATGCAAAAATCCTCAACAAAATACTAGCAAACAGAGTCCAACACATTAAAAGGCTCATACACCATGATCAAGTGGGATTTATCCCAGGGATGCAAGGATTCTTCAATATACACAAATGAATCAATGTGATACACCATATTAACAAACTGAAGAATAAAAACCATATGATCACCTCAATAGATGCAGAAAAAGCTTTTGACAAAATTCAACACCAATTTTTGATAAAAACTCTCCAGAAAGTGGGCATAGAGGGAAACTACCTCAACGTAATAAAGGCCATATATGACAAACCCACAGCAAACATCATTCTCAATGGTGAAAAACTGACAGCATTTCCTCTAAGATCAGGAAGAAGACAAGGATGTCCACTCTTACCACTATTATTCAACATACCTTTGGAAGTCCTAGCCATGGCAATCAGAGAAGAAAAAGAAATAGAAGGAATACAAATTGGAAAAGAAGAAGTAAAACTGTCACTGTTTGCAGAGGACATGACACTATACATAGAGAATCCTAAAAATGCCACCAGAAAACTACTAGAGCTGATCAATGAATTTGGCAAAGTTGCAGGATACAAAATTAATGCACAGAAATCTCTTGCATTCCTATACACTAATATGAAAAATCTGAAAGAGAAATCAAGGAAACACTCCCATTTACCATTGCAACAAAAAGAATAAAATACCTAGGAATAAACCTACCTAGGGAGACAAAAGACCTGTATGCAGAAAACTATAAGACACTGATGAAAGAAATTAAAGATGATACCAACAGATGGAGAGATATACCATGTTCTTGGATTGGAAGAATCAGTAGTGTGAAAATGACTATACTACCCAAAGCCCTCTACAGATTCAGTGCAATCCCTATCAAATTACCAATGGCATTTTTTACAGAACTAGAACAAATCATCTTAAAATTTGTATGGAGATACAAAAGACCCCAAATAGCCAAAGCAGTCTTGAGGGAAAAAAACGGAGCTGGAGGAATCAGACTCCCTGACTTCAGACTATACTACAAAGCTACAGTAATCAAGACAATATGGTACTGGCACAATAACAGAAACATAGACCAATGCAACAAGATAGAAAGCCCAGAGATAAACCCACGCACCTATGGTCAACTAATCTGTGACAAAGGAGGCAAGGATATACAATGGAGAAAAGACAGTCTCTTCAATAAGTGGTGCTGGGAATACTGGACAGTTACATGTAAAAGAATGAAATTAGAACACTCCCTAACACCATACACAAAAATAAACTCAAAATGGATTAGAGACCTAAATATAATACTGGACACTATAAAACTCTTAGAGGAAAATATAGGAAGAAAACTCTCTGATATAAATCACAGCAAGATCTCTTTTGATCCACCTCCTAGAATAATGGAAATAAAAACAAAAATAAACAAATGGGATCTAATGAAACTTCAAAGCTTTTGCACAGCAAAGGAAACCATAAACAAGACAAAAAGACAACCCTCAGAATGGGAGAAAATATTTGCAAATGAATCAATGGACAAAGGATTAATCTCCAAAATATATAAACAGCTCACGCAGCTCAATATTAAAAAAAAAAACAACCGAATCCAAAAATGGGCAGAAGACCTAAATAGATATTTCTCCAAAGAAGACATACAGATGGCCAAGAAGCACATGGAAAGCTGCTCAACATCACTAATTATTAGAGAAACGCAGATCAAAACTACAATAAGGTATCACCTCACACCAGTCAGAATGGGCATCATCAGAAAATCTACAAACAACAAAGGCTGGAGAGGGTGTAGAGAAAAGGGAACCCTCTTGAACTGTTGGTGGGAATGTAGATTGGTACAGCCACTATGGAGAACAGTATGGAGGTTCCTTAAAAAACTAAAAATAGAACTACTATATGATCCAGCAATCTCACTACTGGGCATATACCCAGAGAAAACCATAATTCAAAAAGACACATGCACCCCCAATGTTCACTGCAGTACTATTTACAATAGCCAGGTCGTGGAAGCAACCTAAATGCCCATCGACAGATGAATGGATAAAGATGTGGTACATATTTACAATGGAATATTACTCAGCCATAAAAAGGAACAAACTTGGGTCATTTGTTGAGACGTGGATGGATCTCTAGATCTCTAGATCCATCCAGGACTGTCATACAGAGTGAAGTAAGTCAGAAAGAGAAAAACAAATATCGTATATTAACGCATATATGTGGAACCTAGAAAATGGTACAGATGAACCGGTTTGCAGGGCAGAAATGAGACACAGATGTAGAGAACAAACGTATGGACACCAAGGGGGGAAAGAGTTGGGCGGGGGTGGGGGTGTGCTGAATTGGGCGATTGGGATTGACATGTATACACTGATGTGTACAAAATGGATGACTAATAAGAAACTGCTGTATAAAAAAAAAAAAGCTCAAGTTTACCATTTCTTGGGGTCTTCATTTCCTTATGAAGATGTCTGTGTCATGCAAAACTTAAGTAAATTTGTATGTGTTTCTCTTGTGAATCTGTCTTCTGTCAGTCCAATTTCCGGGGGCAGAGTTGGAGAATCTAGGAAGGTAGCAGGAAAAAGAAATTTTCCTCCCTTGCCCTGGGCAAGTCAACCTCTGGGCCTCATTACTTCATCTGTAAAAGTGGGACGGTAAATGTAAATACGTACTTTACAGGATTTTTGAAAAAAAAAAAACAAAAACCTAAATGACATAATCCATGTTAAATGCTGATTAAATATTAATCTTATATTTTCACAAAGAAATTGTGTGACTCTTTTCTGCCTGATACCTGGCAAATACTGTTCAAGACAAAAATAAATCGCTCTTCAACTTAAAACAGCATGTAAGATACATGTAGAAGAAATGTTTAAATCTTGATACACTTAGGAAAATCCTAATGGTAAGAAGAAGCACTTTTTTCTTGGATCTATTCATTTTTCCATCCTACCTTCATTCAGGAGAGGGAAGATAGTGGATAAGCCATCTCTTTCATCAGCCCCAAACACTAGCTATAAGTGGACACAACTTCTATAAATGGTTCCCAAATGTTACTAAATAAATCAGTTCTGTCCTGTTTGTGGCATGCTATTCTCTTATGCAATTCCATTTGGGTCACCACAACTCTGCTCACTGGCTGCACATTGCCTGAAGATTTTGTGAGTGTGAAATAAATGCCTCTCTCTCTCCTCAAATTTCCCTGACCCACGGCTACATTGCGTCAGGATGGGCTCTTACATTTACAAGGCAAGTGCTTCCCTAGAAGCAAAACACCCAGCCTGCCTTGCTCTTACCATACCCCAGAGTAGCATGAATTACAAGTGGATATTTACTATTTTGTTTTCATTGTTTTAACAAGCCATCTCAAAATTCTTAAATTAAATTGATTTGATTTGGACTTAATTTCAAAGGTAAATTAATTCTATAACTTCTGAAGGTGTGAGGATGTTATTACACTATTACTAATACTGCTACTACACTATTACTGGTACTACCATTACTGCTATTACCATTAGAACAACTACTACTATGGTTACTACTATTACTACTGCTGCTGCTACAACTACTAGTGCCGTTGTTACTATTATTACTATTAATATTGACAGTCTACTGCTATTACTGCTGCCTTTAATTTTACAGCCACAGTGCTAACATATTTGAGTACTTAATGTCCCTAAGCATGTGTTAAGTGTTATATGTGTGATACGACAGTTTCTTCATAATCTTGGAGAGTCGGTACTTTTATTAACCTCCTCTGACAGATATTAAAATGAAACATAGGCATTTGAGTTAAGGACTGCCTCTAAATTTGGGGCTCTTAATCCATGTCCTGTATTAGCTTTCTATCATCCAGCAGAAATGGCTTCTCACATACCTACAAGACTGGCATCACATAGCACAGAAAGCAACTGCTCTGAGACCTGAGCCTCCCTGTTTCCACGATAAACTTCCCCACTTCCCTGCCTGCCTTTGAGTGTCTGCCAAATGCCAGTGATGGTGACTGACTCCCCTGCCAAAGCAAGCTCTGTATAAATAGCTTCTGTTTGTTCTTATTTGGGTGATCTTCATTTATTTCCACAATTTCAGTGCATTCTCCTCTGGCCATAGAGTATAACATAAGAAATAATAGTCATGGGCTTCCCTGGTGGCACAGCGGTTAAGAATCCACCTGCCAACGCAGGGAACACGGGTTCGAGCCCTGGTCGGGGAAGATCCTACATGCTGCGGAGCAACTAAGCCCGTGCACCACAACTACTGAGCCTGCACTCTAGAGCCCGCGAGCCACAACTACTGAGCCCGCGTGCCACAGCTACTGAAGCTCACGCTCGTAGAGCCCCGTGCTCTGCAACAAGAGAAGCCACCACAAAAAGAATCCTGCACACTGCACTGAAGAGTAGCCCCCGCTCGCCACGACTAGAGAAAGCCCACGCGCAGCAACGAAGACGCAACGCAGCCAAAAAATAAATTAATCAATTTAAACAAAAAGAAAGAAAGAAATAGTAGTCATCTCTAGGAAGGCATGAAGATAAGAAGCTCTAGATCCTGACCCAGAAAAGCTCAATAGGTAAAGATCAGTCCCGACCTAAATAAGCAGAACAGGCCAAAATAGTGTTTTTATTTTTATTTATTTATTTATTTTAAAAAGAAAGGACCTTGACTAGTCCAATCCCTTGGCTTTTTTTTAAAAATAAATCTATTTATTTATTTATTTTGTCTGCCTTGGGTCTTCGTTGCTGCACGTGGGCTTTCTCTAGTTGCGGCGAGCAGGGTCTACTCTTCAGTGTGGTGTGTGGGCTTCTCACTGCAGTGGCTTCTCTTGCTCTGTAGCACGGGCTCCAGGCACCCTGTGGGCTTCAGTAGTTGTGGCACGTGGGCTAAGCAGTTGTGGCTCTGGGTTCTAGAGTGCAGGCTCAGAGCTTAGTTGCTCCGCGGCATATGGGATCTTCCTGGACCAGGGCTTGAACCCATGTCCCATGCATTGGCAGGCGGATTCTTAACCACTGCACCGCCAGGGGAGCCTTGGAGTTGTAACATTTTAGAGTATTTCCTTCCAGTCTTTTCCCCATGTAAACCCATAAAATAGATTATTTTCTTTCTTTGACTCGCTTAGATCATCATTTCACAAAATGTGTTCTGAGAAACACATGCTCTGTGGTAAAAAGCTTTTTGTGCTTATCAGTTCAGAAGACTGTTTTCTCGATTTACAAATTCACAATTCTCGTTGGCATGTTCAAAGCTTTTTGTTTAAGAAATACCTCTAAATTTCTTTAACCCAGCATTCTCCAGACCAATTTGATCCAAGAATCTTTCTTACAGTGTCTCAACATTATCAGTAGCTGTTTGGTGATATTAGCACAGCTGTTGATGATTACATTACTTGCAATCTGCCAATTTTCATCATTTCTTATTTGTACCAACAAGCAGAGCAGTTGCTTTCTTTCTTTTCTCTTTAAGATTTATTTTATTGAAGTATAGTTGATTTACAGTGTATTAATTTCTACTGTACAGCAAAGTGATTCAGTTATACATATATATACTTTCTTTTTCATATTCTTTTCTGTTATGGTTTATCACAGGATATTGAGTATAGTTCTTTGTGCTATACAGTAGGACTTTGTTGTTTATCCATTCTTCACATAATAGTTTGCATTTGTTAATCCCAAACTCCCAGTCCATCCTTTCCCCACCTTCCCTCCTGCTTGGCAACTACAGGCTGAGAACTCCCTTCTAGAAACACTATTTTGGGTGGCTACCCTGGTGGCACAGTGGTTAAGAATCTGCTTGCCAATTCAGGGGGCACAGGTTTGAGCCCTGGTCCGGGAAGATCCCACATGCCACAAAGCAACTAAGCCCGTGTGCCACAACTACTAAGCCTGCGCTCCAGAGCCCGTGAGCCACAACTCCTGAAGCCCAGGCACCTAGAGTCCGTGCTCTGCAACAAGAGAAGCCACCGCAATGAGAAGCCCACGCACCACAAGGAAGAGTAGCCCCCGCTCGCCGCAACTAGAGAAAGCCTGCATGCAGCAACGAAGACCCAACGTAGCCGAAAATAAATAAAATAAATAATAATGAAAAACTTTTAAAGCAACCCATTTGTAGTTTTTTATGACATTTGTAAACACAGCAGGCAAGTCTTAAGTCTTTCTTTTTGGATACCTCATGGATATGATATTTCCCTATTACTTTGATGAAAATCCACATTATCAAAGACAGAGATATCAAAACACTTAAAAACTGAAAGCAAGCCTAGTATATCTTGAGGGTTGTCTGCAACATATTTTGTCATAAAGAGATTTCTTCAACTGAGCTGTGAATTCAACTCACAGTTTCATGAAAGAAAGAACGCTTGCACAACAATGTGGATATACTTAATGTCACTGAACTATACACTTAAAAATAGTTCATCTGGTAAATTTTATGTAATGCATTACGATAATAACAAAAAGCAAGGGTAATGAAATATATTTAGGCGCCATATTTTATTCTGAAAGGTCCTCACAACTTTAGATATTTAGAAGTGTGTTCATGGCATTGTTTACTACAGTGACCTAGAAACAACCTAAACGCCCAACAATGGGGGACTGATCAAATAAACCATACCCTATTTCTACCTCTACTACCACAAAACCTGTTTTAAAAAACTGATGAAGGTTTATATTTATTATTATGGAATGATATCTACAATTCATTAAGTGAAAAATGCCTGTTATTAAATGGCCTATTTTGTTAAAAATTTTTAAAACATTTAAATACATTCTCTTTATATTTATTTTGTTTGAGAGAATCTTTATCAATATGAAACAATCTTTGTTTTCTGCTTTAAACATTTCCAAACATTTGAATATTTTACAAATGCTTATATGATTTTAATATCAGAAAAACCTGACATCATGTTTTAAGTGTGTCAATATTTAGATAATATCCTGTAGGGGTCATTTTACATCAATAAAATATAGGCCACTGTGTACTGGCGGTATCACGGAGAGGCTAGCATGGCCTTTTGTTTTATTATCTTGAAATGAAGACTTAAGAATGAAGACAATTTTTTAAAGTAGAACACAGTAAGTAAATGTGTCATGGGCCAAATCATGTGGGAGCGGGGGAAACATAACAAGCAAAATCAGTATTTCAACATTTGTTCCCTCCAGATTAAACCAGTTTATATATTTTGACAGACTTTAAAACAATCATACTTAAAATGTTCACAGAAATAAAGTAAAACTTCTGTTTCAGAAACAATTATAGATTATTATATACTAGGTGAATGTGAAAAATTAATTTAAAATCTTGGAAATAAACAATATAGTTATTGAAATAAACCATGCGATGAATGGGTTAACCCCCAGCTGAATACAGGGTGCGTTTTCTTAACTGCAACATAGAACTGAGATGTTCAAAACGTGATGGCGGGGGCCAAAAGGATGAAAACTTAATCGTAGTATGGAGAATGTTTCTAAGGCTCCCACATTTGTTTAACAGGAATTCTAAAATAAGAGAGTAGAGAGAATAGTGAAGAAGCAATATCTGAAGATAAATTAAGGCTAATTTTCCAGAACGGAAGAAAGACGTAGGTCCTCAGAGTAAAAGCACTGTCTGAATAGCAAGCAAAACAAATTCTAAAATATTTTCGACCCTCAGCAATTTAAAAAATCCTGCTCCTGGCCACACTCAGACAACTTGCAATAAAACTGCAGAACTTCAAAAGGAATTACCAGAGAGTATAAGAAATTATCTACGAATAACAAAAATCAGAGTGATAGCAGGTATCTTATCCACACTAATAGAGGCCCAAAGTCAACTGAGCAATATAAAAACATGCATTGGCAACAGAAGTACCAAATTCAGGACAGTGACTCTCTCTGGGGAGAGAAGGAAGAGCGTGAAAGGAAAAGGAAGCCTAGGACCTCGGTTCTAACTACAATATTTGAAGCACTGTTGGTGGGAACGTAAAATGGTGCACCCTCACCCCCCCCCCCAAAAAAAAGGTGCAGCCACTATGGAAAACAGGATGGTAGTTTTCCACAACATTAAAAATAGAACTACCATATATATCCAAAAGAATCGAAAGCAGGGTCTCAAAGAGTTATTTCTCTTAAGAAAGAGACATATTCATCTCAGCATTATTCACAATAGCCAAGAGGTAGAAACAACCCAAATGTCCATCAACGGATGAATGGATAAGCAAGATGTGGTATATACACTCAATGCAACATTTTTTTTTAGAGATGAACAAAAACTAAAATTTAATTATTTAAAAAGCTTATAAATTGGACATACCACTCCCAAATCTGTTTAAGAATGTCAAAAGTGAGGGAAGACGCAAACCAAAGGAGAAATAACTCTAGATACAAAATATCATAAATGCCAATAAACTTGAAAACTCAGATGAAGTGTAAAATTTCTGGGAAACCATCAAATACCAAAATTAGCCTGAGGAAAAAAAATAGAAAACTTGAATAAGCTAATAAACATTCAAAAAATTGAAATGTCAATTTCCCATATATACAAAAAAAGAGAGTCTAGATGATTTTAGAGGTAACATTTTACCAAATCTTCAAAGAAAAGATTAATATTATCTCATACAGGTTTTTGCAGAGCATAGAAAAAGAGGAAAACACTCCAACTCACTTATATGACTAGAATAACCTTGATTGATACCACACTGGATAGGAGGTGTAAGTAAAGAAAATCACATGTATGAATAAGGCAAACATCCTATGTGAAATATTAGGTAACTGAATCCGACATTGTATTAGAAAAAAAAATTTTTGTACAGGTAGGGTTTTCCTAAAAATACAAAGATAATTCAACGTTAGAAAATCAACCAATGGAACTCATATTCGCGGACTTAAAGGAGAAAACCCACATGTTTATCTCAATAGCTATAGAAAATGTCATTGCTAATGTTTAATACCTACTTACAATAAAAAGTCTTAAAAAACTAAGAAAAGTGCTAAAGGCTACTTATCAAAACCTACAGAAAATATACTTAATGGGGGAAACTTCAGTAGTCTTACATCTAAGGCTAGGAACAAAAAAAAGAATGCCTGCTAAAGCTATTTCTACTCCTTATAGCAGTGGAAGTGCTGACAAATCCGATGATAAGAAAAAAGAGCCATTTGGACTCGCAGATGGGAAGTAAAGAGACAAATATATAATTTATGGCAGATTATATGGTTATTTACATTAAAAATTAAGCAAAGACAGCTATTAGAACTAAAAAGATTAAAACCCAAATAACATTATTTCTGTATACAAAATCCATGTTTCAAAACTCAGAAGTTTTCCTATACATGCAGTAGCCAATTAGAAAATAAGATAGCATGTCAAAGCAACCAAAACTGTAAAGAATCTAGGAATTGACTTAACAAAAGCTGCACCCAACCTTTATGGAAAAAATTTAAAAGAACATTAAAAGAGACCTAAGTAACTGGAGAAATATATCATGTTTACAAAAGAGAAGATTTAACATTGTAAAGATGTTGATTCCCTCAAAAATTATCATAACTATAATGCAATTCCAACAAGACTTAAATGGAATTGGAACTAATTCTAAATTTACATGGAAGAAGAAAAAGTCTACCAATAACTAAAACAGTTCTCAAAAGAAGAGCAGAGGACTTTCCTGGTGGCTCAGTGATTAAGAATCCGCCTGCCAATTCAGGGGAAGAGGGTTCGAGGCCTGGTCCGGGAAGATCCCACAGGCTGTGGAGCAACTAAGCCCATGAGCCACAACTACTAAGGCTGTGTGCCACAACTACTGAAGCTCACGCACCTAGAGCCCGTGCTCCGCAACAAGAGAAGCTACCACAATGAGAAGCCCACGCTGCAATGAAGAGTAGTCCCTGCTCGCAGCAACTAGAGAAAGCCCGTGCACAGCAACAAAGACCCAAGAGCAGAGAGAATAAATTCACACTACCTGATATTAAGACATACTGGAAAGCTATAATGTTTAAAGCAACTGTTAAAACATGGGATTCTATTGCAGGAACAAACAGGAATATAATGAGTACAGACACAGATCCATATGCCAATTATGCCCATGGGGAGTGGATATATGATCAAATTGGTATCATGAATCACTGGGGCAAGCTGCATCATTTAACTAATAGTATTGACGAAATCGACTGTCTTGAATGAACAAAAATAAAACTTGAATCATCCTTACACACAAAGAAACTCAGACCTAAGCACAAAAGGTACAACCAGAATATTACTAGGAGAAAATGTAGGAAAATAGTTTGTTAACAAGATGTAGAAAGCACAACCTGTGAGGTAAAATGTGACGGATCTATCTACATTAGATCTTTCCCCCCTCCCTTCCTCCCTCCCTCCTCTCTCTCTCTCTCTCTCTCTCTTCTCTTTCTTTCTCTCTTTCTTTCCTTCCTTCCTTCCTTCCTCACCATGCAGCATGTGGGATCTTAGTTCCCCGACCAGGGATTGAACCTGTGCCCCCTGCATTGAGAGCATGGAGTCCTAACCATTGGACCGCCACAGAAGTCTCAATGTAAAGATTTCTGTTCAACAAAAGACATAAGTAACAGACGGATGGCAATCTGGGAATCTATTTTTTGCTGTGTATATAAGGACCAATATTTAAAATTTTTAAAGAACTTCTGAAAATTAACCAGAAAACCCAATAGAAAAGTGAACAAAGGGGAAATCCTTGGCGGTCCAGCACTTAGGACTCAGCACTCTCACTGCCGTGGCCCGGGTCCAATCCCTATTTGGCAAACCAAGATCCCGCAAGCTATGCAGAGGCACTTCACAAAATGAGAAACCAAAATGTCTCATAAGCATATTAAGATATTTTCAATCTCGTTAGTAATCAAATAATGCAAATTCAAACAATAGTAACATACTACTTTATGCCCCTCACATTTACCAAAATTAAAAAGTTGTATAAATCTGTCAATAAGGATGTAGGGAAACATGATCAGCTGATGGGTGTGTGAACTTGAGCCATTCTGGATAATATTTTGGAGGTATTCAATCGCAAACATACAAAAAATTATATACACAAAGTCCACCCCTCCCTCAGAAAAAAGAGAATACAACCCCAGAACACCTTAATACATACAAGAATGTTTATGGTAGCGTTATCTACAAAGTGAATACTTAGAAACACAGAAGGCACTCAGCTTGATATTTAATTGAATTCGAGTTCAGAAAGTTAACAGACAAGAGTTTCCTGCCCTACATGGTAAATTTCTTTCAGGACAAGAACCATAGTTTATCTTTCTTTCCCTGTGCATATGGCTTGATAGGAGATATTCCATAGCTGCTTGTTAAACTGACTAGTAGTGAAATAGAAGTTTTTAAGGAGCTGCAAAAAAAATCTGGTAACATTACATCCATGGTCCTCGGTTAGTCACACAATTTATGGTTAGCAAACAGGGACTAGAAAACAAAGTCACATGCCATGGTCCAGTATTCTCTATTACATTATTTTCTCTCTTCAATTGTCTGGTATGACATTCCATGGAAAAAACAGGGCACATTTTCACTTTTTCTAAAGAAAATTCTTTGAAGAGTGGTAGAGTTATAACTCCTGTTTATTCTAGCTTAAAAAGCATTTGTCTAATGATGTTAGAGAACCATTTTTCGAAGCTATGAATAAGAAATTTAGGTCAGAATTTTGTATTATCAAACTTCAGTCATTCATGTTTCACCTGCCCAATTTTTTCCATGTCCATGTATCATTATTTACTTCATGCTTTTTCTTAACTGTTTGCTTTAAAAAAAAAAAAAAGTTCTGTCATAAGTAAAAATATTCATGAATCCGATTTGATGTTACGTTTTACAACATATAATTTACAACCCTGAAAATAAAACTATGTACTATATATAATTATTTTTATATGTTGTGCTCTTTATGAGTCTGGATTAGATGATTTCTGAGGTTCCTCCTAAACTAACATTCTGTCATTTTGTGTTAGTTTCTCTACTTCAGCAATTTAGTTGCTCACTAAAGAACACTGGATAAGTGTCACAAGGCACTTATCTTGTAACCATAAAGAAAGAAGTGCCATGAAGGAATTCCCTGGTGGTCCAGTGGTTAGAACTCGGAGCTTTTACTCCATGGCATGGGTTCAACCCCTGGTTGGGGAACCAAGACTCAAGAGCTGTGCAGCTTCCTTCCCGCCCCCCACAAAAAGTGCCATGATATTCTGCTTCTTAAAAATCCAAAATAGACACATTAAAATTTCTAAATTCAGCACTGCTGTTAGACAGGAATTTATAAAATATTTACAGGGTATAGAAGTGAGTGATGTGGTGGGTATATGGTATCAAAGGATTAAGTTATTTTAACACAGTTTGGAGAATACAGAGAAGGAAGAATTAAAGAAAACAAATCCACTCTCACTCTCACCTTGGGAAAATTTTAATCTTTTGAGACTATCTGAAAATCCAAATGAGGTGAGGAAGAGTTGCGCAGGGGAAGGTAGGCAGTCATAGAGCATAGTTTGAGCAATATGTTTTTTTAAAAAAACATAATGCTAAAGCAGAGAAGTGGTAACCCTAAATAAAATGTGCAGGGTAGGCAAGAAAAGAGAAAAGGTTATGCTTCTGCAGTTGAATTCTCTTTTCAGTGCAATATTATTCAGCCTTAACAAAGAAGAAAATCCTGACACACGCTAGAACATGGACGGACCTAGAGGACGTTATGCTAAAGGAAATAAGCCAGTTCACAAAATGACAAAAACTGTGTGATTCCAGTTATGCAAGATATTTACAGTAGTTAAATTCATACAGTTAGAAAATAGAACAGTGGTTGCCAGGGGTTGGAAAGAGGGGCAGTGAGGAGTTGTATAAACGGGTATAGAGTTTCAGTTTTGTAAGATGAAAAGGTTCTGAAGATCTATTGCACAATGATGTTAATATAGTAATACTACTGAACTGTGCACTGAAAATGGTTAGGGTGATAAATTTTATGTTCTATGCTTTTTTACCACAATTTAAAAAAATACTTGAAAAATTATTGAATAAAAATATTTCAAGCAAATAGATGATAAAGCTGAATGGGTCCACTAGTATTTATTATATAAGATCCTATTCATTTTTTTCTGAATGATTTCACAATATAAAAAGCCATTTTAAAAAAATAGTTGATAGTATTAAGTCCATCAACAAAAGAATGGGTAGACAAATTGTGGTACAGGAATACAGGAAAGACTACTCAATAAAAATGCGCTATTGGGCTTCCCTGGTGGCGCAGTGGTTGAGAGTCCGCCTGCCGATGCAGGGGACACGGGTTCGTGCCCCGGTCCGGGAAGATCCCACATGCCGCGGAGTGGCTGGGCCCGTGAGCCATGGCCGCTGAGCCTGCGCGTCCGGAGCCTGTGCTCCGCAACGGGAGAGGCCACAACAGTGAGAGGCCCGCGTACCACAAAAAAAAAAAAAAAAAAAAAAATGAGCTATTGATGTACACAGTAACATGGTTGAATTTCAGGAGCATTTGGTTGAGTGAAAGAAGCCAGACACCAAAGAATACACGCAGTAAAATTCCATTTATATGAAGATCAAGAACAGGCAAAGCAAAACTATGGAGATAGAAATCAAAAGAGCAGTTGCTTATGGAGGGTGGGGATTGACTGGAAAGTTGGCACTAGGGAATTTTCTGGGGTGACAGCTATATCTTGATTGGGGTGTTGGTTACATAGGTGAATACATTTGTTTCAACCCATCTATTTGTGCCCCTAAGATCTAGGCATTTTACTCAGTGCACATTTTACCTCAATGCAGAAATAACATTTTAAACAAAAGGTGAAATTAAAAAAAAAGTGTAGGCCATTCACAAGTGGAGACAAGAACCACGACACTGGTGGCACCACACACTTGAGGAGACAAGGCAAAGGGCACTTCAGCTGACTTCAGTTGCAAGGAGAAATTTAGATATCACAATTCTGTTACTCAAGAAGCATTCAGGACATTGGAGAAAAGGCCAGAGCTTCAAGAAACTGGAGAAGCATAACCTGAAACCATGTTCACTGTCTCAAGAAATTTATCAAATCTTACTAAGGTACAAACAAGCCTCTTCTTTGGTCCCTTTCCAAAGAAAGAGCTGGAAAATTTGGTCATTGGAAATAACTTAATGCCTTCTCTTTGTTTCAAATAAGTTGATTTAAATTATGTACATACGTAGAAATGTATGTTTCTATGTTCATTATAGAAAAATGAATACATGTTCATTATAGAAAAAAATAGAAGCTATAGGTAAGCAGAAAGAAAAAAATCGAAATCACCAGTTAACATATAACTACTCTTAATAAGTGGTTTGTTTTCTTCCAGGCTCTTTTTTTCAAAAAATGCTGTACCTTTTTAAAAAATCGTTTCTAATCTTTTCAGTTGTGTAAGTGAGAGTCTGCACATATCACTGCAGAAACCTGTGGCTGTCTTTGTTAGGGAAGAGCCAACAGATACATAATGTAATTAATCATATTTGTCTCTCAACTCCTGATGTGATCTTAAAATGCTTTCTTCGGTTACTCTTTTTCTAAAGGTGGGTCTATTGTCGTCTAAGACAAAACCAATTTGTCTTTCAAATGTTACCATTTATGACTTGGAATGTGTTCTATAATATCAACTTAGTAATATTTCTTCACGAATGATTTCTTCGCACAAATATAAAAGCACCATTACTTATGCTTGTGCACGAAACATGACTACAGATGGCTGTAAAACATGATTTTTTTAAATGAATACACTAGAGTTTACCAATCTAAATGAGTTCCTTTTTGTAGTCTTTTTGGTAGGATGTGCACTTATATGGCAAATATTTCTGCCATCCATGAAAACATCTTTACGATGTCTCTGAGAGCTGCCTTTAGCCTATGCAGGATTCTGTTAAATATTCTCAATTTGACTATTCTCCATTAGAATAGAAGCAGCGTAAGATCAGAGACTTTGTCTTGTCTTGTTTGCTTTGTTATCCTCAGTGCCCAGAAGAGATAAAGAGAGACTGAAAACTAATATGTTGGGACTTCCCTGGTGGCGCAGTGGTTAAGAATCCGTCTGCCAATGCAGGGGACACGGGTTCGAGCTCTGGTCCGGGAAGATCCCACATGCTGCGGAGCAACTAAGCCCGTGCGCCACAACAGCTACTGAGCCTGTGCTCTAGAGCCCACGTGCCACAACTACTGAACCCCGCGCGCCTAGAGCCCATGCTCTGCAACAAGAGAAGCCACTGCAATGAGAAGCCCGCGCACCGCAACAAAGAGCCCCGCTCTCCACAACTAGAGAAAGCCTGCATGAAGGAACGAAGACCCAACGCAGCCAAAAATAAATAAATAAAATAAATTTATAAAAAGAAAACACCTAATATGTTGAATGAATGGTAATAAATTTTCATGTATTGAGGGTCAATTTATTGCTGAAATAATTTACAGTGTTCAAGATGACTATTCCTCTCCCTTCCACCTCCTTTCTTTCTAGTGTGGCTGGGGGTTAATGAGTGAAGGATGAGAGAGCAGGCTGACTACAGTGATTATGAAGAAGAGCTGGGCATGCTGCTGGACAGGATATGTCAGTAGTTTGTCCTCCAAATGGTGATGTTTTCAATTAACATATTTTCCCCCTTTCTTCACAGTGTAAAAAGGGAGGAGAGATGACATTCTAAGACACAAAAATATAAAAGATAACTATCAGTAAACTGATTGAAAGTTGACTTGGTTATTCCTTGGCAAATCTTTTGTTGTAAAGAATGCAATGTCTCCAGTATTGGAAAGCTTTATAAGGACAAGGGCTGTAGCGCCTGTTCTTTGTGTCTTCGCCTGGTTCAATGCACACAGTGGGTTATCAAGTATTTGGGCTGAGCGAACGAATGAGCCACTTAAGTTGACTGGGGGGAAAAGGAGGGTATGTGGGGGACTTATCAAAAGCATCCAAAGTTCTTATCAAAAATAATCTGATAAACGTATGAGGACAACAGGAACATAAAGAAAGCCCAGGCTCAGGTGTCCCCACCTCTGCCCTGACATGTGGAACCAGGCCTTTGCATCGTTCTCTACTGTGCAACAGTGCTCACACTAGGGGATTTCACCTCCCACTCCATCAGGACACAGATATTACCGCCTTGTACTTGTATGCAGCCTGGAGACTAACCAGAGTGTCAGCTTACACAGCGAGGCTGTCGGAGGTTGTGTGACAACCATTTAAAACAACTTGAACCCAAAATAACCAGTTGGAGTCCAGTATAGCCAACCATACTGTAGCTGGTATTTGAGTTGCAACTGAAAGTCACAATCAGTTCACCTTGTGAGCTTTTGATGTTCTAGATAAAACTGTGGAGTTAGAGGTGAAAAAATGCCACAGATCACCAGCAGCGAGTCAGAGTCATTGTTTCTCAAGTTTTTAAGGCACAGTGCCTTAAATGGATTCAACCCATTCAGAAGCGAGAAACCAGGACAAAACTATTAGGGGAATTACAACTGGAAATTGATTTGTGGCCACCCTATCACCACCATCTTGTTTTTATTTTTTTAGTCACAGTGAGGTTGTCTCCCTAATCCTTTGACCAGCGTCATTCTTCACATACTTCACATATTTCTGGGGTCCTATTTTTAAATTAATGACAGTGTCATATGCTAAATGTTTCAAAACAAATTTCACACTATTTGGCTTCAAATTTTCCCCCCTGATATCACAAAGTGATTGATTTAAGCATTGCTCACTGTCTTTGGTTGCCAGACCTTCCCTGGCTTTGCTCAGCAAACGTTGCCATGTAACACAAACTAGCATCACTTTAAAAAATACTTGTAGGTATGATGGGAGCTTCTAAAATTGAAAAAAAATTTTATCTGTCTGCCCAACTGCAATCCACTGAAATGCAATCTGGGGATTATAGAGGGTCAGATGGTGCCTTTACAATAACAACCACTCAGCAACAGGGGGAATACAAGTGCAAGGCTCTGGGTAAGATGCAGGACTATGAGAACACGGTATTTGCATGTTTAACAGTTAGTGTAGGCACTAATTTGGGGGGAGAAATTAGTCCGCTGTGGTTTTTAATAAAATTATTTGGAGGATTTTTATATGTCACAGCACTTATAATTTCTTTTAACATGGTCGTCCCCATTTCTTCAAAATATTTGTTTCAAGAACAAAGAGAAATAACATTCCAAAGTTTCATGAAAAAATAAAAACAAGGTATTCACTAGCATATTTTGATCTAAAGTAAATGTATTTCTTGCATTCATCCTAATAGATTTTCCATCTTTCTTGGCATCTGAACATATTTTAAAAGCTTAAACATTTCTTGAGAGCTCAAACATATATGCATACTATGTTGTCAGTCAGTTATTAAAATTAAAATACAATTTTAATGAACGCAAAAGTAAATTCTTACTTTAGGCAAGATAAGTAAACAGCAAATTACCCAGTTGCTACCAAGGCATCTGAATACCTTGCCAAGGCCAAGTCAGGGCATGACCCAGCAGAAAATTACAACTACCACCACTGGCTGAGGTTCATATTACAGATCAGGAATGACAAATACATGGCACTTGTATCGGCACTCCCCTAAGTCGTGTCCATGGCAGACATTACTAACCGATGATGGCACTCTCTAAGCCCAGGAGCAACCTCAGAATCTTTCACAGAGCCCCACACCAGGCAGCTACTATCCACCAAGTCAGTGTCTGAGATGAAACCTAGATTCAGTCCCTAATTAAAACCATTTATCAAATGATATGGCTGAATAAGATGTTCCTCACTTGTGTCCCCCTTCAACAATAATTTGGTATCTATTCACAGACAAAAGTGTCTTTGTGGGAGCTTTGGGATCAAAGTAGAAAATTGTAAAACCCCCTTTCAGTCAAAGACGGGGGAGAGATGTTGTGAGAAGGCAGGCTTAAACCCAGGTGGCTGATTCATGGACCATGGTCTTGGTTACAGACCCAGAAACAGCTCCATACCCCTGAGAACTTAGCTATGACCCCATTTGGCTTTTGTTCCATCATCAGCACCAAATGCCAAGGTTACCCAAGAGGAGTAATACACACTTGTATGTTGAGCAGTAGTCATACAGATCTCAGTACTGACTGTGGATCATGAACCAGCTCCAGCCCTTCTTGGCCATGGTCTGGGAGCTTCTGGAGTTAAGCCTGTCCAGCTCAGTTTGTAGATTCTGAAAGGGCCCTGAAATGGGGTTCCAACTTGTTCCAGCCACAGTCCATGAGCACGCCTGCTGGCACAGGGGCCCAGCAGGAGACACTCTTATCTGTGCTACTAGCAGTCCTGAAAGACCCCTATATTCAGCTCCAGCCCCCTCACAGCTACACTCTGCAAGCAGTCAACATTGGTCACAAGGAATAAAGAAGGTCACTATATAGTGAAAAACGGGTTAATTTATCAAGAGGATATAACAATTATAAATATAAATGCACCAAACATTGGAGCAGCTAAATATTTAGAGCAAATTTTAAGATACCCAAAGGGAGAAAGAGATGGCAATACGGCAATAGCAGGGACTTCAATACCACACTTCCAATACTTAATAGATCATCCAGAGAGAAAATTAATAAGGAAACAGCAGACCTGAAAAACACTATAGACCAACCGGGCCTAAAAGACACATAGAACATTCTGCCCAACAGCCCCAGAATACACATTTTTCTCAAGTAAACATAGAACATTCTTCAGGAAAGATGATATGTTGGGCCACAAAGTAATTCTTAACACATTTAAGAAGACTGAAATTTTATCAAACATCTTTTCCGACCACATGGTATAAAATTAGAAATCAATAACAGGAGGAAAACTGAAAAATTCACAAATATCTGCAAATTAAACAACACACACCTGAACAACCAATGGGTTAGAGAAATCAAAAGGGAAATCAAAGTATCATGAGACAAATGAAAATGAAAACACAATATATTAAAATTTAGGGGATGCAGCAAAAACAGTTCTAAGAGGGAAGTTGACTGCAACGAATACCTTTATTAAGAAAGAAGAAGAGGGGCTTCCATGGTGGCGCAGTGGTTGAGAGTCCGCCTGCCGATGCAGGGGACACGGGTTCGTGCCCCGGTCCGGGAAGATCCCACATGCCGCAGAGCGGCTGGGCCCGTGAGCCATGGCCGCTGAGCCTGCGCGTCCAGAGCCTGTGCTTTGCAACGGGAGAGGCTACAACAGTGAGAGGCCCGTGTACTGCAAAGAAAAAAAGAAGAAGAATCTCAAACACCTAACTTTATACCTCAAGGAATTAGAAAAATAAGAACAAGCTAATCCCAAAGTTATCAGAGGGAAGGAAATAATAAAGATTAGAGCAGAAATCAATGAAATAAAGACTAGAAAGACAATATAAAAAAAATCAATGAAACTAAAGGTTGGTGTTTTGAGAAAGTAAAAAATTGACAAACCTTTAGCTAGACTCACTAAGAAAAAAGAAGACTCACACTAAATTATAAATGAAAGAGGAGACATTATAACTGATACCACAGAAATACAAGGAATCATAGAAACTACTATGAGTAATTATATACCAAAAAACTGCCTAACCTAGAAGAAATGGATACATTCCTAGAAACATACAACCTACTAAGAACGAGTCATGAAGAAATAGAAAATCTGAACACAAACTTACAGTTACCAAAGGGGAAGGAGGGGTGGGGGGAGAGATAAATTAGGAATTTGGGATTAACATACACACACTATTATATACAAAATAGATAACCAACAAGTACATATTATATAGCACACAGAACTATTCTCAGTATCTTGTAATAATCTATGATGGAAAAGAATCTGAAAAGGAATATATATATACATATATCTTTATATACAAACACACACACACCATGTATAATCACTTTGCTGTATACCTGAAACTAACACAACATTGTAAATCAACTATACGTCAATAAATAAATAAATAAAATTTCAAAAAAAGGTAAGAAAATCTGAACAGACCAATAATGACTAACAAGTACGAAGTAGTAATCAAAAACCTCCTAACAAAGAAAAGTCCAGGATCACACGACTTCACTGGTGAATTCCACGAAACATTTAAAGAACTAATAACAATCCTTCTCAAACTCTTCAAAAATTGAAGAGGAGGGAATCCTCCCCAACTCATTTTATGAAGCTTGCATTACCCTGTTACCAAAGGCAGATAAGGATAAGGATCCCTAATGAATATAGATGGAAAAATTCTCAACAAAATGTTAGCAAACTGAATTTAACAGCACATTAAAAGGATCATACAACATGATCAAGTGGGGTTTACCCCTGGGATGCAAAGATGGTTCAGCATACACAAATCAATAAATGTGATACACCACATTAATAGAATGAAGGATTAAAATCATATGATCCTCTCAGTCAATGCAGAAAAAGCATTTGACAAAATTCAACACACTTTCACGATAAAAGCTCTCGGCAAAGTGGAGATTATATATATATATATATATATATATATATATATATTGAACACACACAACTCAATAGCAGAAAAATCCCCCAAATAATCCAATAAAAAAATTGGCAGGCAATCTGAATACACATCTTCCCAAAGAAGACATACAAATGGCCAACACGTACTTTAAAAGATTCTCAGCATCACTAATCATCAGAGAAATGCAAATTAAAACCGCAGTGAAATATCACCTCAGACCTCTTAGGACAGCTCTTATCAAAAGGACACACAATAATAACTCTCTTTGTGAGGATCTGGAGAAAAGGGAACACTTGTGCACTGTTGGTGGGAATGTAACTTGGTACAGCCACGATGAAAAACAGTACAGAGGTTCCTCAAAAAAATTAAAAATAGAATTACTGTATGATCCAGCAATCTCACTTCTGGGCATATATTCAAAAGAATTTAAATCAGATCTCAAAGAGATCAGTCACGTTCATTTCAGCATATTCACCATAGCCAAGACATGGAAACAACCTAAGTGACCATTCACAGAAGAATGAAAAAAGAAAATGTGATCTATCTATATACACAAATACAATGGAATATTAATATTATTTGGCCATAAAAAAGAAGGAAGTCCTGCCTTTTTTGACAACATAAATGGACCTTAAGGACATTATGCTAAGTGAAGTAAGTCAGATGGTGAAAGACAAATACTATATGATCTCACCTATATCTAGAATCTAAGGCCAAACTCATAGAAACAAATAGAATGGTGGTTCCAGGGACTTGGGGGTGTTGGTCAAAGGGTACCAACTTCCAGTGATAAGATGCATAAATTCTGGGGATTTAATGTACAGCATGATGACTATAGTTAACAATACTGTATTATATACTTGAAAGTTGGTAAGAGAGGAGCTCTGAAGTGTTCTCATAAAAAACTATGTGAGGTGACAGATGTGTTAATCAAGCTTATTGTGCTAATCATTTCACAACATGTATGTGTATCAATCAACATGTTGTACACCTTAAACTTATGCAATGTTATATGTCAACTATAACTCAATAAACCTGAAGAAATTCTATTTAACAAGTAGTCAGGCTTTGTTCCTTGCCACTTTTGTTAGGGATTGGGGGTACTATTCAGTTCTTTTCCCTTTTAAGGCTCTGATCCATGGAATATATATACAAGGATCAACTGCAGAAAGAAAGGCAAAATAGAAAATTGTTCGATGCTTGGTAAGAGCACTGTATCCTAAGGCAAGGTTTTGGACCTGGCTCAGGTTCAAGGACAAAGGGAGACTCCCTCTTATTCTCTTTGCAGTATCTCAATCTTGGGACTTGCACACTTGGGACCTGTCTAGATTGGCGGTGGGGGAGGAGAGAGAGAGGGAGGGGCTGGGGTAAAGGTCTGTCGGAGAAGAAGTAAAGAAGGAATAAGGGAGGTCAAGCTCTAAGAGGATTTCTGATTTGGCTTACCGACTTTACCATGTTTCCTTACAAACACTAGTACAGTCCTCCCTCGGTATCCACAGGCAGTTGGTTCCAGGAGCCCCCGCATATATCAACATCTGAAGATGCTCAAGTAAGTCCCTTAAATAAAATGCCATAGTACAGTCGGTCCTCCCATTCCGCAGGTTTCCCTTCCACAGATTTAACTAACTGCACATGGAAATTCTGATCCACAGTTGATTGGATCCAGCTTGCCAAACCAGTGAAAACAGAGAACCAACTGTGTATTTGTTGAAAAAGATCTGCGTATAAGTGGACTCTTGCATGTCCAACGCCTGTTGTTCAAAGGTCAACTGTGGGCTTCCCTGGTAGCACAGTGGTTAGGAACCAGCCTGCCAGTGCAGGGGACATGGATTCGAGCCCTGGTCCGGGAAGATCCCACATGCCGCAGAGCAACTAAGCCCGCGAGCCACAGCTACTGAGCCCGCGTGGCACAACTACTGAAGCCCGCTCGCTTAGAGCCCGTGCTCTGCAACAAGAGAAGTCACCGCAACGAGAAGCCCGCGCACCACAACAAAGAGTAGCCCCCGCTCACTGCAACGAGAGAAAGCCCGTGCTCAGCAACGAAGACCCAACGCAGCCAAAGGTAAATAAAATAAATAAATATATTTTTTAAAAAAGGTCAACTGTACATTTCCTGAGCACTTGCTGTGACAGGCACCTGCTAAGTTTGACATCATCACCTCAGCTGAAAATCCCAATACCCCTCAGAAGTTTATCTGTTAGAAATTGTGTGGGTGACACTGTACTCATCTGAGTACCCCTGGGAAATGGGCGGTACCCTCAAGCCAGAGGTGGGGTCAGAAATAGGAGAAACTGCCAGGAGATACAGCGGGCAGGCATGGACATGTTCTTCCACCTCTAGACCTGAAGCGTGGGAAGGCCAAGGTCAGTGGGATCTCAAGACGGAGCTGTAGCCACCAGGCAGGAGGTGTGGCCTTTCAGGGAGGAATGCAGTCACTGCCCCAAAGCTGCCGGGGTGGGGGAAGAGCTGGGGAATAAATACTCCAACCTCTCTCTTTCCCTCTTTCTCTCCGATTTCCTGCTACTGTCTCCCATTGACTGAACCCCTTTGGAAGCTGGAAGTCACTGGTGCTTTGAGATAGTCCATTAATGTCAGCCTCCTCTGGGAACAGAGCACAGGGTAGAGCTAGATCTGGAGGGGCAAACAGAATATGCAGCCCAGGCATGTGTCTAACAAATATATTTCTAGGAAATGGGACACATTTTTACACAAAAAATCCATCCTTTATCTAAAATTAAAATTCAGCTGAACATCCTATATTTTTATTTGCTAAAGCTGACAATCCTACACTGGGCACAATGTTGCCCAAACAAAATTGAGGATTTTCGTATCAAAGAAAGGTGGTATAAATAAATACTGAATACAGGATGAGCTGCAGCTGCCAGAGATGAGCATTACTATTGTTCCCATTTTACAGATTTGGAAGTTAAGGCTTAGAGAAAGGAGGAATAAGGCTAAATAGCTAATAAGTGATAAAGCTGCATTAAATTCCATTTTGGCTGAACCCGGGGTCTTTCAGCTGTTATGCTATGGGCCCTCATGACTTAAGAAGCTTCAGAAAGCAAAACAGAGGTCAGGTTAAGGGCTCTTTAACACACAGCCACCTCACCAGTGAACTGTGGCCTAAAGGAGGTCAGATTGTCACCAAACAGATTAGCAAATCCTCCTTTTAGGGCGGAGGTTCTTTATTGGGGTGAGAGGTTGTCCCCTTGAGGGATATTCTGCACTGTTTAGAGACATTTTCAGTTGTCACAGCTGGGGAGAGGGTGCTCCTGGCATCTAGAGGCTAGGGATGCTGCCAAACATCCTACATGGCACAAGACAGTGCTCTACAACGGAGGAATCTGGCCCAAAAGGTCCACAGTGCAGAGGTTGGCAAATCCTGTCCTAGAGGAAAGAATAAGTAGAGAAATATAGAATGAATCCCCCCAGTACATAACTGCCATATACAAAGAGGGAACTTGGACCAAGAGCCATGCATGAGATATCCCCTAGCACCTATGTCTTAGAGCACAACTGATCACATGCCATTTTCCTTCTTAGATTTGTACATTTAACTTTGCCTACAACACAGGAGTGAATGTGAATATGCCAGGAGATGTTCTATAGCCAGAGAGACCAGAACCCTACCAAGAGATTTTTAGAATTTACAGTTTGAGAACAGTTATGAGCACCATTATGAAACTATTTGTTTAAAGCAAATTGCAGTATGTACACGAGGAACTTAGCATCAATTAATTCTTTGTAAAGCCAAGCATAAGTAGAAGTAAATATGCTATTTAAAATCCTATTTATAGAACCAAATTGAGATTCTATTTAGGTTATTTGGGATCAGCTGTCCTCTATATCAGGAGGGAATTTAGAAGATAAGAGCGGACACAAATTTGATCTTCCCAGATTGGCTCTGTTTTTGATTTAAGGACAGCCTGTGACAAAGAATGGTTACTGATGTGATGGTTCATAAATCAGTCACTTTAAATTGACATAAATCTCCCTTCTCACATATTATCTTCAAAGAAGGGAAAACACTTGCTTTATTAATGTCACTAATCGATTGAAAGGAGAACCCTAGATTTGGGCCACTGTTCTACTTGTTAAAAATATATTGTTGATCAGAATCTAGGGACTTTGAGTTTGGAACTATTTTCTTTCTCCCGCAGGGTTTATCTGATTACCTTGCTAGTCTTATGGCATGGTAACTTCTGACAATGCCCCAACATAGACACTGGGCTCAAGATGTCTATATCCCTTGAGATCCTTGGTAGATCTCCAGACCAAACCTTCTGCTCTGTTGAGACTGTGCCAGACCTACAGTGTATGTCAACCCAACAGCTTCTGAAGGGTAGATTGGACCTGCATCGCTAGTCTAGTATTATTTACGCATCAAATCTATGCCTCACTATTTAGTTATCAAGATGCTTGTGTTAACTGGAACCAGAATTTGAAACTTATTAAAGACGTGAATTCCATGAGAGACTTTTCCAAATGGAACTCTAGCCAGAAGGTATTGGTTACTTAAGTAACCAAAGGGGATAGTTACAGCGAGGGCTCATTTCTAAAGTGGTCCAATGGCATTAATCCCAGGTAGAGGAACCAGAGTGCGTAGATCTTCTCCTGTGTTAGATACTGTACGTGGGTATTTCCTATCCACTTCTAATAACAACAAATCGGTTTCTTCATTCCCCTCTGAGGGATGAGGAAAATGACCTTGGGCATGTGCTCTAATAAAGCATCAGGTTGTTTACCTACAAAATGCGAGTGAGTCCCCGGGTGGTCTAGTGGTTAGGATTTGGCACTTTCACTCCCGTGACCTGGGTTCAGTCCCTGAGATGAACTGAGACCCTGCAACTGAGCTCCCGTAAGCCACGCAGTGCAGTCAAAATTAGAACAAGCAAAACTGTAGCTTCTTCAGAGAACTTTAAAAAATAATAATAAAAATAAATAAAATGGGAGGAATGATAGTACTTGCTTCGTGGGTATACTATGAGGATTAAATGGGACAACACATGCAGAACCTAACTATATGACGAGATGATTAGGTCTTCTCATTATTTCTACCACTAAGACAACCGTGTGAGAAAGTGACCCCACAATACCACTTGACATCCAAATAGCAGGAGCCACAATTTTTTCAGTTATTTACATGTGATCTCAGCGATGGCTCAGACGCGTCCTACACATTGACCTTGTTCTTTCTTTCTTTCTTTTTCGGTCGTGCCACCCTGCTTGCAGGATCTTAGTTCCCCGACCAGGATTGAATCCCTGATCCCTGCAGTGGAAGCCCGGCGTCCTAACCATTGGCCCACCAGGAAACTCCCCACATTGACCTTTTTCGATCTCCCAAGTTTAACATGTTATTTAATTTCCAGAACCCATCCCCTTAACCCCCAAAAAAGGAGGAGGGGGAAAAAAAAATCTATAGACCCAGCATTTTATATATGCTGTTCCCTGGTCTGAAGGTATCCTTTCCTTCAGATTTTAAGAAAATCATGGTTATTTTAGTCTGGTGTGCTTGGATTACAGCAAGATAAAGGATCCATTAGAGTCAGGATGGTTCTGTAGCTATAGTTCCTGGACAGGAACCCATTAATTCACTGGTACCCTGCAATGTTAATACCACAAACTGCTTGCTGCTGACTCTGCTCTTGGATGGCGACTATCCAATACTGCCTGATACTTGATGATTATGAAAAAAAGTCTGTTTTTTTTTTTATTTAACAAGATAACAGCAATCTTGTATATAAATGCACTCACATACACACACAGAATCAGAGGTTACTTCCCTCAGGAAGCCTTCCTTGACTGCACCCTGCCCCCAGCTGGGTTGGTTGCCTATTGTCTCCATTCTCTGTGTCCCTGATCATATCACTTTGCAATATACTCCAATGACCTGTTAACTTGACTGACTCCCTGATTAGACTGCAAACTTCTAAGGGGTGGAGCCCATGTATGAGACTGCAGTATAAATCATTATTTATTATTTATAAATAATTCTAGAGCATGTGAAAAACCAAGGAAATAAGAGTACATCCAGGGACTTCCCTGGTGTTAAGAATCCGCCTGCCAATGCACGGGACATGGGTTCGAGTCTTCGTCTGGGAAGAACCCACATGTTGCAGAACAACTAAGCCTGTGCACCACAACTACTGAGCCTGAGCGCCTAGAGCCTGTGCTCTGCAACAAGAGAAGCCACCACAATGAGAAGCCTGCACACTGCAACAAAGAGTAGCCCTGCTCACTGCAACTAGAGAAAACCCATGCACAGCAAGAAGACCCAAAGCAGCCATAAACAAATAAATAAACAAACAAATAAATAAATAAAATGAATACATCCAGAGTGTGTCTGCACACACTTGCATGGTGGCATTTCAGAGAATGAGGAGAGAATGGGGAAAGTTTTGAATGGCGTGGATGGTGGTCCCTGGAGATGAATTAAAGCAATAGGTGAACTAGAATATGGGGATCTTAAGTGTTCAGACGTGGTGATATGGATAGTAGAGAACGATTTTCCCCACTTTTTTTTAAATTGTAGGAAAATGTATTACATAAAATTTGCCATTAAGTATACAGTTCAGTGGCAGTAATTACATTTACAATGCAGTGCAACCATCACCACTATTTCCAAAACTTTTCATCATAGAAACTCTGCAACCATTGAGCAGAAACTCTCCTTCTTCTCTTCACCCAGCCCCTGGAAACCTGGAATTTATGTTCTGCTTCTATGAAGTTCCCTATTCTGGACATCTCATATAAGTGGAATCGTACAGTATTTGTCGTTTTTTGCCTGGCTTATTTCATTTAGCATAACGTTTTCAAGGTCCATCCACGTGGCAGCAGGAGGACTGTTCTTATGCAGGGCAGTGGACTAGAGACAGCAGTATCTTGTAAAGATGGTGTTTGGAGGTGCGTATTAGTGAGGTGTGGACTTGTCTGTTATTGTGGAGAGGCTTTAATATTTTCTAGTAGCTAGAAACCTAAACATTCACAGTGTTCCAACCAAATTTTGATCAATATATAAAATTTATATTTGTTAGGACTGAGGGCACACATGGTTGATGAAACCTGTCAGACAGTGGCACCTGTTACAGTGACACGGCCAAATGTGGGATAAAACTGCCGGGAGAAAGTGGAGGAGAAGTGAAGGTCAAGTTGGAAGGCAGGTGAAGTGTGTGGTGACTGTGAATGCTTTTAAAGACGAGCATCCTTCTGCGGCAGTACTGCTCGTGTGGCAATGATTGCTGGCTTGTTTACTATCTCGTAGAGCCTTTAATGCCTTCTAGTGGCTGTCAGAAACACTCGAACTGGAGAGTGTGCGATGTATGCAAAAGAGTTGAGAACTAACACACTTAGGGTGCTAACACGCTCACATTTAATTTGTGAACAGTCAACTCTACGTGCCAGAGAGAGACAGAGATAGGAGAATGGAAGAGACAGAAAAAGAAAGGAAAAAATAAGTTGTGCAGGTGATTCTGATTGCCATTTCATTCAATGAGCTTATGCCCCAGAGTGGATATAAGCTGGGAAATACGCATCTGTTTTCTCAGCTTCCAAAGTGTGATCTTTTTGAGCAGAAATGTGCATCTAGGGTTTAAAAATAAGTACCATGTGGTTGTGAAAGAGAAGCTACTTCAGCTGGGGCTCAAGTGAAGAAGACGTATTAATGTATTCCAAAATCAGCCAGGTTGCATTGGCTGAAAGATGATGTACATCTCTAACACATTTTCTGGCATCATTTTGACCAGACATAATTCTCACCTTATGTGCTGACTTTAGAAGCTAAACCCCTCCTCTGATTCTACAATCATCTTCGTGATAGGATACGGTGGGAAATCTGTAGCATCCTGCAAGCTTTCTTAAATACAGTCGGCAGTGCTATTGAGATTGTGGGGATGCAAGTAGCAGAAAGTACCTAGAGCTGGCTCAAGCTTGAAAAAAGATAAGGCATTAGCTGAGAGTATTTGATAAAAATCTGCATTTGTATCTGTAGGTTTGAAGAAACAAAGATCACAATGGATGACTTTCAAGAAGATAGTAGACTTTGCTCTTAATGTGTCTCAAGCAGTGATGTTCATCTTATTAAAAATGCAGCTGTATTCAGGAGGTCTGGGAGGGAGCCTGAAAGTGCGTATCACGTAACAAGCTCCCAGGCGTTATTGATGCTGCAGCTCCTCTGACAAACATGTGAGCGGAAAAGTTCAAATGCTGCAGTTTTGACAGCATTCATTCTCTGAGGCTTTCACCTTCCAATTCCAAATTCCTCAGAGGGGATGTGATTGCTCTAGCCTGGGTCAGGCACCCTCTACCCCCCGCTGCATCCATCAACTATACCTAAGGGATCAGGTCAGGAAATGGCAAAGTCACCCCCACCACTCGCACGCAATGAGTGCTTGCTCTAGGCCTGTCGCTGTCTATGCACTTTATAAATTTTATCTCCTTTAATTGAGAGGTCAGCCCTTTGAAGTGAGGGGAAAAAATGAAGGCTTAGAGAAACCAAGTGACTTTCTCAAGGTCACACGGCTAGTAGGCGTCAGAGCCAGGCTTTGAACCCACACTGCCTGGCTCTAGAGTGCCTGTGTTCTATCGACTTTAAGATTTGGCCATGGGGGTTGGAGTGCCTTGTGAATGTGGGGAGTAGTTCCAAGAGAAAGAAGAATTACTGTCACCTGGGCAGTTAACGCTCAGAAGATTCACTAGAGGGACTTCCCTGGTGGTCCAGTGGTTAAGACTCCGCGCTCCCAATGCGGGCGGCCCGGGTTTGATCCCAGTCAGGGAACTAGATCCCGCATGCCGCAACTAAGACCTGGCGTTGCCAAATAAATAAATAAACATATATTAAAAAAAAAAAAGATTCACTACATAGGCACTACATTAGTGTTTGTGAATCACTATAAAGAGACCAGTTAGGTTACCGGAGTCCTACAGTTTCTTCAATAAATGATAAACCCAAGTTCAGAAAAAGAACAGAGGTGTTATATCAGAGACCAAAGTACATATACAGCTAACCCTCGAACAAACATGGGTTTGAACTGCGTGCATCCACTTACGTGTGGGTTTTTTTCCAATAGTAAATACTACAGTACTACATGATCCATGGTTAGTTGAATTTTTGGATGCAAAGCCATAGATACAGAGGAACTGCAGAAATGGAGGAACCACATATATAGAGGAAGACCGACTGTAAGTTACATGAAGATTTTCAACTGTGTGAAGCTTGGCCCCCCTCCCCACCACGTTGTTCAAGGGTCAAATGTAGAACGAATAGCAGATAAAAGCCCAGTCAGAAGGAATGGTTTACTAAGTGTCCATGGACAGATGAATGGATAAAGAAGATGTGGCACACATATACAATGGACTATTAGTCCTAAAAAGGAATGAAATTGAGTTATTTGTAGCAAGGTGAACGGACCTAGAGTCTGTCATACAGTGAAGTCAGAAAAAGAAAAACAAATACCGTATGCTAACACATATATATGGAATCTAAAAAAAAATGGTTCTGGGCTTCCCTGGTGGTGCAGTGGTTCAGAGTCCACCTGCCGATGCGGGGGACACGAGTTCGTGCCCCGATCTGGGAAGATCCCACATGCCGCGGCGCGGCTGGGCCCGTGAGCCATGGCCGCTGAGCCTGCGCGTCCAGAGCCTGTGCTCAGCAACGGGAGAGGCCACAACAGTGAGAGGCCCGCGTACCGCCCCCGCCCCCACAAAAAAAAAGGTTCTGAAGAACCTAGGCGCAGGAGAGGAATAAAGACGCAGACATAGAGAATGGACTTGAGGACATGGGGAGGGAGAAGGGTAAGCTGTAACAAAGCGAGAGAGTGGCATGGACATATATACACTACCAAACGTAAAATAGATAGCTAGTGGGAAGCAGCCGCATAGCACAGGGAGATCAGCTCGGTGCTTTGTGACCACCTAGAGGGGTGGGATAGGGAAGGTGGGACACAAGAGGGAGGGGACATGGGGATATATGTATACATGTAGCTGATTGACTTTGTTATACAGCAGTAACTAACACACCATGGAAAGCAATTATACTCTAATAAAGATGTTTTTAAAAAAAAGGGATGGTTTACTTGCCGGCTCTGTTACTTAGTGTGAGCCATGGACAAGAAACACAGGCATGCCCTGGAAAAACGTTAGAAATGCAGGTTCCCAAATCTCAAGCCCGACCTCCTGAATCAGAGCCTGCATGTTAGCAAGGTTCCCAGTGATGCGTAGGGTTTGGTTTCGTCAGTACTACCTGGAATTCCACAAGCAGCTCGGGACCATCGTAGGACTCTCTCTCGGCACACTTGCTTGCAGAAACTACCGTGATAAATCTATCCCAGGGCCAGGGAGCTGACAAAACGGCTCCCTCTCTGCAGGCAGGCAGGCAGACTGAGAAAGGGGGAAGAGGATTGCGTGAAGCGGAAGGAGCGGTGGAGAGGCCAGGTGCAGCTCATTGGTGCTCACGCCCCACGCTGCTTGTTAGTATCACCTGAGGACCCTTTAAAAATCAGTGATTGGGTTCACGCTCAGATATGATGATTTAGTTGGTCCATTGTAGGGCTGGAGCATCAGTACATCTTTGTTTAAAGTTTCCTGGGTGGACGTACCATACAGGGGTCTAGCTGAAGTCGCTGTACAGAAACCCACGGAGTGGAGAGTGAGTGTACCTTCTCGACAATCACTTTACTTTCAGGTGTGAAACGAGGAGACGTTAGCAGAACAGCGTAGCCCTTGAATGTGCTTAAGCTGAGGAGCTGGTACAGATGCAGATTCAGACTCAGTAGGTCCAGGCTGAACAATGTTCTGTTTTCTCACATGTCAATATCCTGATCTGATTAAGGTATCTTCGATGTCATGATTCAGAGTAACTTTGAATCAGAATCAATCACGCCCCCAATCCTTCCCTCAAGCATCTCTGCTGAGTAGAGAGTTATAAATCAGGTAGAACCTGTTAACCTACAATTTTATGTTATTTGAACCTCAAAAATACATCTTTCGGATTCAGGTGATTTTTCTTCTTCATTTGGGATGCATTATGCATTGAACTGAGCCTCCTAAAAAAAATATGTTGGAGTCCAAACCCCCAATAAGTACCTCAGAATGCAACCTTCCTTGGAAATCGGGTCTTTACAGATGTAGTCAAGGTGAGGTGGGACCTAAAAAAGGGAAATTTGGACGCTGGGACATGCACACAGGGAGAATGTCACGTGAAGATGGAGGCAAGATCAGGGTGACGCTTCTATTGGTACAAGCCAAGGTACGCCCAAGATTGCCAGCAAACCTCCAGAAGCCAGTTGAGATACATGAAAGAGACTGTCCCTCACGTACCTCAGAGGAAAGCAGTCCTGCCCACATGAAAGAGACTGTCCCTCACGTACCTCAGAGGAAAGCAGTCCTGCCCACACGTGATCTCAGACTCCAGAATTGGGAGCCAATACATTTCTGGTAAGTTCCATAGTTTGTGGTTCTTTGTTTATGGCAGCCCTGGCAAACTAATATAGTATGTAAATACTACACAATTCCACAACTACTTGCTGGACAAGGAATTGGTTTTAGAGTCTAAATGGAACACATATTTAAATAGAATATGCCCCTCGATTTCTAAGAGCTCACAGACTAGTGGGGGGGGGGGTAAGCTTAAGTATCCCTGGGAGCGTACACGCACGTACAAACCAGTAACCTGGAAATTGGTGGGTTGTGTGAAGTGTTAGGTATTGCTCTGGGAAGGATCCATTTACCTGGGAGAGATCTAGAAAAATTTCACTGGGTAGGTAGGGTGTGAATTAGAAATTGAAATGGTTGTTCAAGTCATGCAATTTCCTAAAAATCCATTGGCATATTTTAACAATTCACTCTTACATAATTAAAAACCTCATTCCTCAAATACTACTTAAAGTTCAGGTTGGCCTTGAAATATTTTCCCCTTCTCCTTCCGCATGTGGCAACATTATAAGAAGAAATAGTTTCTGACAATATATCCAGTTTACTGAGCTCCAAGGAGCTGAAATTTGCTAACGTTTTGGCTCCAGGTGGGCATGATTACCACTGTTTTTAAAGAACAAATTTCTTACGTTCTCAATCATTTTCACTGCACTGTGAATGGAAGCAAATCACTGGGGTTCAGACTATTGTCCTGCCAAAGGAATAATTTATGTCACCCGGAACTGGAGATCTCAAAATAACAAATAACATTTGTAGGACACGCAACACAGAACATCTAAAGCGTTTTCTTTATTTTATTTCAACTCAGGCTTGTAATTTCTTATCCCAGAGCATCTCATTAAAGGCTAAAAAAGGGCTTTGGTAGAGCCAGATGAAGCTCAAACCGTCCCTTTGCCTTTAAGCCTAAGAGTTTTAGCCAATTTCCTCTATTTTTTATTTTGTTTTTGGCCCTCATTACTCTATTACAGACATTTACTCTTCCTGGTCTGTGCTCAGGTACAGACATGGCAGGCTTAATCCAGCAGCTCTATTCCATTTTGAAATTCTGTATTAAAATGTCTGGTTGCCTTGGTGATGGGGCAGGGAGGAGGGTTGTCAGATAAAATAAAGGACATGTATGAGACATACACATACTAAAATTTGTTTTTCTCAACTTCTCATTTCACTGGGCATCCTTTACTTTTATTCGGTAAATCTGGCGATTCTACACACAGTACCCTGGGGTAGAAAAATGTTAGCCTGCATCCCTTTGTGAAAGGGAACAGAGAAATAGCAAGACGTGAGCTTTACAATCGTTCCAATCTGGGGTAGATTTCTGGCCTTATATCAATACTTGGTTATGTGGCCCTGGGCAGTGTATCTGAGCAGTTCCTCTGGGTTTCCTTTCTCTCTTCTGTAAAAATGGATATATTTAACACTTGCCTTCTCTGGTTTTTAGGATGACGTATGAGCACATAGCTAAGCTGTGTTAGAGCCTGAGGCAAAAGGAATAATCAGTAATACTGATTATTATACTTATTTAAAATTTCGATATTTTGTTCATCATGGATTTTTTTTTGCCACGTTTTGATTATTTTTAAAAGACTCCATTAAAATGTTATTTATCTTGTCAACTGGGTTTTCCGGTGCCCCCTTACATTTTGCACCTGAGCAAGTACCTCACTCACTTCACTCTAATCCCATGGCACTCACTGAATGTTAAATATTGATATTTACTATTTTAATTTTATTAATAAAGTTTATAGTAATATTAAATACTATTAATAACAACTCTCTTGTATTCCACTTCTCTGCAGTGTCGCATTAGAAACAATAATGACAACAAACATTGATAAGGGCTAACTGTGCCCAGGCACTGTGCTAGCCTCCCTATGTTCATGGTTTTACTGAATCCTTAAAATTCTGTGAGATTGGTGCAATTATTATTTCTATTTTATAGAAAAATGATATTTTAAAAAACGTACACAGCTTCCCCAAGAAGACATAGCTAATAAATCAAATTGTTGGGCGTTTGAAATTGAGTTTTTTTTTTTGAAGAGCCTCTGAAACTTGTTTGCACTTCCGTGTTTGAATTCAGTATCACGAGGTGGTGGGTCAGAAACCTCCTGCCTGCAATAACCTAAACAGACCTTTAGGTGTCCTCATTGCCCCATTTGGTAAGCGCTTGTTTTCTAGGCCAGAGAAAACTGAGGAAAGGTTTTCTCAGAGGCGCCCTTCCAGAAGAGCTCCAACACATCCTGTGCATGTTTACAGACCGAAATGGGCTAACCTGGAAGGTTTCTGATCTGAAGAAAGGCTCTGGATTGAGCAGGGCCAACCTCTGCCAGTCCGGGAAGGGTGTAAGACCTATCTCCTCCCTAGCACACCATCTCCAAAAGCTTCCTAAGCGTCTCTTATAGTCCCACCTGCCCTTGGACAGAGGCCTGGCAAGTAAGGTTGCCAGGTGCAGGTGTCCTGTATCTATGGGACAATGGTTTTGTTTGGTGTCTCTCACTGATTTTTTTCCAGGATGCCCCGAATGTCCTGTATCCAGCTTTTTTTTGGTTTTTTTCCAATAAATTACAAAAATTTAACATCAGAGCTATTTTACAAATTTAACTGGGCATCCTGCACTTTCATTTGCTAGATCTGGCCACCCTACTGTCTGGCTTGTTTGCATTCTCATGCATATGAAAAGGCAGCTGCAGGGCCAAGCCCAGGTGAAGCAGCCAGGCCGCCAGGGCACCCAGTTTCAGAAGACGCTCAGTCTCAGTCTCTTGTAAGCGCACCCTGCCCGAGTCCTGGCCTTGCAGGAGAGCTCTGGTTGAAAGGTCAGGAAAACACCTTAATCCGTTTGATTTCTCCGGTTAAACTTGGTGCAGCCTCCCTCCGTGGTGGACTCCAGAGGGGCACGAATTGATCATTTACAAAACTTCTCTTGAATGCATTTGTTAATTGCCATCCAGGTCTGGGTACTTTCTTGGTATGTGACTTGGTCAAACTACTCAACTTCCTCGAGCTTTTGTTTGGGATTAATAATTGCAAACTTGCTGTGAGGATTAAATAAGAAAAAGAAACATTCCAAATGCCCACGACAGTACCTGAGACATACGATGAGTTGTTTCAATAATGTTGTCATTGCAGGGGCTAAACTAAAGCAGTGCAAATCCTCAGAACCCCAACTTTCTAGATCTCCTTTAATGCTCAACATCACTTACCACCTTCTTAGGGAATAGTTTATATTGTGAAGTATCTGCTGGGGATCACATGCTGTGCCCAGCTGTGTAAGTGCGTTATTTTGTTCAGCATACAAAATACCCTGGTGTGATGTGTCCTAAAGAGGAAACTTACCCTAGCTCATACAACCGGAGAGCCGTGGGCCTGGGATTGACTCCAAGCCTGGCGGCCTGTCTCCAGATCTGCCTGACTTTAAAGCCCACACATTTAACCACTGCTTTATGAAGATGGTGATGTCTGCCCAGACACACACTAGCAACTCCCAGAAAGGTTCCTTCCGCCGTAATTGAAGGGCTGCTGGGAATGCCCTTCTCAGTTTGGGGCTGCCAGTCTCCCTGATGAGATCTTTCTCACTCTGGCTTCCCAACCTTTGATCTCCTTATGCAACCATTTTCTCCTGAAATTGACGAGAGGACAACATAAAGAATGGTTTTCCAGGAAGAGTTCTGTGTTTGTGTTGGGAGAGAACAACGGTTGGGAGGCTACAAAGCTAGTCTAATTCACAGGACTTTCCAGGGCATCCCTCAAATGTTTTTGCTCTTTTCTGCCACCCTTTTTGCAAAGGTGATTCCTGCCCGGTTGGCTGTTATCTAGACCTTCATTAGGAATATCTTCACGCCACACCCTGATCAGAAGTCTCTGAAGTGCACATCTTGAAAACTCATGAACTGCAGACTGTCCTGGACTGTTCTTTGCCCTGTTTATTTTAACCATGCCAATCTGATTTCCATCCCTCCCACTGGCCTTTCCTCTTTCTCCTCCCCAGGCTGACTCCTGTTTGCTCCTTCTCTTACCTTTTCATTTCCTTTGGTTTCCACTGAAGGGAGGTGCTTGGTGAGCAAATGCGTTTATAATATCATGGTAATGGATAGCATGAGATTTGGAGTCAGACAGACGTAGGTTTGAATTTTAGCTTTACAACTTACTTCCTGCATGGTCATGCCACCAAGGCCACAGTAACCGTCCTGAGCCTATTTATATCCTTTTCTTCTTTTTTTGGGGTGGGGGGGCGGGTGCCATGCCGCGCGTCTTGCGGGATTCTTAGTTCCCTGACCAGGGATTGAACCCGCACCCTTGGCAGTGAAAGTACAGAGTCCTAACCACTGGACTACCAGGGAACTTCTTTATATCCTCTTCTGGGATAGGACCACCTCTGTCATACAGTTGAAGGATTAAATGAAGTAATGTATGTTTAGCACTTAGCCCATCGTTGCAACTATAACGAGAGCTCAAACATGACAGCTTTCTTTATTACCTATATTTCCTTAATTCTGGAATAATCTGTCCTCCTATTGTTTCAGTTTCTAAAACTGGCTAAGCTTCTCCTGGCTTTTAGGGCCATGACAAATGCCATAATGCCATTTTCTGAGCCCTAGGAGAGCTTCTTTTCCTTCTCGCTTAACTGGATCTTTTCTTACCAATCCCTAAGTCAGGCTTCAGCATCACTGCCAGAAAGGTCCCATTGTGTCCCACAAACCTAAGGTATCATCCACGTCCCCTTTCTTCTCACCACTCTTGGCCCCCATAGGACTAATGATCATTTTAAGTTACTCCAATTGCTCACTTCTGTTTCTCCCTCATTGCACTCTAAGCTTCAGGAAGACATTGTATTTTCACCGCCTAGAGCAGCGACTGACACATAGTTGGTGTCTTAATAGTTGTTGGATATGTGGTTTTTCAAGTTACATAAATCTCTCCCCCACCCTCAGAAAACAATTATCTCCTTCACTTCCCCCTTCCTCCCTCCAAAACTGAGAAATCTCTGCTTTAAATACCGGAAAGCAGCCCACACAAGCATCAAGCCCATAGGGGTTGATGTAACACCTTTTCCTAGATACGTCACCCGGGGCTTCCCAGTGGGGTGTTTTGGGCAGGTTGGATAAAACAACTGTTTGTTGTGTTGGATCATCCCATGCCTTTGCAGTATGTTTAATGTCCCTGGTTTCTAAATGCCAGCAGTACTTCCAAATCATTAGGAGATTCCAAAACACAGCAACACATTTCCAAATGCCTCAGTTGGAAATCACAAAACTTTTAAGCCTTGGGCACTTCATGAATATTATAAGTATTCAAGAAAAGATCATTATCGGAAACTCATAAGTTAGGTCAACTCTCATCCCCTCCCAGGTCCCAGGATACGGTCCTTGTCAAGGCTGCTGGTATCCGAAAGCAAAAGGAAATGGCGAGAATTTGTTTGTATGTGTGTTAGTGTTAAGAACAGCACTCAGGTAAGTATCACCATCACAGAGCTCATGCATATTTCCTATTTTCTTTTGCAGGGAAGATAAGACTCGTTCAATGAATCACGAAAGGTAGAAGAGGATGGAAGTGTACTAAGGACATTCTGGAACTGGGCTCAGATTCTAACAGAGTATTACTCTAAAGAGTATTACTCTTTAGAGATTACTCTAAAGAGTATTACTCTTTAGAGATTACTCTAAAGAGTAATCTCAGATTTACCCTTTCCAAAGAGAATCAAAGAGCTTAGGCCACAAGCACAGACATCTCATAGAGCTGAATCCTGACAGGAGTCCTCAGGGCATGGGTGGAATAGCATATAAACTTCATGTCATCATACTGCCCCGAGCAATCAGAAATGGGGAAGGATCAATAGATATTTTCAGTGCTCCTAATATTTAGTTCATTATCATTATCTGTGGTGGTAACAAGTCCGTTCGCTGGCATGGGACATTTCATTGACTAGAAAACAATTTAAGAAATGTACTTGGTCTGCTGATGAGCTCATAGAGCAATAAATAATGGAACCTCGTGGGCAACCATGTAAGACTACGTAGTACCCTAAATAAGGGTTATCTTGACCTGTGTTTGGACTGAAGCCTGCTTCTCTGCCTTTCTGCCACAGGTAAATGAAAGAAAACCGGGCCCATTATCTTTAATAAGTAATGAACAAGGGAATCTGAGCTTAGCATATATCCACTCAATTTTCATTAACGTATTTTTTTAAAATCCTGTTTGCCCCCCTTACTGTGGAGACACTGTTCATGGAACAACAAGGTGGTAGCAGTTTATGAGTTGCAGTGTGACAAGTCAGGATCTATTTCCTGCTTTTCTCTCAATAGCTACAGGACTTGGCAAATTACTTGAGTTTTCTAATTCTCAGATTCTGTAAAATGGAGATATAATAGCACTATGTACCTCACTGGGCTGTTGTGAGGATGACATGAGCAAATATATTTTTGCAGAGGGACATACCTTTCTTTTTCCTGCTCCATGTGGCACAAGGAAGAGGAGGCGGAGGAGTAGAAAAGACCTATGGAAATCCAGAGGAGGGCATAGGAATGGAGCTAGAAACATGCGGGATGAAGGGCCCAATAAACTTTGTGCTGAAAGGTGAGTTAAGTTTTGCATCATCTTCCGGACTCCATATATGTGTTAAAAGACTTTTCTCTCTGGAAATGGGCTGCATTTTGTGAGATCATAGAGCACTATGAATGAATTGCCTTATTTTTTAAAATTAATTAATTTTATTTTATTTATTCTTGGCTGCATTGGGTCTTCGTTGCTGCATGCCGGCTTTCTCTAGCTGCGTGGAGCAGAGGCTACCCTTTGTTGCGGTGTGCGGGCTTCTCATTGCGGTGGCTTCTCTTGTTGTGGAGAGCAGGCTCTAGGTGCGTGGGCTTCCGTAGTTGTGGCGCGCGGGCTCAGTAGTTGTGGCTCGTGGGTTCTAGAGCACAGGCTCAGCAGTTGTGGCACATGGTCTTAGTTGCTCCTCGGCATGTGAGATCTTCCCGGACCAGGGTTCGAACCCGTGTCCCCCACATTGGTAGGCGGATTCTTAACCACTGCACCACCAGGGAAGCCCGACTTGCCTTATTAGTAAGTGTGGAGGTAGGACTTCCTTTGATAGAACTCCAGATCAGTGTTACTCAAGGGGTAATCTAGAAACTCTGTTACTAGAACTTGGGACAAGCTAAGAACAGAAATTTTAAGTCAGTGTTTAAAAACTTGGATTGAAACTTGACAGAGTAGTTTTATGTCTGATGAATCTAATAATAAATACGAATGTATACTTTTGTATCTCTTATTTCATCTCTCTAGTAATAGATATTTTCTTAATTTTTTTCCCTTAGTAATTCACTTTATTTCACTTTACAGAATATAGGCCCACAATGACTGAAATTTTTAAAAACAGGATTTTCTCCACTGATAGTGTAGAAAAAACATCAAAACTTTTCTATACTACCAAAGAAAGTCGTTATTCTAATTCTGAAAGCTCTTAAAGACTGGTGTTTGAAGCTTTGTTCCTAAGAACAGTCTTTAAACTAATAATTCAAAACAATTCTGGAATCTTTAGCGCTTAACATTAAGCTTTTATGAATACAAGGAAGAATCTTGAATAATTTTCTCAAATATAGAAAAAAAATTAAACATCCAGGAAGGTGAGGCAATTTTTTCAATCCACCTTGTAAAACATACATCTTTATGAGGTAGATCAATATACACTGACAAAGGGTGAGGCCCAAGAGGTTTTGGTGAGAAAATAAGTTGTAAAACTGTACTTGTAATATGATGCTGTTTTTTAAAAAATTACTATAGGCATAGAAAAAAATCTGAACTGTTATACAATAAATTAACAATTTATCTGGTAATGTTAGGCTTACAGGGCACAACTATGTTTTTATGTTGTATATTTTCTTCATGTTTGAAATTAAAATGAGTATATGATATTTTGTAATAAAAAATTAAAATGAGTATATGATATTTTGTAATAAAAACATCAATCTGACATGTTAAAAAATTTATCTCTGTCACTTTATAGTTATTAATAAGCATATCAATAATGTGGTTGAGAAATGTTTTCCAAAAACGGTGAGGGGAAAATCATTTAGCAGCCCCACTGTGCTTCCGTTTCTATACCTTCTTTTTCCATTTGGGAGCCAAGTTTTGTCTGTTTTTTCAAGGTACACCTGCAATTCTGAGCATACCATTTCTTGAACAGGAAAAGGTTATTTTCATGTAAGGTACTTGCACAGAAATACTAATCTCCCTATATTTCACTTCCCACTCCCCTCTCCCCGTTGTCCGGGATTAAAAGATGTCAGATGAAATATATTCTTGAATTTAAAAGACCTGTTTGCCAGTCTGAAAAACTAGAATGAATGACTTGTTACAAATAAACAACATTAGTAAGATTAGGAAGCCTACATTGGTTATCCTCCATGAGGTAATAAACTACCGTATTTCACCAATTCTAAGACAATTTTATTCTAAGACACAGCGTTACGTTATGTCTCACTAAGAAAAAAAAAACCGAAAACACTGCCAATTCAACTATAACACGTCAGCAATCAAAAGATGCACCCTGATTTCAGGGATGTAAGTATGAAAAAGTGGGCATCTTGGAATCAATAAAATATGGCAATACCATAACTAAAAATCTACAATCTTGTCCAACCTGATTACTTGAAGTAGAGTACCTTCAGCTGGTTTGTATGAACCTTGGACATAAATGGAAGGAAGGATACATAAACATTTTCAGTAGCACACCTTTCATTTATTGACCTATGTAAAAAAAATAATAGGTCTAAAAAAGTCAGAACAGTAAAAGAATATGCAAAAGGGTATATCTGTTTCTAGAAGGCTATACAAATATGCAAAAAGGAATAAGTTATTTTTTTGCATGTCTTTTTGTTTTCCAAATTATTTTCCCCCAAACTTCATTTTCAATGATACAAATGACTAAGGACCAGTTTAACAAATCAACTTTATGTATATATTACATGCTTTGGAATATAGATAGAAAATGTTCCCCAAAAGTTGTTCAGAAACTTCTCTATTCACAATATGAACAAGAAAACTGTATAAAAGAGGGGGAAGGAGCACCTTTTATGGAATTCTGAAGCAGAGTAAAGATGAAAAAAAAAAGATCCATTTAGAATATGGAAATATTTGTTAAAAAAAAAAAAAAAAAACCAACCCAAAACATCCAACGATAAACCATAGCGCATTATTTCTTCCAAGGAAAATATGAGGTAGTTTTAGCCTCATAATTAAATTTACGGCAGCTTGGAAGGTTTTCGTTTTTGTTTTTAATGACTAATTTTGCTTTTGTCACTTGGTGACTTAGAACTACCTGGGGAATCCAGACAATATGCTTACTCTTCAAATGTTCACAATTTTAAGGCACGCAATTCATCTAAAATGATGTGGTATTCGTGGGTTTTTTTCTTTATATTGTGTTGGGTTCTTGCTGTATCACCTTAAAATACTTTTTCAAACTCTTGGTTATAAAAACTTTCCATATCAAGTCTGCCATTGCAATGACAGCTGTGTTGGAGAGTTACCAGCCTGAACAATAGCTCATCATGCCATTGGAGTAGAAAGAAAAAAGGAACTCAATGATAGTGTACCTTAGAAAATTCTCCAAGCAGAGTTTGTCAGTTACGCGGTGGGCTGCTTCATTTTTCCCCAATCTGCTACCATGAAGTTATATTACAGGATGCTACAGCCATAAGTCTTTCCAGAACCCATTTTATGGTGCTTATGAAAACCATCACTCTTGATAATAGCCTAAAAACATTTACACTCATTCAGGAATTCATGAAAAATCCAGCTTCTCTTCAAGTAATTTTCTAATACTGTCTAAATTGTTCATGTCCGGGTAGACATAGTATGTAATTCTTCACCAGCTCACGAATTCAAACTTTCCGATGGTGAGCAGTGATGAGCTTCTGGCTTCCCTTCTCTCATCATTCTGAATTGTGCTCTGAAATTTCCCCTGTCCTTCTTTCCTGTTGGAGACCCTGAACGCACTTTTCACAGTTTTGAGGTCTGCCTTCAACAACTTTTGTTCTCTTAAAAAGTGCTTGCTCTTGGTAAAGGCTGAGTCCTCCTTGGCAATGGTTCACATGTGGTCTTGACCTTGCTGTTAGGTTAGCACCTAGACTTGGAAAGGTGGGTTGTTGTTCAGGGGTTTTGTGCGGCTTAGTGTGTGATTCACTTCCGGGGTCACGGGAGTCCTCTCTTCCACCTTGGATGCCTTTAGGTTTCTACAGCCAACAGCCTTCTGGGAAGACGAACACATTTTGCAAGGCACACTAGTGTGAGAATGCAGTGCTCGGTCAAGAGGCTCAACTGCAGTTCAGACTAATGTTCCAGGCTTTGAGTCTTCGTGCCAAAAGAGCCTCTGCTCACTATTCTCCAGGCTGTCTTCCAGCAGGTTTCCCTCTGTATTGTCCAGTTGACCGGTCTCTGTGTATGGTCTATGAAAGGAAACCAGAAAAGTTACAACTTGTCATTTTTGTTCCCAGGGTACAAAGATTACTACACTCAAAGAAGTTAGTAGAAAACACTGTTAAGAAAAGTATCCAAAACTTGGAAATAAAGGCAAGGGATGGCTGTGTGTTTTTTCAAGGTCATACTGGAACATGGTCTAACAGGCCCATGCAAGGAGTATTTACTTCTCCTGAGAGACAGACTTTTGTCTAAGTTACATTTACCATGGATGAGGACCCAGATTGTGTTAAGTTACATGTTCACTTGGGGGTTTTTGTTTGGAAGAAATACAAACAACTTCTGTCTAGTAGAAAGATTACGGTCATAGTTTTATTGCCCTGTAGGATATTAACTGGTTTTGTACTGAATTGAGTAGTCTCATCTCAGTACTCTCCCTTTCAGTGTGTGGGATTCAGTCTCTTGAATTATCTGGGAACCAGCTTTAGCATTCTGTTAGTTCTCTCACGAATGAGTTAAATAAATCTTCGACATATGCTCATTTTAGGTTTGTGTGAGAGTTGTATTTTTGACTTTTGAAGTATTTTTGACAGCTAGACTTTAAGCGGTCTTCAAATTAAGGGAAATATACTAGATGTTTTTCTTTGAAACAAAGGAATATACTTAAAGGGAGGTGAGGGTACCTTGGGACGTATTTTACATCCTTAGGGTGTATGGGTCAAGTGTAAATTGGAAACAGCATCACATAAAACAATCACAGGCCCATTTGGAAAGTACATCCAAAAGAAGGCATCCTATTTATTATACAGACCATTCCAATAAGCAGAACCTCATTCCTGTAATAGTAGGTTAGAATAGGTTAGATAGTTAGTAGCTTGCTTTTTATTTTAAACTTCAATGCCTTTTAGTACAGGTGAATAAAAAGTCCTTCGGAAAAGAGCTTTGGAAATAAACACTACGCAAAACCAGATACTTAGTGTTTTTTTTCTAATATAAAAACAAAAGCAGATTTCTGTAACTTCACACATCAGTCAGAACAAGCAGAGCTGCTGCTATGCAAGAAGCAACACACCGATTTGAGGGACTGTACTTACTACAGCTGGCTACACTTAAAAGGGAACTGAAAACTGATCTCATTTCTGGAGACACAACCATTCTCCGAGACAGAAGCCCTTGGTTCTGCCTAGTAATAGGGAGTGTTCAATAAGGAAGAGGATAGGAAATGGAAAACAGGAAGTGAAAGAAAAAAAGTTATTTGAAAACACAGTTTGCAGCAGCAGAGCCAGGAATTTGACTATATTACATACGAGGTAGCAGAAGAGACTTCAACATTTCTAATTTTAGAAAGTGTATGCTGCTAACAGTTATACTACGTCATACAAGGAAAAAAATTTTATTGGTATAAATTTGTAGCTTTCTATAATATTAAGACCTGGACACTCCGAGGTAAGAATCTCTAAATAACATGCACTTCATTTTTAAAAACATATTGATCTATGGCTAAGCATTTCAAATCTTCAATTTAAGGGCAGATCTAAAGTTTTTTATCTTTATCTTGAAACCCAATTTTTCTCTTATTTTAATAATTACATTTTCATAAAAAATAACATGCAGTTTTAGAACAAATTTCTAAAGCTTTATGGAGGATCGTTATACTTGCCTTATTAATGGGTCAAGTTAAATTGATCAGACTCTACATGATAAAAATAAAATCCTAAACGGACAAATGGGTAGAAATAAGCATTCCCATAATTCTCTGGGATAGGAGGGTATGTTGGCAAATCTTTCTAGTAAGCAGGAGCTTAAAAAATATGCTTTTCAATTTAATCCATTAAACCAACTTATTGGAATGTGTCCTAAGGAAATAATCTAGAATTCAGACAAATATTTTACACAAAGTATTGTATTTTATTTATAATAAAAAAAGAAAGAAAATTTAAAAGCCATTTAAAATCAAACTATGTGGAACTGTTAATAAAGTACGGCATATTTATTGAGTGGAATATCATATTGGTTGCATAAAATAAGGTTTAAAGAGTTTTGTAAAAAAAAATGGGAACACATTTTCTACAATGAGCTCATATTATGTGCACACGTACACATACACAATAGGGGTCTTTAAATAGTTTCTAATTTCCTGTATATCATGCCCCTTCTGACTCTGCTATCAAGCCATGTTGGCCTGGCTGTAATAGATGGACAGACTTTGTAAAAACAGATTGTCTCTAAAAATGTTTAACACTTCCTGAGTCCTATGAAAGTGGGGTTAAGGATATTAGAACTGTCTTATGCCCTGAATGGTTTGTTTTATATCATTTCTAACTCAGTCAACAAAAACAAAAGTGAAAGTATACAAACAGGAAAATTATTTGCAAATGTATTAAACAAAATGATGAGAACTGAATTGAGAAAGTTCAGCTCAAATTTTGGGCCAAAGTCTTCCTGCTCTTAACTCATTTGCAAGCATTATTTACAGAAGTCGAAGCTATCTGACGTCCTCTGAAGTATATTTTCATTAAAATTCTATTTTGAGCATGCCCTTTGTTGAGTTGAGACAATTGGCCTAATATTTCAAGCCAAGAAAAACTTTTGCTAAATATGGAAAAGAAAAACAAGCTTTTGGGGTGGAATTATCTCCCATTTGCTTAAAACACTGAGTGCTTTAGTAAGTAACTAACCTCAAATTCACCAGTATTCACCTTTAAACGTTATTGTCTATGTAATAAGCCTCCTACGCCTGATGCAATCTGACTTAAAGAAAGCAAGATTACATTTTCTTAAACAAAAACAAAAAGAAACAGAAAATGCTTTACTTCTTGGCACCAGGGGTACAGATTATATTCGGTGAGAAGGTGATGGAGAAAAATGACCGCTTCAAGTTTAACTCCTCCCACGTATGCAAAGAATTGAAAAACCAGAGTTTGCAATCTTTTTAATAATCACATTTTAACAAAGTGACCTTGTCTATTTCCTCTAAATGTTTACAAAGAACTACTATGACAGACACACAGGACAGCTGGCTGCGTCTGTTGCTTCTTAATGAACATAAGGTTAGACACAAAAAGGCAGCAAATGTTTGAAATCAAGCCCACCAACTGTCTATGAGGAATCTTGGTATGAACAGCTTTTTCTGGGATAGAGATATTTTTCCTGCAAGGTTCCAGAAAAGTCTTAACTGGGTATATCAATAATACAGTTTCAAGTATAGCAATTAAAAAGAACCCTTCAGACACAAAATTTAATGTACAGGACTCTAGAAGAGGGTCAGATTTGAATGAGCTAGATTGAGCACCAGCGAGCTTTTTCTTAAAGGGCCAGATATTTTTGGCTTCGTCGGCCATAAGATCCCTGTTGCAACTACTCCGCTCTGCCCTCATAGTACAAAAACAGCCATAGGTAACATGTAAATGAACGAGCATGGCTGTTTTCCAATAAAAATTTATTTATAAACATAGGTGGCAGCCGGTTTTAGACTATAATTTGCCAACCCTTGAGCTAGATTACTTAGCGTTCATAAAATAAAACTGGATTCCTGAATTCTTTAGACCAGGAACAGGGTACTGAAAGTTTTAAGCATGCCTTTCTCACCTGCCTGGAGAGGACAAAGGATTATAGACGTTGCCATAGCAGCTGGTGTAGGAAGAATGTGCCGGGATCTCGTATTCAGATAGCCCTATAGTTAGCTGGGTCCTCCAGTTCCCGGAAGCATTTGTAGAAGACACTAGAAATAAAAATGAAAAAAGACAAATTTAGTGGGACTATTCAAAGTGAGAATTGTTTAGGCCATTTAGATGTACATTAATCAGCTGTGTGCAGAGTAGAGCTCATAAGCCAGTGTTGGGAACCAACAGAGTTCCTATTCCAATTTGGTTACTTACTGGCCGTGTGACATTGGGCAAACAGCTTATGCTCTTTAAGCCTTAGTTTCTTTGTCTGTAAAGTGGAGATAATAATATAAATATATTCTGTATAGGGTGATACCAGGATTAAATAACCTAATTTGTGCAAATATTTAGCACTGTGCCTAGCAATAAATGATAACATTATTGTTATAAATGTGAATAAAGTTAACTGAAAGACATACTATAAAAAAATAACCCAAAAGACAAGCCAGGAAAAAAAATCTCATATATTGAAAGAATCTTCCCAGTGTCCCAGTCAGGCTATGGTGGCTGGATAGCTTCATAGGCTCAATTGTAAAGGTAAGATGACAAGTTTGAGTTTTTGGAGACCTTTAGAGGAAAAGCATTCCATACGTTGACTTGTTGAGACTTGCCCGTTCCCCAGCCAAAGGCAATATTGGGTCACTAACCGCGTCAAGGCACATTTTTGCCTTTTAAAAAGAAGTTTTGGGGGTGGGGTAGGGAGGGAAACTAGTATAGGAAAGATTTCAGGAAGAAGAGGTTTAGTTCTTCTGCGGGACTAATCTGTAACAAGACAAGGGTATACACAAAAAGGAATGAAATAATGCCATTTGCAGCAACATGGATGGACCTAGAAATTACCATACTAAGTGAAGTCAGTCAGACAGAGACAGACAAATATCATATGATATCACTTCTATGTGGAATCTAAAAAGTGATACAAATGAACTTACTTACAAAACAGAAACAGACTCACAGACTTCGAAAACAAACCTGGTTACCAAGGGGAAAGGTGTGCGGAGGATAAATTAGGGATTTCGGAGTAACAGATACACACTACTGTATATAAAATAGATAAACAACAAGGACCTACTGTACAGCACAGGGAACTCTACTCAATATTTTGTAATAACATCTATGGGAAAAGCATCTGAATATATAGATACACACATATACATGTAAACGTAAATATATATAGGCATGTATAACTGAATCACTTTGCTTTATACCTGAAACTAACACAACATTGTAAATCAATTATACTTCAATTAAAAAAAATTTTCTTTTAATGGTTAAAAAAAAAAAATAGACAAGGGCATCATTTGGGAGCAAAACCCAGTGAATGCCTCATCACTGGGCGTTTGCTGTCCTGTCTCTAAAACCAGTCCTGCCCCATGCCTGGGCTGCATAATGCCAGGCCAGTCATCCACGACTCAAAAACCCCACACTGTTCCTGGAGCCTCTTCCAGCTCTTTCCATTTCCTGCTCCTGGAGGCCAACCTCTTCCTCTTCTCTCTCACACCCACAAAACACATGTGACAGTGTGAGACAAACACATTTCAAAACTCATCTGTGGTCCTGCATGCCACAAGGCTTTGACTCAAAGATGTAACATTCCCACTTTAAGCTTCCAGGAAGGTTTCATAACTCAGAGGTGTGGTGGTTAGGATGTCTGAGCTGTGACCGAATTCCTACTCTGCCACTTAACTAGCTTGGGAGCTCGGGCAGGGTCATTTAAACGCTCTGAGTCAGAACTGCCTCAGCTGCCAAGAGTAGAATAATAATAATACACATAACAACAGCACTCATTACGTAGAACTGCTGCATACATTAAGTGGGAGAGTACACAGAAAGCGATGAGCAGGTCGGGTGGCACAGGGTTCAGTTGACAATAAATGGTGACTGTCCTTACTACTAAAACTGAGTCACCCAGAGAGCCTTTAGGTGGCTGGAAGAGATTACAAAACCCCTGACTAATCGGCAAATAATCGGAAACTTATCTCTCTAGGAGAATGATGCGTGCCTGTTATAAAACATTTCTGTAGCTATAAACTGTAGACAGGAATGAGGAAAATTCCAAAAGGGAATTCTGGGAGCACTGATTCCATCCGTCTTATTCCTTAAAATGTGATGCCTTTTGGCCTATGGGGCCAAATCCTGCTGGTATCAGCAAGGTTCACACTCTCACACTGGGTCCAGGAAGTGTTATCTCCATTCTCACCTTTGCCCCAGTCCTGAGCCACCGGCCAGGAATGTTGAAGTTTCTGAGTTACACCTGCTTCTCCCTGGCCTCGCTGTTTAAAGAGGCATCACCCCAGTGCTGTGCCCTGATGACCATCCACATGCACCCCAGCCCTCTTCCTCTGGTTTCTGCAAGTTTCTCATGCAACACCCAGAACTTGAGGGGGAAGAAAGGCATTCTCTAATCAGAGCCACAGATAAGAAAAAACTACAGAAGGCTTTTCATATGTTAGATGTAATAAATGGGAAAGTCCAAGCAGAAGTCCAAAGTCCTGGAGAAATACGAGAACACTAGAACCCAAATGGAAATCTCCATGGAGATGCCTCTTGTCAACAACATTAGGAAACTTTTAAAGGAATACTTTTCACCGAAGATCACACAATGATTCAGGGATCCCTGAGCTATGTCTCACTAAGGTGTCGTGCTTGAAAGAGGGGGCAAGACTCATGACCTCGGTTTTTCATGTGGTTTGAGAATTCAACCATTTCTTAGAGCTTGAATATTGCTTAATTTTCATATATTCCTCTGGCTGCTAAGTAGACTGTGGATTCATCCAGGCCAGGAACTGGCTTGAAACTGGATGCTCAGTATCTCTGCCTGCTTGTTTGCTGAATAAATGAAACCCTGGGCAGACTCTCCATTTAGGCCCCCATTTCTCTCCTTAAAGTATGCCTAGCACAGCTGGAGGTACACAGTAAATCCTCCAGGAACAGTAGTGGAGTTAGGGACCAAAGTCAACACGTGAAGAGAACACCTCTCATCCAAATTATCTTTGAAAGTCCCTTAAATCGAGCATAAAGTGGAATACATATGATTACTGAATTAAGACCTGCAAAGTACTGAGAACACTGCCAGGAACAGTGGTTAGTAAATGCCACCTCCTATCAGACTCATTAGAAGCCTTACACAGAGACCTGAGCATTTGGAACGAACAGCCTTTAGATAATCCAATTCCTAGATGTGAATGGGGAAAGATGTATAATATTGAAGTATAGTTGATTTACAATGTTCTGTTAGTTTCAGGTGTACAGCACAGTGATTCAGTTTACATATACATATATATATATATAGGTATGTCTGTATATATATATATATATATATATATATATATAAAATGTTCATTTTCAGATTTTTTTTTTTTTTTTTTTTTTTTGCAGTACGCGGGCCTCTCACTGCTGTGGCCTCTCCCGTCGCAGAGCACAGGCCCCGGACGCGCAGGCCCAGCGGCCATGGCTCATGGGCCCAGCCGCTCCGCGGCATGTGGGATCCTCCTGGACCGGGGCACGAACCTGTGTTCCCTGCATCGGCAGGTGGACTCTCAACCACGGCGCCACCAGCGAAGCCCCATTTTCAGATTCTTTTCCCTTATAGGTTTATTACAAAATATTGAGTATAGTTCCCTGTGCTATACAGTAGGTCCTTGTTGGATATCTCTTTTCTATATAGTAGTGTGTATCTGTTCATCCCAAAGCCCGGAACACTTTAAAGAGATGTGACTGTCAATGGAAGACCTAGAAAAGATAAAAATATATGAAAGCCCCTAACCCAGGGCAGCACAGAGAGTAAGTGCTCAATAAATGTTTGCTGGACTTGAATCTGTGGCTCTACCCAATGGCTACCACTCTCCTGACCTTGGGTCCTGGTCTCGTGACCCTTGAGGGGAGTTGGTTTGGCGTAGGTGGGGAACATGAGGTAAATGAAATCTGGATATCAAGTGCCTACGCAGTATTCTTACCTGAAGAGTAGGAAGACGCTCGGCTGCTTGGAGAACAGGGTACCTGCATCCCGGCAAAGCCCAGGCTTCTCTGCGATCCCCTGTCCGAATCAAAGCTAGTCTGTGTGCTGTGGCCCTGCTCCTTTTGCCCAGAGGCCCGCTGGTACCAGCCACGCAGGTGCTCTGCCACTAAGGCCTTGTGGATATTTTTGGTGATGTGCTCTGACTTGGCAGCAGCCTTCCTCGGCAGCCGGAGAGTTGCATACGGGTTATGGGGCACCTGGTCGACCTCGTCTTCATGAAATGACCTGCTGTAGTCCCTTGGGTGGTCATATCCATAGTGGGTGGAGGACCGGTAGGAAGGATTGACACTGTACTGTCCTTCAGTGTCGTTCTCGTAGACGTAGCCACCACTGTAATACAGATCACACTCTGCGTATGGCGTGTACCCGGCAGTGTAGTAACTGGAAGGAGGCTGCCCCTGACTCTTTGAGTAGACGCCATTCTTCAGACTATCCTTTTGTGCTAGGTTGGGCATGCTTCCTGAATTTGAAGTGGAAACGTTCTGTTTCTTGGACCTTCTCCGACCCCTGGAGCGAGTGTCCAGAGTTTGGGTGGTGTAACAGGGGCCGGCCACGGGTGTCACGCAGTAATACTCTGTGCTCGACTGGCTGGTATAGGAAGACCCGTCATCCAGGATTTCTGTGCTGCTGCTTCTTTGGGATTTGGAGAGGGAGAGAAATGGCTTATCGTGGTCCATCTCAGAGAGCAGATGAGACTGGGACTCAAGGCTTCCACTCCGCTGGCGGCAGTGCTGAGATGAAGGTTCGGGTCTGAAAGAGGAGGAAGCAAACTTGTAAAAGACAAACAGGGAAAGGAGGACCGAGGGAAGGGAAAAGGACACCACGTCGAATGATTTAATAGCTCCTGAACTGCACTAGGATTTTTAAGGTTTCCAAAGCTGAACACACAACAGAAACCACTGGGTTCACATGGTCAAAATGAGAAAAGAAATCAATTCTGTCAATTGGGCAATCCACATCCTTCCTTGACAATAGGGAAGATAAACTGATGCTGTATAACCTACATCAAAGCCTAAGAAAAATCCCACATGTCTTTGGAGGGTTCTTTCTTCCAACAGGATAGCAGGATACATAGACTAGGGTGAACGCAGCATTTGTTGGGGAACAGAGTCTGGCTTTGACATTGGAGGCATCTGGGTTGAGTTACGGCTCCATCATTTCCCAGCCGTATGAATGTGGACAAGATATTTAACTAATCTCCCTCCCTCCTCTGTAAAATGAGGAAAAAAACAGTATCTAGTATCTCCAGTCAGACTTGTTGCAGGGACTAAATAATATAGTGCATATAAAATAGCACGGCCTTCAGTAAACACTTCAAAATGTTGCTACTGTCGTTATCTTCATCCTCACCATTGAATAACAAATGGTAATGTCCAGTTGGAAAAATTAAGGCACAAAAAAATCCAGTATCTACCCAAACCATGTACATTTTCAAGCACATTTTCTTGGCTCACATATTTGATCTGTTAAGTGCAGAGAAAGTGTAGAGCCATAAAATAAAGTCCCACTGCAGAAAGTGATTAAAAGCACAGTGAAGGGACTTCCCTGGTGGCACAGTAGTTAAGAATCCGCCTGCCAATGCAGGGCACACGGGTTCGAGCCCTGGTCCGGGAAGATCCCACATGCCGTGGAGCAACTAAGCCCGTGCGCCACAACTACTGAGCCTGCGCTCTAGAGCCCGCGAGCCACAACTACTGAGCCCGCGCGCCTAGAGCCCGTGCTCCGCAACAAGAGAAGCCACCGCAATGAGAAGCCCGCGCACCGCAACGAAGGGTAGCCCCTGCTTGCTGTAACTAGAGAAAAACCGCGCGCAGCAATGAAGACCCAACGCAGCCAAATTAAAAAACAAACAAACCACAGTGAAGTAAAACAACACCTTAAAGCAAAAGTCAACAGAGAGAAAGCGACTGGAATGAAGCCCTCTTACTGCAAGTGGCTGCTGCTGTAAGCGTTCCGGGTGAGAACAGGTGTGGTGGGCACGCTTCGCCCTCCCTGGGGCCGCCTCTCCAGAGTTTTGTAAGGACTGCTGTGCGTCGACAGCATTTCTCTGTGACAGTAAAAAAAAAAAAAAAAAAGAATTCAGGAAATGAGGAGCCGCCTAACATTTCTGGCAAACTTATTATAAGCTGATTAGAAACTTACTGGAGTGGGGAGGGATAAATTAGAAGCTTGGGATTAACAATACACATGACTATATATAAAATAGATCATCAACAAGGACCTACTGTAGAGCACAGGGAGCTCTACCCAATATTCTGTAATAACCTATAGGGGAAAAGCATCTGAAAAACAAGAGATATATGTATATGTATAACTGAATCACTTTGCTGTACACCTGAAACTAATACAACATTGTAAATCAAATTTCTCCAATATAAAACAAAATAAAAAGAGCCTGCTGTATAAAAAGATAAATAAAATAACATTCAAAAAAATAATAATAAAATAGAATTAAAAATAAGATAGATAACCAACAAGAACCTACTGTATAGCACAGGGAACTATACTCTATATATATATATTTTTTTTTTGCAGTATGTGGGCCTCTCACTGTTGTGGCCTCTCCCGTTGCGGGGCACAGGCTCCAGACGTGCAGGCTCAACAGGCATGGCTCCCGGGCCCAGCCGCTCTGCGGCATGTGGGATCCTCCCGGACCAGGGCACGAACTCATGTCCCCTGCATCGGCAGGCGGACTCTCAACCACTGCGCCACCAGGGAAGCCCTACACTCAATATTTTGTAATAACCTATAAGGGAACAGAATCTGAAAAAATTACATCTAGGTATAACTGAATCACTTTGCTGTACACGTGAAACTAACACAACATTGTAAATCAACTATACTTCAATTAAAAGAAAAAAAGGAAGGAAACTTACTGGAAACTGAAGGAATGGGAACATAAAGAGATAATTGGGAAAACTGTCTTTGTGGCTTAGTATCCTGGTGCATCATAGATGAGTCTTAGGGGAAGCACAAGTGATGTGACTCTGAGTCATAAATATGGAGGAAAAAACTAAAAGACTTTTAAAAAAGGGTGTATTGAATAAAATAGATTGGAAGCAACGAGAGCAGGAAATCCTTTCTCTGTAAAGAGCCTCACAGCAAATATTTTTGGCTTTGTGGGCCAGATGATCTCTGTCGCAATGACTCAACTCTGCCCTTGAAGTAAGAGACCAGTGTAGACAATATGTATGTGAATGGAGGTGACTGCGTGCCAATCAAATTTGACCGTGGACAGGTAAATTAAAATTTCATACAATTTTTATGTCACAAAATATTACTGCTTTTTGATTTCTGTTCCAGTATTCAAAAATCAAAAATCTAAAACCATGCTTAGCTCTGCAGCAGGAACTTGGGTAGTGGACTGTCATTCACAGCATCCTTAAGCCACTTTGTCCACTTTCCAGCACAGTGAGAACACAATTTGAAGTTAATTTTTTAATTAAAAATGACTTTGATTATACCTCACTTGTTACAAAAGCATGTCAAGTTCATTGCAAAAAAGTTAAAAAATACAGATAAACATTTAAATGTCCATAATCTGGTGCCTCAGATAAGTCAGAACACTAAACATTTTCAGATATTTTTACTAAGCATATATACTTATAAGCATTTATACTTTTATTAGGATTAACACACACACACTATTATATATAAAATAAATAACCAACAAGGACCTACTGTATAGCACAAGAAACTATACCCCATATTTTGTAATAACCTATAAGGGAAAAGAATCTGAAAAAGAGTACACACACACACACATGTATGTATAACTGAATCACTTTCCTGTATGCCTGAAACTAACACGACATTGTAATACAACTATACTTCAATTTTAAAAAAGCATTTATACTTTTAACAACAAAAAATGAGATCTTACTGTATATTCTCTTTCAAAACCCACTTAAAAAATTTGATTTAACATTTTATGTCACTTAATATTCACCTACACTATTATTTTAATGAGTTTATAGTATTCCAGTGTAAAGACTGACCATAATTAAACAATCCACCAGTTGAGCATTTGGGCTGTTTTCATTTGTTACTAGTATAAACAATGCTGTGATAAGCATCCTGTAGTGTATTCAAGAGGAAAAATTCCTAAAAGCAAAATTGCCGGATCAAAGGGCAAACCCATCTTAAGCTCTTGGGGATAAAGGCATAATAATTTTTAAGATAATGATTTTCCCAGTTATAATTCCTCTTGCTGAAATAGCTTTGTTTTCCCTAATATAATAAACACACTTGTCCAGCGTTATCTGATAGGACTTTCTTCAATTATGGAAATGTGCTATATCTGTGCTACTCAATATCAGCCATCAGCCACATGTGCCTATTAGGACTTGAAATGTGGCTGGTAGGACTGAGGAACCGAATTTTAAATTTTATTTACTTTTAATTAAATTGGACAGCACAGCTCTAGACACCTGGATCTCTATTGTTTAAGGCACCAGTTTTTAGATGCTAATCTAAAAACTTGGGCCAATATGAGATGAAAGTTCTCACTGGTCTTTGACAAATTAGAAATGTAACAAAATGTGGGTTTTCTTTTCATAAGCGAAAAATTATTTAATCTAAATAATCTTCCTTTATTTTGAGACTAATTTCCACCTTCCCTGAGATGCATATAATATTGGCTAAAATCACATCACAGGCTTTGGAGTCAGGCTACCTAGGTTCAAATCCCAATTCTGACATTTACTAGTTGACAAACCCAACAAGTGATTCATGCTTTCTCGTCCTTGGTGTACTTATCTATAATTGGTAAGGATGGTAGTAATACAGTCAGGATTGTTGTGAGGATTAAATTTATTAATACATATTAAAACACTTCAAACTGTCTGGCACATAGTAAGTGCTCAATAAATGTTAACTTCATATTATTGTTATTATTACAATGATGACTGTATTTTGGATATGTAAATGTATTTTTTTTTTTTATGAAATCGTAGTGCTGTTTGTTTGAACATTCTGATTAGGCAAAGTAAAAAGTTGGTAATCCTATCTTGAGCCCTATGTAGAAAGAAAAATAAATTTACTGCAGCCAAATTCTGGGAACCATTGGTCTGTCAACTTTTAAAAAGTTATTGCCCTGATAATATTTACATGAGACACTTGAGAAGTTGTATTATCTACTTTACAGACTAAAAATGTACTGAAGTCCCATTTTCCTTTGAAAGTTCAGAAGTCAGTTCTCTCACTTGGTTTGGAAGAGTGGTATTTAATGACAGTTTCCTGAAACCGTGGGTGATGAAACAGAACTTTGGACACTATACCCAAATTCAGATTATAATCAATGTTCCTATAATTTAATATAAAGCAAGTAGACTTTAAAATCAAGGAAACACCAAATACTTTTCAAAAGATCTCTTTAAAAACACTTCCACTTGTTACCAACAATAAATAACTGGGTTAGTTTGTATGCTTTGGTTTTACAAGATAACACTTTCTGAAAGAATAAAAAGGATAACGCAAAAATGGGTTGACTATTTTGGAGAAAAGATCTCATAGTGGCAAGACATTCACCTCACTGATAATGTGACTTCTTACCTAGACTGTCTGGTATCCACAAACTGTTCATTGATGGACGACTTTCTGAAATGGATTCTCTCAATCCCGAGAGACTTGGGAGGAAGAATTCTTGGAGAATGAGGTACTGAACTTGATCGCTGCCCAGCAAGAGTACAGGTGTCACTGGCTATAATAAGTAAATTGAATGAAAGAATAAGTAGATAAATAAAAAAGTAAACAAATACCATGCCAAAACCTCCCAAAAAAGAAAGTGGAAGATTTGTCTGGTGAGCAAAGTGGTCTTCCAAAGATGATATTTTTAAAAGTACCTATGTTTCAGGAAATTTATTTTTATATTTTATACAATAGAAAAAAAATTACTGAATGTTCTTGTGGGGCCTGACCCAACTTATGCCAACTCAATAGGTGGCATGCTGAGCAAATAAATCTCTCAGGTAGAATGGGTGATACTATACTATACTTTTCTAGAATTATATTACAGAAAAACCTCAGTGTGTAAGGGGCCAAGAGGAAGCTGGCCTGTAAAGTGGGCCTGGATCAGTTTTGTTCAGCTTTACTTGTAAATTTGTCTTATTTATTTATTTTTTTATTTTTCGCTGTGTTGGGTCTTCATTGCCACATTCAGGCTTTCTCTAGTTGCAGCGAGCTACTCTTCATTGCAGTGCACGAGCTTCTCATTGCAGTGGTTTCTCTTGTTGCAGAGCACAGTCTCTAGGTGCACCGGCTCAGTAGTTGTGGCACACAGGCTCAGTTGCTCCGTGGCATGTGGGATCTTCCCGGACCAGGGCTCGAACCCGTGACCCCTGCATTAGCAGGCGGATTCTTAATCACTGAGACACCAAGGAAGCCCTGTTCAGCTTTACTTTTAATGTTCTTAGGCCTCCTTGGCTGACCAAAGGCTCATCCTATCATTAAAAGTGATGAATCTGATTTACGGTGAGTCATTAGGGAATTGTTGTGTCTCCCACTGGTATTTGTGTTTCCAAAGAGGAATGGCAAACATGATCAAACCTCGGCTCAAAGGAAGGATTCTGAAATGGTAGACTTTCATGAACTATTCCATTTGGGGGAAGATAAAGCAGTAGGGGCTAGTGGTTCCCCCAAATTCTTTAAATCACATCAAATAGATAGCGAGCTCCTCTGCTTAAGCACAAGGAATGGATTACAAGGAAATACTCTATCACTTGAAATGAAATCCATTCCATCATGAAATACGTTGACCACAGGTCATTACAATAGATACAGTCTACCTCTAGGAAACCAACATAATGACATGTAACCCAATTTCTAAAATGTGTGTTTCTTCCTAAGAAAAATAAAATAAACTCCAACTTAGCTGAAGTAGACAGTGATAAACTCTACATTATCTCCTGGTAGTGTAGTGTAGCCTACACAACACTAATTTCCTGGTTTTGGTATTGGACACTATCTATATAAAATGTTACCAGTAGACAAAGCTGGGTAAAGGACTCTATTACTTACACAACTTCTCTATAGTTACTTCAAAAAAAAATCCTACAGAGCCTTACAAATCCTTCTCAAGATACCTATTCACTCCAGTTATGGTACTCTGATTCCCTGAAGTCATGTGATTTGTACGGTACTGTATTTAATGCTGAGCTAACCTGTGTAGACATTAATCCTAGTCCCCCGTTCCCAGCCATTCTGCATAAATGTAAGTTAGCTATCTACTTTTCCCAGAAGAATGATAAACAGACTTTACTTAACTCAAAAATATTCTTAATATTTCAGAATATATAACATTTTAAACTGAAAAGGGGGAGCTACTTACAATCATCATAGGTGGTAGTGTCAGACAAGGAGCTACCTTCTGATGGGATTATGTCTTCTGTGAATAAAATAAACTGCCTTTAGTATAATGGTGCATTTGGACACCCTTAATAGTTCAATAAAACCCTTTGCAATGGAGTGCATCTTATTTTTATTTAGATAAACACAACTAATTGCAGTGCATTAGGAAGTTAACTATTGTAAGAATGAACTCATTGACTACTAAAGGTATAAACATATACTGTACAAATATTACATTGGATTATTTATTAAAGTGGAACAGAGTTTGAGAACGGTCCTTTGAGAATCTACTATACTGTTAGGATCATTTATTTTTTTGAGCCCTCCCCTGAAGAGAAGGGCTTTTTCTTGATAGGGTGTGGCGGTCACTTGTGGTGCATAAGCTTCTCAATCAGACCAGGGTTTCTTAACAGTGGGTGGCACTACTGACATTTTGGACTGGATGATTCTTTGTTGCGGGGGTGGGGTGGGGGTGGTGGAGGAGGGTGGGTGCTGCCCTTTGTACTGTAGGATCTCCAGCCTCCACCACTGGATGCCGGCACCACCCCACCCTCAGTTTTGACAATCAAACACGTCTGCAGACATTGCCAAATGCTCCCTGGGGTGTGAAACTGCCCCTGAGTGAGAACTATTGAAACAGACAGACCTGGGTTCACATCCTGGTTTTGTCACTTACTGGCTGTGAGACCCAGGGCAAATTACTTAATCTCTCCAAGCATCGTTTGGCTCATCTCTACAATAAGGATAAGAATAGTACCTAGTGTTTAGTGCTTTGGTGAGCATTAAATGACGTAATAGATGTAAAGCCCTTAGCCCAGCTCCTGGCACAGGACAAATGCTCAATAAATGTTAGCTATACTTACTACTTTGGTTCCCTAAACACAGCATTCTGGTGAAAGAACTCTGGTGGTTGAAAATGCCCATAATGATCTGATTACTACTGGTGCCCGTCAAATGTTACAAAATGGGTTTAGCAAAAAGCGATATCTCAGATGTTGATGTACCCTGGCAAGTCATTCCATACTCAGCGTCAACGATGGGCAAAGTTACAGGCAAACACGACACCTCAGTGTAAGCTTCAAAGCCATTATGAAGTGAATCTCCACATCCAGTCTCAAATGTTAATCTCTATCAGAGCCAGGAGGACTGTCTCTTAATTGGACACACAGTAGAGCTTGAAGGCGAAATGCCAGGAGAGTCAGCTGTCAGGCAGGCTTTAAAAAAATCCGCCCGATATATGCTCAGCCGTTGGCACCAGCGCTGCCCAAATGTCAGTTACTGAAAAGGATAACATTTGAATCTTACACAGCTGGGGATGAACGGGCCACAACAAATGGCTATGAAAGTTAAGTGCACTGCTAATCATCCATCTCTGTAGGTCCAGAATGTGGCCAGTGACTAGGCCAACTGGATTTTACATTCAGAGTCAAAGCCATCCTAAATTCCCCAGCTGTAGTTGACACACACTTGTGTGTTGATGTCTGTGCATTCACTTTCCTAAAAGCCTTATCTCTGCTTTGCAAATCATATGCTCTGAAGCTGAGTACACTTTAAACCTGATTACCATATTTTGTCAAATCTAAGATGTATCATTACTTGATGTCCCAGTAAAAAAAGAAAAAAGCACTGCCGATCATAACTGTAACACTCCATCTAGTATAAGAATTATCCCAATTTCACAGATGTTTAAATGGGAAAAAAAGTCTTGGAATCAAAGAAATAGAATCGTATTTCAACCAGTGATCAAGGCTAAAAATCGTGCTAATAAATACGGAAGGCCAACTGGACTTGAAATCGACCTAAATGAGATGTTTTTCAGTTTGCTTTTTTCCTGAATATTAAAGTTTTAGATATATAATGTTGAGAATTTTGAAAATATGGACGACGATTAGGAAGAAAATTAAGTGACATGAAATTCTACCACTATTAATATTTTGAACCCTTTCCCAATTAGTCTTTGTGTGTACATAATTATACAATGTCAGGACCATGTTATGGTTACAATTTTGTATTCTGCCTTCCATAATATAACATGAAAATATGCCCATATCTTTAAATAGCCTCCATAAATGACAATAACTGTAAGAGCTCTTTTCTATCCATATATGTTGGATAGGTCCTTAAGAAAATGTATGGTCTGCTGCATTAAAAACCTTTGAGAAACTACTAGGTAGGGCCCAGCTCTCTTAATATCCTGTGTTTTCAAATGTATTTCTTGCAATGACATCAGGCCAGTTAAAGGTGAATCTGTCTTATTAGGAACCAACATTCCTATGAAATCTCTTTCATGCTGAAAATTAAAGCAATGCAATAGTATAGTATTACAATAGTAAGAAGGTCACTAAAAACCAAGTTAACGTACTTGTAAGACTGAAATTCCAAACCATTTTTATCCTAAGAAACTCATAATTAATCCTGTTCTTTCTTTTGTCTCTTACCAAATGAACTGGTCTGGAAATGGTACATTCCATCAAGAGGATTGACTTATGTGACTCTAAAAAACCTTACTAATTACTAACCTGGTAAGATAACTGATGCTTTCTGGCTGGGTTTCTTTCCACATCTAATTCGGTATTCATTTATTGCATTTTCAATCTCCTGAAGCTTTTTCACTGCATCCGTGTAATCTTGCTTTCGTTTCTTCTTCACAGTTTTACAAAGATCTGGCTCGTTGGCAAGTTTCTTTGCAGCTTCAACCAGCTTTTGCTGTATTAGGAAATTGCTCTCCAGTTCTTGCAAAGCAGGGTCCTGCATTTACATGATGATACTGTTTTATTTTTATGGACACACACAGTCACTGTGATATGTACTAGATAATAAAATTTCTCTTTCTCATGCGTTCTCAAATCAGATGCTCTCTCAGAATAAAATCCTCCTAAGTTTTACTGCTTAGGTATTCTCAAACACTTTCCTAGAAGACAAGACCTCCCTCCTCCATTTACTTTAACTGAATAGTCCAACTCTCTGTCCTTTTCAAAGAAGAGAATGGCCTTCCATTCATTCAGTTCGTTGGATGAAGATCATATTTTTCAAGAAGGGATACTTCACCCAAGATTCATAGCCAGAGAATGCTATATTCACATGCACAGCTTTAGAAACAGACAAATTGAGGTTTGATTCCTCTTTCTGGGTGATTCCTGGTTGCATGACCCTGGACATATTGCTTAATTTTTAATGCTTCGATTTTTTTTTTCATTTGTAAAAGGGAGATAACACCCACCTTTATGAAAGTATGGTGAAGATTAAAGGAAATAATGTACGTGCATTGCTTAGCTCAGAGCTGGGTATACAGTGAACACTCAGTAAATAGCAATGCTCACTTTATTATTAATGGAAACTGCTATCATTTTCTAAAGCCAAGATGGCTAAACTTCTGCAAGAAACACGAGTAGGGTCATAGTGTCCGATGTCATGCAGATGAGAAAGTACCCTCTATATTGGCTAACCAATATTTTAACTTTATTATACCCAAGTGCTATACATGTGTTATCTCACTGAATACTCCTTGCATCTCTCAGAGGGAAGAACAATCATTACCCCCATTTTATTGATGAGAAAACCCAAGAACTGAGACTTCACAGAGGGTCAACGATCTGCCAAAGGCTACTTGGTTTTAAGTGGAAGACTCTAGCGCTGGAAGTCTTAATTCTTATAATAATATTTCTCAATTTATAAACATTTAGAGTTCATTTAGTGCTCTTTCTGTCTGGCGGGGGTAAAGTCATGAGAGAGAACTCAATTGTAACTAGCCTGTGCATGAAAGAAAGAATTCAACTTGGTCTCCGTGATCACTTTTAACTGGTGAGATAAAAATGTACAGCAGTAACTCAAAAACCAAAGGAACAAGTCAGCCACACTGAACTGACAGCATCTCTGTCTCATTGTTGATAGACACGCTCAGAGCTGGTGCTCATACCTCTTCACTCGGCAGCAAGTTGTCATCTAATTTGAATGCGGTACCTACACGCCTTCTGACGTGAGGAGGTTTCTCACCTATGTTCAGTGGATACTCCTTTGGCATTTTGCCTGTGAGCTCCTATAAAACAGGACAGAACCGAGAGGGAGATCACTGACCCTGGCTGGAACTGTGAAACACGATTTGAAGTGCTCCCCAAGAGCAGAAGACACTTACAGCCTCCCGCAAACAGATCTTCTTAAGCTCTTCAACTTTTTTCAGAAGTTTTTCTTGTAACAGCTTTTCCTTCTTCTTGAGTTCAAGGATTTTCTCTCTCTTTTGCTCCTCACTGACTTCTGAGTCTTGAGAACCTGGTGGGGATTGGGAGGGAGGGCAGAGAAGGTTTACACATGGCATGTTTCCTTCCTTTTTTTTTTTTTTGCGGTACGCGGGCCTCTCACTGCTGTGGCCTCTCCCGTTGCGGAGCACAGGCTCTGGAAGCGCAGGCTCAGCGGCCATGGCTCACGGGCCCAGCCGCTCTGCGGCATGTGGGATCTTCCCGGACAGGGGCACGAACCCGTGTCCCCTGCATCAGCAGGCGGACTCTCAACCACTGCGCCACCAGGGAAGCCCGTTTCCTTCCTTTTTAAAGGACAAGGGATTTTTAAGCCAAACCTGCTGTTTAATAATAGTTTATTTCTTTTCTCCTTGTTTCTGAACGTAATAAAAGGAAACTGGAGAACATTTTCTCATGCTTCTGGGCATCAAACAGAGCCTGGTAATAAGATATGCCTTTTGCATTTTGGCTCAGTCATTTTAGAAGCAATGATAAAATGCTTAGTGTTTCAGACACACCCAAGGAAGAAATTCATTTTTCTGAGCAGGAGAGAAGGTAAGATGTTCCTTGAGATAGTCGTTTAGAATGTTCTTTTAGAAAGTAAGCAAGGCAAAGGAATATTCTATGCTTCAGGTTCACAAGCTGTCAATGGGATTTAGATGAGAAATTATTTTTAGTGAAGTTATGTATACTTAGTGAGACTCTTACCCAAAATTTCTACAGAGGAAGGGTTTAGGGTCAAAAATCACTTTGGGGGTGAGGTGGGTTTCAAGGCTGTAGTCATGGTTCACTTTATGTTAAATGGAGAATTAGACAACTGTTTGTATCAAAAACTACATATTGGGGAAAGAAAAAGCTTATGAACCTTTTGGGGAGAAAATATTCTTGCAAGCTACCCTGAGGCACTCACTATCTTAGTATCTATTGTTAATTATACAACCTGACTTTACTATTTAACTTTCTTCATACTCTTTTTTTTTTCTCTTCATACTCTTTTAAAAATTAATTTCAAAATTTATTCAAACCCGCAATATATTGTAGGTTCCATATGCTTATTTATTCCCAAAATAATGGGTTAAAAGATACATTTGAAAGTGGTTTACAACGAAAAATATGTGAAATAACATAAAGATCGCTTGCACGCTCTCTAATCCAAAAATATTACCTGAGGAGATTAAACTGCCGTTGCTTGCCATGATGAACTGACTTTTTGCCTCTAGTGTCACCATTTTGGAGACCCTTGGTGTTCCCGTCTCAGTCAAATCCATTGCAATATCGTCTAAACTCCTGGCTGAGGGAATTTTTGCCTAATATAACATTGAAATGGAATTCATTCAGTTAAACCTATTTCAAATTAATAAAGAAATTTAGTTACTATGGAACAAAAATGTCAACACGGAGGACAATATAAATTTTTATATACAAAAGTGATATTTTTCAGAACAAAAATATAAGATTTCAGCTTTGCAGTTAAAATGTTTTAGTAACTAGGCATGATTCTTTCTCATGGTATAGTTCAATCATTAACATTAAAACATCCTGAGTGTACACACATACACGCATGCCACAAAGTTGGCAAATCTTACAGTTTTCAGATCAGGTTATACATTGCCCGTTTTCTTAAATGTAAGAAAAATTAAAACAATTGGTAGTAAAGCTTAAAAAAACAAAACTCGAGGAACAAAAACCCACGTGCTTGCATCTTTTCTGAGAAAGCTTATCTTGAGAACACAAAGCCAGTGAGGGACAGGACTCTGTCCTTATAGAAATGCTTCTAGTTACTTACTTTGCTTTGCTTCCGGTCCAAGTAAAACTGATGCTGACTAATCGCCATTACCCAGATGGACTTGATGAGAGAAGAGTTCGCATACCACGTTTGCACAAAGAGGCCACTTTGCCCAAAGGTCCTTCTGGATACTGAAATCCTGAAAGATTAAGGAAAGCACTCAAACAATCTGTCTCTGGCCCAGCACAACATAAAATGTACCCAGTGGGTAATGTAACAAAGCTTCCCCCTAATTGTTTTGGCTCTGCCAAAACTCTTCTTCTCTCAGGGGCCAAGCTTCTGATTTTCTCCTTTTATGAGAAAACCAATCCCACCTGAGTAATAGCTCTCTGTCAAAGCAGCATATTAAACAACACATTCACACCCTCAAAAGCAGATGAGAAAATGGGAAGAGAATTTGAAAAAGAACAGATACATGTATATGTATAACTGAATCACTCTGCTGTACACCTGAAACTCATACAACATTGTTAATCAACTATGCTCCAATATAAAATAAAAATTAAAAAATAAATGAATTTAAAAAGGAAAATGATTACTAACTAATATACCACCCATATAATATTTTAGAAGAACCTAAGTCTAAGTATGGTCATGTGCATAAATACACACATTCTGCATTCTGTATAGAAGCATGACATTGGAAATAATAGAAATTAAATATTTTAAAAAAGCAGCAGATGAGAATTAGCCACATTAGAGGCTGTAATAAAAACATTTAGTTAAAGACCGTAGGATGTGCGATCATCACAAGAAGGCGGGAATAAATGTGATCATATTTTAAATACAAAGCAACCAGGATCTGCGTGATCAGCACCTTCCTTAAGAGAGCATCCGTAAGAGAGCATCTCAGGTCTAGGTAGAATTGTCTGGCTCTGGCACTATCAGAGGATGAACATAATAATATGATGCATATCCAAAACTGGTCCAGAGTACTGCTTATGCACCAGATGGAAAGAGGAGAGAGGGTCAGAGTAAGGAGAGAGCAAGAGAGAGAAAGACGGGGGAAAAGCAGACACTGAGTAGGGGTGGGGGTAGGAGAAGGGCACCAATGTTCTTTGTAGGAATTTGCCTTATCTCTTTGGGTCATCTTTTTGTCACAGCTGTTTCCTCCATCCCTCAGACCTCCAAATATCCATAAACTTATCTGAAAAGCAACCGCTGAGGGCTGATAAGGAATTCCTCCGAGGAACTTGGAGAGCCTACATCCTGACTTCAATTCATGTAGATAATTTAGCAACTTTTTATTTAAGTGACCAAGAATACCAAACTTGAAAATGAGCAAAGGATCCGAATAGACATTTCTCTAAAGTAGATGTACAAGTGGCCAATGAGCCCGTGAAAAGATGCTCAGCGTGCAAATTCAAAGCAGTATGAGCTTATCACCGCACACCACCAGGATGGCTATTCTCACACACACACACACACACACACACACACACCTAAAAATAACAAGTGTTAGGGAGAATGTGGAGAAAATGAAACCACGCACATTGCTGGTGGGAATGTAAAAGGGTGTGCAGCCTCTTTGGAAAACAGTCTGGCAGTTCCTCAAAAGGTTAAAGAAAGAGTTACCATTTGATCAAGCAATTACAATCGTACATATATACCCAAGAGAAATGAAAACATGCGCACATGAATTTTCAGAGCAGCATATCTGGATAGTCACCAGGCTCATACAGAAAAAAGTCTGTGATCCTCACCTCCGTGGATCGTGAACTTCAACAGCAAACTTTTTCTCACGGAAATATAAGTTCTCCAGCTGTTTCCATTGGAATAACTAAGAAATGAAGAAAACAGAAAAGTCACACAGCTTTAATTAATGTTAACTTTTACTAAATCTAGAAATCAGCTTAATAATGAAAAAATCAAGGATTAAGACTGAGAATTAAGATTAAGAATTAAGCACTAAGATTAGGCATGAATACGTAATGCAGTCTTTTTACAAACCAACTATAAACTGAAATCTTTTTCTGATGGTAATCTTCACCTCCTCAATCTTCCCTGAACAATAAAACCAGGCAACTGTGGGGAACATGCATACTATTTTTCCTCTGACTCAACTAAATAAAAGGGTAAGGAAATCGTCGATTCCAGTAAGCCCATATGCCTTCTGTTCAAAGACGTTGACTTCATATTTAAATGGAAAGAAATTCAAAGGGTTGTCTCAATAAGACCACAGATTAAATTCAAAAGAATGCAAAGTGAAAGTAAAATGGAACCCCAAGCAGGGGTGATTCTCCGAGATACCAGTTTCCCGCCTACAAGAGTTCCTCTAAATGGGACAGAAACTGAGCATTTGGAATTGGAGGCAGGGTAGGGTGGGACTGAACACTGACACTGACCTCTTGGTTTCTGAGCTAGAGCCTCCAGCTTTTGTAAATAGAACCCATTTCTACTGTTGACATTCTAATGCTACACTGGGTGTTATTTGCCAGTTGGTTGGGAGAAAGAACTTACTTACTGGCAGTGGGCATCTGAAATCTAATAAATAACTTGTGAAAAGCAGCTCATTCACAGAACTGAGTGTGCCCTGCTGCACTTTCTGGGTTCATTTCCAACCCCTCACGTTAACCTGAGCCCCTGCTTGTCCTTTTAACTTTGACGTCATAGTTGAATTTCTTTTCTCCATCCCAGTCTTGATGATGAGAGAAATACTAGCACAGCGATTTCATTCCATTATTAGACTTCGGCTGGATTTTTAAATTATGTCCAGACAATCTTCAAAAAGCATTTTAATCATCAAGATAGTAACTTCTCTGCAATGCATGATGAGCAAAACCATTTCCTGGGGTCCGGGAACCAAGACTTTTCACCAACATGTAAACCTCGCGTAGAGCAACAGCACGAGCTAAAGGTTCCTGTGCACATATAGCTGGAAGACAGACGTTTTCAAACTGGACCCCCAGTCCCAAACGGAGTAAAATAAACCAGCACCCACTAAGAACACAGCCCTTCATGGTCTGAACACGTAGTGTCTGTAACTACAACCATCACCCAGGTAGAAAGAGGGATTTGTGAGAGTTTAAAGCTACATACCGATTTTCTAAAATGTCCATAGGTTTGAGGCTTTCATTTCTTTTAATCCCAAGGTTCCAAAAGTGGGACAGAAATGGGAAGGAAAAGTCCGAGGTGCTCTCTCCCTCTCTGCCCCGTCCTGGCGGGGCAGCTCCGGTGAGTTCTGAATGGAGTTTCCTAAGACACTTAGGTGTAACTCAATTTCACAAACCGAACCTCCCACGGCTGACACCCTACTGACATCAGTAACTCCACCGAGTGACATCACCCCAGTTCCACTCCTTCTTTGATCAGGAAGAGGACAGCCAAGTTCTCTCTAGCAGATTTTCCCAGGACAGAGACACATTTTTCAAATCCCGTACAGGGTAGATTCAGATGGTTGTTTCCTGGGAAGTAAGCTACTTTGAATCCAGGCATAAACTTCACTAGAGGCTGGGTGAGGGAGACATTGCTCCCCCGCTTAACTCACCCTGGACGCGAACAGGTTTGACAGGAAGAGCCACAATGCAGCTCAGCTGTGTTTTCCTTTGCGTCCATTCCCACACACATAAAACCAGGGCCAGACTTGAAACCTGATCTCTGAAAGCCGCCACCTCTCCCTCTTATCACTTACAAACGTGAAACACTAGTGCTTTTGCCACCAGACGGACAGCAGACGGTCCCCCTGCAAGCAAAAACCCTACTTAAAAGGTGAAGGGTTTCAGCTAATTTAAAGAGTGAAATAATTAGATGGCAACTGGTTTGCAAACGAAGTTATGGGAATGAGACTGCATTTTTAAGTCTGAAAGGCAAAGCCATTTCCCCACCTGAAATCTTAAGTTTTTGCAGGGAATTCCCTGGAGATCCAGTGGGTTAGGACTTGGTGCTTTCATTGCTATTGCCCAGGTTCGATCCCTGGAAAGCTTTTGCAAAATGTAATTTCATATATGTGCCTGTAAGAGTATAAAAGTGAAGAGGAATGGCACAAGCTTCCTTCGTGATAGCGGTTGGGGATGGTTGAATGTATGAGGCATAAGTGGCACAGAAAACTTCAATGTTACCAGTCATGTTTGATTTACTTTATTAATAAAAATAAGTTGAGGGCTTCCCTGGTGGCGCAGTGGTTGAGAGTCCGCCTGCCGACGCAGGGGACGCGGGTTCGTGCCCCGGTCCGGGAAGATCCCACATGCCGCGGAGCGGCTGGGCCCGTGAGCCATGGCCGCTGAGCCTGCGCGTCCGGAGCCTGTGCTCCGCAACGGGAGAGGCCACAACAGTGAGAGGCCCGCGTACCGCAAAAAAAAAAAAAAAAAAAAAGATGAAGTAAATATAACAAAATATTAGTAATCGTCAATTTAAGTGGTTATGCAGGTGTAGTCACATTCTTGGTATTCCTGTATTTTTTTAATTTCTAAAAATTAAAATCATAGAAGTTTGTATAAAATGACCAAAGGTTGGTCTGTTTCACACAAGAGTGAGATTTCCACTCCCTAACCATTTGGGAGGCCTCTATTTTATGCATGTATTACCTTTGTGATTCTTATCAATGTTTGAAGTTGCTAGGAAAACACTTCTAATTGCAGTTGCTCTTGATCTAGCTGGCAGCTGGAAATAAGCTAGTTTTTCTTTTGAAATTTCTGAAATCATTCTTCTGTTGTGTTTTTAATTATCTTGGAGTTCTCCATCTCAGAGAGCAGGATGAGGCTCTGAAAACGGCAATGGAGCCGAGGTTAAAGTGGATTCCATTCTCATGCAACACGCCTAGGACAGCACCTGGCACATAGCAGGCAGCTTGCCCGATCTTCATTCCTGTCCTTTTTGTCCTTAAGTGTTTTCCTTAAAGGGTAAATAAAAGGCCCCCCTCTGGTCAAAATCACTCAAGACTTTGGACCAATGGAAGGATAATAGGAAAATGCCAAAGAAATATCCACCAGGCTGACCTGACTTGTTGGGGCCTCTGTATTACAGAAACGGCCTGACAGGAAATTCCCTGGCGGTCTAGTGGTTAGCATTCAGCGCTTTCACTGCCGTTGGCCCAGGGTTCAATCCCTGGTCGGGGAACTAAGATCCCTGCAAGCTAAGCCATGCAGCAGAGCCAAAAAAAAAAAAAAAAGAAAAGAAAAGAAAAGAAAGAGAGAGAAATGGCCTGACATATAAGGAATACTCTAAATCACCCAAAAGATGAAGAATGGTTACAAGAAACCATTTAAGAAAAAAGAACAAAATTCAAAGGAAGCTAGAAGGGAGCAAAGTATGCTTCACATTCTCCACTGTTTGGAGAACACTGGTGCCCATACAGAGTAGGACTATTATAGGGTATGATGTCTTACAGGATAGAACAAGACTATTATATATATTATATTATATGAATGTGTATGTATAAACAAAATTTGTAATTTTCGTATTAAAACAGAAAAAAAAAATTTGCCCAAGACAAAATTCCCCCTCTTGGAGATTTGGGGGTGGGGGGTAGGAGAAGAGGACTTTTATTTGCTTTGCAACACAGAGTTATGAGCATGAAACTGGAATGTTTTCTAAAGTGATCATTAAAAAGCATAATGACAATCATTAATCAGTATTTATTGTTGTTTATGTAGCACTCACTAGGAGGGATGAGTTTGAAATTGTGTTGTGTTTAGAATTCATAGTGTTAGTAATGAAAGGAAATACTCGCATGGCGACAATAAAACCATAAATTAGGTCTTAAGGACTTCTTTCTACTCTACTCTCATCTAGAATGATTAGTTGTGCCCTTTAGCATCAAAAGAAGGAAGTAGATAGCGAGAGATGAAATAATAGCATGGATTAACTTTGAGATTACAAAATAAATAAACAAAGAGATAAAACAAAAAAGTCAAAGAGGAGCAATGTGAACAAAGATAGTAACAAAGAGATAATCAAAAAACTACAACAGGAAGAGAATGTTTCCTTAGATCACAAATCACCTTGTCTTAAAAAAAGAAAGTGTCAAAAATTTAATAACTGACACAGAAAACCAAAGCTGAATCAAATCTTATTTTAAAAGTGAACGTGTGTAAAATGCCATAGTCTTTATCCTTAGATGTAAAGGAAGTTGACGGTTTTAGAATAATTTGCCACACGTTATTATACTTTATTTAATGAGATGCATGGGTTGAATATTTAAGCCATTTGTGGAAAACTAAATAAACCTCAATATTTAGTTATTGATAGCCACCCACTATTACAGCCTTAAAGAACTGGAAGAAATCACCTCTTTCCCCTTCCTATGCTACAGTCACACTGGTTCCTAAACATCTGAGGCCACTGTCAAACTCTAGGAAAAAAGACTATAAGGAAAAGCAGAGGGACTTTTAGGAAACTGGGAGTCACATACTTAAGTAGCTCTTGGAGTCCTTTACACATTCCTCTTCTATTAACAAATATTTCTTGTCCACCTTCTATGTGTGAGGTCCTGTTCTTGTTGGCAAAAAATAGCCAGGTCCCCTTCCTTGTGATGCTTACCTGAACCAATTGGACCACATCAGATTGCTTGGTTTACATGCTGATTTCACCACATGCGCTTTATTTGGCAAGTTGCTTAACTTTCTTGAGTCTCAGTTTCCTCATCTGTAAAATGGGACCAACAATGCCTGCCTCAGAGGGCTTTTGGAAGGGTATAGTGAGATTATGTTTATGAAGCACTTAGCACAGTGCCTGGCTCAGAATCAACATTTAGTAAGCGATAAAGCTAGCTGCAACTGTTAGGAAGGACCCTCAGTCCAATTCCCTTATCATCTCTTGTGAAGATGGAGGAGAGCCACTTAACAGCAGAATGAGAACGAGAAACTGCTGTCTGGATCCCATATCTGTCTTTCCACTGATGAGAAATAGCCAAGTTATTCTGTTGACACTTCTGTGTCCCTCAGATTTCCAATTCTATGAGCTTCAGCCTCTGTAAAAACGGTTGTATCTCTATTGATTTCATTGGTGTTTTCCTGATACACCCTCTAGGTAGGGAATCTGTTCACTGTTCCTCTATCACAGAGGTCATAGAGGAGGGACATGGGAATGTGTCAAAGGCACGCCCACAGGGAGACGCAATGGCAGCAAGCTAGTAAGCTCCCTCCTGACTGGAGTACCCAGAAAAGAAGAGACATGCCCTAGCATGTACAAAAATGACGAGGAGTGTGACCCACTACCAGCAAGGGGGCCTTTGGGGTAGTGAAAGACAAGGAAATGTCTTGGACAGAAAGGATGCACTGTCTCTTTGAATCTTGATGGATTGAAAGTAGACAGCACTCAAAGGTTTAACACTAGGCAATGACAGGAAAGACATCAGCAGAGGCTTGTTTTTTTTTTTGTAATAGAACTTATAATACAGGTCAATCATTTAACTGCAAATTCACTTGGAAATGACTAAATTTGGGATAGTAGAAGCGTGGTGTATGACTGTATATCAAATAATGACGCACACAGGGTGATTCCCCTGCTGTAACATGATGCAAAACAAGATCACTGTATTATTGATTTATTCTTTTTTCATTTTAAAAAAGTTACACTTGATGAGTATACCGTTAGTACCCACAAGCCAGCTAGCAGATCTGTTTGGCCTCCTGGAGTACCAGAAAATGAGAATTTTGCAGGATGATGAGCTTTGAGAAAGCCAAATTGACCTTCTATCCAGCTAGCCATCTTTCGACCAAATATTTATGTGACTGAGAATGAGTCTTCTCAACAACCTTATGGGGAGGTACTACATTTAGCCCCATTTCACAGAAGAGAAAACTGAGGCTCAGAGAGGTTTAATTGGCCAAGGTCCCAAAGTTAAATAGGGGCAGATCTGGGATTCACACCCAAGCACAACCATGGCTCCAAATTCCCCAGTAACCAGAGCACACTATCCTGCCTTTCTTACTTGGGAAGAGTATTCTAGGGAGATTTGTTATGTTAACCAAAAAAGAAAGAAAAAAAGAGTAATTCCCAGTTCAACCTCATAGGAAGAAAACGGCAGCAAGTACGGCAGCCATTTGCAGAAAAGAACTCGGTCTCTCGTAGTTTACTGAGACTAGTGGTTCTCCAGCAATGATGATTTCTCTTCACATCCCACCCTCACCCACAATTCCCAGAACATCTGGCCATGTCTGGAGACATTTCTGGTTTATCACACTGGAGGGGAGGCTGCTACTAGCATCTTGTGGTTAGAGGCCAGGGATGCTGCTGAATATCAGACCATGCTCAGGACAAAATGATCTGGCCCGAAACATAAACAGCACAGTGAATGAGAACACCTGACTCAGAGGATAATTTCTGGTGACATAATTATGCTTTGGTGGGTGAAGTGTGTTGATGAAGAAGATAAAATTTTTGCTATAAAACAATGAATTTTTGATTTCCCTTTATCTCAACTAGGTATGTCTTTAGGAACAAATAGATGTCTGGATTGTTTTCTTTTCTTTTCTTTTTTTTGCGGTACGCGGGCCTCTCACTGTTGTGGCCTCTCCCGCTGCGGAGGACAGGCTCCAGACGCTCAGGCTCAGCGGCCATGGCTCATGGGCACAGCCGCTCCACGGCATGTGGGATCTTCCCGGACCGGGGCACGAACCTGAATCCCCTGCATCGGCAAGCGGACTCTCAACCACTGCGCCACCAGGGAAGCCCTGGATTGTTTTCTAAATGCAAATGCTCCCTCCCAGAAGGACTCTGAACAACTGATCAGATTACAAGAGGCCATGCTCTCAATGCCCGGGAACATACCAAATGGTACACAGTCAGGTAGAGAAAATTACTTTTTCAGATGTGATGTGATAACCCTTCACACATAAAACATCAGGTCTTAAACACAAGGAGTGAAACATTCTGAGTATTTTTGGAAACGTTTATTTAGACAAAGAAGTCCTGGGTATCAAAAAATGCATGATATAAAAATCTGACCATCTAAGAGGGTGTCACCTCATATAAATTCCCTCTGTGGCCAAATCTCTAACCTCTGAGAGCTGATCTAATGACTTCTGTTAGTACTTGCAATAGAGCACTCACTGCACGTATCTGGTATAACCAGGGCTGACCTGTCGCTCAGAGACACCTGCATGGCTCTTCTGGATGTTTACAGCTGGCATCCCTCCTCACAGGTTGGTACCTAGTCTGCTTATTAAATATTTTCAATAAAAATCTCTAATTTTGAACATGATTTTGTCTTTCCAGATGGGTTCTCGGGTCCTTGACGACTGGGACTGGGCTTTATCCTTAAACGAGATAAAGAATATAAAGTAGGGGACTTCCCCAGTGGTCCAGTGGTTAACCACCTTCCAATGCAGGGGACTCGGGTTCGATCCCTGGTCGGGGAACTAAGATCCCACATGCAACTAAGCCCGCAGGCCACAACTACTGCGCAGGCGCGCCTCAGCTAGAGCCTGTGTGCCGCAAACTACAGAGCCCACGTGCTCTGGAGCCTGGGCGCCACAACTAGAGAAGAGAAAATCTGCACGCCACAACTACAGAGAAGCCCATGTGCCACAATGAAAGGTCCCGCACGCCTCAACGAAGACCCTGCATGCTGCAACTAAGACCCAACGCAGCCAAAAATAAGTTAAATAAATAATTAATAAATCTTAAAATATATATATATATAAAGTACTATAGGGCCCTTGCAGACAGAATGGGCTCATTATTTTTTTTTGGAAAAATACCAGACTACATTGCACTTTGTTAAGAGATTTGCTCCTGAAGGATGAATGAATTAAAACCAAACTGATCTTTGGTTATAAGTACAGAATGAAGAAAACTTAACTGTTTATGCCCTGTGATAGAAAAAATTTTCACCATGCTTTATGTACTAACTGGCTTTCTCTGCATTTGGACTGGTCAATCCTATTAGAGAGCTATCTTTCATTTTTCTGTATGTGCCAACAATTCAGCCATTTGGTAAATGCCTAGAAACACAGAGTAGCAGATGAAATAATGAAATCTAATGGTTTTGCCTGTCCAGCAGCCCTTTCCTCTTTTTCAACCATCACCTTCAGTTTCTACAGGGGACACACTCACTCTTTAAGCTCTAGCTGTAGGGGTCTCTCAGTTTCTATAACGTGCCCACCTCCCTCCCATCAGCATACACTGTTCTCTGACATGAACATGCCAACCCATTCTTTGTTTTAAGCCTGGCTCCTTCTCACACTTCAGGTCTCAGCTTAAATGTCACGTTTCTCAGAGAGGCCTTGCCTGAACACCCATTTTTGTCCCTCCGTCTCATTTGTTTCCATCAGAGACCATTCAAAATTTATACTTATGTCTTCATTCTCTGCTCACTTGTTTGTTTACCATCCCCCTGGAAGACTTCCAAGGAAACAAACACAGAGTGACAGGAACTACTTATCACCCTCAGGATCTATTTTTCCTTCTAACAAAACACCTTGACTGATGGCTTTGTCCATGAACACCCACCTAGAGTATACACTGCCCAGCCTCCTTTGCAGTTAGACTTGGTGATTTTTTTCTTTAAACCTTTTTTAAAAAAATATTTTATTTATTTATTTATTTGGCTGTGTCGGGTCTTAGTTGCGGTACGCGGGATCTTTCGTTTTGGCACGTGGGATCTTTTGTTGTGGCGAATGGGCTCTCTAGTTGTGGCGTGTGGGCTTAGTTGCCCCGAGGCGTGTGGGATCTTAGCTCCCCGACGAGGAATTGAACCTGTGTCCCCTGCAATGGAAGGCAGATTCTTAACCACTGGACCACCACGGGAGTCCCTAAACTTGGTGATTTTATGAATAAGGCTGCTTGTCTTGGCTTCTTTCCATCTGCCTACTGGTTGTGAGATGGAAATGGAGACTTACCAATGCCCATCCAATTCTCTGAGAGTTCCCTGTTTTAGAAGAAATGCTTCAAATTCTAATAGTGATTAACTACAGGAGGAAAAGACAAATGCCTATGCTGCCCAGTAAACTTTCTACAAATTAGAGTATGGTGTGAGGGAAAAACAGTTAACCATAAGTTTGTTTTCTATATCTATGGAAAAGAGGCAGGGGGAGGGATAAATTAGGAGTTTGGGATTAACATATACACACTACTATATATAAAATAGATAACCAACAAGGACCTACTGGATAGCACAGAGAACTGCACTCAATATTTTGTAATAACCTATAAGGGAAAAGAATCTGAAAAAAATATATATATATACATGTGTGTAACTGAGTCACTTTGCTGTAACATGAAAATAACACAACATTGTAAATCAACTATACTTCAATAAAAAATAAATTTAAAACAAGAAAAGAAAAATATATAGTCAGTGAAAGAATTCACTAACTCATTGGATGCACATAATGATCTGTGAGGTAGGTAGATAGAATTCTTTGATTTTGATAGTTGAGAAAATAAACATCCAAAAGGTTGAGTGACAGCTCCAGGTCAGCCAGCCAGTAAGCGGAGTGCCAGACTGGTTCTTATTTCGAATCCACGCTATAGGGTTGGAGTTCTCCTCCCACTGACTCTGTAGAAGGTTTTAACAATCAAATTGATTCCTGGTGTGGCGGGAGCTTAATTATATACTTTACAAAGTATAGACCGGATGGACTGGTCTCCGGGTGACATTCTGTAATTGTGTTTCTCCCTGCACATCATACTTCATTTTGTATTGATGTAGAAAGTATAATACAACTGGATGGCACACATTCTCTTGTCTCTCCTATAGTAAACCTCACCTAGAATTTAAGCAGCATTAGAAGCAGCATCCTAATCGAGGTCCATGGTGATGGGGTAGCGTTGGAGGGAGCCAGGTGGGTTTAGAAATGATCAAGATGGCCGTGCTTAGAGAAATAAGCAAGTCACTGAGTTTAAATGAACTGAACCCTGTACTTTTATGACAAGGAAACAGGAAGACTTTTGGGCTGGTTATTTAATTCGTCTGCTCTAGGCAATTGTGAATTCCAATTAATTTAAAAAACTCAGTTAACTGATGACTAAAGACCTTTCCCCCACCCTGAAATTCTCTGGGGTAATGACATGTATCACAAGACTTTATAAGTCTTATAATGCCAAAGATACTAATCTTGAAAATCATTTTATCCTACTATGGTCTACCTGTAACACCTTGACTAGCATGTCATTTTTTTTCCTCCCACCTCTGACAGGTTCTGGTTTTCCCCAGGGAAATAACTTGCTAGAGGGGTACAAATCAGTCATGACATATATTAATACTTTACTCAGCCACAGACCCATTGACTACTTCTTTGTGAAGAACAGACATTTTTCCTTGAAATACCGAATGAACAATAAAAACCTACAAGGCATGTGTTTGAATTTTTCTTTTTTAAATAAAGCTTCATCGTTTTTAAGTTTGAACATCCTACAATTTGAAGTTGAGTTCTGGTATGTTTCACATTCCCTGAGAGTTTGCGATGACACATTTCATGCACAAAGGAAGGATTTAAAAGAAAAACTGCTTATGACCTGATTTTTTAATACCGTAATTTTTGTGGATTGTAACTCGGAAGTTAAAAAATTTCTCTTAATTTTCATCATAACTTAGGGCATTGTGGTTAATGAATTGGGAGCGGCAGAATGCTTACCAGTCTCTGAAAATAGTAACTGTGAGTGTGGACTCTTACGTGGGACACTAGGGCTCTGGGTTTGTAGCAATGTTGGGTCCTTCCTTAACCAGTGATCCAAGAATATTTCTCATATCCTTCTTTATTGTCTCTCTCCCTCACTACAAATGAGTAATTACCAGTTATGGAGTTATTACTGTACATCCAGCACGACACTAAATATAATCTCATTAATTCTTACAACCACCCTAGTAGTTGGTGGTATTACCATTGTACAGAGGAGGAAACTAAGGTTAAAGAGAGGTTAAGCAACATGTCCAAGGTCACACAGCAAATGACATCAGAGACAGTCTTTGGATTGCTTCCCAAACCCTTGCCCTGTTGCATTATACTACGTGGATTGCAAACAAATCGAAGCCCCTGACTGGCAAAAGTTTTATAGACAGTACACATGAAGAGCCTGTGCTGGGTGTTTTGGGAGGTAACACAAACACAGTCCCCAATATTCAGACCCTATAACTGAGAGACATTATGTGGAAAGGACAGAGGCCTCAGCCTGGGGACCTCGGACCAACCCTTTTTCAAAACAGACTTTCGCCATCTTATCATGGGTAATTCTTCCTCCTTCTGGCCTGTTTTTAAGCCATGTAATTATAATGCAGCAGGCATGTGATTCAAGAGGCTGAGCATCTACGCAACCTCCCATTCCAGCCTTTGTTTCATTCCAATTTGGCAATAGGACCTTCATTCCTGCCCGGCCATTGGTAACTTGCTGGAACATAGGTCCATGCAAACAGCTGAAGCGTGAGCCTCCTTCTACATGTCAGTGCTCACGTCCCTTTAAGTTAGGCATTCCCTTATTTGTGCAACTAAGCCAAGACAGGGACGTTAGAACGTCCTCCTGCCAATGAAACTCTTAAGTTGTCTAGACAGGAAAAAATAAAGATACGGAAGCAAAATCCATTGTCAGGTTTAACAGAGGAAGCAAGGAGAAAGCAAAGAGTGGTACAAAGTGGACACCTGCTAAAATAACCAAGAAAGAGAAAGCAAGACAGTGATGACACCAGATGGCCTGTTTATGGTCCTTTTCAACCTGAATGACATGTCTTGAAAATGAAATAGGAAAACTCTTGCACATTGAAAAAAGGAAGTGGCTTCTGATCATTGTCTATAGACTCTGAAATGAACAAGCAAACCTGATTATGATCAGTGTCAAACAATATTTACCAATTTCTATGAAACTGTGAATGTAAAGAAAGGCCTGTGAGTCGTGAGCAACTGAGAGGAAATTAACAGCAATATTTACTGTGTAGATTCTGATTCACCATTATTTTGGAAGAAAGCCTGGTTGTTTTTAGTAGATGCATTTAGAGTCTGTGAGAATCTCAATTTTCTCAAGCCACAACAGCTAAGAAATTACTTGTGAGTTGATTTAAGTTATATTTTACATGCAAGATTCAGAAAAACCAAAGAAATGTTATTTCTTAAAGTAAAATTCAGGGAAGAAACAAATTGCCAAAAAAAAAATGTTAACATGGATGAGGTCTACCTTAAGAAAACATGATCTTACAAAATAGATAATACGGGCTAGTTATTTGCCTTGGCTGAAATTCATTATCCTCCAACCCACTCTTCCCACAATGGAAACAACCCAAATGTCCATCAAGAGAGAACTGGTTAAATAAATTATGTATTTCAACACCATGGAATACTAGTCAGCTTTAAAAAGAGTAAAAAGACATCTGTTTTAGAAGTGATTTGGAGAAATATGACATAGTATGGAATAGTATACATAGTAAGATTTCTTTCTCTCTGTAAAAGCTTAGTATACATGCTGACAAAGTCTAAATGAAGCAGTATCAACGGCCACTATGGAAAACAGTATGGAGCTTCCTCAGAAAACTAAAAATAGAATTACCATATGATCCAGCAATCCCACTCCTGGGCGTATATCCAGACAAAACTACACAGCAAAGTGATACATGCACCTCCAGGTTCACAGCACCACTATTCACAAAAGCCAAGACATGGAAACAACCTAAACGTCCATGACAGATGAATGGATAAAGAAGATGTGATACATATATACAATGGAATGCTACTCAGCCATAAAAAAGAATGAAATAATGCCATTTGTAGCAACATGGATGCAACTAAAGATTATCATACTAAGTGAAGTAAGTCAGAAAGACAAATGCCATATGATATCACTTATATGTGGCATCTAAAATATGACACAAACGAACCTATCTACAAAAAAGAAACAGACATAGAGAGCAGACTTGTGGTTGCCAACGGTGGGGTGGGGGGGAGGGACGGAGTGGGAGTTTGGGGTTAGTAGATGCAAACTATTATATATAGAATGGATAGACAACAAGATCTTACTGTATAGCATGGGGAACTATATTCAATATCCTGTGATAAACCGTAATGGACAAGGATATGAAAAAGAATTTATGTATATATATAACTCAATCACTTTGCTGTACAGCAGAAATAACACAATATTGTAAATCAACTCTACTTCAATAAAAAAATAAAATAAAAAATAAAACAAAATGAAATTCATAAACAAACAAACAAACCAGTATCATTCTCTTGACAGTGATTATCACAGGGGAGGGATGGGAGCTGCTGAAGAACTTCCTGCCCCAATTGATGTTTCTGTAGTGTGTGCTTTTTTTTTGTTGTTGTTGGTTTCTTTTACAATGACTATTTAAAACTTTTGGTAAAAATATTAAAATATATAACTGTAAAGAAAAACTGTACGCCCATATCATTTCTAACATTATTAGAAATTTGGTCTTAGAAACAAGTTTTCAAATATAACCAAAATTACTCGTATTCCTCCTGGAAATCAAGTATTCCTTACTTCAACTGATCTGGGTCACTGGGCCAAAATTATACAGATCAAGTTCTAATTGTATGATTACACAAATGCTTACTTACCATGCCTCACACAGATGGATCTTTTGTTAAAAATAATGCCTTCCCATTTTTATTGATAATTCTCAATAAGAAGCCACAGTGCCCAGCTAGTCTGACCCAGGAGAGCTGGATGGGCATTCAAAGGGGGCTGTGGTTTGTCCTGGGCAACACCCTTTCATGTTTTCTGTGCCAGTTTCACAACCATAAAATGGGAAGAAAAAGGTAACTTATTCTCTAAACTCAAAGGAAGATTGTAAGTATGATTGAAGCTAAAAGGACACGTAGAAGATGAAAAGCTTGTGGTATTATGACCAGGGCCTGACTTTATGAAAAATATGGCTGTTTTTCTAGTACAAATTAAAGCAAGAGACAGATGGAAGTGATAAGAGCTATTTAAGGCGGTGATGTCGGGGTGTGATAGAGCAGGCAGCCTAACCATGGTCTGTTATTATAGGTCATTGTTTCACAGCTGTGATTCCCAGGGTTGGCAGCAGAGGACACGGAGCATGGCAAAACCTAACAGCACGGGTAAACCTTTATGTCATTAGAATACTGAGTAGGCCAGAGCAGCTAGATGGATATCTACACGAACTCATCACTTCTTATATAGGCAAAAAAGTATTGTACACTTGTGCTTGGTCAAGAGGAACAACCTCATAATCAAATTGCCAAGAATGTAACTTATTAGCTCTGGGAAATCCGAACCTGATAGTGTGACCCTTTAATAAATAGCATGTAACTTACTTTCCTCTACAAAAAAGTAGACATGTTAAATGTGGAAAATTGTAAAACAAAGATAAGCAAAACTAGCAGCAGTAGTAGAAAGAAGGTTACTTATAACTGTATCACTGAGAGGTAACTAGCACCAAAAATTCTGACTTAACGTCTTTACAATTCACCCGTTTGTTTATCCATCCAATGTACATATGTATATGTATGCATATGTGTGTGGATGCATGTATATATTTTTATATATGTAAAATTCATTAAACAAATGACATCATCATGTTCATACTTACTTAAATAGAAACCTAATTGTATGCACTTGTAAACTACGTTGTGATCAACATCCTTGTAGTTAAATCTTTGTGTGTAATTTTACTTCCTTAGGATAAATGATCAGACATGGAACTGCTGTATAAATGAGGCATGAATGAATTATAAAAAGTATTTCACATTTAACTTGAGTCTTCTCTAAACCTAGGACTTCACTAATCAAAAATTCTTTACCCAAGACTGCTTGTTGCCCCATAAAGTGACGTTTCTAGCTCTAGAACAGCTCAATGTTCTCGTAAGTGTCTGAAATGATTCACACTTACTTTCCGAGGTTTCACCTTGTCTTGCAAATCATACTGGCCAATTCCTTTATAGCTGATTCCAAGCCACCAAGGAAGTCCTTGTTTATCCTGGAAGATGGAAAACCATGAGAACCAAGACCTAATTGTTAAGTCTTACAGAGATGAAGTAACATCTACCAATTTCATCCTTTAACAAGTATCAACAAGTTAAAATAATTTTGTCTTGGTAAACAAAAGACTATTTAAAATCCTAACTTGTTATTAAAATGCTTTCTTAGAGCTTCTTCAAATAAGATCTATAAGTCAAAGCACACCAATACTATTAACACCATCAAAAAGAAAGTAGCATTATTGGTAGGATTAAACAGTTGGAGAGAAGAAATAAAATGTAAGTAATTCAACCAGGAATTAATCCAGAGTACAAAGCCAGTTAACCACTGGAAAAAAAAAAAAAAAGAAGAAGAGAAAGAAAAAAAGCTCTTTGTTCTCTTGATTAGTAACCAGTTATAAAGGTCAGAGAAGTTTCCAAAGAATCACAACAATGAGAAAAGTGGTTCCAAATTCTGATGTTTATAATATACTTAACAAATGAACATGGGAATACTAAAGAATTCTTTGGGTGAATTATATGATTCAAAGATGAGATGCGTGAATAATGACTTCGAGGTACATATGGGGAGGGGAGGAATACATTTTTTTTCATAAATTTATCTTTTAGGTCTTGCCAAAGAAAGGGATATATACTGACATAGGGAAAGAAAAACTTGGGCTTAAACATATACCCATATGCAAACAAATTAAGAATCAGTAGAAATTAAAGTGGAATTGGTACGTATTTTTAGTACAAGGTGTCCTCATTATACAGGTATTATCCAATTCCCCTCCATTTTGAATTGCAAACACTGTCAGAACTTGAAAAGTCACTCAAGATTGATCAAGTATAAAATTATTCCTCTTTCAAACAGGACTCTCTTCTTAACAATATGCTTTATCCTCTATCATCTCAAAATATTTCTTAGTCAATCTCTCCCTGTGTCTAAACAACTGAAAGTACTACACAAATATAAAACATACCAATTGAAAATGGGTACTGCAAATCTTGTAAAAACTTGAGGATTTTGTGAAGCTGCTGAAATGATACTGGATGATTCTTCAATGATTCTCATACAAAGGCACTATCAAATGAGCATCTAGTAGCATTAGAAAGGTGCACAATTGGAAAAGAGAAAAATCAGCAAAAGTAGCTAAAAGATTAGGTGTGCCAAAAGAGAATGACCTGAATACTTCAGGGCTAACAGAGGCTTTGGGAACACACCTGAACACAGCTAGTATTTCGCAAAAATAATGTGCTTTATGATTTGCTAAAAATGACAAGATACAATCAGGCTTTTATTTTTTTAAGAAAATCAATCCTATTCTAAATGCTGAAATTTCTAGAGATAATTTACATACATATGCATATTGATTTATGTGATTTTACAAAGTTGGTGTTATTCACTAACTCTCCTAAAATAACACAGGCATGATGAAAGGTTTGTCATATAAAAGTATTTACCTTTACTGCATAATAATGGACTCCATAGGTCGGTAGAGCTTCTACTATTTTCATATACCTATGGAAAATGAATATATATTATAACCTCTTATTAAATTAGTTGGAGGGTCCTTTTGGGAAAAGTGATCTAAAGAAACACAATTTGTATCTACTTTCCTCATTATAACTTTGTCTTTGACTAAAGTAGAAATAGAATAAACCACTCCAGGGAGTAATATATTTTACTTTATCCAAATGTTGGGAGGTTGTTAACAAAAATTCAATTTCAAAAAGCTATAGGAAATGTTATTTTCCGCATATTAAAATTTCTATGGCTTAGAAACATATTGTACTTTATTATAAACCCAAACTTCAAGTATTTTTAAACTAGCACCTAATGATGCAAGTCATGAGAATCAACTTTTGGGTCATGCTCATAATAAGTAAAAAATAAAGCTTATTTTCTGCTTGCTGTAAATTAAGCAAACATGCTATAATAAAAACACGGTGGTTTTTATCACTGATGGTGGTACACTTTTAGAAATTTATACTTAACTTTTAAGTCAAACCTCTTAGAAATATATGCTTTAAAACAGTGAATTTTATTATATGCAAACCTGATTTTTAAAAATATGCACCCCCCCAAAAAAATTAAAGTGATGATGTACCTCTTGTTATTTTTAATTCAACAAGTATTTATTGTATAACTTTAAGACTTTATGGAGTGGACGAAATTGTGTAAGATTTCCTCTCTGCCCACACAGAATTGAGGTTCCTGTATGATACAAGTGGACTCTTTAATAACATTTTGGAGATCAATGGCTCTGGACCTTGTAATCAATAATGTGATAACTTTTTAAAGTAAAAGGTCTACATGTTAGTGAATATAAAAAGTTAGGGGGCCTTCCCTGGTGGCGCAGTGGTTAAGAATCCATCTGCCAATGCAGGGGACAAGGGTTTGAGCCCTGGTCCAGGAAGATCCCACATGCCACGGAGCTATTAAGCCCCTTGCTACAACTACTGAGCCTGTGCTCTAGAGCCCGTGAGTCACAACTACTGAGCCCGTGAGCCACAACTACTGAAGCCCGTGCACTTAGAGCCCGTGCTCCACAACAAGAGAAGCCACTGCAGTGAGAAGCCCGCACACCACAACAAAGAGTAGCCCCCGCTCACCGCAACTAGAGAAAGCCCGCGGGCAGCAATGAAGACCCAACGCAGCCAAAAGTAAATAAATAAAATAAATAAATTTATTTTTATTTTATTTTATTTTTTTGCAGTACGCGGGCCTCTCACTGTTGTAGCCTCTCCCGTTGCGGAGCATAGGCTCCGGACGCGCAGGCTCAGCGGCCATGGCTCACGGGCCCAGCCGCTCCGCGGCATGTGGGATCTTCCCGGACCGGGGCACGAACCCGTGTCCCCTGCATCAGCAGGCGGACTCTCAACCACTGCGCCACCAGGGAAGCCCAATAAATTTATTTTTTTTTAAAAAAAGGTAGATGTGCCAAGGCCAGGCAGCAATTACACTGCACAGCCAGGATTCCAACAAAGTGAGTCGGATTCCACAGTCTAGAGCCTTAACTACCAAGTTAGACAATTTCTAATTTGCAGCCACAATGATAATGATCAAAGGAAGTAAGAGGACGCTGCATTTCAACAAGGACAGTTCATAATACACTCATGAACCTAACCTAAAATCCTTCATGGAAATTGTTATTCCTTTTTGTTTTCCAGTTCACAAAACAGGCACAAGTCAGGGATTCAACTTCAGGCTGTTAACTTCTCATTTCTGTCTTGAAGATCACAGCAGGTGCACTATGACAAAAAGGAGATGAGCGCAAGAGCAGGGATGTGGGGGAAATCTATACACTGACCAGGGGAATAGTGATCGCCAAGTCCTTATTTCACTTCTCATATGCTCTGAGCTATATTCAGCAGAATTTTTGTTAAAACCTCTATGGCCATAACAGTTATTCTACTGTACAATTACTATAGCAATAATGCTACATTCGTTTTTACAATTCAAAAAATTTTAAATTATAAATTTACTTTTTACAATTTAAAAACTTCAGTGTAGCCTGTGAACTGTTCTTAATAAATGACGGTAACTCTATAGGTCTAAAATGCAGAAATCTATCATCATGGTCTGCTATTGGTACCATAAAGAAACAGATTATCCAACACTGACACTGCGTGCTCCACCCAAAATAGAGTCACAAACCAGGTGACAAAACACGGCCTCCAGATAGATGTTGTTTGGCTCACGTTGTACTAAAATTTTCTTAAAATTACTTTGCGGGCTTCCCCGGTGGCGCAGTGGTTGGGAGTCCGCCTGCTGATGCAGGGGACATGGGTTCGTGCCCCCGTCCGGGAGGATCCCACGTGCCGCAGAGCGGCTGGGCCCGTGAGCCATGGCCGCTGAGCCTGCGCGTCCGCAGCCTGTGCTCTGCAACGGGAGAGGCCACAGCAGTGAGAGGCCCGCGTGCCGCAAAAAAAATTAAAAAAAAAAAAAAATTACTTTGCAATGTTTAAAGTTAGGATTTAAAAAATTGTAATTTCCAGCTTTTCTTGAAAAACATCAGATGATCTGGCAACATTATACCTGAATGCTGAAACTGAGTAGTCTTGTCTCTAGCCAGGGCAAAAGCTCTCTAGTTCACCACAGTCCCCACCACTCCCTATTGCCTACACTTGGCCTATGAGTTCTCATTATTGTTACCTGTCTGACACTGGTAGGCATCTGAATTGATGACACCAAAGTATGGAATGACCCAAGACACTTTATAATTCATGGTAAGATACTTCTAACCAGGTGAGTACTATATGCACACAAACTACATAATAGAAATCATTTCAGATGACTTTCTCAAACGGAAGACATTACAACTATATCTAAGCAAAAAGAAAGATACTTACTGAACCACAGCTTGACCCCGAGTCAGACCTTTGATTTTCAAATAATGCTCAATTACCCTGTCCTCACTGTAAAACAAGGAAATGAAAAGTAGAGCAATGCATGACTGTATGAGGTACAGATCCGATTTCAAGATTCTCAGGTGGCCTACTTGAAACACTTGAGAAAGAAGGCCTAGACCAACTTGTTTGGGAGACAGAAGCTAGTTGACTTTTTTTTTATAGGATATGGACATATGGACTCCTGAACCTCAGACATTTGACTACCTTGTCTCGATTTTATACAATTGTATACAATATACTTATATAATATGTAAAGTTTTGAAAACTTAAGTTATTAGAAAAGGAAACATAATATCAATTCATCAAATAAAAAACTAATATTCTCTCCCATAACTGAATGGAATATAACAAATACAAAATAATGTTATTAAATGCTAGTTAGAGAGCCTTGCTGGGGAAATTAAAAGGGTTTTTTAGAGAGATCAGCAAGTGTAAGGTATTATAGACATTTTCCTTAAATTGTTCAGAAAGATTTAGAAAGAATTAAAAATGCTTCTGAGTGAGTGTTCAATCTAAAATATTCTACTGTCACTACTTGTGGACATGATACTTTAGAAGAAAACCCTTCATTATTGTCTTAGAATAAAACTTTTTGACTAGAAAGGAGAAACAGGCTGAAGTCTGGTCACCTTTGACATCATTCAGTTATTTACCCTCCTTTCAGACTGGTAGCTCATTAGTCATATCTCAAGTATAACTGAGAAGAATAAACCTTTTTACCTCTATACAACAAATAAGCAACAGTAATTGGTCTTTGCTTTTTATCCTTAAGAAACTGTCACTTAACAATGATTCATTTAGAAGGTTCCAGACTCAGGATGCAATGTAGCCTCAGTACTTACTCTCACTATTGACTTGAGAAATATTCCAACTTTCATATTACAGCTATTCACGTTGAATATTTATTTTGTAACCAGTTTTTTAGTGGAAAGGAAAACCATCTTCAGGATTCACAGCCTTAAATCGAGGAAAATATATTTAAAGGGAATGTAAGTAATTCAAGGGGAGAAAACGTACTTTTCTAGGAAAAATGTTGCATGGGAAATGGGTACTATGGATTCATTAAAATACAGGCAAATAAAACAACTCAAAATAGACAATGACTTCTGGCTGTAGAGGAAACCTGATCATTCAGGTTGTTACTGTTTATTATGAATGCCTCTGTTCAAGGAAATCTGTATTTTATACCACTTGTATTGCACTCTGCCACATTAAGCCTGCATTACACAGTGACTGCACATATACTGAGCAGGATTCACTTAAAAGCACACTCTACAAATGTATCATGCACTTGAACGAGAAGCACATGGCCACTCTTCACACATGACTACAGGCTTGGGACAATGATCTCCAGAGAGATTTCATAAGACCTTTTCACTGGAAGGATCAAGGTCTACTTATGATTAGACTGACACGTATGATGGGCAGTTTGATATTTTCCGCACTTATATTTCTTTTAGTTCCCTGAAGAGCATGCCGTTCTCTGTGGAGGTTACCGTAACAGGGTCACTGGCAATCTTGGTGTGGCTTACCAGTAGGCAAGGGAGGGGTGCTCCTGCAGAGTTTTGGTTGGAAAGGCTGGTAATGTCTTTAAATCTTTCCTGGCATTTTCATCACTAAAAAGAAAAGTAATACAGTGTGTCAGTCGTCGTTACCTAAAAGATTACCCAAGCTGGTCACCACGTGAAATCTGAAAAGTAACAACAGCACACTGGGCTCTGCCAAATGTTATTGTCAGCATACATAAGGCTGTAGACTTTAACTAAAGGCAGCCCCCAAATGGACAACCAACCTGATGAGATTTTGAAGTTTTTAAAAGACAAAAAAAAAAAAAAAATTTAAAATACTATTAAATTGCCATAATCCCATTTTCCTTACTTATAAACTCCATTTTCATTGTATATTTCCTATATGTGTCTATTTTATTATTGATATATAATTATTACTACATTGTGCACACTTTATATTCTATTTTTATGCAGCATTCTTCAAATTTCATTATACACTTTCTCCACACTCCTGTAGTACCCTCATAATTATTTTTAGTGGTTATATAATATTCACAGTGTTGGAACACTGGTTATCCTAAAACCATTCACATAGAATCACCATTTTTCATAATAGCTATCATTGCAATAAAAACGTTTGAGTATAGACCTTTCTATTACTCATCTGTTACTTCCTTGACACTCTCTGAAATAAAATGGACCAAGTCAGCCATCTGCGGAAATCACTTGGATAGAAGATGACTTGAGGGACTTCCCTGGTGGCGCAGTGGTTGAGAATCCACCTGCCAATGCAGGGGACACGGGTTTGATCCCTGGTCCAGGAAGATCCCACATGCCACGGAGCAACTAAGCCCGTGCGCCACAACTACTGAGCCTGTGCCCTAGAGCATGCGAGCCACAACTACTGACCCCACGCGCCTAGAGCCCGTGCTCTGCAACAAGAGAAGCCACCGCAATGAGAAGCCCACGCACCACAACAAAGAGTAGCCCCAGCCCACTGCAACTAGAGAAAGCCTGTGTGCAGCAACAAAGACCCAACGCAGCCAAAAATAAATAAATAAAAAAAAAATTAAATTAAAATAAAAAATTTTTTAAAAAGATGACTTGAAAATGTGTTTCTAATGAAATCCAAGGAAGTTATCCCTCAAATTGCAACAAGTGAACTAAAATGTACCTCATGAAACATCAGCTAATTTTAAAATGGCAAAATTCTGGGAATACAGGCAATATTTTATAATAACTATGAATGGAGTTCAATCTTTAAAACCTGTGAATCTCTATGTCATACACTTGAAACACATAATATTGTAAATCAACTATATCTCAGTTAAAAACAATAATACAGGGCTTCCCTGGTGGCGCAGTGGTTGAGAGTCCGCCTGCCGATGCATGGGACATGGGTTCATGCCCTGGTCTGGGAAGATCCCACATGCCATGGAGCGGTTGAGCCTGTGAGCCATGGCCGCTGAGCCTGCACGTCCGGAGCCTCTGCTCCGCAACCGGAGAGGCCACAACAGTGAGAGGCCCGCGTACCGCAAAAAAAAACAAAACAAAAAAAAAACCAAAAAAACACAATAATACAATGAAAACAAAACAGAACCAAAAAAAAGGGCAAAATTCTGGTTGTGAAAAGAGAAGGGTGTGGGTGGGATAGGGAGGGTGGGAGGGAGACGCAAGAGGGAGGGGATATGGGGATATATGTATACATATAGCTGGTTCACTTGGTTATACAGCAGAAAGTAACACACCACTGTAAAGAAATTATACTCCAAAAAAGATGTTAAAAAAAAAAAGAGAGAGAGAGAAGGGTGTGGTCTTTAAGAACTTAACAGAAGGGAGAACAGGTAATATGACCCAGTCAGGTTTGTCCTGCAGTGTGAGAACAGTCCCAAGTATTTAAGAAGGCAGTCTCTGATGAAACAGACATGACTCTCTGGGGTTCATTAGAGCCTAGGATAAGCACATTAAAGAGTTACTCAAAATCATGATTACCCTGGTTGGTGTTCATCAAACAGCATACTGGTAACTTTTTTCCACTTACTTGCCACCTCTTCATATCTTTGCCATTATCATCTCTTTGTTGAGGTTACCAAGAGCAGCATGAAATGCACTTCTAGGGCACTGTTCACCTCATGGAAGTCCCATCACAACTCTTCCCATGTGGTAGGTACTATTATTACCCAGACTACTTCACAAGTAAGAGTTTGAGGTTCAGAGAAGCTAAGCCTCTTGTTCAACATCTCTCAGCTACTATGTGGAGGAGCCAGGGGGCTTCAAAGGCCAAGACCATCACCACTGTATTCTATTACCTGATTCCCTGAAAGACTCCCAGAGCAGCGTCCTGGGACATTCTCATCTCTGGCAAGGCAGAGCTCCCCTTCACCCTCCCCCCTACCTATAAATGAAAACTCTGAACTGATTAGTTGCAAAATCCATCACTCAAGCATTTTTACATTAGCTTCCCCAGGGTTTGCCCCAATGTGAATCGTGATACTGAAAGAGATGAACCCCCAACTGTAGGACTACACGCTGAACTCAAGGTCAGTCTCCTCCCAAAGCATTCATTCAATTACCTAGATCAAACGTTATAGGTCAAACTAGGGAACCAAGTATGGCCTGCAGACAGGCTTTGTTTGGTCTATGTTGCACTGTACTGGATTAGAAATTGCTCTCTCCTGTCACTTGATCAGGCCTGGTGTAACTGGTTCTCCTTCAATGTCTACAGAAGGTTTGTTTACTGGTTCTATCACCAAGTTTCCCCACCAGCCCACAGGACAATTAGGTGAACCCACTGAGCTACCTGTATATAAACTTACTTTCAGCGGGAACAGATAGAGTTGAGTGGCACCTAGCTTAGACACGGTATGATTTGTACCTGTCAATGCTGTACTTCAAAACTAGGCTTGGGGCCTTTCCTAAAGGTGAGAGATCTGACTTTACAAATTACTCCAGGAAATGAAAAGTCACTTGGCTCCCATTCTTACATAAGGATAAATCTCTCTATTCATTTGAAATCTGAGCAGTATGGCTTAACCACATTGACAATCTCGGGAAACTGGTTTGGGCTTCCTGAAAACCAAAATATATACCACAATCGTATTTAATCACAGTAAAGGTCACCTGTCGACTCCCAGTAATGACATTTATTTCTCTTAATAATTTCTTTTATGCTCTGTCCTTCAAATCCCATTTCCTTTTCAAAGAGGTTGGCTTATGAATTTTTTGTGAAGGGCAAATACCTGTACATGTTCTAAAGTGACAGACTAAGGATAACACATTTTGTTATTAATCATCACCACCAGCCACATGTGTGTTATCTCCTGGGTTCATGTGAACTGTGTGCTGTGTTCCAAGAACTCAGCCTCACATTCACTTATTTCTTTGGATTATAGTTAATTTTGTGGCAATCAAGACCTACTAGAGTAGAAGAAGCGAAGCTGCTATTTACCATAAATTCACTCATTCATTTAGCAAATACGTATTAAGTGTATACTGCATGCTGAGCATGTAGAAACAGGTGTCATATGACGAAGTTGCTTTTAACTTATACCAATGTAGTCAGCCAAAGGAGAGAGGAGAGAGGGGAATGAAATGAGAGGGAAATTTTATCCATCATTTTATTCAACAAGCTCATGGTTGAGAATAAGAGTGAAATGGGAGACTTGAAGTTGCTGTCCTTTAAGATGATTTTAGTTCCTGTGTCCTTAAAGCACCAGTCTCTCAATATACTGAGATTTTTCTAGTATTAAAGCATTTAACACATGTCTGCTAAACACACAACTTGTATATCTAGTGACTAACTTAAGAAATAGCTACATGTTACAACTGGAGAAAAATACTACCTGTGTTGGATATACTGAAAGATGAACTTTGGCCTTCGACATGTCACCTTCCCAAGGAGTTTTTAATTTTAACTATGCACCATTAGAACCTACCCTAGTCCTAAGATGCGATAAGACACTATACATCTGGAAATGGTGACTAAATAAATCAATAAATTACCAAACGTTAATCACAAGGCAGCATCCTAAATAACAATGAATATTTACTCATTAAGACCTTTTTGGGATACTAATCAATCACTGGGAAGCAACTAAAATGTGCATTAATAGGCAAGTGGCTTAGGGATCATTTTAAGGAAAGTTTAGACTACTTTAAAAGGAATATAATTGAATAGGTGGAGCACAAGGGATTTGGGGGGGTTGTGAAACTATTGTGAATAATACTGTAATCATGGATGCATTTGTCAAAAGCTATAGAACACAGAGTGAACCATGATTTGACTAGGGACTTTAGCTAATAATAATCTCTCGTCTTCTTTTCCTCGGCGCTGCCTACGGAGGTGGCCGCCATCTCCTACTCGGCATCATGGCTGCCCTCAGACCCCTCGTGAAGCACAAGATTGTCAAAAAGAGGACCAAGAAGTTCATCCAGCACCAGTCAGACTGGTATGTCAAAATTAAGCGGAACTGGCAGAAACCCAGAGGCATTGACAACAGGGTGCGCACGAGATTCAAGGACCAGATCTTGATGCCCAACATCGGTTACGGGAGCAACAAGAAAACAAAGCACATGCTGCCCAGCGGCTTTGCCCAGTTCCTGGTCCAGTTCCTGGTCCACAACGTCAAGGAGCTTGAAGTGCTGCTGACGTGCAACAAGTCTTACTGTTTTGAGATTGCGTACAACGTCTCCTCCAAGAACCGCAAAGCCACTGTGGAGAGAGCAGCCCAGCTGGCCATCAGAGTCACCGATCCCAACGACAGGCTGCGCGGCGAAGAAAATGAATAGACAGCTCGTGTGCACGTTTTGTTTAATAAAACCGTAAAACAGCAAAAAAAAAAAATCTGTCAGTATTGATTCATCACTTGTAACAAATGTACTACACTCATGCAAGATGTTACTGATAAGGAAAACTGCGAAGAGAGGGGGAGGGGGAAGGAGAGAGGATATATGAGAACTCTCCATACTTTCTGCTCAATTTTTGTGTAAACCTAAAACTGCTCTAAAAACTGAAGTCTATTAATTTTTTTTTTAAAAAGGTAAAAAAATAAAGAAATATACTTTAAATTAGTGGTTCTTAACTGGGGCAATTCTGCCCCTCGGGGGATATTTAGCAACGTCTTAAGACATTTTTTGACAGTCACAGTTGGGGAAGGAGGTGTTACTGGCATCTACTGAACTGAGGCCAGGATGCTACTATACATCCTACAATACATAAGATGGGCCCCCAGCAATAAAGAATTATCTTGCCCCAAATGTTAATAGTGCTGAGGGTTGAGAAACCCTGATTTGGATTATTATAAAACTCCTGATAATTCAACCCTAAAACTTCTAATTGTATTGTATCTTTCAGACTTAAGAATTTTTCTTTTGTGTCACTCTTAGACTATTAAATATTAGAATATAAATATATCTTAGAAGCAACTCTCTAATAGGAGCCCAGTGAGAGAAGCATTAGAAATTCAACTGTCTAAGCCAGCTGAGAAAGGCAAGTCAAGCTCGGCAGCAGACACAGGGACACAATGGGGACTCGGTGGGGACCATGAGGAAGAGGAGAGAACATTACCCACTTGAAGTTACTTAGGATATAGATTTGACTGTGCGTGACAGAGATCAACACTTTAATTTCTCTTCACCTACAAGTTAGAGCTAGAATAGCATGAAGTGTTCAGGGACCGAGACTCTTGTTGCTTCACTGTTCGTGGGGTTCTGCTGTCCTTCACATGGTCTGAGATAGCTCACCACCATGTCCACCTTTTAGCCATCACGTAGGGGAAAAAGAATAAAGGAGGACATACCCACTCCTTTAGGGGCAGAACCTGAAAGCTGCCCACTTCCACTGGCCAGAACAATCACAAGGCTCTTGATAATTGCAAGGGACACTGAGATATGTAGTCTTTATTTTGGGCAGCCACATGCCTTGCTACTAATATTATTACTAATATGGAGAAAAGGGAGATTGGATACTGAGGAAACAATCAGGTGCCACTGCTGATGGGGAACCACCACTCAGATCAATGTAATTTCTGCCACGTGAGAATGTGGATCCACTATTGCCTAATGATTGCACTTTCTTCAAAAATAAGGCAAAATCTCAGAGTTTTACCTAGAATGTCTGAATTTTAAAATACTGCCTCAACCAAAAAACAAAAAAGGAAAGCCAAAAATAAAAAGTAAAGCATTGTGCAGGCTATATAAAACATACCTGCAGACCATCACTATCGCTTTGCAATTTCTGACAAACTAAGAGTAAAGAATGTCTAGGGAGGCCCTTCTCAGTTCAGCTTGGTTTCTAGTTTCAGATAATTTACTTACAGTGCAAAACATCAGTAGGGCATGAGTAAATGAGACACATAAATAATTCTGACAAATGTGGAATCTGGACCATCCCAAAAGATTACTTTCTCAGGAAAAAACACAGCCTCAATTTCTTTGTGTTAGAAGAGGTTCCTATTAATCCTCCAAATCTGTTCACTTGTGCTATCGCAAAATATCCTTTCTTGTGAATACACAACATCACTTTCTATAAGGACCTATTAACACAGGAAACTTCTAACAAGCCACCACCAATAAGGAGGTGATTGAGCTGGGGACCTGTCTATGACACTAAAAGAGGACGAAAAAGATGGCTGAGACAGATGACCTGGCAGCAAAATGGGTTAAATTGTTCAACAAGCAGTGCACAAGTAGAAACCCAAGTGGCCAACAGGCAGAAGCAAGTGTTCAGCTTTATAAGTACTCAGGGAAATGCAAATTGAACCTTCAATGAATTACCACTTTGCAGCCGACTGCACTGAGGTTACGTGAAGATGAAGGGTGATAGGAACTCCCATCCATTGCTGTAGAATGCCCATTGACATGATCTTTTTGGAAATCTGCATACCCCATGACCCAGAGATCCTTTCCTAGGTATACCTCTAGAGAAACTTATGCAAAAGAAAAGGGTTTATAGCAGCATTGTTCACAGTAAGACAAATAAAGAAAACAGTCCAAATATCCCATAACAGTAGAAATGATAAAATTACAGTATTCATACAATGGAATACCATGCAGCAAACAAAATACAGACTAGCTTCACACAACGTGATGAATCTCACGGTATTTAGCAAAGAAACAAGACCCAAAATAATATATACATCACCATCCCATGTATATAAGTTCGAAAGCAAACAAAATGAAACTACAGAGAATCATACATAGGTGATACAGTATAAAGCAAAACAAGAAAATATGTTCTATACAGCCCAAGCACCTCTGGGGAAACGAGAGGATTTTTACTGGGAAAGGGGGGTCCACTACACAATGGGGGTGGGGTGGGATCCTGGCAACATTCCTCATTGGGTGTGGTTATGTAGCTGTGTAATTTCTAATTTGTTATTTAAACCATTCATACATGTTTTACACATCCTTCCGGGTGATATAATTCACATAAAACTAAGTCAAATATGGTTAGTGGGTGTAAGGGAGGGTACTGATGAGCAAGCCCGTTGCCATTTAGAAGGCAAGTGTTTCAAACACTGGTGCATTATTCTTAAGTTAATCCTGATCATTTTCAGAGTTTAGAACCTGAAGGATTTCACGTTTGAGTGGACTGACAGTAGCTGAGTGCTTATTTGTTCACCCTCCGAAGAACCCCTGTGGGGGAATTTGCCTGGGAGCCAAGGCCACGTGGATCCACTGAGCTGGCAGAGGCAGCCAGGTCTGGCTTGGGCAGAGAAGGCCCCTCCTGGGGCTGACAGGCAGGCAGGGTGGGAGGCTAGGTTTATATGAATGAGGATCAACCTCAGAATCCCAAGGGAGGGCCTCTAAACAGCCGGGAGGTGAGCAAGCCTGGACGGAGATGTCTCTGCCTCGTCCCAGCAGGAAACGCACTCACCCTGTCTGGACGTTCTTTTTTTTTTTTTAATTTATTTATATTTGGCTGCGTTGGGTCTTCCTTGCTGCGGGTGGGCTTTCTCTAGTTGTGGCTCGCGGGCTCTAGAGCACAGGCTCAGTGGTTGTGGCGCATAGGCTTAGTTGCTCCGCGGCATGTGGGATCTTCCTGGACCAGGGATCGAACCCGTGTCCCCTGCGTTTGCAGGCGGATTCTTAATCACTGCGCCACCAGGAAAGTCCTGTCTGGACGTTCTTGACCCGAATGCAATGGAAGTGTTATTTTAAAGATGAACTTGACCAGAACTGCCAAGAGGGACTGCTTTCTCCAGGTTCTAGCCAAAGACAATGCCCATAAATCTACAAGACTAGCTCCTTCTCAGTAACAAACCAGAAATTGCTATTCTTCATCCTTTCAGCAGGAATTCAGATGCCACAATGAAGAACACTGCGTTTTATTTAATTATCTAGGCTGATAATTAGATTAAATACCTGATAATACCTCCTTTAGGTATTCCAAGTTCCTATTCTGACAGCTTTCTAGAAGAAAGCGGCCCATGACCCACCGTTTAGCCACCGCAGCTCTTTTTCCCGTGATGATTCCTTCTGGCATTCCCAAGCCCCTTTCACGGGCTCTTGTTTTTCTTTACTGACCGCAAAAGCCCTGTAGGAATGTGCCAACCTCACTCATTTTTGAGAGAGCCACATGGCTGGCAAAGCTGAGGCCACCCTTTGTGTGCGCTGGAGCAGTTGTGTGGAAACAGCCACCCCCAGCAGATGTGTGCACCTGTTTGTGCCTAATTGGGAACTTGCCCACAGTGACAATCAGCCACCTGCCATTCTCAGGCTGGAGGACGAGGGAGTGCGGGCAATTAGCAAACTGTGGTGCTGGCACTTCTGGAGCAAACGGATCACTGAATGAGATCCCTCAAAGATGGTAGCTGTCAATGCTTGGTGTAGAAGCACCCTTAGGTTTCTAGGACAGTTTAAAAAAAAAAAAAAAAGCCCAAGCCCCAAACTTCCCTTTTCTTTTTGATGCTAACGCTCTTCCTTAACTGAAATTGCAAGCAAAGGTGCCTACAAAGCACGTTAAATATAATGACCCAATGGAAATGAGCGTAGAAACATCACCAAGACATAAATTAAGCTCTTTAAAAAGTAACTTGGGACTGGAGTCTTGCATGAGTATAACTCATGCATATGCAAATGTAAAAAAGCTATAGTTAATGCCTGTTGAACACTCAAGATAAAGTCTACCATGTAGCCTAAGGGGCCTCCAAGACCTCAAGCAAGTTGTCACAGCTGGGAGCTCTATTTAATACTGTGCTATGTGCCAGCTAAAGATTTACTGTCTTTAGGAACTGGTGTAAATTAGAAACGTTTGCCAGTCTTCTGGAGTTGCCTGTACAGAGGCTGGTGATAAGCCACTTCCTTATCTATGCTTGCTAGAGAGCTGGGGTGGCCATCAAAGTTTTGCACTATACTGAAGGAATGGTCCATGGCAATGATCATAGCAGCCAGAAAAACTGTATTTAATGTCTGTTAAATGGTGTAACAGGTGTCAACTCAATTACTAAAGCATTCCAGCTGGATCCAGTGTTTAAGGAGGACAGCTTGCTTAAACATGTCATTATTAGAAGGATCTTGGAGACTGAATATAAACACTAATTTCCTCAACTAATCTACCAGCGTTGATCAACACCTTGGTAGTTAGCAGTTGAAGGTATGTTCTCAGTTTACTTAGAGCATTTGTTCACTGGCCAGATTGCCTTCACATCACCCTTTTTTAATTAAAAAAAAAATCATGTTTCTTTCAGTTATCTGGGAACTTGGCCTTCAGTGATGAATCTAGCTTATTATCTCCTTGACTTAATAACTAGGGAGTTCTAACAGTAAATTTCTCTCCACTAATTCCTAGGTAAGGGGATTTTAAAGGTTGACAAGCATGAGAAAACACAGTAGTTCTTTTACAATCCCCTGACTAGCAGCATCCCTATTATCTGAGAACTTGTTAGAAATGCAAATTCTCGAGCCCACCCCAGACCTACAGAATCAGGAGGGCAGAAGCTGGGACCCAGCGATCCGTTTAATAAATGACTTGACAACCACAGGAAGAGAATAAACACATCATAAAACAAAGGGAGATTTTCAAGAAAGAGATAGCAATCTACAGTTTAAAACAGGAAAGAAGGTCAAAGAGGCTGAGGACAGCCCAGGAGGTTAGTTTCACGAGACTCTTCGAGGCTGAGCCAGCAGTTATACAGAGTGGATACCTTCATTCAGTCCCTAAAAAAGAAATGCTTTGAACAACAGCTCACACTCATGAGCATTACTAGGTTTCAGAGACTGTACAAAAACCTCTCTCTACAGGTTATGCTATTATCACCAGCACCCCCATTACATAGATGTGAAAACTGAGATTTAAGAGAGATTTAAACTCAAACGGCAAGAAAGTAGCAAATATGGGGCTTCCCTGGTGGCACAGTGGTTGAGAGTCTGCCTGCCGATGCAGGGGACATGGGTTCGTGCCCCGGTCCAGGAGGATCCCACATGCCACGGAGCGGCTGGGCCCGTGAGCCATGGCCGCTGGGCCTGCGCGTCCGGAGCCTGTGCTCCACAACGGGAGAGGCCGCAACATTGAGAGGCCTGCGTACCGCAAAAAAAAAAAGTAGCAAATATGACTCCAAGCCTGTGCTTGAACCACTCTGTCTAACTCCTCTAATTCCAAAAAGAGACAGAAAATGGGGGGAGGAGGAGGTGAGGAGATGGAAGGCTTCTGCCAGCTTAACTCGAGGCTTCAGAATTTATAATTATAGTGGCCTCTCATCGATTCTACTAAAGTTAGTTTCTGGGACTTCCCTGGCGGTCCAGTGGTTAAGACTCCGCGCTTCCACCGCAGGGGGGCATGATTCCTGGTGGGGGAACTAAGATCCCGCATGACGCACGGTGTGGCCAAGAAATAAAATTTTAAAAATAAATAAATAAAAATAAAGTTAGTTTCTTCGGTGAGGATAGGCTGCATTTTTTAAACCAGTTAATCTGGATTAGCCAAAAACTGGATTAAACCACAAAGATCTGAACACGGATAAGAAGACAATATGTGTTATCACTCAATGTTTCTTAAACCCAACCAAAACCACTACAGGCTAGAGTTGTCCCCTGACAGCAAAGATACCAAATTTAGTTTTAAACAATTTGTTTTAAGAGCCATAAAATCAGACCCGTCATTTTCAGCAGAATTTTAAAACAGGGCACCCAAATCCGCCTGAGAAGCCCAACACCCAACAAAGTTTCCTTAAAACACACGAGGTGTTCCTGATGCCTGATTTTTTAATCTTGACTAAAAAAATTCATAGTAAAATATCTACCCCTGTCGAGTTCTCTCTTTTAGAGGACAGAGGGCTTGGGAGGTGCTGCAGAAAGTTGGAAACAAACTGTCATCATTCATAGTCAATCATACACCAAGGCAGAAAGCTAGGGCTCAAATCCACCCCATTCTAAAGCCACCACTGGTTGTTGCAGTTTAGTCGAACTGCTCACAGACTGAGACGATTTCTTAATAGCTAAAATAAAGTGCCCGCCTCACTTTCCACCCCTCCACACCAAACCCTGCCAGCTGGTTTAGGCGAGCTGATTTGGTGTGTCCGACCCTGAGTTCTCAGGGGGAAACAGGGCCCGCTGATGTTAAAGACTTACCCAGGGGCCCCTCGGGGAGGTGGCGCTAGATCGAGAGGACCAGTGGCTGCTTGTCTGGTTCTCTGGACTCCAGGTCAAAGTGGAGCAGCCGGGCAGGAGAAGGAAGCAGAGGAGGGAACTGGAAAGGCGGGAGGGGGGAGGGGCCGGAAAAGCCAGGCGGGCTGGGCCAGACCTTGCCCCCTCCCCTCCCAAGTCACAGGGTCTTTCCAATCTTGGAATTTTCTTCCCACCGCATTTAAACAGTTCTTGATCACGCCTCAAGCCAAATCAGGTGGTCACCATTTGCAGAGCGGAAAGTGAGACCTGAAAGGAGCCCTTCTCCTGGCCTCCCCCTTAAGCTAGGGATGCTCTCCAGCACTTCTGGGAGAAGGAGGGATGCCCTCCATTCATCTTAACCCGTTGAAGCTCCTTCCCTGGGGATCAGGCGTAAGCACACGTTTCTAGGCTGCCTCTGGTTTGCAGCTCCCTCCGACCACTCAGCCCCTTCACAGGACAATAAATGAAACTCGTGGCTTTAAAGGAGACTGTCCTGGGCATGTGCTGTGTGGCAGACAAGTGCTCAGCATTTTACTTATACAAAATACAAAAAAAAGAACTCATTTAATCCTTATGGCGAACGTAGATGTAGGTGCTATTTCTAACTTACAGATAAGGAAACTGAGGCTTAGAGAGGTCACCTGGCTGCCCACTGTCCCACCAGAGCTGGCACATGGGTAGCCAGGGTTGGGACACAGGCTACTGCAAAGCTGCCACATACTTAGAAGCAAATCAACAGAGCAGCCTACCAGCTGGCCCTAGACTTGTAATGTGCAGTAATAAGGTAAGGACTTCGAACTGGATACAGTCCCAGGTCTCCATGTTTGTAGGACGTTTGTGGTCTTAGATAAACTAACCTTTGTGAGCCTCGGTTCCTCATTATAAAGACAGGGATAGTGACCTGTTTTATAGGGTTCTTGGGAAGATGCTATGAAGCCATGTTGCTATGAAGGCACCTGCCTATGTTCAATAAATGTGTTCCTTCATTTCTGATCACAGCCCATGAAACCAAAAATTATAAACACTGTATTTCTACCATTCTCAGAACAGGCTGCGGGTGGATTGCTACCACTGAGAAGAATCCCCAGTGGGCGATCTTAGATTAGAGTTGCCAGATTAAATATTTAGAACACACACTCAAAAAGTTATTCGTTGTTTGTTTTATTTGCTCAATCTGGCAACCCTAAGGGCTGGTAATAAACCACATGGGAAAAGAACTTTGGAAGGGACTTGGCAAGTCCCAGGTTGTAAGTGGCTTTAGGATTGGTTCAACAGAACCCCCAGTAACTGGTGGAATTTCAGCCTTGAAACTTGCTCTTCCAACATCATGACCAATCCACGGAATTTGTGTCAGATCCCCCCCACCTCAGCACTCCACCAAAGAGACAAGAGACCGGTGTGCATTCTGGGGAACACAGCATCCATTCAGCTAGAATTCCGTTGCTGTTAAATTTTTGTCTGTGGCCTAACTTGTAACAAAGGACGAATTACTCTGTCCATCTGCGTGCTTGATAGGGATCAACCGTCAAACTACATTTTTTTTTAAGTCTAAAGAATTTCTAATAATAATGAAAATGTGATGAGAGATTTTTCTAAACATTAGTCAGCTTGCCAAGGATTCTGATCCTGTCTACTCTGAAACTTCAACTCTTTTAGAAGAAATGTAATCCATAAGGATGACTTTGGCTGAGAATTAGGTTAACATGAAAATGTGTAAATATTTTAAATAAAAACATTTTAGAAATTCATAGAGACAGAGGGTAGAATGGTGGTTGCCAGGAGTTGGGGGGAACCCAGTGAGATTCCAAGGTCTGAGCCAGCGCTGATGACATTCCATTGCTGCCAGAAACAAGCTATGAAGAACTGTCTGGCATGTGGGTCCAAGAGTTCGCCAAAGTCTAACTTATCAGCCCAAAGCAGTAGATACTGTGAAACATCTTTTGGATTCACTCTTGAGGAATTATCAAGTGGAAAGGCTGAGGAGAAATTCAGAGGATGGGGGTTAAAATCCAAGCACCACCATATGTGGAACAGATATGTGACCGTGATCACTACGTCTGTCTCCACATCTGCAGAATGAGGATCTCAACGGCTATAATTTGAGAAGCAGATGATAAAAGTACACAGGAATACCTGGCACCTAATCGATGATGATGAAAGCAGGGTGCACGATGGTGGAGTGAAAAAAGCATGACCTCTGCCATCAGATGGCTTGAGTTCAAACCCTAACTCCATATGGTAACCAGCTGTACGACTTGGGCAAGTTACTCAACTTCTCTGAACCTCAGTATCTTCATCTATAAAATGAGGCTAGGGACTTCCCTGGTGGTCCAGCAGTTAAGACTCCACGCTTCCACTGCAGAGTGCGTGGGTTCGATTCCTGGTCAGGGAACTAAGATTCTGCATGCCGCAGGGTGTGGCCAAAAACAAATAAATAAATAAATGAAGTACAAAATGTAAACATCAGGAAAAATATTTAAAAAATAAAATGAGCATAATGATACTACCTAGCTCATATTGTTGATACCAGGGTAGCAACTGAATATTTAGGAAGCTTTTAAAAATGAGTATTCCAGGTGCTAGGCACTGTTGTAACCCTTTCACGTGCATTTTCTCTCTCGATTTTCACAGTGCCCTTATGAAGTCAAGGTTGTTACTCCCCGTGCTTCAGACCTGGGAGATCAAACATAGTGAAATCAGAAAAGGGTAAGAGGTTCCCAGACATATATGCAAAAAGGCTGTTTTGCAGAATTCTGTGTGGTTCCAGCTTCCTCAATGGAGTACCCCTTTAGACACCTACAAGAGGACCCCTTCTTTAACAATCCATTCAACACCGGGGCCTTCTCAATGCCTTACAGTTTTCAACAGCCAGGACCAAGCTACAATTTGCAAGGCCCAGTGAAAAATCAAAATGTGGAGCTTCTTTGTGAAAAAATCATGGAGAATTTCAAGATTTCAAGACAGAAGAGCATCAAACCAAGAGTGGGGTCCTTCCGAGCAGGGGGCCCTGTGTGACTGCACAGATCACACATCCATGAAGTCTGCCCTGCCAACAGCTTTTTCCCTGGTAGGTTTCCACTGTCTTAATTGCTTCCTTTCTGCCTGCCCAGCCTCAGGCCCCTGTGCTGAGAACTGAATGAGCCTGTTCACAAAGGCGCGCAGGCCCCTGGGGGCCAGCAGGTTCTGGACAGGGCCTCCCATATACGAGGTGGGGGGGTGGGAAATCACAGGCTTGCTGCTCTGGGGTGGCAGGGAAGGGCTTTAAGCCTTGGTTTGGGAAGTTTCCGTTAGGCCAAGTGGGTAGTGTTCCATGAATCTTACATTCATTTTGAAAAAGGATGCAGTGCAGGAGATCTGTAGGTCACTGTGCTAAGCTCTTGAGTTTTTTAACAAGACAAAATAACATTTAAAAGAATTCTTACGTAAGCACTGTATCTTCATTTTCAATAAATGAAAACACACTGACATGCAAAGAAGGAAAATTGTAAACATTTCTATCCCCACCATCCCGAGACAACTGTTAGTCATGACAATAGTACCAGCTTAATTTTTTTTACCCCTACCATAAACCAGGCAGGGCACAATGCACTATTAACACTGTACTGCACATCTGAACGCTGCTAAGAGAGCAGATCTTAAACGTCCTCATCACAAGGAAAAAAAAAGTTTTGTTAACTATGTGTGGTGTTGGATGTTAACCAGACTTATTGCGGTGATCATTTTGCAATATATACAAATACTGAATCGTTATGCTCTATACCTGAAACTAATATAATATTACATACCTCAAAAAAAACCATATCTCAATAAAAAAATTTTTTTTATAAAAGAACTCTAATTATTCCCACTTACAGATGGAAAACTGCAGCTTGGAGATGTTCAGTAACTCAGCTAAGATTATTCACCAGTGAGAAGTGGGCTCTGGAATCCAGTTCAGCTTTGTCTAACTTCAGAATCTTCTCTACAACAGTCTATGTGGTAGAGAGATCTGTAGGTGTGCAGAAAGAATATACTAGAACTTCTTTCTCTTTTTTTTTGGCTGCACCACGTGGCTTTGCAGGATCTTAGTTCCCCGACCCGGGATGGAACCCTGGCCCCAGCAGTGAAAGCGCCGAGTCCTAACCACTGGACTGCCAGGGAACTCCCAATACTAGAACTTCTAATGATATTTATTTTTATTCATTCTTGGAACATGTTACTCTATCTCTTTCCTTTTGATACAGTACTCTTTTGAGAATATTTTATAGTGTATGTGATGTCAATATAGTTCTACATGTACATAACTATATAATTAAATAAATAATTAAAAGTATATGCATATTGAGAATGAAAGGGGCTGTATGAACAAAAAAATTTAGGGGCTCCTGCACGATGCTACTACTTAAGGACCAGTTTTTATATCTGTATCACGTATTTGAACATATTGGTATATATAATTTTTTAATAAAAATGGATAATACCTATGCTTTCTTCCTACTTCCTATATTGTAATCATTTTTCCATGTGAATAAATATTCACCTACAACAATATTTTAATGTAAGTATTGGGCTCCTCAAGTATTAATTTTGGTAAGTAAGATCTGATGATTTAGAACAAGGATCTGATATCCATCCCCAATTCCTATGCGTTCACCCCAATCCCCACTCCAATGAACAGCAGAATATACTTAACTATCTGGAAGCCAGGGATTCTTCTTAAAAATGCATCTCTCTTCCCAAAAGAACTGAAATCAGGGTCTCAAAGAGATGTTTACCTATATTTGTTCATATCAGCATTACTCATAAGAGTCCAAAAGTGGAAGTAGCCCAAGTATCCATCCATGGATGAATGGCTAAACGAAGCGGTATATACATACAATGGATGAACCCTGAGGACACCATGCTGAGTGAAAGAAGCCAGTCACAAAAAAAACAAATACTGGGGCTTCCCTGGTGGTGCAGTGGTTGAGAGTCCGCCTGCCGATGCAGGGGACACGGGTTCGTGCCCCGGTCTGGGAGAATCCCACGTGCCGCAGAGCGGCTGGGCCCGTGAGCCATGACTGCTGAGCCTGCGCATCCGGAGCCTGTGCTCCGCAACGGGAGAGGCCACAAGAGTGAGAGGCCCGCGTACCACAAAAAAACAAAAAACAAAAAACAAAAACTGCATGATTTCACTTCCATAAGGCACCCAGAAAAGGCAAACTCATAGAGACGGAAAGTAGAATGGCGGCTGTTAGAGGCTGGGGGCAGAGGGGAGAGGGGTTCTCACTTAATGGGCACAGCGTTTCCATTTTGCAAGATGACAAATCTTGGAGACGGATGCGGTGATGGTTGCACAGCAGTGTGGATGTACTTAATGCCACTGAACTGTACACTTACAAATGGCTAAGATGGTAAAACAACAACAGCAACATCATCTAAAATGCATCTCTACATGGGACTTAGTGGAACCAGACTCCTAAGTACTAAGTCTCCATTCTGTACCGGGCACCCTGCAAGGTGCTTGATCTCACTCAATCCTCACAACGAATCTCCGAAAGAAAAGGGACCTTAGGTTCAGATGGCTTTAAAACTGGCTCAAGGTCACACCACGAGCAGATGAGGAGGGCTTGTTTCACTCAACCTCATGCCTGCCTGTCTCAGTCCAGGGCCCAGGCCTTTCTCCAGTGTCTCCTATAAAGGATGTAGAAGGACCGTGGCTCAGGAATAAAAGGAAGGCCGGAAACTCAGTCTGCCTCCATCACAGCCCTCGCTTGGTCCAATGCCTCTCACGTTGTAGGTATTAGGTGTTCGATCTACAGGAGTGAATAGGGTCGAGCAATGAGAAGAAGACAAGGTATTCCAAAGGCACTGCTGACTGAGTGCTCATTTCCGGCCTTCTCCCTCTTAAGCTATGTCCTCAAGTGACTAATATTAGACTCGGGGCCACTCCAGTGATAACACCACTTACCATGGTAGAGTCCACTGCCTGCTGTCCTCACTGCCTTCTATCAGGGACAGCAAGGATCCATGGAGGCCTCCTGATACAAGTGTAAGACAAAATGGTAAATCTGAGATGGTCAGGGAGACCTGGGGACTGTAGGTCTGGTCCTGTCAACCTGAACTGTCATGGATATGTCACTTGTTAGTTCATCAGCTATGAAATGAGGGTTCCAATACATAATATTGGGCAGCCCTAACATTCTCTGCACAGAGCAGATGAAAAAGCACCCACTGTATGGGATGGATGATTCCTTCCAAATTCAGGGCTCTTCAGAAAAAGCAAGTTCAGAACTTGATGAATGTTTAACCCAAGAGTTACTGGAATTAAAATCGAGGGATGCAATAATCTGGCAAGGAGTACCAAGAAAAGGTTTGCCAAAACTGCTTATCTTTTAAAGGCATTTTAATACTGAGCTTTCAGCAAATAAATAATCCCCTGCTTCACAAAGTGAAGTCCGTAGAACACTGGTCTGGCAGGAGGCTCACACATCAGGGACAAATAAGTGTTGGAAACACTGTTTATGTGTCTACTTCTGGGAGACCCGCCATGCACATGAGCAGATTCGAACTTCATCGAAAAGAACTTTGTTTAGCTTTTAACCACGTATTTCCCACACTTATTTGTCTGCGGTTCCCTATGTGTTCTTATGTTGTTTGTTTATTCAACACAGCAACTCTAAACATCTGGCCAAGCCATGGGGAAATGTTAAACCATAATATGGTAATATAATCCACACAAAATTTCTTAATCTCACTTGTAACGTGGGAATAATATTCCACCAACCTCATGGATGGAGACAATTAATGAGTTAACGTTTGTAAAACGTGTTAAACAGCCTGACACGTAGAATTATTTACAAATCATTAAAAATAAATGAAATATTAATGCGCTGAACTGATTAATAAAAGAACCTATTTGTATCTTTAAGTCAAACCTTAACATAGAGTCATGACACCAGGAGAGAGAAAAGCCATTTCTTAATAGGTTTTTCACAAAAGTGTTTTGCTGATTCATTACAGCCCTGGCCTGAAATCAGACAGAAACGTTAAATTTCTGTCAAGTCAGCCTTCTTTATTCTGCCAGCAAGGAAGGTAATGATTCTTACATTAAATACAAAAAAAGGAGATACAAAAAAGGAGACTCCTGACAAAGGTGAAGAGCACGAGGCGTGGAGTCCTAATTGGGCCACTCTCTAAGCCATGTGACCTCGACAGTCAGCTACTTACTCCCTCCAAAGCTGTTTCCCTCTCGGTAAAATGGGGATACCAGTGGCGCCTGTTATCACAGGATTGGTGGAAAGGTTAAACATATTAACAATAATAATAGTAATACCAAGTAATAGAGACAAAGAAACTGAGTTCCAGAGAGGTTAGTTACCCACAGTAATACAGCAAGTGCCTGGGCAATTAAATTCCAAAGCTCTTGTCTTCACTCCTGCCTCCCCATTGATGTGAATAAGGACATACTCAGCACAGCACCTAGCCCACGGGAGCTGCCATTTTTATCACTGTAACTGATTTTAAAGGTCCCAGAAATGGAATGATATTTTAGAGCTTCAAGTGCTCTAGAGGTGTAAGAGTAGAAGTTCTTTAAAGTCTTTGCTTGTTCCCCCCTCCGTTCATTAACTACTCTCAAGGCATCCAGAGAAGTTCCTCTCCCATGGGAAAACAGCTGTCCCCAGTAGCACAGCTGTAAATTGTGAATTATTCCTTCCCATTTGAAGCTAGGTGACAATATGCCCTCATGGTGACCCAGTACTGGACTGTAAATTGTAGTCACTCACTCTTTCTTATAAGCAAAAAGTGCCCTAGTCACATAGTTCCCTTAGTAATTTCCACCTTTCAGGATCTTAAAAAGAAAAGAAAATGCTTTGCTTTTACAAACTCATTTGCGGCTGGCTCAGTGATGAAACCTTGCCTCCTTGCCGTGTCAGCTTTCAGGAATCCTGTGTTTGTCTGTGTTGTGTTACCCGAGTAGCTTGTTATCTTTGCAGCTTAAGGGCTGACTTGGAAATTCAGGCTGTCAACTATTTGAAGAAAGAAGTCCCCATGCCACTATTTTAATTAACTTTCAGAGAGCAAGGTTTCCTACTGGTCATGATAATGTTAACTTAAAATACTCAAGGAAACAGGGCAGGAAACAAAATAGGGGAGGACTGTTGTTTTTAAAGGCATTCTAGGAAGAAGAGTTTGAGCAAAGCCATAAAGGCGAAATAGTGAAGGCATGTGAAGAAAAGAGAAGAAAGGCAGGAACAGATATTAAGGTGTATGAGCAGTAGAGTGTGGGAGGTTAAAATGTATAATGCAGATTATGGGGGGCCTTGAATGCCAAGTTAGGGTTTTGGAAGATGGGTGTCTGTGCAACGAGAAACTGTAAGAGGTGTCTGGAAGTCAACAACAATGATCGCATTTATGTCTTAGTAAGATACCAGGGGGTTATGTGCAGGTGGTAGTATACAACGGAATCAGAACAGATCTGGGAACTTACTGGCTATGTGACATAGTCTCTTTGGCCCTAAAATTTCCACCTATTAATTTGTTAAATGGTGATGATAACAACTGTGGTGGGAATTGAATGAAATCAGGCATTGACTTTTAAAATAATGTCACAGAAAGCAGTCAAAGAAACAACACACACACACACACACACACACACACACATACTTTTACAGTCAGGCTGAGTGGAGGAGACTAAGGGCTGAGAAAGCCAGCATTCTGATAAAGACAAGGAAAGAAGGGAGCTGTCTGACAGATGGACAAGAAGGTGGGAGGGAAAAGAGAAAATCCTTGGAGATGATTCAAGAGAGAATGGTGGTTACTCAAGGGGAGACATTGGAGGAGGAGTTGGTCTGGGGGCTGGGATGGTGGCAGGTTCAGCTTTGGAAATTCTAAATTTGAGAAAGAAGATCATATTCACGAGGAGTGGGTGGACCACAGCAGCCTCAAGAATTAGGTGTTCAATCACTGTCTTAATTGAAAAAGCCACATTGCCCTGGTCTAGGAGGGTAATAATTGGGGACTTTTTCTGATCCACAATCAAACCTCAGTGACGTTCTAAAAGCTAAGAGCTGCAGCCACTGACATGTAAACAGAGAAGTGGAATTCAGAATTGCCACTGAGGTAGCTCTTGATAGAAAGTCAAATTTCTCTGGAAGGAAGGCCCCTGCCTAAGTACCTCTGCATCCTAGTTGCCTAGATGGGTGCGGACCCATTTCAGGCATTTAGGAGACGTCACTGGATAAAGCTATGAAGTTTGTATAATTTTAGTTTAGCGGTATCAAGAATGCATAAACTCCATTTCAGCGCTTCATACTTTGCCTCCTTTGAGGAATTTCCCTTTGCTTGTTCCCCACCTGAGAAACATCACTTAAGAAAATAATCACAGGGACTTCCCTGGAGGTCCAGTGGTTGAGACTTCACCTTCCAATGCAGGGGGTGTGGGTTCCATCCCTGGTTGGGGAGCTAAGATCCCACATGCCTCAGGGTCAAAAAAACCAAAACATAAAACAGAAGCAATATTGTAACAAGCTCAAAAGAGACTTTAACAAATGGTCCAAATCAAAAACTCTTTAAAAAAAAAAAAATCACAGACAACCCCAATCCCAACTACACAAAGATGTTCATCAAAGCATTATTTATATCAGCAAAAAATGGGAAACAATTCATATTTAAGACAACAGGGGAGTGATAAATTATGTCCATCAATTTGATGGAATATGAAAGTGGAGACTGCAGGAACCGTTCTAAGTACTTTGTATATATTAATTCATTTAGTCATCATAGCAATTCTGTGGGGTGTATACTGTTAGTATAATCCCATTTTACAGATGAGGAAACTGAGGCTTGGTGAGTTTAAATAACTTGTTCAAGATTATACAGGTAATAAGTGGCAGACCTGGGATTTGGGTGGGGCTTTCTGGTTCTAGCGTCTTTACTCTGATCACTACACCACACCACTGCATGGTATTTTTAAATTTTTGGCCTGATTTTCTTAAATTAGTTTTATAACAGAACTTTGGAGGAAAAATATACCCTCTCCATTCAGGGGAGGAGGAGATCAGATAGGGAAGGGGTGGTGACAGTCAACCAGAATTCTGCTTCATTATATACCCAATAACAAAAGTTCACATTTCCTATTCTTTCTTTCACCCTCATCAGCAATAACGAATGCTCGTAAAACAAACTGTAATCTACAAAGTCCTTAAACACCATTCGTAGCCTCGAAACTACCCTGCCAAGTCCCATTTTCCTTAATCCCAATTTACAGATGAGAAAACCGAGGCTGAGAACGGACAGAGGGCATTCAGGGTCACGGTGCTAGTTTCTTGATTCCTAGTCCCAAGCTCCTTCTACTACTCAGTGTGGTTTAGACAATTCCAAAACAGTGTCCTCCATTTCTTTAGTCTAGTAATCACTCAGGAAACCACCAGGAACACACTGAAATTAAGGGAAAGGATTGGTCTGTGCTTGGCCAGACTGACTCACCAACCTTGAAATCTTAGGGCTAAAACGTCTGTACTACCCAAGGACCGTTCCTTCTAAGCCTTCTCCTGCCATAGGCAAGCGATCTTCCCTAAGGAAGCTTTGTGGAATCAGTCTTTCTCTTTGATTCTTTCCCCTGACACGTGATTACAGCTTCTTCAGACCCTCCTACATCTCAAAAGCCTCTTCAGAGGTTGCCAAGAGATGGGACAGGATGATAATGATGAGGGCAATAATGATACTATAATAGTTAATAATAATAGCCAAAGTGTATAGAGAGCTTGCTACATGCCAGATACCGCCCTGGGCAATGTTTACATACAATTAATCTCACAACAGACCTGTGAAGGAGGTGCCATTTTCCTGATGAGGAAATGAAGCTCAGAGGGTGTCCATCACACGCTTGACCGGGAGAAAGTGGGGGAGGAAGGGTTAGCGGTTCACAGACAGCAGAGGCTGAGCTGTTGGCTCAGAAGCCCTCATTTATAAATCAACTTCAGACTCACCCCCTACACGATGGAATTCCTCACATATCTGATCTTCCTAGGAAACATGGCTCCTCCAGGGAAGACAACAGTGGAGAACACAGCCGCTCTTGATGTTAATGACCTAGAGACTAATTTATCCTCTTTTCATGCTCTGACATTTTCTTTTAATTAAAAAAAGTTTGGTGTTCATTGATCTTTATGATTCCTTCAAAGCATATTTCCTAACCTAAAATTTAAAAAAAAATAATATAGCACAAAACAGAGCTAAAAGGAGAGTGTGGTGAGTGGATCATGGCCTGTTAAGTGGGAGCCTCAGTCATTCTACCGCATTAAATGGGCAGATGTGGAAAGTGCTTGGAGTTTCTGAGGTGAAGCGTGACTCCATGAGTGGACGTTTTCAAGCCTGGAAGGCATTACTTGGTTATCAGCCTGTTCAGGAGCGCACTAGTCAAAGCCTTGGCTGGGAATGAGTACTAGTTGATCTGTAAATAATCTACAGGTAAGGTTTACCAGCAGTGGAACATTAACACTGTAGAGGCGAGGCTTTGTGGGTCGTTGGCCTGTGAGCTGCTTCGAATTGGAGGTCTTGCCTCCACCTTTAACCCCTTCTACTACCCCAACGCAACTATTGCATTAAAAGAACAGAATGGAGCAGATAGAGGGTGAATTCAAATATAAACACTCTCTGACGATTTGGCCAGTTAGGCAGTTAGAACCAGTAAGTGCCTCGGTGGCAACAATACAACTGTTAGGTCAAATATATGAAGGGTGAGGCCCCTTTAGGGCAGCTGCAAAAAGAAAGCCCCTATTAATCCCTTAACTAAGCAGCTGATGGATTTAATCTTTTTGTGCTTACGGTATAATTCTTTAAACACAGGATTATTATAAATGTAAAAAATCAGCACGGGCTACCCAAGTTTTTTATAGATTTCTTCATCTTGCTAACAGGTGATGGAAAATAGAACTTTGGAGGACTTCTGAGTACAATCTGCTGTCACTCTGGCTTGCAAAGCTTCATTCCCGGATTCATTCACAAAAAGAATAGGTCTCTATTTGAAGAGGAAAGAGACCTCAGTCTCTCGCCTGGGGATATACTTTCTTTTGCTTTGCATCCATTGTTATTTAAAATAGCATTAAAAGATTCAGCTAGGGTTACTTTGCATAGTAATATTCGAAAAGGAACCATACCTGGTGTAATCCCCTTTGGCTTCCTGAAATAAAAAACAAATATAGATGATCAATTTGTATTGATGGTGATTAAGCTAAAAGAATTGTACTCCTGATCATTTTCCCCTCTTAAAATGCTGAGTTTTGTTTTGAGAACTTTTCCACAAAGAACACCTTCCCTACATGTGACCCTGGAGAAGAATGTGGCATTTAAGAAATCGCTATTACCCAATAATTATTTCTTGTTTTTAACAGAAGAGACAAATCTATCCGAAAAAGCATAGATGATTATTTCTCCTTCAGTGTTTTGAAGATCACGAGATAAACGCCTGTCCTTCGGAGCAGCACACTTTTTAGTCTGGCCTCAGACTGTTTAAACCATGACACAGGTAAATCAACACATGCCATTTGTTTTCTTTTTTTAAACCAGCATGGAACACACTGCTTTTTCAGCTATGTGTGCCTTTAAGAATTAAAGGGCTCTTTAACTCCACCTCAAGAAAAAGTATACAAAAGTTACTAAATTTAAATGCAAATTACAGCTGTTGTAACAACTGCAGCCTCCCAAATTCAAGCCACTGGGAGCTCTTTGCCAGCAATACGGTCTTAATTCTTCTTCCTCAGTGAAGTCTAAGTTTCATTTTCTTCTGAGACATATCACACTCTCGCTCATGCAATCTACACTAAAACAGAAAACAGTGGCTCACATCTTATACCGGCAAACAACCAGGAGGCTTTAAAAAGCCGTCAGCCACTGGCCCATGCAAAAGTTTCAGAAGTGCAGGCAGTTCACAAAACCCAACAAACAAAAGGAGCGGGTAAGAGGCAGTTTATCAGTTCTTACCTGTAAAATAAGCGCCGCTAACCTGAAGATAGTTTCGCTGTCTACTTCGATTTGCCCCTGTCGGTGGAAAAGGAAAGCATCACTGAACACAGGCTGCCCTAGGTCGTAGCAAATGGCTGTGGAGTTGGGGAAGCTGTCACAGCTTGGTACCTTCAGTTTAGGATTGAACGCAGATCATACCATTGCAGGGGGAAGGGAGGGGGGCGTGGAGAGACGTATCCAGGGTTAAGGGGAAGCCACATTGTGTATGTGTGTGTGTGTGTGTGTGTGTGTGTAAGAGAGAGAGAGAGAGAGAGAGAGAGAGAGAGAGGGTGTGCGCGCCAGCACTTTAATTAGCTGTGGGAAATTGTGTTTTGAGAGCAGTATTCTGGAAGGAACACACATGACTTTGAAACTGAAAATTCAGAGAGCTTCTAAATGAATAATTTTTACCTCTCCAAGTTCATTTTGAAGCTCTGATTTTCTTAGATTAGTTTACTCAGTGTTTTCCTGTGTCATAGCAGTTATTTTGGTACACACAATGCAAATATTATAAAAAATATAAGTTCTACTTCTGTGTCAATGAGACATTATTGAATTAATATTTATACTCTTGTAGAGAAAATGTAAGCCTTCAGAACAGGTTACAAGGCTTCCCTGGCGCAGTGGATAAGAATCTGCCTGCCAATGCAGGGGACACGGGTTCGATCCCTGGTCCAGGAAGATCCCGCATGCCGCGGAGCAACTAAGCCCATGCGCCACAACTACTGAAGCCCGCGTGCCTAGAGCCCGTGCTCCTCAACAAGAGAAGCCACCGCAATGAGAAGCCCGCGCACCGCAACGAAGAGTAGCCCCCTGCTCGCCGCAACTAGAGAAAGCCCACGCACATCAATGAAGACCCAATGCAGCCAAAAACAAATAAATTAATTAAAAATTAAAAAAAAGAACCAGTTACAGAAAATGCTTGAGATAAAAATTCTGTTGCTTTATACTGAAGTTTGATGAACCCTAATTTATCATTTCCCCATGATTTTATTTTATTTTTTCTATTTTTTAACATTTTCATTCCCAGAAGGAAATCTGGTACTCACTCGACCCTCCCCACCACCACTTTATTTATTTATTTATTTTTTAAAATTTTATTTATTAAAAAAAATTATTTTATTTATTTATTTTTGGCTGCGTTGGGTCTTCGTTGCTATGCGCAGGCTTTCTCTAGTTGCGGCGAACGGAGGCTACTCTTCATTGCGGTGCGCAGGCTTCTCATTGCGGTGGCTTCTCTTGCTGTGGAGCACGGGCTCTAGGCGCACGGGCTTCAGTAGTTGTGGCACACAGGCTCTAGAGCACAGGCTCAGTAGCTGTGGTGCACAGGCTTAGTTGCTCCACGTAATGTGGGATCTTACTGGACCAGGGACTGAACCCATGTCCCCTGCATTGGCAGATGGATTCTTAACCATTGCGCCACAAGGGAAGCCCTCCACTATTTTATTTTTAAAGCCTTTAAGATCCCAAAGAAAAATATGAGTTTGAGGCTGTCACTAACAGGAATACTTCTTCAGTTGCCTGGTACGGATGCATAACTGTGTCAGGGTATTGCCTCTATCAATAACACTCACATGCACCTTAATTTATTTTGTTAAATGTGATGACATATGTAAATACCATTCTTGCATTATGTGATAAATTACAACATTGAGTAGTAGAGCAGGGTCTTTATTAAAAAAAATTTTTTTTTTGGTGAGATGCTAGCTTGTAAGCATTAACACATGCTAAAACAATACCATATAACCCCCTCCTTGCATAAATCCTATATAATTAGTACTTGAAAGTGCATAGTGTTTAAGAACATGGGTCTGGAAATTGCCCTACACTTTTTTTTTCTTTCTCCTTTCTACCTGTTAAATCTGAGCTGGAGAGTTTTCTAATTATACCAAGTGCATCAGTGGTGAGTAATTAAGTAGTTTTAAAGTAAATGCACACTAGGTAGGTTTATAGAAGCAGTTAGCTCAGTGAGAATTTCTGGAAGGTTTATGCTTTTCTCTCAAGTGGCCAAGTGATTTGATCGGGCTTCTCAAAAAAACAACAAGAACAACAAAAAAAACCCCCAAAACTAATAACAATAATTCTTTTAGAAGCCATAAAATAAAATAAACAAACCCCAAACCTGGGATATTACAATGTCAACAGTGATAATTACCTGTGTTTCCCTTATATTTCATCCTCCAACAACTAAGTATCCCTTCTGAAACCTGAGGCAGTGGATCTGCTTCAAAGTTTTTCGCTTCAAAAGCTGACAGGCCCAGAGCCTTGGAATTCAAAGCTCGCCTATAATCTCTAGAAACAGATTATAAAATCAAAGAGAAGCCAGGTTGACTGCAGAAATCAATTGCCCTCTGTCTTTCAGGCAAGAGACAGTCGTTTTCTAATCTGGTGAAAGATGATGAAGCAGTTAATCCAACAGGTGAGGTGGGTGTTGATCGAGATTAAATTTTAGAAAAGCTAAATTCCTTATCTTCAAAGAAATAGAAACTCATGTGGGGCATGGGGGTGAGGGCTTCACAGGGGAACTCAAGAACATGTTTGAGTTTAAATTAGACCTGAACTCGTTAAAGTCAAATCTGTCTTAAAATCAGAGAGAAGAGGCGAAGTGCGTTAGATCAAATATTTTTTTTAAAAAACTGCAGATGTATAAAGTATATTGAAAATTATTGCCAATGCCTCTGACACCCTGGGACCCCTTTGCGTCCTCAGAACCTTAGATGAGTCACTGGAACAATATTTTAGACACCAACTTTTCAGTTTAGTAAATTAAAAGACCTCAAACAGATACTCTCAAGGAAGTTGCCAAATATTTCTCTACATTGGAAGGGTCATCAAATATTAAAAATGCTGAAATGAGGAGCTAAAGCATGAAAAGTACCAGGCTCAGACAGCTCCAGGGGAGAGGGCAGGCAAATACGAAGCTTGCCTGTGGACTTTTTCACCTACACCAGTGGCCCCGACACAATTCTGGTGGAGGAAGGCAATGGTGGGACGGAACAGTAGGGCCTTTGAGAAATCTCGTTCCAGAAAGAGAGGAAAATGAGTGGTTTGGCAAAGTCCCACATTCTTTTACACATCTTAGGCCCCACCTCACCTTTCAGTTAACCACTGTTCTGGAAATACAAGGCAACATATTTTAAGTTCTAAAACTGACTGCCAAGGTTACCTGACTTGTGCGTGGAGTTCACCAAACAATGGATTCATCAAGAAAATACTATTTTGCCTGGTTCTCAGCGATTTCATATGGTGAAATTTAATTAAGACTTGTACAGAACTCTGGAGTTTCATGTCTGAAGGGTAAAACTTCTTTAGAAACTGCAGTCTGCTCTTGGATAGAACATTTCCTTTACTTACAACCATGGCAACCGAGGTAACCTTATAGGTACTGGGAAAGCTAACACTTGAGAAAGGGATCACCTCAAAGGCAGAGGTAATGGGATCCTTCAGTGGGTTTCCATGATTGTCAAGGATAAACAAAGAGAAGCAGAGGAGTGAAGCAGGGGATGTGGCTGAATGCACAGAGGTAACGTGAAACAGTTATCAAGTGCTGGTGCTATAGTCCCAAAGCTCATTTAACAGGATTATGGATCCAATCACGAGGTCACTGGGTTCAGGCTCCACCTTCGACATCTCACTTTTGGTCCTTGACTGGTGGCTCAGTTGACCAAGACATCATGCTAACGAGGTGGACTCTGGGTTTTGACTCCCAAGTAGGAAAGCAGAATAAAAGGAAGTTTTAGAACTTGAAAGGGACTTTTGTGAAAATACGACTCCTATGATTTTACAGATGATGGCACTGAGGGCCAGGGGCAAGAAGTGGACTACTCAATCCCACAGCACATGTTGACCCTGGACTCTTTCGACCTCACCGTGCTTTAGTTAACGCCAGTGCAAATCTCACCAGGAATGTCCTAAAGGCATGCTTTTGGTAAAAATTGGAATCAGGTAAGATCAGAAAAATGACTCCAAATGCCACCTCCACCGTTGGTAGGATAGTATGTCACCATCAAACATACACGCTCACATAGAATGGGAAAACTATTTCTGAAGACGCATTCTGCATTTTCTGTATTGATAGTACTCCATGGAAACTTATTCTGCACTATAGCTACGAACATTCATAACTTGGTCACAAATACTTCAGATGGAGAACTACTTGACAAAACGTTGAGAAACCTCTGTTTGTTTCCAAGTCTACTACTAATCATCTCTTTAAGGGTTAAGTCTACCAAAAAAACAAAACAAAAACGACCTGCAGAACAGCAACAAATAAATGTAGAAGAAATAAAAGATTAAAAAATTACAATTTGCAACAGGCATAGTACTAATTGATTCAGGCAGTACTTTTCAATAAATAAAAGCTATTGGGTGAAAGTTAGATGAGAAACAGAATATTTACATAATCACAAAGGATCTCTCTATAGGGGAGAATTAATTACAAAGGGGAAATGGTAACTTTTCAATGGTGAAACCTGACAGATACCAACTTAACCAAGGGATGAGATGTCACCAGTAACTGGGAAGACCAGCATCATGTGCCTTCTGATACGTTCTGAGAAGGACGTAACTTCATCTACATACAGTGCTGTGCTGCTAAATGTAAATGCTTCACAACCAGAAATGGGGGAGGGGGTACAAGCTCTGATGTGTAGCATTTGTTGATTTCCATGGTGTGAACATTCCCACCATGGCTGATTTCAAGCAACCAGTATGATATTACAGAACATGGAGCTGGGAAGAGATGTGACAACTGGCTCTCATAGATGGTACTAACTGCTTCTAGCACACCGCTGGGTAGTATTCCTGCCAAAAATACATCACTAGATCTAATCATGAGAAACCCTGAGACAAAAATCTGGCCCATACTCTTCGAAAATGTCTGTGTGATGAATGCCAGAGGAAGGCTGAGGAACTGTTTGAAAGCAAAGGAGACTAAAGAGTTATAACAGCTAAATGCAGTGTGTTATCCTGGATCAAGAGGGAAAGTTGTTATAAAGGCACTACTGATACAACTGGATTGCATATTAGGCAATAGTATAGGCTCAATGTTAAATGTTCTGAATGTGATCATTGTTATATGGGTCTGTAAGAGATGTCCGTTATCCTAAGAAAGATACCGTGAAACATTTAGGGGTAAACAGTGTAACTTACTCTCAAATGGTTCACACATTTGGAGGTGGGGGAGATAGAGAGAGCACCAGTACAAATGTGGAAAATGTCAACAACCGGTGAATTTGGTTTGATAGACATACATTTTGTGTGTGTGTGTGTGTGTGTGTGCTATTCTTGCAACTCTTTTGTAAGTTTGAAATTATTTCAAAATAAAAAGTTTGTTAAAAAATTGATGTATTTTCCGGGAGGGTTGGATATCTATTTGTCTCGACTGCCTCGTACCCCAACCCCCTTTCTGAACAGAATATCCCATTCTTTTGGAGAATTGCTTCTCTCCTTACTGGATCTAATGGAAATACAATCATCCTTCTGTGGGCAAGTGATGGAAGAGGGTTCAAAGACCTTCCTAGGGATTTTCCAAATTAGAACTAAGGGAAGAAAGCTCTCTCCCTCTGGAGGTGACATTGGGAAGATGTGAACCAGAGAGAATCAGTGACTACAGATGGACAGAAAGGGGCTTCTTAACATTGGTAGTCAACTGTGTCCACTGCTGAGCTGGGCCAGACTTCAAAGTCTGGTTAAAATTCAAAAATTGTCGAGAATGAGGCCTTGGATGCCGCTTCTATGCTCTCACCTTAGTTTACCAGTGAGCCTGCAAACAGTGCAAAGAACCAATGGGATAAGGACACAAATGAGTGAGTTGATACAGCTCCCGGGAGCCTCTCTAATACCTTCTGTGGACACACCTACATGGAAGGAAGACTCTGCCAGGCCAGAGAAGCCCAGAGCTATGGGCTGACTAGTTTTTATACAATTTGGCTGGGGGAGAGGCCGCATCAACACTTAATACCTACCTACCATCTAACAAGGCAGCTCTTGCTAGGCCATAGAAACATACTTCCCTGGGCAATTTCCTATTTTCTAGGGGTTATCATGCCCCTAGAAGGCCAGGCCATAATTACTACACCTGCACTCCCTCCTCCCCCTATGTAAATAAGCCAGTACTTTCTCCTTTTCCATCCAAGCTAGTTGTGAGAGGCAATATTTATGGAGGATGGTCTCAGTGAATACTACACATTTGTTCTTTCAGAGTAGCATTCTGCAACCTCAGTACAGTTGATATTTTGAGTTAGGTAATTCCTTAGTGGGGGGAGGGGCTGTCCTGTGCACTATAGGGTATTAAACAGCATTCCTGGCCTCTGCTCACTAGAGTCTAGTAGCAGCCTCCTCACCAGCTGTGACAACCAAAAATGTCTCCAGAGATGGCCAAAGGGTTCCTTTTGGCACCCCAATTGAGAACCATTGCTCTAGATTCACTAAGTTTATTCTTGGATTAAGCTAGAATCATCAGAAACCTACAAAACTGAGCCATAAGGTTTCCCGAGGTAAAACTCCTTTTTTGGTATGATTTATTTATTTTATTTTTAAATTTATTTTTGGCTGCTTTGGGTCTTTGTTGCTGCACGCAGGCTTTCTCTAGTTGCGGCAAGCGGGGGCTACTCTTCATTGCAGTGCGCAGGCTTCTCATTGTGGTGGCTTCTCTTGTTGCAGAGCACAGGCTCTAGGCGCATGGGCTTTAGTAGTTGTGGCTCCTGGGCTCAGTAGTTGTGGCTCGTGGGCTCTAGAGCACAGGCTCAGTAGTTGTGGCGCATGGGCTTAGCTGCTCCACGGCACGTGGGATCTTCCTAGACCAGGGATCGAACCCATGTCCTCCGCATTGGCAGGCGGATTCTTAACCACTGTGCCACCAGGGAAGCCCCGCAGGTGGATTCTTAACCACTGTGCCACCAGGGAAGCCCAAAACTGCTTTTTAGAAACTGTGTTCTGGCATCACTCCCCTGACTTATGTTGAGAAACAACGTAAGAAACAACCCTCAGAAACTCTTTATTTTAATAACTTTAGGTGTGTTGTTCAGGACATAGTTCATTACCTCATATAATATCCCTTTACAAGGACACATGGGAGCAGTTTCTGATTTTTAGGACCAATGATGACTGTGTTCCTTCGAGCAGCTGCTTTGTTTTTACCTTAATGACCACTGTGCGTTATGTAAGTGATCATAACTTCCTCTGAGCTTTGGCTCTTAAGAGAAGCTGAATTTCAAATTTGTGGGCTAAATGCTTTATACTCACCACGCTGAATTTTTTTTTAAATATTTATTTATTTATTTGGCTGTGTCGGGTCTTAGTTGCGGCACGCGGGCTTAGTTGCCCCACGGCATGTGGGATCTTAGATCCCAGACCAAGGATCGAACCTGCATCCCCTGCATTGGAAGGAAGATTCCTAATCACTGGACCACCAGGGGAGTTCCATGCGGAATGTTTTATACTAAGCTTAACCTTGGCAGCATCTAATTATTTCCACCTTTATTTTCTCACAAATAATTCTGATTTCATCAGTTAACATATTTTAGTGTTTTTTTTCCTTTTTATTGACGTATATACAGTAAAATGCACAACTCTTACTGTGCAGCTTGATGACTTTGATGTGTGTATATACTCATATAACCATCACCTGAATCAAGATATCAAATATGCTTACTAATTTTTCATCTTAGGGAAAGGTATATATGTTTATAAACCACATCATATCAAAAAAATTATTTTTGCTAATAAGAAAGGTACAAAATAATACTGCAAAATTGTTTCAGTTTGCAGTTTTTTGATTACTAACCAACTTGAGTATTTCCCTTGCAATTGCCTATTATTTGCTATTGCCTATCTGTGAAATGACCCTTTGTTCACTTATCTACTTGCGAGTTTATGTTCAACTTGAGTTACCAATATTAACGCTTTGTCTTGTTTATGCGGCAGAAATTGTGTCCTTCAATCTCATCCCCTCTGATGTGCTCTCTCCTCCTGTGAAGTCAGATTGGACTTGGCCCTCCCACATTGGAAGAATCTATGGGGCCCTGAGTAAGTAATTTTTTCTGAAACTCACTCAGTTCCTCCTCTGCAAAATGGGGAATGATAATATTGAATTTACTGAGTTGTTTAGAGCATAAAGTATAAAATATAAAGCACTTACCATGAAGGGTAGCCCCCAAAGACTCTCAATGTTATTCTCTCTGCACTGTTTACCATGCTGCTTCTTACATCCTTATATATCATTATATATATGGTTCTCTACTTTGTTCTGGGACTCGGTTCAACTTTTGTGTAGTCCCATAACATTTAATCATTCTTCCTTTATAATATGTCTCAGTATCTGATATGACAAAGGCTTTAACTTTCCATAATAATATTTGCCATTCTTTTCCATTTATGTTTTTAAAGAAATTTTAAAAATAATCTTGTCAAGTTTTTAAAAAGATATAGTAATTTGCCTTCCTCTTTGAAACCATAATAAGTATCTACTGAAATTGCTCTACAGCGATCATAAAGTTTTATGATATACCATGAAGATCACACACATCCTGGTTTAGGATTAGTAATCGTTTTTTTTGTATTTTCCAACATAAAGAGGCCACTTTTTTCATTCTGTTAATCTGGTTATCATTGTGTAGGATATTATTTTTAGTGTATTTAACTTGTATTCAACTTCTTCACCAAAGCCAATAATGCCAATAAACTTTAGTTAGTTTATTTCCATTTCCTAGGCACCTAGCAAAATTGTCTCCAAATATTTTGGTGCAGTTCTTTTCAATGTATGGTGGTATAACTGATTGCACTGAATAAAGTAGACATTTTACTTAACACATCAAAACAGCACTCCTCCCATACACTGCTGGTGGACCAACTTAAGTTACTTCTGGACTAACTTTTTGGCAAGGTCCACTAAAGTGTAACATACACATGCACTATGACCCAGCAATTTTGCTCCTAGGTATACACCTAATAGATATGTTTACAGATGTCCACTAAAGGGCAGGCACTTGGATCCTCATGGCAGCACTACTTATAATAACCAAATACTGCAAAGCTACCCAAATGCCCATTTATGTAAATGAACTGTGGTATACTCATACTCTGGACTACCATTCAGCAGGGAAAATGAATAAGCTGGCTGTAACGACACACAACAACATGAATGAATCTCAAAAACATAATTTGAGCGAAAGAAGCCATATATTAAAAAAGCATATACTGTATAACTTCAGTTCTATAAAATACAAAGTCAGCCCAAACTAATAAGTACTATTAAAAGTCATGGTAGTGGGGGGATTAATGACTGGAAGAACATGCTAGGGGCTTCTCAGGTGCTGGTAATGTTTTGTTTCCTTGATAGTGATACTAGTTGCACAGATGTGTTCAATCTGTGAAAGTTCATTGAGCTGCACAATTACATTATATACACTTTTCCAGGTGTATACTTCATTCAATATAAAGTTAAGAAAAAAACCCCAAAACACAGAACCACTGATCTTCCCTCAGCCTTTCCCATCTTACTTAATGTCAGTTTCATCCTAAGTTGCTTAGCTCCAAGATCTCCATGGTACCATTGGGCACAGAGTCGGGCAGTGTGCAACCTGTGCAATTGTATTTGGTGACCCTGTTTGTACCTTCTAATGCAGTATAACCTTATTTATCTTCTTTATCGTCTTTATCCCTATCTACCATCACCTCTGCCTAATAGGTAAGCTCCTTAGGGCATGGGTTTTTACCTATTTTGACCCTAGCTATATCTCCAGGACCACTTGGCACACAGCAGGTACTCAAAACATTTGTAGAATATCAACTAAAAGAGTAGTGAAGGAAAATGTCGATGGGTGTATTATTATCTTTCCTTTTTAAAAAGGGAATGCTTCTTACGTTTCTCGATTCACTATACAGTTGATTTGCCTTGATTTTCAACTCAGAATAAGGAATTCTAGCTTTCTAAACTATGAGAACATAGCTCAGGCTTTATCAGCTATGGGAACTGTTAGCATAGTACCTAGTGATCAAGGATATATATATTTATATATATATATATATATATGCAAGAATATATATATATGCAAACTTATCAAAAAATCTTTTTTTTTTTTATCAAAAAATCTTTTACTTTTCTGGCATCACTTTCTAAAAATGTAAAAGGAAAATAATATATCTGTCCCCCAACTTCACGGAGTTTTGAGGAAAAAAAGAAAAATAAGCTATAAAGATGCTTTCAGGGCTTCCCTGGTGGCACAGTAGATGAGAGTCCGCCTGCCGATGCAGGGGACACGGGTTCGTGCCCCGGTCCGGGAGGATCCCACATGCCGCGGAGCGGCTGGGCCCGTGAGCCATGGCCGCTAAGCCTGCGCGTCCGGAGCCTGTGCTCCGCAGCGGGAGGGGCCACAGCAGTGGGAGGCCCGCATACCGCACAAAAAAAAAAAAAAAAAAAAAAAAAAAAAAAAAACTAAAAAGCATTACAAGAAGAGCAAACAAGTACAGGTGTTTTGTGGGTGTGTATCACAGTTTCAAAGATATAAGCAGTAGGATCAAGTATCTGGACAGACTGCTTCTCAGAAACTTGATCACAATGAACACGGGAACAAAGAGAAAGTTTATGAATTAGTGTTTGGTTGTGGGAGGATAATATAAGTGAATATACAGACATGGAAATGAGAAAGAAGGGAAAATGAATCAGATCATCTTTTCTCAAGGTGGAGCCCAGGTATGGTTTGTGCAATGCATGTTGTTTTTTGGTGGACAGGTGGTGCATATTTTTGTTCTTGGGATGAGGTTCCAACTAGTTTACATAGAAACCAGACCTTGGTTTCTAGATGGCATTCTCCACTGAAAGGAAAACTGGCTGATTCCAAGGCTATGGTACTGGGAGCCTTTAGAGCATCAAAATGAATGAGAGAAGGGATTATAATATATTGAATATAAAGAAATCCATGAGTCCATGTTGATAATAAAAACCATTTTTTAAAAAGATGGAGAAGAAGGGAAAATTATTCTTTACCCATGAACGCTAAGAAACGTTGAAGGTGATAGAATTAGCAAATCACCATTTACAATCACCATATACCACAGTACTAACCACAGTACTAACTGGCTTAGCCAAGATCACCACTGGAGACCAAGACCATTGGATCAAAGACTGTTGGGAAACAGGATGGTCAAACAGTCTCAAAGTGTTGACTCCAGACAAATTGTTAATTACAAAGTGGAAAAGATGAAGAGAAATCTGGTAGATACCACCTTAACCAAAAACAAAGCTTACTAACGTTGCAAGCCTCCCTGTGAGACACACTGAGGAAGACCCAACATCTCTTATGTAGTATTCTTGCCACAAGGAAATTATATTAGACTAGTGGCTCTGAAACGTCTGTGTATAGCAGAGTTACCCTATAGCAACTGAAGAATAGAGAGACCCAGACTCACTGAAGTGGTATAGGGTGAAACGGGGCAGGTTGTGGGTCTCTGTAGTTTCACCAAGTTCCCTAATGATTCTAAGATGTGGCCAACACAATACATGTCTGGAATCACTGAATTAGACAAATCCATATTTCACAAATTGAGAGACCTTCTACAAGGCAAAAGGCCTATACTCTTAAAAAATACCAATGTAAGAAAAGCCAAGGAAAGACTGGACATCTGTTTCCCATTATGGCGACTAGAGAGTCATGACAACTAAAACCAGTGTGTGATCCTAGATGGATCCCGGACCAGAAGAGGAAAACAAACAAACAAACAAATACCAAACTAACTCAAAAGCTAATTATTGAGACAATATGATATTAATCTCATAAAACTCTACACTCCACATGGGCAGAGATCCAAGTCACCATTGTGCACACAGCACTAGTGTAGCACATAGTGGACATTCAATAAATATTTTTAAATGAATTAATCTATACTTTAAAAAAAATACCAAACCTTTTGATAACAAGGTTCTACCAGATGATGCTACAAAAATATCATCAGAACTGTGAGTCTTCCTCCACCCAAGTCTTTTGACTTCGCCCCTATTCTGAGATCTGGAGGCTCTGCTTTATTTCTTTTGATCCCAGGAAGAATGGTATTGTCACGTGGCCAAATATCAGAGACACTGGTTCCACCATTCTGCCAGTATCTGAATCCTTGTAATAAACTCTTGCACCAACATGGTTGCAAAGCAAGGGAGTGAATGTTTATGAGACTGCTCTGAAAATGAGAGGTGTGGTGATCCACAGCCAAGTCGTTAAGCGATGCAAGACGGGGAGCCTAAATAGGTCAGGTTCCACTAATAAGCATGGAGGTTCCAAGGCACCCACATCTGATAAATAGGAGGTGAGACAATTGGAGAACAGATGAATAACTGTCAGTAGACACTGAGAACCCAGCTCTCTACTTTTGTACTTACCTGTATGCATTATTAGATTACATACACAGCAGAATTTAATTACAGCATTCTAATTGCTTAAATGTACCCTGGCACTAATTTACGATTATAATTTGAATTTGTAGCAGTGGAGTGTCCTGAAGAAAAACTAGTCATATTAAAAACACCCAAAAAGTGCAAGGTGCTTGCAAGATAATCAAGGATGATTAGAGGGAGAAAAGGATGAATCATGAGAAAGAAGAGAAAGTTACGGTCATGATGCTAAAATGAATCTTCTGAATAAAGAAGCACTGCTAAAGTTAGTATCCTAGCCTAACATCCTAGATGCTTTTTGCATCTAGGAGTAAATATGCAATGATACTTTTATTTTTAGGACTACTGTACCTCCATTTGATTGGGCCTCCTGTTTATCATTTTTTTCCAATAGGGTATATACCACATTTAAAATGTTTTCACCAACATTCTCCTTTTATGCCATCATGGTGGTTATTTATGCCCAAGTACTTCTTATAAATGAGAACATCGTATAATAGTCCTCTTGGGAATTTTGGAAGAATATTATCAATAACAACAATAAAAACGAGAACATTTAAGTGCTAGCTATCTGTTCCAAGAGGCTGACATACATTAATTCGTTGAATCCTCAGGACAACCTTATGAGGAGGTATTATTACCTCACTTCACAGGTGAGGACTGAAATTGGGAGATTACTGCTTAAGGCCACCTACCCTCTTAGTGGTGCTACCAGGATTCAAGCTGGGACCACCTCTCCATAGTCCCCCAACTCTTTGCCATGTCATGCATTGAGCCCTATTTTGGTCTCTCCCAGGAGTGAACCAAACAATCTTGGTTGGTGTCCAACACCCATGAAATACTTACTGACTTCACTTCAGCTGGGAGGTAAACTGTACTTGTAGGGCATATATTGCATGTGTCCTTAGTAAATTTAAATTGTAACTATTTGTGGCCAATTCAACAGGTTTAGCTGAAATGGGTAACTTGGTCTATTTCCCAATGAATCTATATTGTAAAACATTAATATTAGGCCTCCTTAATTATGAAATGGCAGTCTTCCATTCCATTTCTTCTTTTAGAAAAATATAAAGGTAGCTTTTCAAACCTCCTCCTTAGGCCTCTTAAGCATGTGTAACACGCCAGAAAGGCAAATGACATGTGCTTCTAGTATGGGTTGAAAAAATAGATGACAAATAGATGGTAGATGATAGATGGACAGGTAAATGGTTGGATGTACAGAGAGAGAGAGTGGGTGTGGGTAAATTAGTTTTTAAAAGTTTCTTTGGGGGGGGACCTTGAAGATGGCGGAAGAGTAAGACGCGGAGATCGCCTTCCTCTCCACGGATACACCAGAAATACATCTACACGTGGAACAACTCCTACAGAACACCTACTGAAGGCTGGCAGAGGACCTCAGACCTCCCAAAAGGCAAGAAACTCCCCACGTACCTGAGTAGGGCAAAAGAAAAAAAGAAAAAACAGAGACAAAAGAATAAGGACGGCACCTGCACCAGTGGGAGGGAGCTGTGAAGGAGGAAAAGTTTCCACACACTAGGAAGCCCCTCCGCGGGCGGAGACTGCGGGAGGCGGAGGGGGGAGCTTCGGAAGCGCGGAGTAGTGCACAGCAACGGGTGCGGAGGGCAAAGAGGGGAGATTCCCGCACAGAGGATCGGTGCCGACCGGCGCCGACCGGCACTCACCAGCCCGAGAGGCTTGTCTGCTCACCCGCCGGGGCAGGCGGGCCTGGGAGCTGAAGCTCGGGCTTCGGTCAGAGCGCAGGGAGAGGACTGCGGTTGGCGGCTTGAACATAGCCTGAAGGGGTTAGTGCATCACGACTAGCCGGGAGGGAGTTCGGGGAAAAGCCTGCACCTGCCGAAGAGGCAAGAGACTTTTTCTTCCCTCTGTTTCCTGGTGCGCGAGGCGAGGGGTTTAAGAGCGCTGCTTAAAGGAACTCCAGAGATGGGCGCGAGCCGCGGCTAAAAGCGTGGACCCCAGAGACGGGCGGGAGACGCTAAGGCTGCTGCTGCCGCCACCAAGGGGCCTGTGTGCGAGCACAGGTCACTCTCCACACCCCTCTTCCGCGGAGCCTGTGCAGCCCGCCACTGCCAGGTTCTCGGGATCCAGGGACAACTTCCCCGGGAGAACGCACGGCGGGCCTCAGGCTGGTGCAACGTCACGCCGGCCTCTGCCGCAACGTCACGGCGCCTCTGCCGCCGCAGGCCCGCTCCGCACGCAGTGCCCCTCCTTCCCCCCCACCCCCACCCCCGGCCTGAGTGAGCCGGAGGCCCCGAATCAGCGGCTCCTTTAACCCCGTCCTGTCTGAGAAAAAAACAGACGCCCTCCAGCGACCTACACGCAGAGGCAGGGCCAAATCCAAAGCTGAGCTCCTGTGAGCTGTGAGAACAAAGAAGAGAAAGGGAAATCTCTCCCAGCAGCCTCAGAAGCAGCGGATTAAAGCTCCACAATCAACTTGATGTGCCCTGCATCTATGGAATACCTGAATAGACAGGGAGTGATCCCAAATTGAAGGGGTGGAATTTAGGAGCGAGATCTGTGATTTTTTTCCCTTTTCCTCTTTTTGTGAATGTGTGCGTGTATGCTTCTGTGTGAGATCTTGTCTGTATACTCTTGCTTCCACCATTTGTCCTAGGGCTCTATCCGTCCATGGTTTTTAAAAAATTTTTTTTTCTTAATAATTTTAATTGTAATAACTTTATTATACTTTACCTTCGTTCTTTCTTTCTTTCTTTCCTTCCTTCCTTCCCTCCTTTAGACAACGAATCACCCCAAATTGAGGAGGTGGTCTCTGAGAGCAAGATTTATGATTTTTCCCCTTTACCTCTTTTTGTGAAGGTGTATGTGTATGCTGCTGTGTAAGATTTTCTCTCTATAGCTTTGCTTCCAACATTTGTCCTAAGGTTCTATCCGTCCCTTTTTTTTTTTTTAAATATTTTTTAAATTCAATAACTATATTATACTTTATTTTATTTTTACTGTGTCTTCTTTCTTTCTCTCTTTTTTCCTTCTTTCCCTCCTTCCTTCCTTCCTCCCTCCCTCCTTCCTTCCTTCCTCCCTCCCTCCTTTCTTTCCTTCTTTGCTTCTTTCTTCCTTCCTTCCTTTCCTCCTTTCCTTCTTTCTTTCCTCATACTTCTACTAATTCTCTCTACTTTTTCTCCCTTTTACTCTGAGACCTGTGGATGAAAGGCTCTTGGTGCTCCAGCCAGGAGTCAGGGCTCTGCCTCTGAGGTAGGAGAGCCAACTTCAGGACACTGGTCAATAAGAGACCTCCCAACTCCACATAATATTAAACGGCGGAAATCTCCCAGAGACCTCCATCTTAACACCAGCACCCAGCTTCACTCAACGACCAGCAAGCCACAGTGCTGGACAACCTATGCCAAACAACTAGCAAAAGAGGAACACAACCCCACCCATTAGCAGAGAGGCTGCCTAAAATCATAATAAGGCCACAGACACCCCAAAACACACCACCAGACGTGAACCTGCCCACTAGAGAGACAAGATCCAGCCTCATCCACCACAACACAGGCACTAGTCCCCTCCACCAGGAAGCCTACACAACCCACTGAAACAACCTTAGCCACTGGAGACAGACATCAAAAACAACGGCAACTACGAACGTGCAGCCTGCAAAAAGGAGACCCCAAACACAGTAAGATAAGCAAAATGAGAAGACAAAAAAACACACAGCAGATGAAGGAGCAAGATAAAAACCCACCAGACCTAACAAATGAAGAGGAAATAGGCAGTCTACCTGAAAAAGAATTCAGAATGATGATAGTAAGGATGATCCGAAATCTTGGAAGTAGAATGGACAAAATGCAAGAAACAGTTAACAAGGACCTACAAGAACTAAAGATGAAACAAGCAACGATGAACAGCGCAATAAATGAAATTAAAAGTACTCTAGATGGGATCAATAGCAGAATAACTGAGGCAGAAGAACGGATAAGTGACCTGGAAGATAAAATAGTGGAAATAACTACTGCAGAGCAGAATAAAGAAAAAAGAATGAAAAGAACTGAGGACAGTCTCAGAGACCTCTTGGACAACATTAAACGCACCAACATTCGAATTATAGGGGTTCCAGAAGAAGAAGAGAAAAAGAAAGGGACTGAGAAAATATTTGAAGAGATTATCGTTGAAAACTTCCCTAATATGGGAAAGGAAATAGTTAATCAAGTCCAGGAAGCACAGAGAGTCCCATACAGGATAAATACAAGGAGAAATACACCAAGACACATATTAATCAAACTGTCAAAAATTAAATACAAAGAAAGCATATTAAAAGCAGCAAGGGAAAAACAACAAATAACACACAAGGGAATCCCCATAAGGTTAACAGCTGATCTCTCAGCAGAAACCCTACAAGCCAGAAGGGAGTGGCAGGACATACTGAAAGTGCTGAAGGAGAAAAACCTGCAACCAAGACTACTCTACCCAGCAAGGATCTCATTCAGATTTGATGGAGAAATTAAAACCTTTACAGACAAGCAAAAGCTGAGAGAGTTCAGCAACACCAAACCAGCTTTACAACAAATGCTAAAGGAACTTCTCTAGACAAGAAACACAAGAGAAGGAAAGACCTATAATAACGAACCCAAAACAATATAGAAAATGGGAATAGGAACATACATATCGATAATTACCTTAAATGTAAATGGACTAAATACTCCCACCAAAAGACACAGATTGGCTGAATGGATACAAAAACAAGACCCTTATATATGCTGTCTACAAGAGACCCACTTCAGACCTAGAGACACATACAGACTGAAAGTAAGGGGATGGAAAAAGATATTCCATGCAAATGGAAACCAAAAGAAAGCTGGAGTAGCAATTCTCATATCAGACAAAATAGACTTTAAAATAAGGACTATTAAAAGAGACAAAGAAGGACACTACATAATGATCAAGTGATCGATCCAAGAAGAAGATATAACAATTGTAAATATTTATGCACCCAACATAGGAGCACCTCAATACATAAGGCAAATACTAACAGCCATAAAAGGGGAGATCAACAGTAACACATTCATAGTAGGGGACTTTAACACCCCACTTTCACCCATGGACAGATCATCCAAAATGAAAATAAATAAGGAAACACAAGCTTTAAATGATACATTAAACAAGATGGACTTAATTGATATTTATAGGACACTCCATCCAAAAACAACAGAATACACATTTTTCTCAAGTGCTCATGGAACATTCTCCAGGATAGATCATATCTTGGGTCACAAATCAAGCCTTGGTAAATTTAAGAAAATTGAAATTGTATCAAGTATCTTTTCTGACCACAACGCCATGAGACTAGATATCAATTACAGGAAAAGATCTGTAAAAAATACAAACACATGGAGGCTAAACAATACACTACTTAATAATGAAGTGATCACTGAAGAAATCAAAGAGGAAATAAAAAAATATCTAGAAACAAATGACAATGGAGACACAACGACCCAAAACCTATGGGATGCAGCAAAAGCAGTTCTAAGGGGGAAGTTTATAGCAATACAAGCCCACCTTAAGGAGCAGGAAACATCTCGAATAAACAACCTAACCTTGCACCTCAAGCAATTAGAGAAAGAAGAACAAAAAAACCCCAAAGATAGCAGAAGGAAAGAAATCATAAAAATCAGATCAGAAATAAATGAAAAAGAAATGAAGGAAACGATAGCAAAGATCAATAAAACTAAAAGCTGGTTCTTTGAAAAGATAAACAAGATAGATAAACCACTAGCCAGACTCATCAAGAAAAAAAGGGAGAAGACTCAAATCAATAGAATTAGAAATGAAAAAGGAGAAGTAACAACTGACACTGCAGAAATAAAAAAAATCATGAGAGATTGCTACAAGCAACTCTATGCCAATAAAATGGACAATCTGGAAGAAATGGACAAATTCTTAGAAATACACAACCTGCCAGGACTGAATCAGGAAGAAATAGAAAATATGAACAGACCAATAACAAGCACTGAAATTGAAACTGTGATTAAAAATCTTCCAACAAACAAAAGCCCAGGACCAGATGGCTTCACAGGTGAATTCTATCAAACGTTTAGAGAAGAGCTAACACCTATCCTTCTCGAACTCTTCCAAAATATAGCAGAGGGAGAAACACTCCCAAATTCCTTCTACGAGGCCACCATCACCTTGATACCAAAACCAGACAAGGATGTCACAAAGAAAGAAAACTACAGGCCAGTATCACTGATGAACATAGATGCAAAAATCCTCAACAAAATACTAGCAAACAGAATCCAACAGCACATTAAAAGGATCATACACCATGATCAAGTGGGGTTTATTCCAGGAATGCAAGGATTCTTCAATATACGCAAATCTATCAATGTGATAAACCATATTAACACACTGAAGGAGAAAAACCATATGACCATCTCAATAGATGCAGAGAAAGCTTTCGACAAAATTCAACACCCATTTATGATAAAAACCCTGCAGAAAGTAGGCATAGAGGGAACTTTCCTCAACATAATAAAGGCCATATATGACAAACCCACAGCCAACATCGTCCTCAATGGTGAAAAACTGAAAGCATTTCCACTAAGATCAGGAACAAGACAAGGTTGTCCACTCTCACCACTCTTATTCAACATAGTTTTGGAAGTTTTAGCCACAGCAATCAGAGAAGAAAAGGAAACAAAAGGAATCCAAATCAGAAAAGAAGAAGTAAAGCTGTCACTGTTTGCAGATGACATGATACTATACATAGAGAATCCTAAAGATGCTACCAGAAAACTACTAGAGCTAATCAATGAATTTGGTAAAGTAGCAGGATACAAAATTAATGCACAGAAATCTCTGGCATTCCTATATACTAATGATGAAAAATCTGAAAGTGAAATCAAGAAAACACTCCCATTTACCATTGCAACAAAAAGAATAAAATATCTAGGAATAAACCTACCTAAGGAGACGAAAGACCTGTATGCAGAAAATTATAAGACACTGATGAAAGAAATTAAAGATGATACAAATAGATGGAGAGATATACCATGTTCTTGGATTGGAAGAATCAACATTGTGAAAATGACTCTACTACCCAAAGCAATCTACAGATTCAATGCAATCCCTATCAAACTACCACTGGCATTTTTCACAGAACTAGAACAAAAAATTTCGCAATTTGTATGGAAACACAGAAGACCCCGAATAGCCAAAGCAATCTTGAGAACGAAGAAAGGAGCTGGAGGAATCAGGCTCCCTGACTTCAGACTATACTACAAAGCTACAGTAATCAAGACAGTATGGTACTGGCACAAAAACAGAAAGATAGATCAATGGAACAGGATAGAAAGCCCAGAGATAAACCCACGCACATACGGACACCTTATCTTTGATAAAGGTGGCAGGAATGTACAGTGGAGAAAGGACAGCCTCTTCAATAAGTGGTGCTGGGAAAACTGGACAGGTACATGTAAAAGTATGAGATTAGATCACTCCCTAACACCATACAGAAAAATAAGCTCAAAATGGATTAAAGACCTAAATGTAAGTCCAGAAACTATCAAACTCTTAGAGGAAAACATAGGAAGAACACTCTATGACATAAATCACAGCAAGATCCTTTCTGACCCACCTCCTAGAGTAATGGAAATAAAAACAAAAATAAACAAATGGAACCTAATGAAACTTCAAATCTTTTGCACAGCAAAGGAAACCATAAACAAGACAAAAAGACAACCCTCAGAATGGGAGAAAATATTTGCAAATGAAGCAACTGACAAAGGATTAATCTCCAAAATTTACAAGCAGCTCATGCAGCTCAATAACAAAAAAACAAACAACCCAATCCAAAAATGGGCAGAAAACCTAAATAGACATTTCTCCAAAGAAGATATACAGAATGCCAACAAACACATGAAAGAATGCTCAACATCATTAATCATTAGAGAAATGCAAATCAAAACTACAATGAGATATCATCTCACACCAGTCAGAATGGCCATCATCAAAAAATCTAGAAACGGGCTTCCCTGGTGGCGCAGTGGTTGGGAGTCCGCCTGCCGATGCAGGGGACACGGGTTCGTGCCCCGGTCCGGGAGGGTCCCACGTGCCGTGGAGCGGCTGGGCCCGTGAGCCATGGCCGCTGAGCCTGCGCGTCCGGAGCCTGTGCTCCGCAACGGGAGAGGCCACAACATTGAGAGGCCCGCGTAACGCAAAAAAAAAAAAAAAAAAAAAAAAAAATCTAGAAACAATAAATGCTGGAGAGGGTGTGGAGAAAAGGGAACACTCTTGCACTGTTGGTGGGAATGTGAATTGGTTCAGCCACTATGGAGAACAGTATGGAGGTTCCTTAAAAAACTACAAATAGAATTACCATATGACCCAGCAATCCCACTACTGGGCATATACCCTGAGAAAACCAAAATTCAAAAAGAGTCATGTACCAAAATGTCCATTGCAGCTCTATTTACAATAGCCCGGAGATGGAAACAACCTAAGCGCCCATCATCGGATGAATGGATAAAGAAGATGTGGCACATATATACAATGGAATATTACTCAGCCTTAAAAAGAAATGAAATTGAGCTATTTGTAATGAGATGGATAGACCTAGAGTCTGTCATACAGAGTGAAGTAAGTCAGAAAGAAAAAGACAAATACCATATGCTAACACATATATATGGAATTTAAGGGGAAAAAAATGTCATGAAGAACCTAGGGGTAAGACAGGAATAAAGACGCAGACCTACTGGAGAACGGACTTGAGGATATGGGGAGGGGGAAGGGTGAGCTTTGACAGGGCGAGAGAGAGTCATGGACATATACACACTAACAAACGTAGAAAGGTAGATAGCTAGGGGGAAGCAGCCGCAAGGCACAGGGATATTAGCTCGGTGCTTTGTGACAGCCTGGAGGGGTGGGATAGGGAGAGTGGGAGGGAGGGAGACGCAAGAGGGAAGACATATGGGAACATATGTATATGTATAACTGATTCACTTTGTTATAAAGCAGAAACTAACACACCATTGTAAAGCAATTATACCCCAATAAAGATGTTTAAAAAAAAAAAAAGTTTCTTTGCCATGTTCCTTTTGAAATATAAGATTTGAATCTTCAAGGATGTCCACTTAATCATTTTCAAAAGCAGAAAACATACAAAGAAATTTGATTTCTATAATAAATTGAGAAAATATCTTCCAGAGTTTTCTCATCCTTTCCTAGATTTTAAGATATTGTATTTTCAGCTCAATTGACCATCTACCTTGTCCTCCCTCCATCCAAGCATTTATCATACTATTTTTATGACTTTTTTTGGAGTGACAATTTAGCTGTAATGATATTCCAACAGCCTCTTTCTGAGATGATGGTCTACCAAAAGTATCAGTACTGGGTTTAAATGTTTTAAGGTAATTCATGTTAAATGGCACCAGTATGAAATACAAATATTCCAATTGGGTGTTTAGTGGCTCTGTTCAACGTATTCAACAAATATTTGAGTGCCTTCTTGTGCTGGCAATACATCAATGAGCAAATAATTCATTCTTTGTAAATTTACTCCGGGTAGTGCCAACTAGAGTGCATTTTCCTTGTTCTCTAAGACCATGTCCTTTTTTTTTTTTTTTAAGACCATGTCCTTTTGCCTTTCGGTGGGCCTTGATTTTTTCATCTGAAGACCCAACAACTTCCCCTTTAGCACCTCAGGGAGGTGGTAAAGGCAACCGAAACAGCACATGGGACAGGTCCCTGAGGATTACAACTGGCATGTGTTATAAGCTATTATTATGAAAACTCTGATTCTCACACATGCGCAAGGCAGCACAGATCTAAATGCTCATGGTTTAAGACACACATCATTTCAATATCGGGAAAACAGAAGGAAAACCACATGATGCAGGGAAAGGTGAAGTACTGATTATGAAACTCTCAATAGCCCTTTAAAACTTGGCATTTGATTTCTTTGTTCCACATGGATTGGCTAGTCTTCAAACCAACTCTGATGTTCAGCTTAGTGACTTCACTGTGTAAATATCTATGGCTACTTATTACCAGAAAGCACGCTCACCTCTATATAGACAGAACTTACAGCCTGCAAAATTCAATTTCTGTTACTGACCCTTTAAATAATTTCAGCATCTTGAAATGAGTTTGAGGATTAAAATACACACACATACACACACATTCACGTAGACAAACACTCTCAAATCCCCACTACTAAAACTCTGCCAGGTTAGCAGATATACTGAATATAGTTTATCCTTGGTAACCATTCAAACTGTCGGTCGTTGCACTACATGGAGTAATTCCAGGACAAGAACCATGAATGTGGTGCTGACAGTAATGGATTGGTTACAGAGGAATATGCTTCATGTTGTATTAGTTTAAATCGAGCTGAGACTAATTCCTCTCTTTTAAGGCACTGTAAACAGCGATAATAATAGGTCTTACCATGAACGTGTACTTTTATAAAGTCTCTTTGTCATGAATAGGCAGCTGGAACAGTATTAAATTAACAAATATCTTTCTAGATTTTAGGAGAATGTTTCCCTCTCAAAAAAGTCACATGATTGACTTTTGGGGTGATTCATTTCTCCAATTTTTCTTCCACTCCTGCTTCGTTGCTGCCTATATGGTAACTCTGGCTTTAGTAAGAAGGAAAAGGGAAAGCCAATGATGTTCAGATAGTTTGGCTGAATGGTTGGGGTAGAAGAATATATTGGAAGATTTGGCTAAAATGAGGTTTTAAGATTAAGTGGACTCCCTCTGCATACACTTGCAATGCCTTTCCATACTAAAGGCAATCGAATGTTGATGACTTATTTCCTTGAAATTCCAAGAAAAGCTGTTTGAATCTAAGAGCAGAGAAGTATGCCAAACTATCCTTGTAGCTGATTTTACAGCAATTCTCCTAAATGTCTCCAAAAAGTATTTACGGTGAATAAAGCAGCAAAGGTTACAGTACGTATGCTGAGACTCCTGTGCTTCAAAATCCGATCATGCGATGCCCCAAATGGTATTCCAACGGGTTCAGTATATGAAATTTCAAGGTTACAAGTGCAATATCAACTCTGGAAAACTGAATGTAGGAACACTAGCTCCATCTTAGGTAATGAAAACAAGATTGAAAGCTGAAAGAGTCTAATTTTAAGGTTGTCACGCAGAACTTATTTTCAATTTGGCTCAATCTTTTCACAAGCCCATTCTGCAAAATTTGATCAATTTAGTTGTGCGTGTAAGCTACATTTACTTTGCTCACTTGACAAACATCTACCGAGGGCCTACAGCGTATGCCTGTCTCTGTGCCAGTGGCTGGGACGTAAAGCTGACCCTGATCCCAAGGAATCAGTCCAGTTGCGGGGTGGCAGGTATATAAACAAGCAAGTCAACCCTATGGGAAGAGAGCTAGAGAAGTATTTAGAGGATACTTTCGGGATTGGAGGAACTTAATTTCTTTAGGATATGGTTGGTGGTGGTACACAGGGAAGGAAAGAATTGATTAAGGGCAGGGGACTTTGGAGCTGAGTTCAGAAGGATGAGTGGAAATTTACCAGAGGGAAATGAAGGGAGAGAGAAAAGCATTCAGCAGACAAAGAACATGAAAAAGAGACATTCAGCACAGGGATAAATATATTAAAAGGCATGGAAGCTTGAGAAAGCTGTTATTAATCAGGGAATGAGGAATTATTTCAGTATGAACATGGTGAGTGCGGAGGAGGCTAGAGTGACGAGCTGGGGCTTGTGTGTCCTATGAGGGAGCGTCATATGTCAGAGTAGTAGTAATAATAGTAAAAACATTAATAGCAAAACAGTGTCTGCTCATGGAAGAGACTCTGACAAGTACAGGTTTCTGGTAAGTACAGGTTTCTGGTAACTCTGGTAACTGAAAGAAAAAAAAAAAAACAATGCAGTTTGGACATGCTTCCACACCAGCCGAGAAGGGCTATTCTATTTTTTTTAATGGCTGCCCAGTATTCTTATCACATGAATGATTGGTCACTTATTTAACTAATCCTTATTCAATCACATTTAGGCAGTTTTCAGTTTCCTGCTGTTAGAAATAATCATCTAAGATCTTTTGATACTCATCTTTTCATATTTCAGTAATATCTTCCAAACGCTAATTCCTAAAGTTCGTGGAGCACTGGGTGAAAAGATAGACTCTTCATTGTCACCGACGTGGCCAAATTGCCTTGTGAAGGGGCTTTTAAGAGAGCTTTGGTGCCTCCAGTTCACACACTTAAATGCAAATGGCATTAACAGTCTGAGGACATTATGCAACATATTATATCAGTGCAAGTGTGGCAAGATCGTGTTTGTGGATGACAGGCTGAGACTCTCCCCAAGTCTCCTGATGAAAGGGCACACCTAATAAGGCCTCAGTCCAGAAATGAGGGAGGATAAAAATAAATATGATTGGATAGTCTTGCAATGACTTTGTTTTTAATAGGATTATTAATGTTTGGCTCACTAATATTTCCACATTTATTCAAAGTACAAAGAGATGAGTGCTTATGAAAGCAGGGGGCACAGTAAATCTCTGAAGGCATCACTGAGCCATTTTCTCCTGCATCTTGATATGGTACCTGCTCCTGTTAAAGCCTGGAGCAGAGGAGATCCTAACTGCCTTGTACTCAGGTTAACATCTCTTGACTGAGTCCTAAGATGTTTTATTTAAAGAATCAGAATAAGGAATTCCCTGGTGGTCCCGTGGTTAGGACTCTGTTCTCTCCCTGCTGAGGGCCCGTGTTCCATCTCTAGTCGGGGAACTAAGATTCCACAAGCCGTGAGGCACGGCCAAAAAACAGAATCAGAATAGACCTAGGTTTTATCTTGTGGCCAGATCTAACCTAAGGTAAAACCGAGGAAGCTTACAGTTGTCTTGCTTTATTATTTAACGGTATAGGATATATCTAGAACATCACTTTCAAAAGCGTGGTCAGCAGTTCACTGGTAAGCACTGCTTGAAAGAAGAATTACATCTGCAAGTAAGTTTGGAAAATATTGGGTTAAACAAAATCACACACCTGTACACTGAAGGACTTCTTCAAGCCTTTGTCAAGCCTTTGTCAAATTCACTTCTTGAATTTCCAAGAATGTGGTCTAATAGTCAAAAATTTTTAAACTTTTTCATATGAAAATAGCTTATGATCATAAGGCAGATTCTTGAGCTGCAGATTTAAAGTACGATATTAGTGTGTGTGTGTGTGTGTGTGTGTGTGAGTACAAAATCCTAATTCTGTTTGTGCATTGCAGAACTAGGAAACTGTTTCAAATGGCTTTCTATGTGATTTTTGGAAGGAGTAACACATAACATCATGGAATTCTGGGTATGTTCAGTCCCTCCAAGGTCCCTGGTATCTTTCAGAAATATTACGTTAGAAAGTACCATCATGTACGTTGCCTTTAAAATAAACACAACACACACCCATACACAAATGAGAGAATCCGTAAGACTTAGGATGGGCCACAGCAAGGCAGCAGTGCTAAATATTACACTGAAAACGCAGCACTCATCAGAAATCCTAGCCCTTAATTGGAATGCAATAATTTTTTATTGAATGAATAAAGACAAATACTATGGTTTCTGTAGCCAGACTGCCTAGTGATTACTTCACTACTAATGAGCTATTTACCCATGGCCAAATTATTTACCTTATTTATGCCTCCATTTGCTCATTTGTTAAAGTAACAATAAATAACGTTATCGGCTGTTGCGAGGCTTAGATGAGTCAATACATGAAAAAATCAGTGTCGGCTGTTTGCTGAGCTCTCAGTAAGTCGAGCTACCGTCCTCTCCTTCCCCACCCACCCCCGTGCACGGTCTCTACCACAGAGCACCTCTTGAACCCCACTTGCTTTTCCACATTTTGTCATCTCACTATTATAATAATTCTATACACACCTGAAGAGACATGGTAGCCAATACTATTTTAATTTTCCAAGCATGTCTTCAAATCGCTGATTTTAAAAACGGGGTGGTAGTGATAAATGTTGTTTGATTACTAAAATCACACGTATGGTTGAGGAGGCCTCCAAAAACCATCACTGCAGGCAAACCTGCAGTGGGTTTCTCATGCATTTAAGGCTTTTCCAAGCAGGCTGCAGGTTGTCTAAGATGGACCACAGCCCACATGTTGAGGGCTTCCAGGGCTCCCCAGCATCAGTTTGGGCATTTCCCCATCATCACCACCTGGCACAGGTTATGGCTGTGTGCAGGCAAAGTGTGCCCTCTGCATTCTCACCAAACAGGTTCGGGAGCCTTCACTTGAAAGACAACAGCTCTCTTCTGGGGAACTCTTGAACCGTATAGGCAGTTTCTAACATTCTGGTAGGTTTTGTACCAACAAGGGCACTAGTGCACTTCTGAAGCTTAAATTCAGGATGCCACAAACATGCCACGTGCAGTGGGCAGACAGCCCTTATCCATCAAGAGCTAGGATGTGTCATGGTTAAACTCGTGGACTCTGGCATTTTACTGCCTGGGATGAACCTTGGCTCCTCCACTTATTAACTATGTGAGGTTTGTGTCTGTTACTTAACCTCTGTACCTCAATATTCCCATCTATAAAATGGGAGATAATAATAATAGAACTTACCAAATAGGTAAGTTACCTGACTTATCTAATAGGGTTGGAGTGAAAACTAAATGCATGAATACATATAGTGCCTGGTAAATTATTCATATTTAATATTTGTTAGTGCTATGACCTGCCAACTCTGTAACAATAGCCCCTGAGTTCTAAGTTATTGAGGACACTTTTATTTCCCCAGAGCAGTGACTAAAAGGAAGCTGAGGTAAATGGGGGGTGTTTTTAAGACCCAGGGTGTCCTGCTGGTATAATTTGCCAAGGACACTTTTCCCACATAATAGCTCTGTGACGTTAAGAAAACGACTTAACCTCTCTGTGCCTCAGTTCTTTTATTTGTAAAAGGGGTCAAAAGTTTCCTTCTTCATGGGCTACAGTGAAGATCAAATGCAGTTAACCATATACCACTTAGCACAGTGCTGGCACACTTTTGTGGGCTTCCCTGGTGGCGCAGTGGTTGAGAGTCCACCTGCCGATGCAGGGGTCGCGGGTTCGTGACCCGGACCGGGAAGATCCCACATGCCGCGGAGCGGCTGGGCCCGTGAGCCACGGCCGCTGAGCCTGTGCGTCTGCAGCCTGTGCTCCGCAACGGGAGAGGCCACAACAGTGAGAGGCCCGCGTACCGCAAAAAAAAAAAAAAAAAAGAGTAGACCTTTTCTTTTTAGATAAAGCAACTAGGAATTTTCAGCTTCCACTTAGCTTTGTCCAGTGAGAAAGACGACTGAGTATTCTTCTAATGGAGGGATTACGTTACTAGCCATCTACATGTTACCTAGAAAATACCAAACTGTAAATTCCTACGGATGAATTTAAAAAAATTATCCCAATAACGTAAGTCATAGTGCCTTACAACATTATGCTTCGTAAAAGTTCTGAATCCTTTGACAAGTCATGGAATACTCTCTATTAGAAAGGAGCTCCTAGGACCTGACATATGACGGAGGAGAATTTAAAAGAACTCTGCTTCTTCAAGACCAACAGAAATAGCATACAAAACTACAAGAGAAATACTACGAGCCAAAATCTGCATCCTATTTTTCTTCTATTAGCAACAGAGCAAACAAGTCATCAAGGAGGTTATTTCTTTGGACCTTGGCCAGCTAGGCAGTGAGAAATATCACAAGGGGTAACTGTATTTCTCCACATAAGACATGATCACCAACTGTTGTTTATGAAATATTTTCCTGACTCAGTAAATGCTGCATTGGCTATACAGGTGCCTACTTATCAGTCAAACCATGGTGTTCTTAAGGAAACCCACGTTTCACAAAAAGAGGCTCTCACAAAGTCTCTGGTGCTGGAGACATTAACCTTTCCTCATAGAAGTAGCCAAAAACTCTGCTTTGAGTACTTTTGCTTCTGGCTAAGATGGAGTAACAGGGGCTGGATTTACCCTGTTTCCTGAAAAAAAGTAAAAAACCAGACAATAAATATGAAACAACAGTTTTCAAAACACGGAACATCAGGCAGCAACGGACAGTGAACCTTGAATGCGGTAAACCCTGACTGTCCCTACTTGCTGCCATGAGAAGGTTTCCAGGCTGTGAAGGGGAAACCCAGATGGAGCAAGGTGGACTTTTGGAGTTGTGCACCTAGAGCTGAGAGAATGGGGAAACTGAAATGGATGGAATTTGTAGAAGAGAGTGCTAGAGAAAAGAGAGCTGCACCAAGAGAGACTCTTGAAGCTATACAGTAGGTCTCCTTTGAGTATTTAGCTGAGTACTGATCACTGCATGCGTGGAAGGAGACTACCCAAGGCTGGGGAAATAACTAGCCAAAAGGATGAAAGGGAAGGCTGCCTGGTCCTCACACAGGGCTGAAAATGGTGCCTGTCCCCACCAGTCAGACTGAAAAAACTCATAATTCATGGGGCATTGAGTAGAGTACTGAGGAAGGTCTTGCCTCAGTCATGGGCACTCTAGAATGAGTACTGCTCTGGTCCAGCCTAACAAATCTTAAAAGTGAGACCTTGAAAAATCGAACTGCATCCAAGTAACTAAACGGAATCCCCAAACAAATGTCAAGAATATTTAAGGAATATGAAAATACGTGGCACCCCAAAAGAAACAATTAAAAATGTCCAGCATCCAATCAAAAATTATCAGGCATGCAAATAGGTAGGAAAACATGACCCATAATGAGGAGAAAAATCAATCAATCAGAACCACCCAAAACTGACACAAATATTAGAATAAGCAGATGAAGGGACTTCTCTGGCTGTCCAGTGGTTAGGACTCCGCACTCTCACTGCCAGGGCCCAGGTTCAATTCCTGGTCAGGGAACTAAGATCCCGCAAGCCGCACAGTGCGGCCAAAAAAATAAAAGAGAGTAAGCAGATGAAGACATTAAAACAATTATTATAACTGTAGCCCATATGTTTAAAAAGTTAAGTAGCCACAGGCAAGATTTTAAAAAGATCCAAATCTCAATTTTCTAAAGATAAAAACTTCAATATACAGGGTGGGATAAATGGCAGAATAAATTCTAAGAGAAAAGATGAATAAAATTGAAGATACTGCAGTAGAAATTATCAAAATAAAACACAAAAAGAAAGGAAAGAAAGAAAGAAAAAGAAAAGAGCATCATTTAGCTGTGGGATAACTTTAGGTGGCCTAGTATACATGCAATTGGAGTTTGCAAAGGAGGCATGGATGGAGACAGAAAAAAATAGTTGAAGAAATTATGGCTGAAATATTCCCAAATTTGATAAAAACTATAAACCCACAAGTCCAAGATGCTCAATAAACACCAATCACAAGAACCATGAAGGAGAAAGCTATATCAAATTGTTCAAAGCAGTGATAAAGAGAAAAGTTTAAAAGCAGACAGAGATGACCAAACGTTTACACAAAAACAATAACAGTGTCATGTGCATCTATAACACACCTAAAAATAAAACGTATGACACTGACAGCATAAAGGCTGAGAATGAAGAAATAGAAATATACTGTTATAAGATTCTTGTACTACATGTGAAATCGTACAAGATCACTTGAAGGTAGTAGACTTGATAAGTTAAAGATGTATACTATAAACCCTAAAGCAATCACAGAAAAAATAAAATGAAGAGTTACAGCTAGTCATCCAACAAAGGAGATAAAATGAAATCACAAAATACTCAATAAATCCAAAAGAAGGCAGAAAAAAGGAACAAAGAACAGATGGGACAAATAGAAAACAAAGAGCAAGACAGACAAACTTAACCATGTCAATAATCACAGTAAATGTAAATAATGTAAACAACCAGTTCAAAGACCGAGATGGATAAATGGATAAATAAAATGGGTAAAAATATCAAGATGCAATTATATGTTGTCTGTAAGAAATTCACTTTAAATACACAGACACAAACAGTTTACAATTAAAAGGATGGGAAAAGACTTACCATGTTAACACTGATCAAAAGAAATGTGAAGTGGTTATATAAATATCAAAGCAGACTTCAGAACAAAGAATATTACCAGGATAAAGAGGATCATTCTATAAACACAGTCAAGAGGATATAGCATTTCTAAATGTTTATACCCTAATAAAAAACTTCAAAATACATGAAATGAAAACTGATAGAACTTACAAAGAGAAACAGAAAGATCCACAATCATAGCTAGAAATTTCAGTACCTCTCTGTCAATAACTGATACAGGAAGTAGACACACAATCAGCAAGAGTAGTAGACTTAAACAATACTATCAAATTGACTTGGTTAACATCTATAGAACATCCATCCAACGACAGCAGAATACACATTCTTCCCAAGTGCAAATGGACCACTTACCAAGACGAAGCATATTCTGGACCATAAATAAGTCACATTAAATTGAAAAGAATTTAATTTACACAAAGTGTGTTTTCTGACCACCGTGAGATTTAATTAGAGGTAAATAAAAGATCCCTAAAAGTCCCCAAATTTCTGGAAACCAAACTATACTCTTCTAAATAACAATGAGCCAATGAAGATATATCAAGAAGGAAATTTAAAAATATTTACAAATGAATGAAAATGAAAACACAACATATCAGTATTTGTGGAATACAAAATCAGTACTTAGAAAATGTTGCCGTAATAAATGCATATATTAGAAAAGAAACATCTTTAATCAGTGATCTCAGCTTTCATCTTAAGAGACTGGTATATGAAGAGCAAATTAAACCCAAAGGAAGAAGAAAGGCAATAATAATGATAAAATATAAACTAATAAAGATCATAGCAGAAATCAATGAAGTAGAAAAAAATTTCAAATCATTGAAACCAAAAGCTAATTCTTTGAGAGGCTCAATACAGATAAACGTCTGGCCAGAATGATAAGAAATAAAAAAGAGAGAAGACACTATTTATTAATATCAGGATCGAGAGAGGCAATACCACTATAGACTGCACATATTAAAAGGATAATAAGAAAATATGAACTATGGCTATAAATTGGACAACTAATAAAAAGGCACACAGATTGAAAAGGAAGAAGTAAAGCTATCTTTATTAGCAGATGATCTATAAAGTAAACCTGATGAAATCTACAAAAAAGTTACCAAAAGTTATAAATGAGGTTAGCAGGATTCAATATCAATACACAAAAATCAATTCGATTTCTATATACTGATAATGAACATTCAGAAATTGAAATAAAAAGACACCATTTACAACTGTATCAAATAATATGTAAGATATAGGGACATATCTAAAAAAGACCTGTATACTGAAAACTACTGAGAGAAATTAAATATCATCTAAATAAATGGAGATATATATATATCTTGTTCATGGGTCTGATGACTCAATGTTGTTAAACTGTCAATTCTTCCCACCTTGGTCTATGAATTCATGCAATCCTAATAAAAGTATCAGTAGGGTTGTTTGTTTTGGGTAGAAATTGACAAGCTGATTCTAAAATTTATATGGAAATGCAAAAAACTTAGAATAAATAAGACAACTTTTAAAAAGAACAAAGTTAAGGTTTGTTCTGATTTCAATACACAATTCAAAGCTGCAGTAATCAAAACAGTATATTATTGCCATAAAGGCTGACAAATAGGTCAATGAAACAGAATAGAGTCCAAAAGTAAACCCACACATATACAGATAACTAATTTTTCTTAAAGGGGCAAAGGCAACATAATAGAGAAATGACAGCCTTTTCAACAAATGGCACTGGAGCCACTGAATATCCATATGCAAAAAAAGAAAGAAAGAACTTCAATCTGAACTTTGTGTCATACATAAAAATTAATTCAAAATGGGTAATAGACCTAATGCAATACCTAAAATTCTAAAACTTCTAGAAGAAAACACAGGAAAAAATCTTTGTGACTCTGGGTTAGGCAAAGTTTACTGAGATACAATATCACAATCCATAAAGGAACAAATTGATAAAATAGACTTCAACAAAATAAAAGCCTTTTAGACTTTGAAAGACAGGAAGAGAATGAACAGCAAGCCACAGACTGGGAGAAAATATTTGTAATCCATATAACAAATAAAGTACTTATATCCAGAATATATATACTCTGAAAACTCATGAAAAGAAAACAGCAACCCAAAGAAATTGGGCAAAAGATTCAAACATAAAGAAGATATAATGATGGTAAAATAAGCACATAAGAGACACTCAAACATCATATGTCATCAGGGAAATGGAAATGAAAACTGCAATGAGATGCTGCTACACTCCTATTAGAACGGCTAAAATGGAAAAGATGTTGATGTCATGTGTTGACAAGGATATGAAGGACCTAGAAATCTCATAAACTGCTGGTGGGAATTTAAAATGGCACAACCACTTTGGAAAACAGTTTGGCAGAACCTTAAAAAGTTAAATCTATCTACCATATGACCTAGCCATTCTACTCCCGGGTATTTGCCCAAGAAGAAAAGAAAGTATATGTGTATACAATGACTTGTACATGGATGTTTATAGCAGTTTTATTTGTAACAGTCCCCAAACTTGCATAATCTAAATGTTCATCAACAGCTGAATGGATCATTTTGAAATATGTGCACATATCAAATCATCATACTGTACACCTTAAACTTACACAATATTATATGTCAATTATATCCCAGTAAAACTGGGAGAAAAAGGAAAAAAAAAAACGCACAGGTGAATGCATAAACAATGTAAGGTATAGGGACTTCCCTGTGGTTCGGTGGGTAAGACTCGGCGCTGCCACTGCAGGGGACACGGGTTCAATCCCTGGTCACGGAACTAAGATCCCGCGATCCTGCATGCCATGCAGTGCAGCCAAAAAAACAAAAACAGAAGCAAAAACAAAACAACGTAAGGTATAGCCATACAGTGGAATATTACTTAGCAATAAAAAGCAAAGTGCTATTGATACATGCAGCAACATGGATGAATCTCGAAACAATTATGCTCATTGAAAAAAGACAAAAAGATTATCTACTGTATGATTCCACTTACATTAAACTCTAGAAAATGTAATCTACTGTGAGAAAAAGCAGATCTGTAGTTGCTGGCTATATTCACTATCTTGATTGTAATGATCATTTCAAGGGTATTACTTCTAATAAGACATAGAAAATTATGTAGTCAATTACATCTCAATAAAGCTATAAAAACAACAACAACAAAAACTCTGCTCTTTGCTGAGGCTTACACTAATTAAAGCTGTATGTGTGCAGTGGGCCACCCTTAACACTTTGGGGGCTGAGGGAGGAGTACCAGTACAGGTGTCCTAACCCACAGTCTGACCCCTTGTCCTTCCAGGCCAGCTGTCTCTGGCCACCCCTCAGATTTAGGGTGATATGTATGGACAGAAGGGGTTCCCACCGGCCCTGGAAGCAGGCGTGGGATCTGAGATCCTGAACACTGAGAACATAACCTTGAAGGGAGGAGCTGGGCTCCAGCTGAGCCTATCTTGGCCCACAGACTCCCTGCCGTTGCGCAGGGTATGGTTTGAGGAGGCCAGACTAGAGGCCTTTAAAGCAACGCTTATCTGCAAGGAGCTAAGATAAAAATGGAGAGTGTCTAAAACTTCTACAGCAACCTGACGGACATGGCTGCAACATCCAGGCATGGGATAATTTTTCTAGCAATTCGTGTGTATTGAATTTTACAAAAGCTGTGTATCCTCCATGGACTGGATGGAAACAACAAACCAAAACACAGGTCCCTTGACCACAGGTAACTGAGACTCTGTCTTAAAACACATGGCTTTGAGCAGAAGCCCCTAAAGAAGACTGGTTTTGAATTACGATCAATGTAGGCCGTATTCTGTTAAAAAAGATTTCTGGCCTGACTTTTGTGAGGCTTCGATCACAGTCTGCTTGATCCATCTTTGTGTCCTGCTGGGTCATTCCGTGTGGAGTATGAACTGCATTTAAGGCCGTGGTAATTCTGTGTGAGCACAATGCCTCTGTACATGGCTGTCTTCCCAACTCAGAATTTGAGAAGAACTGCCTTTCTTTCTTTCTTTCTTTCTTCTTTTTTCAGTTTATTTGTTTGGTGGGGAAGGATATGTCAAGGAAAAAGATTATGTCCCTTTTTTCTCCATTTGAACATGAGAACAAAGGCCCTGCCATTGCTCCCTCCTTCTCCAGTCCCTCTGGAGTCTGCCACTGACCATAACAAATGGGGCCCTTACCTTGTGCACACAGGCCTTTGCATTCAGGAAAAACAGCTCCACGGTGGTTTTATCCTTCAGGAACGATATGCTCTCAATGTAAAACCTGAAAAACAGTACAGAAGTTTGTTCCTTCAGATTCCTTCCCTTCTCTCTGCAATGATTTCATTTCCTCATGTAGTTTCTTGCAGAGAATTTTCAGAAACTAGGGGATGGTTGTGCTTTACTTCCCTCTTTAAAAGCTATCTGCAACACATATGTACAGCTGTGTGTATGTATGAATCCATGTGGATATGCAGATAACATCTTCTGCAGAAGGCTTTTGTGTGTTGGAAGGTGAATTAAAGAAAAATCCAGAATGGTCACCAACTACAAAGCCAACTTTACTCTTGGTTGCCCATTCCCCGACACACGTTCTGGGAGCTCAGAATACCTGAGACAGCTTCGAAACAAAGCCCAGTTGAGCTCTGAGGGCTGAAAACAGAAGTCTGCTGAGTAACCACTACTAAATAATTGAACCTGGAGGCCTGTGGCTCTGTCGTTTTCAGACCCAGGGTGGGTGTGAGAGCCCCACGTTTACCTCGCCCCCATCCACCAGGAGAGTTTCAATCGCACCCTCCCTCCTTTCCTCTCATCCTTCCAGGCTCCAGGCTTTCCCTCTGGCTGGAAGCTGAGCTCTCGTACTACTTAATATTGGTCTTTCTCATGCAAATCAGGGCATCCTGGGCCTCGCTCCCTCCACTGCCTTTTCTGGGCCTTTGCTCGCTCAGTCTATGAGGCCAGGTCCCTCTTTTAGAAGAGAGCTGACGACCAGGAGGTGCAGAGGGGAGGAGAGTCTTGTGTTTTCCTCATCCCGTCCTGTGGAAGCTGGCTGGTGAAGGCTGGCGCTCTGGCATGGGTGAGCGCGCCAGCTGAGGCCTAGAAGGTTTTCTCTACTGTTGGAGCCCCACTGATGAATAATGCATGAGGAGACTTAATACCCAAAGAGAGCTCACAGCTAGGGTCCTGGAAGAGAACTTGCTCTCAACTTGGTGAGAGGCAAGATAAACCCGGACTGAAGTGGCACGGGGCCGGGGGGAGTCTTGTCCTTAGCTCTGCAAAATCCTGACAGGCATTGGGCATTTGCTTTTTTTATTTTTTCCTCCCTTTCCACAATAAGGAAACGTTTGAGAAATAAATCCAGCAGCTTAAAAAGGCCGTGAAAGATTTTACCACTGAGACGGTAAAATCATTTGAAAAATTCCACCCTTAATGCTGAATCATCAAGGGAAGTTCCAGAAAGAGAATAAATCCTTTATATTTTCACTTACAAGGGTTTATCTCACCTATGAGTGAGCTTAATGAAGATTCATGAGTGTTAGGTGTGTGAGAAGGGAAAGTTAAGGATTAAGGCAGGAGGGGGAGAGGAAGAGTCGGAGGGTAAAGCAGGCTTGGGAATATGAAACATATAGAATATGTAGTCCCAGCTCCATCATTTATTAGCTGTGTAGCCTTGGGCAAGATCGTTAGCTTCTCTGTGTCTTTTCTAAAATGGGTGTTATGACTGCACTTACCTCACAGGGTTTTGGAAGGAGTAAATGAGATAATAGAAAAGGATGTAAAACAATAAAAACTAACAGTTGTTAGTAAAAATCCATTTTCTGGAATTTAATGCTATGTGGCCTGGGGGATGTGGCTTAAGCTTTGAGTCTAAGATCCTTTGTCTATAAAGGGGGGATGACGATGGCCCTAGGAGGACCGTTATGAAGTGCCCACGACAGTGCCTGGCACGAGGTAGGAATTCAAGAAATCCTAACTAGTGTGGCTTGGCAAACCTTGCATCATGTTTTAAAAAAAAAAAAAAAGCTGATAGGACACAGTGGGATTTGAACTATATCTGAAGGCTAGGAAAAACAACAGGATTCTATAGGATAAAAAGAAATCCAGGTGGAGAAAATACAATAGGTAAATAGCATCTCTGTGGTAATGTGATAAACATTCATAATTTGGCTTTCGCCAAGAGTTAGTTATAATCTGAGTATTCTCCCATCAGTTTTGGCCTCCTGGCCATGGCCAGACAGACCAAGGACAGTCACCTGACTCAAAGGCAACCAGTCCGTAAGCTGGTGAGCATCCTATGAGGTGGGCTGGGGAGAAGAGAGATCAGCCCATCAGAGGCTCCTTATACGGGGTAAGGAACGGACAAACCCATCAGGTACGGTCTCTTAGAGAGGCTGAGAGATGAGAGAGACAGGTCAAGAGGGAAACAGTGGAGGCAGAGAAAGGCACCAAGATTAGCGAGTCCCTGCGACGGCGGATTCAAGGCCTGCTGCCGCCATAGGACTGAGATGACCTGTGCAGCTAAGCTTCCTGAAGGACCTTCTGTTTCAACTAGGTGGTGATGGTTTTGCCCTGCTTCCTTTGTTTTTACAAGTATTTTTATCTGTCAACTGAGATAAGATGGGCAGGTTTTCGGTGGGCAGCCTGAAAGTGCAGCAGCAGGATCACAGCTAATGTTTCTTGAGCTCTTACTTATGTGCCGGGTCGCATGCTGAGTGCTTTCCACACGTTGTTTCATTTAATTCTCACAACAGCCCTGGGAAGGAGATACCTATCATTATTCCCATTGTACAGATGCAGAAACTGAATTCAGAGATCCGCCTACATGCACAGGCAGGAGGAGGTCTCGATCTGGGTCCCTCTGACTCCACGCTTTTCAGTGGAACCTCCTCCTGACTGCCTCTCTTGTTCACTCAACTAGAATTATAAGGAAAGCTCAGCCCTCAATAATTGTGTGCAGAAACAAGTAAAATAGAAGTACGTTTGTTCTCTATTGTTTCAAAAGTCAGAACCAGGGCTTCCCTGGCTGGTGGCGCAGTGGTTAAGAATCCGCCTGCCAAGGCAGGGGACACGGGTTCAAGTCCTGGTCTGGGAAGATTCCACATGTCACGGAGCAACTAAGCCCGTGCAGTGAGCCTGAGCTCTAGAGCCCACGAGCCACAGCTACTGAGCCCGCGCGCCTAGAGCCCGTGCTCCACAACGAGAGAAGCTACTGCAATGAGAAGCCTGCGTACTGCAACGAAGAGTAGGCCCCACTCGCTGCAACGAGAGAAAGCCTGCAAACAGCACCGAAGCCCTAACACAGCCAAAAATAAATAAATAAAATTTAAAAATAATAAAAATTAAAAAAGAAGTCAGAACCAGATCAGTGGACCAAAAAAATACAAGGTGATAGATTTTGGATCAACCTATGAAACACCTTTTAGAAAGTTAAAATAGTCTTGGAAGGGTCTTCCTGCCCTATAAGAGTCCCAGGTCAGATTAGGAGAACTCAGGGTCTGTTATCTATGCCAAGATTTGGTGATTCTTTTACTTATTTCAATATATATCTCTAACAGAGAGGGATCGTATTAAAAGCATAACCTATGGGGAGGGGGAAGGGTAAGCTGTGACAAAGTGAGAGAGAGGCATGGACATATATACACTACCAAATGTAAGGTAGATAGCTAGTGGGAAGCAGCCGCATAGCACAGAGAGATCAGCTTGGAGCTTTGTGACCACCTAGAGGGGTGGGATAGGGAGGGTGGGAGGGAGGGAGACGCAAGAGGGAGGAGATATAGGGATATATGTATATGTATAACTGATTCACTTTTTTATAAAGCAGAAACTAACACACCATTGTAAAGCAATTATACTCTAATAAAGACATAAAAAACAAAAGCATAACCTCAATGAATTTTCACACTAGCAAAGTTCATAATTCCTTAATGTTTAAGATTCTGATCTTCATTCACATTTTGCCACTGTCTTCAAAACTTTTTTTTTTTTTAAATCCTGTGCCTGTGTTACTAAATAAATAAATCTGCAATGGTCTTTAGTGGGAGTCACATATGCAAAAGCCTTAAGGATCGCCAGCTGGATATAAAACAGCTGAGCACGTTCCTTTTACTCAGCTGGAACTCCTTCTGCAAGGTATGAGCATGTGATCCAAGCTAGACCAGTCAGATTCTTTCACCCTGGAATAGAAATACGATTACAATGACCCATCGATCAAAGATCGTTGGAGCCTATCGTTCTGCCAGTGGTACTCAGATGAAACTGTCCATTGGTTTCTGCTCCCTAGATCCCTGCAGAGCCTGGATTCCTATCTTTTCTGAGGCTTTGTTAGTCCAGTTTTCCTTCAACTCTGTTAGCCGCAATTGGTTTCTTTTGCTGGAAAGCAAAGAATCCAAATTACTGGATACTAGAGGGCTTCCCACGAGCTAGGGACAATACAGAGGGCTCTACACGCATCATCTCATTTAACTTCAGTACAAGCAGATGCCAGAGGTAGCAAGTTATGAACCTATCCTATCTTACAGATAAGAAAACTGAGAAATAGAGATGTAAAGTCAACTTCCCCAAGCCACACAGGTAGAAAGTGGTAGAGCCATGATTCAAACTAAGGCCTTCCAGACTTCAAAGTTCATATTTCAAACCAATATGATAGGTTGCTTTCCTACAGTAACAATCACAATGAAGTATATAAAATGTACACAATGCCATGGGGCCCAAGGGAGGAATGCCATTAAATCAGCTTATGAATCAAGAGGGAGAAGGCTGCCAAACTGAAATCCAGAGAAGTAAGTGTCACAGGACACGGTGTACCCTCAGACAATTGAGCCGAGTCTTAAAGAATGCATGAGTTCACCAGGTAACGAAGGTTGGAAGGGCATTCCAGGGAGAGGGTGTATTAGCCAGGCCTCTTGCCAGTCGGCAAGAATTTAACAAACCATATGCAGGGAGTTGGGTGGCTTAGCACCAAATCAACCTGTGGCTTGTCCAATTCTGCACAGGTACCTTTGTACTAGAAATTGGGTTCCTCTTGTTTCTGAAGCTCAGGTCCCTGACTATATCCTAGTTCCAGTAAACAGGTCCCTATCTTGTTTCCCGCTACTTTCTGGCGATCTGCCCTGTTGCCTTCTACCTTTCTGCCTAGGCATCCGATTACCGGCTCTCTGAATCCATGATCCCATCTCTCCCTCAAGGGAGCCACTGTAATGACTTTATATTTACAGAGGGTATGAACAGTACGTATGTATGGTCCTCCGGGAGAATGGCTCCCCAGGAGCACCTATCAACACGTACCATGAACTGAAAACAAAATCTAGGGCTTCTTAATGAAATGAAACGGACTATGCCAGACATAATATAAAGACCTTTTGTTTCAACCCCTTTTTGGCAAAAGGATATTGTTTCCCTTCTGCGTGCTTACCGTGAGTGATTTCACTAAGATTTTGTGAAGTCAAAGCCCACGGTTCAATTTTCAGCCTCTAAACCAACCCAGGCTTTTGGGGGCTAGGCATATGTTTTGGAGACAGACCTCAAGCAGTTCACCAAGTGTAATTTCTTGAGAATCTGCCTTCTTGAGAAGAGGTTTTGTCTCTGCTTTTCGTGTTCCTCCCGTTAGCATTTCCCCCCCCCCTTTCTTGATGGGACAGGTGTTCACCTAACTGATCATCGGTGATAACAGAACATCAACCTCAACGATATGACATAATTGGCTTGGAGGAGGGGCAGGCCTGTCAGCGAGATGACAACACACGTGTGTCGAAAAGCAGCAGACTCTGGTTGTTTGGGATGGTCTGTCCTTTAATGGTCACTGCCATGTAGTGGCCCATGTTTTCCTCCTATGGCATTTATCCATCACGGTCAAAAGTCAACACCACAGGGAATTCCCTGGTGGTCCAGTGGTTAGGACTCTGAAGTTTCACTGCCACAGCCTGGGTTCAATCCCTGGTCAGGGAAGTAAGATCCCGCGAGCTGCATGGTGTGGCCAAAAAAAAAAAAAAAAGAAGAAAGAAAAGGAAAAAAAAATGTCAACACCACAGAGTTGGGGAGATAACTAGGTTAAGTCCAGCCCTAACACTGATCCAGCTGCTTGGCTTCTCCGTGCTTCCCTTTCCTTACTTGCCTCCACACCAGAGACATGAGAGATATTTTTAACGTAGCTTAGAGGGTGGCATGTATTTCAGCGGTCAATGAGCGGTGGTGATTATTACTATGTTATTATTATCTGCCTACCAGGGGGGCTATAACAAAAGGTGCACACTTAGCTGGGAACCTCCTTAAAACTTCAGCTGTAACAACAAGAATGGAAATTCCAGTTACCTTTCCTAAGCTCTTTCTCTCAAGGAAGCAACATGCTACAGAGATGTCCATTTTGACAGAATGGGAAACCACTCTGAAATGAATACTCTTCTGACCACTTTATCTCCCCAACTGGGCATATTTTCTTTGTTTTCCAGAGTCTTTGCTGTGTCTAAGCGATAGCATCAAAGAAGGCGAATTGGGCAAGAATGACTCAATTATTTCGCATTCTGAATAATGCTGACTTGGTGACTGGCGTCCCGTAAGGGCTGCATTCAAACGCCTCGTTCCAGGTTTCGTTTAGTTACTGTAGGTAGTTTTAGGCACTCACTGCAGCCACCTGCCTAAGTAGATTTCTTTCAGGTCCTAATCCACACCCCGAGCAGGGAGATCTGTATTTATTGCTTGTAATGACCCTGCAACCTCATAGTCCTGCTTTATAATGCACGCTGAAGACAGCGCTATAATTTAAGTGTATTTCATTTTCTCCAAACGACGATGCACAACTTCTGAGAGTCCCGTATGTTCCCGTTCATCTCTGGGAGGGGTGAACTCTTGGAAGATTCCCCAAGGGAAGAATTATTTGCTTCTACAATTGTGCTCCCCTGCCAGGAAAACTCTGCCTCACTTCCGAATTTCCAGGCTTCCCAAGGAGAACTAGAGAGGGCCCTCCAGGTGTGAGCCTGTGGAAACCTGCCCTGGCGCTCCTCTCCCACATTGTGACTCTTTCCGAGTTCTCCAGGGAACAGCTGGAGGCCCAGGAGGGTAAGGGCCTTGCTGTGACCTGTCTGAATGGGGAGGGAGTCTTCTGCCCCAGGCAATGTGAAGCATTCGGGTCCGTGGTGAATTCCAAGTGCTTGCTTCAAACTGCAAAATAGCCGGCTCCCGTCCACCATGAGCAAAGTAGGGACAGATGCTCTGAGAAGGAGACAGGAAGAGGCAGGAAAGGTTAACTTTGCAGGGAGGGGATGGCTGGGACTAGTGAATGATGAAGACAAATGATGAATCTTCCACCCAGTGCAAAAGTGAGTGGGTCAGACCCAAGCCAGACAGTCTCCAAACTTCCATATTCAGTAGCCGTATATCACATTAAGGAATTTTTTACCCACTGAACATGTGGTTGAGGCAGACTCTCTTAATTATATCATAAAAATAGTTAACATTTATTGAGGGTCTTCGTTACATGTTAACATGCACAATCCTCCAACAACCCTGTGTATTACCACAAGCTCCTATTCCATTTTCTACGTGAGGAAAGAGGCCCACAGAGGGTGCCAAAGGCCACACAGGTAATACACGGGAGAGTTAGGGTTAGAACCCAAGAGCAATGCTAAAGCATTGGTTCTTAAGGGATGGAGTGAAGTGCATCTGGTCATGTTGAAGACGTTTTTTTGATTGTCCTGACCTGGAGAGTATTCCTGGCATCTCATGGGTAGAGGCCAGGGGTGCTGCAAACATCCTACAGCACAGCATGGCTCCCTTCAGTGAAGAATTCCTTGGCCCCAGAATTCCCTGGCGGTCCCGTGGTTAGGACTCTGCACTTCCACTGCAGGGGACACGGGTTCTATCCCTGGTCAGGGAACTAAGATTCCGCATGCTACACAGTGTGGCCAAAAAAAAAAAAAAGAATTACTTGGCCCCAAATGTCAATAGTACTGCTACTGAGAAAGCGTGCATTAGAGGCCAAGCATTGAACTTCTGTACCCTACGACCTTTTCACCCATCATAATACTAATGCTTTCCTTCTGCCCTTTCAATGTCACCCTGAGGACAGATTACAGAGAAGACTGAGCAGATTCCCATAAACACTGTCTGATATGTGATTGCGGAGCACACAGAAATATAATTCTGTAAGAAACTGGAATCGGGGGCTTCCCTGGTGGCACAGTGGTTAAGAGTCTGCCTGCCAATGCAGGGGACACGGGTTTGAGCCCTGGTCCGGGAAGATCCCACATGCTGTAGAGCAACTAAGCCCGTGCGCCACAACTACTGAGCCTGTGGTCTAGAGCCTGCAAAGAACAACTACTGAGACTGCATGCCACAACTACTGAAGCCCATGTGCCTAGAGCCCGTGCTCCACAACAAGAGAAGCCACCACAATGAGAAGCCCGTGCACCGCAACGAAGAGTAGCCCCCGCTCACCACAACTAGAGAAAGCCCGCGTGCAGCAACGAAGACCCAACACAGCCCAAAAAAATAAAATAATAAATAAATAAATTAGAGACTGGAATCAGGATTGAGTTTTGAAGGATTCTGTGTCTTTCTGGAACTCTTATATGAATCAGGATGGTGCCTCCTCAAAGACGAAGGCCCCTTACCAACTGCCTGGAAGTTCAAGAATGGGTTAGGCCAGGAGGTCATGGTCAATATTAAGGCAACTAACAGACTTTTTCCCCAGGTTCCGGGATATCGTTCAGATGGAAGTGTGGTGATGTGCAAAGAGCTCTGGCTAACTCACACATCTGCCTCAGATACCTCTGCTGGGCCTCAAGTAGGAGAGATCCGTTATTTCTCGGTGCTTTTTAATCACATTCCTCTGGGATGAGGTGAACTTTCCTGTCCTCTCCTTATTGTAAATTACCTACTCTTTGATAGCTCTAAAATAACTCACGGCTACCCAGTCACAAACATTTTACCTTTTCTTCATTTACCACTCTTCACACTTGCATTTTTAAAAAACTGCTTAATACGTTCACTGTAGGAAAAAATATATATAGACAAGCAAAAGTCATTCCCACAATCATTCTATTCAGAGATAAATTGCTGTTAACATTTTACACTTTTTCCCTACTCCTATCTTTTACTTAAGTGCCATCCTGTGGTCTGCTTCTTTCCCCTAGAATATACTGGGAACTTCTTTCTATATCAATAAATCTATTTCTTCACCAGAATCTTTAACTGTTGGGCTGTATCTCATATATTTGTCTTTCTTAAAAAAATCAGGTGGAATGATGTGGACCCACGAGTTGCAGTCATAATGCTTCCTTGAGTTAAAGGCCGAACGTTCCAGAACCAGGCCAAGGGGTGCTTTTAAGACAGAAAAAAGTCTTTCAAAGGTTCTGTGTTTGCAGCAACTTTGACAGAAGGTTAGTAGTCTTTCCCCACATCTCCTGCTAGGACTCTCCACACGCGGCAAATTCTCACCCCTAAGCGTCACAGACAGACAATACTTAGGGTACCTCTGAGTGGCCACTTACAGTCTTAGCGCATAGTAAAAGAGAATTGGAAATAGGAGGAAGAAGAGAGGGGAAGAGGAGAGGGAGAACCAGAAAGGAAAGAAAAGCAAGAGGTAGTCCGATGAATAAGGGGGGTAAAAGACCCAAGATCCTGGCGTTTTGTGGAGCTGGGTGGTACCAGCCAGAGCCACCTCGGCTTGCCCCCCCCCCCGGCCCCGCCCCCGAGGGGATGGGAGCTTTTCCAATGAGGTCACACGCAGTTCCCCTGCCACCCCCTGAGAATTAAATGCCTGTTTGCTCACTATCAAGCTTTTCAAATGCTTACATCTGGGCTGCATTACCAAAGAGGCCCATGTGTTTGTGGATGATAATTTACAGCAGCAGATAATAACCCTGGGGCTGGAGGAGTCCCCCAGCAGCCTGGAGGAGTTTGGATTCACAGGGAAACAGAGGATGGGTTAAATGAATTATGGTGCATAAATAAATTATGGGGCGTCTATACACATATGTGTTACACACATAGTGAGCACATATCATTGAGATTTTATAACTAAAGCACAGACAAAGGTTTAATCCTGCAGCTCATAAAGAGAGAACTAAGTGCATTCACCTTAAATGTTTTCTTCCTTCCATGCAGAAGAGGCATGTGTTTCTGAGCTGCTGCCTGCATCCTGGGGGATATGAACTGGGAGAAAAGTCTTGCCCTGCAAATCTGTGGGACCCCAGTGTTTAGCTCAGGAATCAATGAGACAATACAGGTCAAATATCTAACCCAGTGCCTGCCACAGGGTTAATGCTACATTTCAATAGAGAGGAAACTTCTGGAGAGCAAAACTGTATGGTATTTTTCTTTTTCATAAAGGCTACAATTAAAAAAATGACATTTTCTTATATTTGTATAATATTCTGCCAAGTTATTTTGTATCCCCTGATCCCTTTTTAATTCACAACCAACATGCCCAAGATCCCATTTACCATCTCCAGCGCACGGTATCAGAATCTGGGCCAGGAATGCAGAGGTTCTGGGGGTTGGAGGGGTGACTGTTTAAACATTTTCCTACAGTGATTCAGATATGCAACCCCTCTCCTTCTGGGGGAGCTCTGAATGCAATGTCCCTTTTCATCTGATGTCTTTTATTACAGCGATCAATTGTTCACTGTAAAAATGCCATCACTTCCTGAAACCATCTTCATTGCTGGCATTTGGATATTTTAATCTTTATTTATTTATTTATTTAGGCCTGGCCTCGTGGCTTGCGAGATCTCAGTTTGCCAACCAGGGATTGAACCCCGGGCCCCGGCAGTGAAAGCACTGAGTCCTAACCACTGGACCGCCAGGGAATTCCCCTACATTTGGATATTTTTAATTGTTAGCAATGAAAATAACAGTGATGCACATCCATATCATGCATTACTTCTGTGGGGAATCCTTTCTCCTTGTGTGCTAACTACTCAGCACGTACATACCTTGGTGTCCACGAGTGAGCGACTCTGAGTTCCAGGGCATGCAGCAGTACTTGCTGATGGGAAAGGCAATGACCCCCGTATCAAAAGAGACCATGTGTCTTTCTAGAGGCTTCTATGGTGACCCCGTGTCCAAATACAATCAAATGCTCTTTGGTTCTAGTCTTCAATGACTCAAAAGTGTTGTCACTCCAGGCAACCTGGGGGTGGTGGGGTGGTGGTGGTGATGTCTGCTATGATGTAAGTATGAGCGGCAGTCCTGTTTTCTTAAAAGAGGAGGCTGGAGACCCTCTGAGAGGCCACTGACGTCACTGCGGTGGCTACAGTCCCATTTGTGAGACCTCCAAAGAACTGCAATCCACTCGCTGACCTCTGTCAGTTCACTTAATTCCTTGGTGTGTGCTTTTGCTCTATCATTTCCTTAATTAAATTGGAGTAACAACAAGTCCTTAATTGGAATAATAACAAAGACTATTAAGACCCCAGGGTACTGTTGGGAAGAAGAATTAAGTGAATAATTAAAAACTTGATAAGGGCTTTTAAACATGCAAGTAGTTCAGGGAAAGTTAAGCTAAGTGATTACGGGACACTCGTGAGATAAGTGCTGAAACTCACAAACAGGCAGCAGGCAACTCCGGAATCCCAGGAACTCGCTTTGGAATGACAGGGCCGCCTTATGAGTGACTGTACAGAAGGGAAGACACAGCTTTCTCCCCTGGCATTTTGAGACCAAAAATAGACCAGATAGTAGTGGTCAAAGAACTAGAACACAAACCTGGTGACTAAATAAATGGCACTGAGTAGTTAGGCTACAGAAGCACTACATATGTGCCCAAAGATGAAAGTGTAAGAATGTTAACTGCAAGCTACATCTTAATAAAGTCACTGGAAACAGCCTAAACGCTTAACAGCAGCCTGGATAGCTAAATTATGAAAGTGCAAAGAAATAAAGTGATTTTTATATACCCAAGGAAAGATCTCCAGGTTAAAAAAAAAAAAAGTAAGTCACCAAACAACTCATCAGCCTTATTTTTCTCTAAGAAGGGGAGTGAACTGGGGATACGGTGAGGAAGCAGCCTGATGGAGAGTAATTCTTCCTTTTCACTCTATACTTTCATAAAGTTTGAAATGTTTACAGCGATAATATAATTGTTTGTGAAAAAAGATTGATTTATGTTGAGCCATTTCCCCTACATAATACGAGATGAAAGCTTCTCTACTCTCTGACCCCTGCTTAATTACTAATATACATTTTTTGCTATTGCTGCTGGTCTGTGTTTGTCTTTTTCTCCATTTCCACGGACACAAGCACTCATATCACACTCTTTCCAGGAAACTCCTATGTTTTTCTGTAGGATTTCTGTGTACTTTTCCATACATGCTACGCTCCTGGACAAATCACCATTATGCTACCTCCTTCCTGGGTTTTAAAAATGTGACTTCTGGTGGTAAGAAAGAAATTCTAAACAAGATTTCAGAGCAAAAAGCAAAAAAACAAATTGGGGGCCGTCAGCGCTTTATTTACTTCATAAGGAGCAGCCTCTATCCACGATGACCATCAATTCATGTTAAACAGAGACTTAAAAAGAAAAGGCCAATCAGGACATCTTATCACACTTTTGGATTTTAAGGAGCATAAAGAAGTAAAAAAAAAAAGAAACAAGGGTTTGTGGAAATTGACATGATATTGTCAGGTAAACATACTATAACCAAACCCCACCCCGCCCCAAAGAAAGACAAAAAGCCTCCACCGTCATGTCATAAAACAAAGCATAGTTCAACATCCAAAAAATAACATAAGCTCAGAATTTAGGGTCCATTCTTTAGGTTAATCCAGCTTTATGAAAACATATTTAGATTTATGGGAAATCTCCTACCTTAGCTTATTTTATCACATTTGGCTTCAGACCAGGAAGACACGATTTATCATGAAAATATATCAAATTCAGGATAGTGGGGAGAGGGGCTACTACATAGGAAGGGGCTTTCAGCAAAACTGTTGACTTTTTATTTCTTAACCTAGGTAAGGAACATGGGCGTTACTCTTTATAACATTTTATTATCTTACAGTGTGAATAATTAATGTGAAAAAATATTTCCATCATCGGCTGGCTTTAAGAAATCACTGATTTAGTTGAATATATCCACTGCAGGAGGAAATAACTGAGGCCAATATGTATGGTTAAGTGACTTGCCCAAGCAGAGCTCAGAGAACAAATCAAGTATTCCTTCCCAGCAGTCTCTTCAGGAAAGCAGAATTCAGATTTCTGTACTGTTAATTCTTTCCATGAGCATTTGTTTGCATTTTATTGTCTATTCCAATTAAGGTGTGAAATTGTATAAAATTCAATTATTTCCATAGTCTCTAGAAAACATTCCTACATAAAATGTAAGAGTAAGTGTTTGCTATATTTCAAATTATAAAAATCTAGAAGTATGTTGAATCAGAAACAGGTTTATGTATTAAAATATATTACTTACGTTTTTCAGCTTTAAATGGATTCAAGGGGCTTTGAGAACTAAAGGAAGGTGATGCTATACTTCATCTTCAAAGGAAACAGTTCTACACAGTATCTATGTTAACTTGTTCCCCAGACTAAGACAGCAAAGAATCTCTTTCACGTAATAATTTTTTGATCTGTTCCTTCTTTTTTTAAAATTCTCTGACTCTGATCACCAGGAATTTTTTTTTCTAAAAAAAAGAGGCAGGTGGTGATGGTAGATGTGTCTCTGGTTACATACCTCACAGAAAAGTACAAAACGGTTGGGCCTGGTTTCTTGGGCAAATCGTGGTCAAGAACTCGGTGGTCTAACTGTAGCCAGTTCTGCTGACCTCTGTAAGAGTAAAACAAAACAAGAAAGATTAAACAGAAACCCAGAGAAAGGTTTAATAAACAGTGTTGGCAGAGCTGTGCGGTAACAGTTATTCTCACACATTAATGGTTGGAGTATAACCTGTTACAACCAGTGATGAGGCCAATTTGGCAATTTCTATCAAAATTACAAAAGCACCTGCCTCTGAACCAGCATTGTCATTTCTGGGAGTTAATCAGGATAAACCTGCACATGTGGAAAATAGCCTATGTATAAAGCCACTCACTGTAGCATTGTTTGTAGCAGCAAAAAGGCTCACAACAACCTAAAAATCAAACAGGGTATTTTGTTTAAAAAAACGAATTTAAACAGCAATGAAATACTATGCAGCCATACCAAAGATCAAGGGTATCTTTACAAACTTATTGTGAAAAATTTTCAAAATATGGTGTTAAATGAAAAAGCAAGACACATAACAGTGAGTATAATATATTGCCATTTTTTTAAGTTAAAAAAAGAATAGCTAGACATATGTGCATTTATATGTATAAAAATATCTCAGAGAGGATACATCATGAAATGAACAAGAAACTGAAAACACTGGCTGCCTTTGGAGATAAAAAACTAGGTGATATTAAACATATTACTCCTTAAATCCTTATTAAATATAAAATCTGAAATATTTTAGATAGTCAAGAAGGGAAACTTTTTTTTTAATGAAAACAGACAGACACAGGTAACAATACTATAGCTTTTATAAAAATATGGGGTCGACACACTACTATGTATAGAACAGATAACTGATAAGAACCTACTGAATAGCACCGGGAACTCAATTCAATACTCTAATGACCCACATGGGAATAGAATCTAAAAAAGAGTGGATCGGGGCTTCCCTGGTGGCGCAGTGGTTGAGAGTCCGCCTGCCGATGCAAGGGACACGGGTTCGTGCCCCGGTCTGGGAGGATCCCACGTGCCGCGGAGCGGCTGGGCCCGTGAGCCATGGCCGCTGAGCCTGCGCGTCCGGAGCCTGTCCTCCGCAACGGGAGGGGCCACAGCAGTGAGAGGCCCGCGTAACGCATAAAAAAAAAAAAAAAAAAAAAAAAAAAAAAAGAGTGGATATATGTGTATGTATAACTGACTCACTTTGTTGTACAGCAGAAACTAAAACAACATTGTAAATCAACTAGACTCCAATAAAAAAATTAATTAAAAGATAAAAATAAAAATATGGGGTCAGGGCTTCCCTGGTGGCGCAGTGGTTGAGAGTCCGCCTGCCGATGCAGGGGATACGGGTTCATGCCCCGGTCCCGGGAGATCCCACATGCCGCGGAGGGGCTGGGCCCGTGAGCCACGGCCGCTGAGCCTGCGCGTCTGGAGTCTGTGCTCCGCAACGGGAGAGGCCACAACAGTGAGAGGCCCGCGTACCGCAAAAAAAAAAAAAAAAAAAATGGGGTCAAATACTTTCTGGGGGCTGTTTTTGGATATATATTATGGAATTCCTAACATTTAAGCACGTATTTGTTGATTCATTCAAGGGCTTCACTAAATTCATGGGTATAAACATTCTCCTGAAATTGTGACCTGGGGGATAGAAGAATTGAGACACTGTGGCTGGGGATTGTTTATGTGACTTTTCCAAGATCGTCCCACTAGTTGATCCATTTTAGATTGTAAATTCCCAGAAGGCAGAGACTACATTCGCTTGCTTACACAAAACTTAAGAACATGCTGATAGTGGTGGGATGTCAAATTATACCAAAACCTGTAATGGTTCAGAAGACATATTCCAACCTATTTTGGTCTTTGAGTACATAATTTTTTTAAAAATCAGAAAACTCTAAGCTGTATTTATTATAAGTAGATAGGAAACGTGAGTGATAATAATAGCAGTTAATCTTTATTGAGCAACTACTTAGTGCCAACCAAGTTGGTACTTTTTTAATATATTAATACTATATTTTACAGTAAGTCTGCAAAGAAAAGTGGCAGAGCTGGGATTTGAACCCAAGACTTGGGATACAGGAGAAAATGAGATTACAGGGTTGAATCAGCTTTTTTTGTTTTTTTTGTTTTATTGTAGTAAGAACTCTTACTACAGATTTACCCGCTTAATAATTTTTTTAACATCTTTATTGGAGTATAATTGCTTTACAATGGTGTGTTAGTTTCTGCTTTATAACAAAGAGAATCAGTTTCTGCTTTATAACAAAGTGAATCAGCTATACATATACATATATCCCCATATCTCTTCCCTCTCACCCTCCCTATCCCACCCATCTAGGTGGTCACAAAGCACTGAGCTGATCTCCCTGTGCTATGCGGCTGCTTCCCACTAGCCATCTATTTTACATTTGGTAGTGTATATATGTCCATGCCACTCTCTCACTTTGTCCCAGCTTACCTCCCCCTCCCCATGTCCTCAAGTCCATTCTCTAGTAGGTCTCTGTCTTTATTCCTGTCCTGCCCCTAGGTTCTTCAGCCTTTTTCTTTTTTAGATTCCATATATATGTGTTAGCATACGGTATTTGTTTTTCTCTTTCTGACTTACTTCACTCTGTATAACAGACTCTAGGTCCATCCACCTCACTACAAATAACTCAATTTCGTTTCTTTTTATGGCTGAGTAATATTCCATTGTATATATGTGTCACATCTTCTTTATCCATTCATCTGTCGATGGACATTTAGGTTGCTTCCATGTCCTGGCTATTGTAAATAGAGCTGCAATGAACATTGTGGTACATGACTTGTTGAATTATGGTTTTCTCAGGGTATATGCCCAGTAGTGGGATTGCTGGGTCATATGGTAGTTCTATTTGTAGTTTTTTAAGGACCCTCCATACTGTTCTCCATAGTGGCTGTATCAATTTACATTCCCACCAACAGTGCCATAGGGTTCCCTTTTCTCCACACCCTCTCCAGCATTTATTGTTGATAGATTATTTGATGATGGCCATTCTGACTGGTGTGAGGTGATACCTCACTGTAGTTTTGATTTGCATTTCTCTAATAATTAGTGATGTTGAGCATCTTTTCATGTGTTTGTTGGCAATATGTATATCTTCTTTGGAGAAACGTCTGTTTAGGTCTTCTACCCATTTTTGGATTGGGTTGTTTGTGTTTTTGATATCGAGCTGCATGAGCTGCTTGTAAATTTTGGAGACTAATCCTCTGTCAGTTGCTTCATTTGCAAATATTTTCTCCCATTCTGAGGGTTGTCTTTTCATCTTGTTTATGGTTTCCTTTGCTGTGCAAAAGCCTTTGTTTCATTAGGTACCATGTATTTATTTGTTTTTATTTCCATTTCTCTAGGAGGTGGGTCAAAAAGGATCTTGCTGTGATTTATGTCTAAGAGTGTTCTGCCTACGTTTTCCTCTAAGAATTTGATAGTGTCTAGCCTTACATTATATATATATATATATATATATATATATATATATTTTTTTTTTTTTTTTTTTTTTTTTTTTTTCCGATACGCAGGCCTCTCACTGTTGTGGCCTCTCTCATTGTGGAGCACAGGCTCTGGACGCACAGGCTCAGCAGCCATGGCTCACGAGCCTAGCCGCTCTGCAGCATGTGGGATCTTCCTGGACCGGGGCATGAACCCGTGTCCCCTGCATCGGCAGGCGGACCCTCAACCACTGTGCCGCCAGGAAAGCCCAAGACTTACATTTTAGTCTTTAATCCATTTGAGTTTATTTTTGTGTATGGTCTTAGGGAGTGCTCTAATTTCATACTTTGACATGTACCTGTCCAGTTTTCCCAGCACCACTTAATGAAGAGGCTGTCTTTTCTCCATTGTATATTCTTGCCTCCTTTATCAAAAATAAGGCAACCATATGTGCGTGGGTTTATCTCTGGGCTTTCTATCCTGTTCCATTGATCTATATTTCTGTTTATGTGCCAGTACCATACTGCCTTGTTTACTGTAGCTTTGTAGTATAGTCTGAAGTCAGGGAGCCTGATTCCTCCAGCTCCATTTTTCTTTCTCAAGATTGCACTGGCTATTTGGGGTCTTTTGTGTTTCCATATAAATTGTGAAATTATTTGTTCTAGTTCTGTGAAAAATGCCATTGGTAGTTTGATAGGAATTGCACTGAATCTGTAGATTGCTTTGAGTAGTATAGTCATTTTCACAATGTTGATTCTTCCAATCCAAGAACATGGTATATCTCTCCATCTGTTTGTATCATCTTTAATTCTTTTCATCAGTGTCTTATAGTTTTCTGAACACAGGTCTTTTGTCTCCTTAGGTAGGTTCATTCCTAGGTGTTTTACTCTTTTTGTTGCAATGGTAAATAAGAGTGTTTCCTTGATTTTACTTTCAGATTTTTCATCATCAGTGTATAGGAATGCCAGAATTTCTGTGCATTACTTTTATATCCTGCTACTTTACCAGATTCACCGATTAGCTTTAGTACTTTTCTGGTAGCATCTTTAGGATTCTCTGTGTATAGCATCATGTCATCTGCAAACAGTGACAGCTTTACTTCTTCTTTTCCGATCTGGATTCCTTTTATTTCCCTTTCTTCTCTAATTGCTGTGACTAAAACTTCCAAAACAATGTTGAATAATAGTGGTGAGAGTGGGCAACCTTGTCTTGTTCCTGATCTTAGTGGAAATGGTTTCAGTTTTTCACCACTGAGGACAATGTTGGCTGTGGCTTTGTCATATATGGCCTTTATTATGTTGAGGTAAGTTCCCTCTACGCCTACTTTCTGGAGGGTTTTTATCATAAATGGGTGTTGAATATTGTCAAAAGCTTTTTCTGCATTTATTGAAATGATCATATGGTTTTTATTCTTCAATTTATTAATATGGTGTATCACATTGATTGATTTGCGTATATTGAAGAATCCTTGCATTCCTGGGATAAACCCCACTTGACCATGGTATATGATCCTTTTAATGTGCTGTTGGATTCTGTTTGCTAGTAATTTGTTGAGGATTTTTGCATGTATGTCCATCAGTGATATTGGCCTGTAGTTTTCTTTCTTTGTGACATCTTTGTCCAGTTTTGGTATCAGGGTGATGGTGGCCTCGTAGAATGAGTTTGGGAGTGTTTCTCCCTCTGCTATATTTTGGAAGAGTTTGAGAAGGATAGCTGTTAGCTCTTCTCTAAATGTTTGATAGAATTCGCCTGTGAAGCCATCTGGTCCTGGGCGTTTTTTTGTTGGAAGATATTTAATCACAGTCTCAATTTCAGTGCTTGTGATTGGTCTGTTCATATTTTCTTTTTCTTCCTGTTCAGTCTTGGAAGGTTGTGCTTTTCTAAGAATTTGTCCATTTCTTCAAGGTTGTCCATTTTATTGGCATAGAGTTGCTTGTAGTAATCTCTCATGATCCTTGTATTTCTCCAGTGTCAATTGTTACTTCTCCTTTTTCATTTCTAATTCTATTGATTTGAGTCTTCTCCCTTTTTTTCTTGCTGGGTCTGGCTAATGGTTTATCAATTTTGTTTACCTTCTCAAAGAACCAGCTGTTAGTTTTATTGATATTTGCTATTGTTTCCTTCATTTCTTTTTCATTTATTTCTGATCTGATCTTTACGATTTCTTTCCTTCTGCTAACTTTGGGGGTTTTTCGTTCTTCGTTCTGTAATTGCTTTAGGTGTAAGGTTAGGTTGTTTATTTGAGATGTTCCTTGTTTCTTAAGGTAGGACTGTGTTGCTATAAACTTCCCTCGTAGAACTGCTTTCGCTGCAGTGCATAGATTTTGGGTGATCGTGTTTTCATTGTCATTTGTTCCTAGGTATTTTTTGATTTCTTCAGTGATCTCTTGGTTATTAAGTAGTGTATTGTTTAGCCTCCATGTGTTTGTATTTTTTACAGATTTTTTCCTGTGATTGATATCTAGTCTCATAGCGTTGTGGTCAGAAAAGGTACTTGATACAATTTCAATTTTCTTAAATTTACCAAGGCTTGATTTGTGACCCCAGATATGAACTATCCTGGAGAATGCTCCATAAGCACTTGAGAAGAAACTGTATTCTGTTGTTTTTGGATGGAATGTCCTGTAAATATCAATTAAGTCCATCTTGTTTAATGTATCATTTAAAGCTTATGTTTCCTTATTTATTTTCATTTTGGATGATCTGTCCATTAGTGAAAGTGGGGTGTTAAAGTCCCCTACTATGATTGTGTTACTGTCGATTTCCCCTTTTATGGCTGTAAGCATTTGCCTTATGTATCGAGGTGCTCCTATGTTGGGTGCATAAATATTTACAATTGTTATATCTTCTTCTTGGATTGATCCCTTGATCATTATGCAGTGTCCTTCTTTGTCTCTTGTAATAGTCTTTGTTTTAAAGTCTATTTTGTCTGATATGAGAATTGCTACTCCAGCTTTCTTTTGATTTCCATCTGCATGGAATATCTTTTTCCATCCCGTCACCTTCCATCTGTATGTGTCCCTAGGTCTGAAGTGGGTCTCTTGTAGACAGCATATATAGCGGTCTTGTTTTTGTATCCATTCAGCCAGTCTATGTCTTTTGGTTGGAGCATTTAATCCATTTATATTTAAGGTAATTTTTGATATGTATATTCCTATTGCCATTTTCTTAATTGTTTTGGGTTTGTTATTGTAGGTCTTTTCCTTCTCTGTGTTTCCTGCCTAGAGGAGTTCCTTTAGCATTTGTTGTAAAGCTGGTTTGGTGGTGCTGAATTCTCTTAGCTTTTGCTTGTCTGTAAAGGTTTTAATTTCTCTGTCAAATCTGAATGAGATCCTTGCTGGGTGGAGTAATCTTGGTTGTAGGTTTTTCTCCTTCATCACTTTAAATATGTCCTGCTATTCCCTTCTGGTGTGCAAAGTTTCTGCTGAAAGATCAGGTATTAACCTTATGGGGATTCCCTTGTATGTTATTTTTCCCTTGCTGCTTTTAATATTTTTTCTGTGTATTTAATTTTTGATAGTTTGATTAATATGTGTCTTGGTGTGTTTTTCCTTGGATTTATCCTGTATGGGACTCTCTTCACTTCCTGGACTTGATTAACTATTTCCTTTCCCATATTAGGGAAGTTTTCAACGATAATCTCTTCAAATATTTTCTCAATCCCTTTCTTTTCCTATTCTTCTTCTGGGACCCCTGTAATTCGAATTTTGGTGCATTTAATGTTGTCCCAGAGGTCTCTGAGACTGTCCTCAATTCTTTTCATTCTTTTTTCTTTATTCTGCTCTGCAGTAGTTATTTCCACTATTTTATCTTCCAGGTCACTTATCCGTTCTTCTACCTCAGTTATTCTGCTATTCATTCCTTCTGCAAAATTTTAAATTTAATTTATTGTGTTGTTCATCATTGCTTGTTTGCTCTTTAGTTCTTCTAGGTCCTTGTTAAATGTTTCTTGTATTTTCTCCATTCTATTTCCAAGATTTTGTATCATCTTTACTATCATTATTCTGAATTCTTTTCCAGGTAGACCGCCTATTTCCTCTTCATTTGCTTGGTCTGGTGGGTTTTTACCTTGTTCCTTCATCTGCTGTGTGTTTCTCTGTCTTCTCATTTTACTTAAGTTGCTGTATTTGGGGTCTCCTTTTAGCAGGCTGCAGGTTCGTAGTTCCCGTTGTTTTTGGTGTCTGTCCCCAGTGGCTAAGGTTGGTTCAGTGGGCTGTGTCAGCTTCTTGGTGGAGGGGACTGGTACCTGTGTTCTGGTGGATGAGGCTGGATCTTGTCTTCCTGGTGGCCAGGTCCATGTCTGGCGGTGTGTTTTGGGGTGTCTGTGGCCTTATTATGATTTTAGGCAGCCTCTCTGCTAATGGATGGGGTTGTGTTTCTGTCTTGCTAGTTGTTTGGCATAGGGCGTCCAGCAGTGTAGCTTGCTGGTCATTGAGTGGAGCTGGGTCTTGGCATTGAGATGGAGATCTCTGGGAGATTTCTGCCATTTGATATTACGTGGAGCTGGGAGGTCTCTTGTGGACCAGTGTCCTGAACTTGGCTCTCCCACCTCAGTGGCACAGCCCTGACTCCTGGCTGGAGCACCAAGAGCCTTTCATCCACATGGCTCAGAATAAAAGGGAGAAAGAAAAGAAAAGAAAAGGGAAGGGAAGGGAAGGAAGGAGATAAAATAAAATAAAGTTATTAAAATAAATATTAAGAAAAAAAATTTTAAGTAATAAAATAAAGGACAGACAGAAGCCTAGGACAAATGGTAAAAGCAAAGCTATGCAGACAAAATCACGCACAGAAGCATACACATACACACAAAAAGAGAAAAAGGGAAAAATATATATATATCGTTGCTCTCAAGTCCACCTCCTCAATTTGGGATGATTCGTTGTCTGTTCAGGTGTTCCACAGATGCAGGGTACATCAAGTTGATTGTGGAGATTTAATCTGCTGCTTCTGAGGCCGCTGGGAGAAATTTCCCTTTCTCTTCTTTGTTCGCACAGCTCCCGGGGTTCAGCTTTGGATTTGGCCCCGCCTCTGCGTGTAGGTCGCCTGAGGGCGTCTGTTCTTCGCTCAGACAGGACGGAGTTAAAGGAGCAGCTGCTTCGGGGTCTCTGGCTCACTCAGGCCGCGGGGGAGCGAGGGCCGCGGATGCGGGGCGAGCCTGCGGCGGCAGAGGCCGGCGTGACATTGCACCAGCCTGAGGTGTGCCATGCGTTCTCCCAGGGAAGTTGTCCCTGGATCACAGGACCCTGGTGGTGGTGGGCTGCACAGGCTTCCCAGAAGCGGGGTATGGATAGTGAGCTGTGCTCGCACACAGGCTTCTTGGTGGCGGCAGCAGCAGCCTTAGCGTCTCATGCCTGTTTCTGGGGTCCGCGCTGATAGCCGCGGGTCGCACCCGGCTCTGGAGCTCCTTTAAGCGGCGCTCTGAATCCCCTCTCCTCCCGCACCAGGAAACAAAGAGGCAAGAAAAAGTCTCTTGCCTCTTCGGCAGCTCCAGACCTTTTCCCGGACTCCCTCCCGGCTAGCCATGGTGCACTAGCTCCTTCAGGCTGTGTTCCGCAGCCAACCAACCCCAGTCCTCTCTCCCTGGGATCCGACCTCCGAAGCCCGAGCCTCAGCTCCCAGCCCCGCCCGCCCCGGCGGGTGAGCAGATGAGCCTCTCCGGCTGGTGAGTGGTGGCCGGCCCCAATCCGCTGTGCGGGAATCTCTCCGCTTTGCCCTCCGCACCCCTGTGGCTGCGCTCTCCTCCGCGGCTTCGAAGCTTACCCCCCTCTGCCACCCGCAGTCTCCGCCCGCGAAGGGGCTTCCTAGTGTGAGGAAACCCTTCCTCCTTCACAGCGCCCTCCCACTGGTGCGGGTCCCGTCCCTATTCTTTGGTCTCTGCTTTTTCTTTTACCCTACCCAGGTACGTGGGAAGTTTCTTGCCTTTTGGGAGGTCTGAGGTCTTCTGCCAGCGTTCAGTAGGTGTTCCGTAGGAGGTGTTTCACATGTAGCTGTGAATTCAGATGTGTTTATGGGGAGGAAGGTGATCTCCGCGTGTTACTCTTCCGCCATCTTGAGGCTCCTCCCCTATTCCTGTTTTATTTTTTGTCACTTACTAGTTGTAACGTAGGAAAAAAGTGTGTCTTTATTTCTGTAATTATTAGATGACAATTCCAATAACTGTCTCTAGCTTTCCTTGGAGGAATATTATGAAGATAAGTTGATATAAGTGACATAAGGAAAGGTTCATAGAATTACTGCTTTTGTGGGTAAAAAATATATAAGGATAGGGGACTGGAAGTTAAAAGATTCTTACACTGTATTTGATCAAGTTTAGCATGGCACTGATTTGAAGACACCCCAGTTTCAGAGATGCTCAAATGTATGTGTGAAATACATAAAGTATCGTATAGTATTCAAAAGTTTTCTTAGAGAAAATGAGACTAATTTTGAATTCTTTTTTGCTTTTACTTAGGAAGATGTGGCATCATTTAAGAAGCATAATGTGTATTTACATGAACTTGTGTGAAATGATGTCCAAGAATGCAGCAAGTTGTATAATAACATATAGAGCATAAGTCAATTATATTAACCACAGAAGACACTCAAATACTATTATATATTGACGAGAATTCTTAGAATTCTTAGATACACTTCTGGAGAGATAAGAGCAAATTGCTACAATCAAAAGACAGCAGCCTCAACTATGATATTAAGTGTTTTTATAAGAAGATATTCATGTAAAAGTAATACAAAAATAAGTTTTTAGAAAAGAAAAATTAGAAGTTAGATTTTAAAAAATCTACCCATAATTTCACCAACAGGATGAAGTTAGAAGAACAAAAAAGTGAAAATTACCCTTAACTCTATCATTGAGATACATTCCAGGTTAACATGCTGTTTTCTAGCCTTTGAGAGTAAAATGAGATCAAAAAGCACTTATTCCTTATAACCTACTTTTCTCAAGTTTTTCCATCAGCAAATGGGACAGATCTAATCAATACCTCAAAAAGACAGTTGAATTTACACGTTCACCTCTATCAGCTGTGTTAGCCCACTATGAAGCAAGCGTCCCTTTTGGCTAGAATTGTATCAGTCAAAGGTCGATCATTTCAGGCCCACCGGATGGAACGGTGATCAAAAATCCCAACTGTGTTGTGAAACCTATTTGTTATTTCTTAATAAACAAAGCTCATCCAGCAAATCCTTTCAAAACAAGGAAAGGAAAAAAATGTCAAGTGGGTTGAAGTGGGTGGGAACCATTATGGGGAACAGAGTGCTGCCTTAGGAGGGTCGTGACTGCCCTCTAGGGGTAAAGACTCGCCCTGCACACAGAACACCAGAAGGCACTAACCCGCGTGAGCTTAGGAATTCTATCCCCTCCCTCCAATAGGACCATGAATTTGTTTTTGTTGGTCACCATCACTACTTTTATCATGTAACCGCGTGATTCCATTTTTCCATTTCTCTTCTTGGCCCGTGGAGTAGGATACAGACAGTGGCTAGTTTCATTGACAAAATGTCCCCTCCGCTTTGCCTTACTCTATTTGAAGTTCACCAAAGGCAAAGAACTGATGTGGCATCTAGGCTGGAAAATGCAATTCAGACAGCATCCTGGGAGGGATCCCACTAAGTGGTTCTATGGGGGCGGGGGAAGGGGAGTGCCAAAAGAAAATACTTTCCAAAAATATTTACCAGACAAGAAAAAGAACTAAGCCTGTGACCAAGACATTCCAAGGAGACACCCTTTGACAGAAGCAATTTTCCAGACCTATTCCCCAGAAAGGTGGAAATGGCCAATTCCCACTCCCCCAAGAGCCCAGCTCATACTTCTTCTAAAAATAAACACAGCTAGAGCCAGAAGACACCTTCTAAACTGATCATAATTCAGAAACAGACTCTGCTGTCATTTGCAGGGGAGTGCACGAAGGACACTTTGGAGCCAGGCTTCTTGGAAAGACTATAAGCATTGACTGATGTCACTAAAGAAGATAGCTAGAGGAGGGACTTAAGTGAGACATTCTTCTTCCAACAGAGTATTTAGAAAGAAATCATCCCTAGGCCCACGATGGGGAGAGTGGCCCAAGTCAGAAAAGGAAATCATTCATATTATGTATTCCTTACTTTCTAAAGAGAAGGTCCTACAGTCTGAACACTTGATGTATGCCCCCTCTGGTTATGTTCACCTGAGTCTGGTGCTTTCCCTGCCATGTGGCCAGGACTCTTTTCCAGCCCACCATGAACCATACAGCCTGGGACATTTGCAAGACCACAGTCATAAATCATGTCACTCCCCTGCAGAACATCCTTCAGGGGCCTTGGTGTGCCTTCTGCATCTCCATGACTCTCTGGGCTCACCTGTGTGTTTGTCCTTCTTATATCTTAATCCACGCTCAGGCCAGTTTCCTAGCCACCGGGCAGATGTACCACGTTCATGACCATGTGCATGCACTGGTGCACAAAATGACTTTTCCCTGAATGCCGGCTCCTCTCCCCACTACCTGAGGTCTAAGTGCCCTCCCAGTTACCCTCCTGTGTGGCTTCCCACCCAAGTCCTCCTTCAGCCTCCTTCAGAGCACACCTTCCTGCCATGACTGCGAACAATAGGATGTTGTGTGCTTGGGCTCTGCATACCCTACCTGTTTTGTTTTTTGTGTGTGTGTGTGTGTGTGTGTGTGTGGTACGCGGGCTTCTCACTGCTGTGGCCTCTCCGGTTGCGGAGCACAGGCTCCGGACATGCAGGCCCAGCGGCCATGGCTCACGGGCCCAGCTGCTCCGCGGCACGTGGGATTCTCCCGGACAGGGGCACGAACCCGCGTCCCCTGCATCGGCAGGCGGACTCTCAACCACTGCGCCACCAGGGAAGCCCACCCTACCTGTTTAATAGTATAATACTATAACCCTATTATATGTACCTTATATAGTACTTATTACTTTGGTGCTGTTATTATGCCCATTGTACAGATGAGAAAACTTGAGTGTCAGAGATATTAAGTCTAATATCTCATAGCTACCAAGCTTCTATGACGTCCACCCTGCCTCCCTCTCAACCTTTATCTTGTACCACTCTTCCTCTTACTCTCTCTATTCAAGGCATACTGGCTTTTTTTTTTTTTTTGTACTCAAAAATAAAAAATAAAAAACCAAAGTCAAGCTTATTCTCACCTGAGAGTATTTCCACCCGCTTTAGTTAGGAAAGCCGCCCCGACTTTTGCAGAACTGGCTCTTGCTTTCTATTACACATCACCTTTTAGAAGCTGTCCTGGTCCACCCTGTCTAAAACTGCACCACCCCACCCCCATTTTTCTTGATCATGGCCTCTTGTTTCATGTTCTTCAAAGCACTTGTCATTTCTGGTATCTTCTCATTTATCTTTTTTTTTTTAATATTTATTTATTTTGGCTACACTGGGTCTTAGTTGCAGCATGCAGGACCTTTTAGTTGCAGCATGCAGACTCTTAGTTGTGGCATGTGGACTCTTCAGTTGCGGCATGCATGTGGGATCTAGTTTCCCAGCCAGGGATCAAACCCGGGCCCCCTGCATTGGGAGCGCAGAGTCTTACCCACTGGACCACCAGGGAAGTCCCTCATTTATCTATTTATTTACTTGTTCTGCTAGACCATACTAGTGCAACGTAAGCTCCATGAGAGGAAGAACCTGGTCTGTGTTGTTCACAGCTGAATCCCTGGAAGCTAGAACAAATGCCTGGCATTTAGTGGCACTCAGGAAATAACTGTTGGATGGATAAATTACTCTAATCATGATTTTAGCCTCTATTTTATGTGACCTTTCCCTAAATTGTAGTGTTTGTGTATTTATGGTTTTTACCATATAACTTAGCCATCACGTATTTATGGTTTTAAGTCAATGCTGTTTGCTATGATTTCAGTCACATCCAGATTCAACCTGTATGTGTGTGTTTAATCACTGATTCTCATGAACTGGTTTTGTCTTTCCAGCTAGAGCCTGTGCTCAATGGACATCTGCATTTCCTATTCCATCCAGCAGAGGACTGATCAGACAAGGTCTCAGAGGGTTGTTGAGTGAACAGATAATTTTGTGATTCGGGATGAAGTGGGTGAGGTGGAGTGCACTTTTTTCCTGCTTTGTTGAACTCCATTCAGGAAACATCTTGAGTCTGAAATCAAAGTTTTCAGGTTTTTCTATGTCTCCTGACAACTCAGCTGTCTGGGGTTTTATTGTTTGTTTTTTTATTTTTTTTTTGCCCAGCCCAAGTCCTGAGCCCACTGGCATTTCCAGGAGGTCCTAAGCTTGCAGCCCACCAAGGCTGGAAGTAATCAGCACATACAAAGTGTTAAAAACAAATTAACCCCTTCCTGAGGTAATTTTCTGCCTGGTTAACATGAAGAATGGAAAAACATTTAAACTGAGAGAGTTACGGAAAGAATGCTGGCTGGGTGGTTGGCCAATATATTTTGTGTCTGGAACACGTTTTCTTGAATTTTAATATTTGAAGAGCTCTTTGCAAATTATCCCATAAGGGAGAAGAAATCATTTAATATATCAAGCTGCATATAACGTAGGCAAGTCAGGCTGCCGTAAAGCACACACACACACACATACACACATGCAGAAAAGAGCTGGTAAGACTAAACACCTTTGCTTACACGGAGCTTTAAATTCTTGTGGATTCACTGTTATATACCAAAATATACACAATATCCACGTTAGCATTAAAAATGTAAGTAAAAGAAAAAAAAATGAGGGTTACATAAAATGAGCCTGCCTAAGTGGAAGTCAGAAATTTCATCCAGCATTAAAGTATATACATATTTATTGGGTGGGCCCCCAAATCGCCTTTAAACTTTCTTGCCACCAAATCCAAACATTAATTCAGTTTCAAGATATGAGTAGATGACACTAGCATTTCTATCCCTGATACATAAGCTAAATAAGCAAGCACAACGGCATTCAAAGAAATGTGAAGACAGACTATCATCAAGAATAACAAACTCATTGCAACAAATTTCTAAGGCACTTGGGACGATGTGCTGAGTTCTTAGAATGATCAATATTCCCTTTCTTCTCCTTTTACCAGAATTCTAAAGAAAAACCTGTATGAAGGAATCTTTAGCTAAGCAGGACATATTCTAATTCTTGGAGCATTCCCCCTGCCCCTGCTTTTGCCAGTTGAGAGTTACGCACATAGGTAACCCAGACAAAAGGTAAAAATAGGAGAACTCTTACGTGTCATCTGTAAACGTGATTCCAAAATACTCCTTTTCTTTCAGGTTGAAATGCGAAGCCACGAGGTCCAGCAACTCTCTTGATAAAAGTTTGGGCTGTTAAGATAAAAATATGATTAGAAACAATTTGGTCCCCTCTTTCTCTTACTGCTACCACTTTCCTCTGTCCCACAGTTTAAAGCAGCCTTTGTTTGTTTGTTTTCGGATGCCCGTGCCCTTTTGTTGCTTAATCTACTATAGACCATTCTCTAAGGGTTCGGGAAGGGGGGGAAATGGGAACAGGAACACCGCTGAGATCATCATTTTGATATATTTGCGATTCCGTCCAGCACCTTATTTTTTCCTCTAAAGTAAAAGTGTATTCACCAATGCATTGGTGTTTTGGAAAAAATGCTCTTTTATATATAGTATGGTGCTAGTGATCAAGACAAAGAATATCAAACACTGCCTAGACTGTAGGAATAACTTGGCTTGGTGACGGTCAACTGAGGAGGGTCAAGACCCAAAGGCTCAAGACCCAGAGAGAACTAACAACAACACAACAATAATAATAGTGACTGTCTACTGTGCTGGACTCCTTCTACCCATTATTTCATTTTAATCCTTACAATGAGTCTATGAAGTAGGGGTTCCTGCCATTTTATAGATGAGCCAACAAAGGCCAAGAGCAGTCAAGCACCTTGCTTGATGTTCCAGTTAGTTAAGGACCTGATTTGAACCCAGTTCTGTCTGAATCCAAAGACTAAGCTCTGCACTTCTCTCCAGGGATGGAGTAGTTGTATCCATTGTGCAGATCACCATCACCAGTACTTACTGGGTACCTCATTGGAGGAAGGATCTAGTCTATGAGCTTTTGGGAAGCACTGGCTCTGGTGGGAAGAAGCATGGTTTGTCATCAGCCAGTGTCCAGAGTGAGAGCAGATGGTGGATTTGCAGAGACTGGGGAAGGAAAGGGGGATTTGCAGGGAGGCATTCTACGTGGACTTCTTTTGAACTTTGAGCCACACATTTTAGGGCTCATTATGGTAGTTTGAGGGTTGGATGTTTGTTGTTGGGGAAGAAAGAACAGTCATGATAAAAAAAGAAGAAAGAAAAAAAGTTAAAGGAAAAGAAAAAAGAAAAGAATAGAAATCTAGACCAAAAGGTCTACTCTGGTGAAACTATGATTGATGTGCTATTTTCATTCTAATTGAAGCCTGTACACAGTGGGCTCAGCACAGCCTCAGAAAGGAGAAGAATTTAGGTTTGCTGAAGGGAGGGAATTCTAGCCACGGCTTTAGGTGTGGCTGTCATCAGGCACTTCCACGATCTTTTAAGATTCTGGGTCCAGAGTGTTGGGTGAATAAAGACAGAAGCATCAATAATTAAGATATCATCACTCATACAGTCCCATGTGTTTTACAGAGATTTCGTTCACATATATAATCTAGTTTGATGTTTTTTTAATTATACTGAAGTACAGTTGATTTACAATGTTGTGTTAATTTCTACTGTACAGCAAATTGACTCAGTTATACATATACATATATATATGCTTTTTTAATATTCTTTTCCACTATGGTTTATCACAGGATATTGAATATAGTTCCCTGTGCTATACAGTAGGACCTTGTTTATCCATCCTGTATCTACGAGTTTGTATCTGCTAATCCCAAGCTCCCAAGCTCCCAAGCTGACTTGCAGACATAGAGAATAGACTTGTGGCTGTCAAGGGGGAGGGTGGGGGAGGGAAGGATTGGGAGCTTGGGATTAATCTCGTATGATTTTTACCATAATTTCTGAGAGGAATATTAGGCAATCTTAATCCCAGTTCACAGATGTTGAAACTGGGTATTTAACTTGGACCATGCCATGTGACAGGAAAGTGGCAGAAAGACGAGTCTCAGCTCACAAAAACCCTTTCAGGGAAGCATTATGGTCTCCAGTTTACCAACAAGAGGTGATTCAGAGAAGTCAAGTCACTTGCCCAGGGTCACACAGCTACTGAGTGTCAAAGCTCAGACTGCAATCCAAGCATCTCTGAATCCTGTCACCAGTCTCTAGTTACTCTTAAATACAGCTACATTTCCTTGCTTTGAAGCTTTATCCCCCATAAACAATCCCGTGTCACTGGCTCTGAGGCACAGATAAGCAAGCAGGCTGAACACAGGCCACAAGGCCTACAGAGGGAACCAGGATGGCTTGTCCCTATGTGGCATCACCTACCTGAACCAGCAGCTCCAATCTCCTGTCATCCAGGAGGTGCACCTGGCAGTGCCTGCCTTCTGTCATCTGTGGAGACAAGACAGCAAGAGTGGCATCAGGCTGGGGCTGGCAGGCAAACCCTTCAACTTGATTTACCATTTCTTTTATGGGTGATGTGCTCAGCCTAAAAATGCCATCAGTTGAGTTAATCAACAGGTTTGGTCATAAACAGATTTATTATATGGCATCAGCTCTTGCACTTATTTTTATTTATTTATTTATTTTTATTGTATATTTTTTGGCTGCGTTGGGTCTTTGTTGCTGTGTGTAGGCTTTCTCTAGTTGTGGCGAGCGGGGGCTACTCTTCGTTGCAGTGCGCGGGCTTCTCATTGCCGTGGCTTCTCTTGTTGCAGAGCACCGGCTCTAGGTGCGTGGGCTTCAGTAGTTGCGGCGCGTGGGCTCAGTAGTTGTGGCTCGCGGGCTTAGTTGCTCCGCGGCATGTGGGATCTTCCCGGACCAGGGCTTGAAGCCGTGTCCCCTGAATTGGCAGGCGGATTCTTAACCACTGTGCCACCAGAGAAGTCCCTATTTTTATTTTTATTTTTTATTTATTTATTTATTTATTTTTATTTTGCGGTACATGGGCCTCTCTCTGTTGTGGCCTCTCCCGTTTCAGAACACAGGCTCCGGACACGCAGGCTCAGCGGCCATGGCTCACGGGCCTAGCCGCTCTGCAGCATGTGGGATCTTCCCAGACCGGGGCACGAACCCGTGTCCCCTGTATCAGCAGGCGGACTCTCAACCGCTGCGCCACCAGGGAAGCCCCCTATTTTTATTTTTTTAGCTCTTAGATTTAAAAGAAAAAAGAATGAAAAGCAAAGACCACTCAATATATTGAAAAAACAATACCTATACAACACACAAAATTATACTATGAAAAGCAGGTTTCCTTCCCAGAGGAAACTACTATACTTTTCCTTGAATCAATATTTTATTTTCCAAATGAAGATGGTTTTATTCACTGTTGTGTTTTAATAAAGACAATACATGCATAATTATAGGATGAAAAACAAATGATACTAAAGTTAAAATGTAAAGTCTCCATTTTTGAAACTTTGGCCCTCCTTTGTAGTATTCATATCACTACCATAATTAACAGTTAAGAATAGTTAAGACAGGGAGTTCCCTGGTGGTCCAGTGGTTAAGAACCGATCCTGCGATGCAGCGACACCGGTTCGATCCCTGGTCAGGAAACTAAGGTCTCACATGCCGCAGGGCAACTAAGCCCGCGCACCACAACTAGAGCAACTAGAGAGCCCACGCACCACAACTACTGAGCCCATGTGCTCTGGAGCCCGCGTGCCACAACTAATGAGCCCATGTGCCCGCATGCCACAACTAGAGAGAAGCCCACGCGCTGCAACAAAAGATCTCGTGTGCCACAACTAAAAAATAACAATGCAGCTAAAAACTACTTTTAAAAAAAGAAGAGTTAAGACAGTTAAGAACAATTCAATGTATAAATTAGTAATTATATTTAATTTTTTATCACTTATAACTGCAATACTGGGAAATTACTCCTTGTAAAATATTTAAACAATGCATAAAATGCAAAGATCAACTTTGAGTAACTCATGCTCCAAACCTTTCTACCTGCAGAAATTACCACTCTGTCAGATTGAGGAGAATCTTCACAGACCATCTTTAGATGGATTTTCAGATATATACATGTACATGTTAAAAAAACATATTCTCATGTTAAATGTTTTACTTTAATATTATATTGAACATATTTTGAAATGAAGCAGGTACTCTTCTAACTTTTTTTAAATAATTTATTTTTATTTAGTTTTGGCTGCATTGGATCTTCGTTGCTGCGTGTGGACTTTCTCTAGTTGCGGCGAGCGGGGGCTACTCTTTGTTGTGGTGCGTGGGCTTCTCACCGTGGTGGCTTCTCTTGTTGCGGAGCACGGGCTCTAGGCACACGAGCTTTAGTTGTTGTGGCTCGCGGGCTCTAGAGCGCAGGCTCAGTAGTTGTGGCACACGGGCTTAGTTGCTCCCTGGCATGTGGGATCTTCCCGGACCAGGGCTCGAACCCATGTTGCCTGCATTGGCAGGCGGATTCTTAACCACTGGACCATCAGGGAAGTCCCGAAGCAGGCACTCTTAATATTTGTGTGTGTGTGTGTGTGTGTGTGTGTATGTGTGTGACTGCGGTGTCTGTGTATATGGATATTTATATGTGTATGGTTTTTTTCAATTGAAGTGGAACTATGCTATACTTACTGTCTTGCCCCTTGCTTTTTTAATTCAATATTTCTTGGAAATCTTTCCAATGTCAACACATATAGACCGACCTCATTCTTTATAAAGGTTCTATAGTATCTAATCATTGTGCAGACGTATTTAAGGAGTCTCCGGCTGAGAAACACTTAGACTGTTTCTAGCCTTTTGCTGTCATAAGCAATGTCGCCATAAATTTTGCACATGCAGCTTTGTCCATGCATGTGGAATTGCTGGGTTACTTTTGAAAAGCATCGGCAGCACTTCGTCTCTTAGGTGTTGTACAAAACTATAAGAACTTGGGAACCCCCTCGGCAGTCCAGTGGTTAGGACTCAGCACTCGCATTGCCGGGGGCCCAGGTTCAATCCCTGGTCGTAGAACTAAGATCCTGCAAGTCACCATGACTTGGCAAAAAACTGAACAAAACAAAACTATAAGACGTGGAAACTCAGATACATATAATCCCAATTTAAAAAGGAAATTTCTTCCATTACTGAGAACCAACTACATACTTAGCATTGCTCTAGGTGTTTATAATCTTATCTCTGAGCTGCAAAGTCAGCTCCTGGGATTGGGGTTGTTATCCCCAATTCAACAGATGAGAAAATTGAGTCTCAGAGTGGGAGAAGCAATCTGTTTTTAATGTGACAAATACTAATTACAATATCTTACTTACATGTTTGATTGAGCTCTGCTCTAAAAGCCTAGAAAGTAGCTCAGTTGATTAGAATGGAGATGTGGCCCATAGGAACCTCGGAAGTAGTGCTAAGAGGTAAGTGGGAAGCTTTACGTTGCCCCATGACCGCTGATTATGCCCTCAAACTCTGCAAAGCCAGGTCACATACACATCTCTGGTGGCAAGAGGAAAGGGAACAAATCTTTGTTTCAGGCACGAAACTGGGAACTTTATGGAAATTATCTCACTAAAGCTCCACAAAACTCTACAATATGGCAACATCCCCATTTTACAGACAAGGAAGTCAAGGTATAGAGTTTAAGGTTAATCATTCAAATTTGCCTGGGCAAGAAAAAAGCAAGGTAAAGTTTGAATTAATGTCTAACTGAAAAAAAAAAGTCATCTTTTTTCTACTCTTCTATACTACAGGAGGAAATCAATCAATGTGTCAGTTTAAATCATTTAATCTCTCTTGTAAAACCCACACAAGCAAACCCTAAGTACATGCCCTACAGAACAATCAAATAATACTCAGAAGATCAACGGAAACAATATGAATCCATTAAGGGATATGTCAAAACTCATAAAACATTGCAAGGTATTCTGTTGTTGCATAACCCAAATGAATTTATTTCCTGATTTAAAAAAACATCCTTTCTCCTTTCTGATTTTCTTTGGCTCTCCCTTGATCTAGTCAATGTGCCTTTTGTCAACACACAATTTTATCCTAGAGAGTTTAATAGTAAATTTTTTTTTTAGGTGTATCTGTCCACCTCATGACAACCATGGGCAGTGGTGCCCATGTCTGTACAACTTGATTCTACCCCTTTGGCCTCAGTTGAGTTGACTGGATGAGGGGAAAGACACCTGACCTAAGCTGGGCCAGTCAGAACCTCAGTCCAGGGAATCTGGAATTGAGTCCGAGTGGATGAAAATATGGTGGTTGTGGGGCAGCCACTGTCTGCTCCATGTGGAGAGAAAGGAAAACCATCTGCAGAGAGAACGAAGAAGACAGGGAGCTAGAAGGAAGCCAGAGAAATCACGCAGCCTAAGAGGAAAAGCTTCAGAATTGCTGTCAGGGTCCCTACGTCTTTCCAGTCACTTCTAGCCCGTTCCACTGGTCTGGGTGAATCCTGTTCTTTTTTAAAAAATTTATTTTTTAATTGACATATAGTTGATTTGCAATGTTGTGTTAATTTCTGCTGTACAGCAAAGTGACTCAGTTACACACACGTATACATTCTTTTTAATACTCTTTTCCATTACGGTTTATCCAGAATCCTTGTTCTTGAGTTCCATAAAACATCCCCGTATTCCTTCAATGAATCCACTTTTTCCCTGCCTCCCTCTCTTAAGCTAACTTGAGTTGGAGTCCGCTTATCGCAACTAAAAGCATCTTGATACGACACCACAGGTATCTATACCTAAACCAAGGCAAAAGATCCCAGAGGACACACACCCCGGATGATGTCATTAATATGGTAAAATCATCTGCTCAGAATCACTGATACTCCCATCACGGACAATACATCAGCCAAGAGAGAGGCTGACATCTGGGGTGGGGGGCCCGGGGAAGGGACTAAACAAACACCCCACCATGTGATGTGATGATACACACACACAAACTGGAGAAGGGCAGTGCAGATGAACTGGGGAGAAACTGCTACAGTTTTATGCCCACACTGGCACACTTGAATCCCGGCATATCTGAGCCCACAGTCCTCACCAAGCCCTTTCCTACGTGGGAGGATGGCTCCTCTGGGAGATCAAAGGGCTAATGTGATCATCAATAACCACAGAAAAACCTGCCCTTGTCACTTAAATCAAAAGTTGAAAGGTGGTGGATGTATCTTGTTGGTCAAAACAATGCTTATGAATAAATCTCAGTTGCTGCTATTAGAAATCAGGAGATGCCATTTTAAAAAAATTTAGATGGTAAGGTCTAGAAACACTGGGCTGGATTTCCTTCATGGCCACATGTGGCCAGGGTAGGGCAGAACAGCCCCCTCTGTAGGTAGTGTTGGTGGTCTCTGGCTCACACATGTGTATTATCTGCCAGGTTCCTGGGAGTCCTACTACGTGAATAAGAAAACTACATTCAAGTTCACTCTGTACCAGGGAAGAGACACAACGAAACGTCAAAGGAAGGCCTGCTGTGCACCAGGCAAAGGGTTTGACGCCTGACCCTCATTAACATAAAGTATTCCAAAATAACTGACCAAAAGTCAGGTAGTCCTAATCCAGACCTTCCAGTGTAACAGGGTTTCTAACAAAGTTTAGGGGGATAAAATTTCAAATCCAAGCTACGTGGGAACCAATGCATTTATGTGATGGCAAGAGAAAAACAGAAGAGGCTTCAGAATAAAAATACCATTCATGCTCTCTTCTTTTAAAAAAATACTATTTCAATCTCTACACAAGCCTATGAAAGGAGGCATCCTCATTTCAAGCACCAGGAAACTGAGGCCTGAGAAATGACGGAACTTGTACAAGCTTCTAAGCCAGACTTGGGCTCACAATCAGATTTTATCTCTTACTACCTCTGTTACCTTAAAAAAGTCACTCAGTCTTTCCAAACCTCATAAGCAACGTCCTGACAGCTTTTAATCTGACACCCTTGAGAGTGAAATATACCGCTTCTGAGGACCACATTTATTATAGTCCCCACGTGCTTGAAAATTAACAAGCAAACAGCTAAACTTTTCTGTAATCCATTTATCCTCCCATTTAAAAAAAAAAAAAAAGCTTTTTAATGGGAGGAATATTACTAACCCATTTTAAAGAAGATAAATGACAGGTAAAGTTAAAACGTACATGGTGGAAACATTCTCCAGAGATGATTGTGCAGAAGTAAAAAGAGAGAGGGGAACACTAGTTCCTGTGTCCTTCTGTGACCCTGCCACCTGGCTTGGCATTTTATTTATTTATGTATTTTTGGCTGCATCACGCGGCATGCGGGATCTTAGTTCCCTAATCAGGGATCGAACCCATGCCCCCTGCAGTAGAAGCACGGATTCTTAACCACTGGACTGCCAGGGAAGTCCCTGGCTAGGTATTTTAATAATAGCACTAGCAACAGAACCAGCAGACGCTTTCTACATTCCAGGCACTACACTAAGCACTTTACATGTATGAACATATGCAAGCCCTTGTGATACTCGCATGAGACAGGTAATCTTACCTCCCAATAACACAGGAGAAGGAGGTTACTAGAGAGATTATAAATAACAAGATACATAAATGGCAGAGCTAGACCCAAACTCAAAGTCCAAGCTCTTAACCACTTAGCTACCCACTAGGTACTCCCTACACTATAAAGTGACAAATTGTGGGAAAGGCTTCCCACGCAGCCCATTTTCAGGAGAGGAGATGAGTGGGTAGAAAGGGAAAAACAATGCGTCATAAAGCAGGTGTGAAAAGTCATCTCAGTTCCAGGGCAAAATCATTTGACTAGAATTAGTTAGAATTGTAGAACTTAGAGTCTTAGAAGGGATCTATTCACCACCGCTTATTTGGAACGTGGGGAAATTAAGGAAAGATGTGCCTGGTGCCACACAGCAAGTCAATGTGAGCCCCAGGATTAAAACTCAGGACTCTGGAACCTAAAAAATAAAACCAGCTAGTGAATATAAGAAAAAAGGAACAGACTCACAGATATAGAGAACAAATTAGTGGTTACCAGTGGGGAGAGGGAAAGGGGGAGGGGCAAGATAGGGTAGGGGATTCACTGGTACAAACTACTATGTATAAAATAAATAGGGTGCTTCCCTGGTTGCAGAGTGGTTGAGAGTCCGCCTGCCAGTGCAGTGGACACGGGTTCGTGCCCCGGTCCGGGAAGATCCCACATGCCACAGAGCGGCTGGGCCCGTGAGCCCTGGCCGCTGAGCCTGCGCGTCCGGAGCCTGTGCTCTGCAACGGGAGAGGCCACAACAGTGAGAGGCCCGCATATCGAAAAAAAAAAAAAAGTCTATAAGGCTATATTGTACAGCATAGGAAATATAGTCAATATTTTATAATAACTTTAAATGCAACATAACCTTTAAAAATTGTGAATCACTATGTTGTACACCTGAAACTTACATAATAAAACTCAGGACTCTGTCTTCCAGGCCCGACATGAGGTTACTCAGCTGCTAAATACCACCTTATGCAAATGCACTTCTTTTCCCAACAGATGGATTTGTTTCTTTTAATTTTTTAAAAATACTGTAAACATAAAAAGAAAAAAAAAAACTGGGCATTTCTTATTTATTTTCAAACATGACTCCCACTGAAGCTGTCTCTTCTAATTTCATCCACAGGAGTTATATTTGAAGGGAGCTGTTCATGGATCACAATGATTATACCTACACATTCAAAATCACCTTTGAGCCCCATAGAGACCATCAGAGCAGTTTCGGATTTGGTCCCTACCGAGTGACAGCTAATAGCAGCAATGCCTCGCATGGAATAGAAAAACAGATAAGAAATTGATCTCTTTGGAAAGTTTCGCTTGACACCCACCCAGACTTGATACCCTTCCCACCACCCTCTCCCGCCTTCAACCTCAGGAAATCGGAGGTTAAAATTGTGCATGTTGGATTAAAACTCCCACCTCAGTGGCTGCCCTGCGTTTGCTCCCCAGATGATAGAGCAGGTCCTCAGAGGCTAAGCGCTGAGTGCTGGTGGAAGGACCTTCTCCATCTGGTCAGTGGTTAAATGAGGAAGATCAGAAGGGAAGTGAGAACTGGCGAGAACTCTGGCTTCACGGGGTGCGCTGATGTGCAGCCTATAGTGGGGTTCAAGTCTCTGTGAACTTCACCCTCATGGCCCACCAAATCCCAGTCCCACTACCTGATTCAGGAGATGAGAGCAGAGAGTCAGTAAAACAAACAAAAAACAAACAAAATAAAACCCCAAAAAACCCCTAAGTCAAGTCAAGATAGGGCAGGGTGGGATCATTCCTAATGACTGGGGGCAGCTTAGAAAGCAACAGGAAATACCAAAAAAGGACCAGAACCCCAGCCTACTTTGGTTTTGCTTTAGTAGCTCTTTGGAACACGGAAATATAAAAGCTTGGTAAGGAAGCAGCGAGCTTCATTTCCTCTCTCTCATTCCCTTTTGACCTTTTCTGAAAGTTCAGCAAAAGAGTTCAGCAAAAAGTCTCATTAAAATGACTTCCCAAGATTTTTTGTGGGATGACCTATCCACCATCATCATTAGAGTCTAATCCACTATCATCTCTTGCCTGGATGTGTGCAAAATCAGCTACGTAACCGGGCTTGGTGCTTTTGAGTCCAATTTCTGTATGGCCCTGTGAATGATCTCTTCAAAATACAGATCCAATCCCTTCACTTCTCTGCTTAAAAACGCCCAGTGGCTTCTCAAGCAATACAATGGAGAATCCGACTCCTTGCCTCGCTCACAGTGTCCATGTAACCTGACTCACCACCCTCTCTAACTTAATGTCCAACCCATCTGCCTTGCCCGGACACACCAGCCATATTGACCTTCTTTTCTTTTTTCTTATCTTTATATTTATTTATTTATTTGGCCACGCAGCATGTGGGATGTTAGTTCCTGGACCAGGAATCGAACCCACACCCCATGTAATGGAAGCCCAGAGTATTAACCACTGGACCGCCAGAGAACTCCCGACCTTTTCTTCCTCAGAATAAAGTCTTGTTCCTACTTTGAGACTTTGCATATGCTGTTCCCTGTGTCCGGAATGCTCTTTTCCCAGATCACGGCACGACTGGGTGCTTTTGCATCTTTTAGATGTTAAATCAAATGTCACCATCCCCAAAAGGCCTTCCCTATCCTCAGTGTAAAGTACAGCCTGGACACTGTCTCTCATACCACACTGCTTTATTTTCTTTGTAGCTAATATTTCTTTTTGGTTGTTGTTTGTTTATCCTCTATCTTTCACCACCAGAATGTAAACTCCAAGGGAGAGGCCTTGGTTGATCGGTTTACCATTGTATCCCCAGGGCCTGGAACAGGGCCTGGTACACAGTAAGAATGTGGGCAATAAATCTCTGCTCAGGGGAGGAATACTTTAACTGGTCAGAGTCTAGACACAGGTACCAATGAAACATTCACAAGTGAGTTAAACATGTAGGGCATAATGTGAAGCGAGGATGTTCCAAAAACACCACTCAAGCCTTGACCCAGACAGACTTACACATTTAAAAAACAAGCTTTCCACCCAGAGAACAAGGTGAGCTATTAATTCCTCACCAGATGAGACATCCTGGAGGAATTGGAGAGAGGGACGTATCTAGGACGTTCTTACTTTGGGATCTATTGAGTGGACAGAGTTTTAGATTTCACCCACATGATGTCAACTCCAGCTGAACAGGGTCCCTTTATATCATCTCTGGGTGCTGAGTGAATATGAGCTATTGACACTCTCGTTCAGAGAATGGCCTAGACTGACACAGATGTCTCCAATCCCAGTCAGCTGCGATTTCCCCTCAAGGTCTTTCAAGACGGTGCCTGCCCTCCCAGTGTGCAATCACTGGGAACTTCTTTTTTCACCATCAACCAACCATTCTCCTAGCTTCTAGGAAGCATGTAGGACATGTCACACGAGTGCTCAGCACTTCATGTGGGTAGTATCTTCCTTCATGCTGTGAACAACCCTAGGAGGAAGAAGTTTTGTTGTTGAGATTTTATAGGTGGCAAAACTGAAGGGCAGAGAGGTTCAGTAACTTGTCTAGGGTCATGTTGCTGTGACCCTAGTCGTATCAAAGTAGGACTCTTGGGCGTCCCTTGCAGGTTCACTGGGACTGGAGTAGGAAAACGAGAGACAGTAAGTAAGGAAAAAGCACCCGTGGCATAAAAGCAGCAGAAGAGGAAAGGAAAATGGGCCGGGGTGGGGAGAGTGATAAAGAAGGGGAGAATTCAGTTAACCAAATATGAAATTGAGTAGCTGAGTAATCTGCCTTAGAAAAAATGTCAGTAAGTAACTGTTGCGGTGGGCTGGCTCTTTCCAGAGACCTTTCTTTTATTGACATGGGCCTTTTAAATTCTCTCATGACAACCCTGTGAGGTAGATTCCAATCCTGCTTCACTGTGTAGGTGAGAAAATTGAGGTTCAGAGAAGGTAACTGACGGACCCCAGCCCACAGGTCTCCACTAGGTCGAAGCGCTAGAAGGAGGCAGAGTAGGACTTAAATTCAGACATCTGATTCGCAGTTTGCCCTGCATGGCCGTGTTACACAACTTCTGTTACAACGTTATTTCCCACCCATTCTGTCTTTTGCTTTCTTAGAAGTATTTATTTATTTATCTATCTATTTATTTATTTTTGGCTGCGTTGGGTCTTCATTGCTGTGTGCGGGCTTTCTCTAGTTGCGCTGAGCGGGGGCTACTCTTCATTGCAGTGTGCGGGCTTCTCATTGTGGTGGCTTCTCTTGTTGCAGAGCACCGGCTCTAGCCACACAGGCTTCAGTAGTTGTGGCTCGTGGGCTCAGTAGTTGTGGCTCACGGGCTGTAGAGCTCAGGCCCAGTAGTTGTGGCACACGGGCTTCAGTAGTTGTGGCTCGCGGGCTGTAGAGCTCAGGCCCGGTAGTTGTGGCACACGGGCTTCAGTAGTTGTGGTTCGCGGGCTGTAGAGCTCAGGCTCAGTAGTTGTGGCACACGGGCTTCAGTAGTTGTGGCTCGCAGGCTCTAGAGCACAGGCTCAGTGGTTGTGGCGCATGGGCTTAGTTGCTCCCTGGTATGTGGGATCTTCCTGGACCAGGGCTCGAACTCGTGTCCCCTGCATTGGAAGGCGGATTCTTAACCACTGCGCAGCCAAGGAAGCCCCCACCTATTAGTCTTATATATTAAATCACACATAGCTTAGGCATTTTACATATCATCTTGATCACCAAGCATGTTCTGGAAAAGCTTGATCTAGATTCACCAAACCACAGCTGCTTGGTTCCTGCCACTATCTGAAAGCAAGGCCAGAGGTTTGCAAAGGTTTTCGTAATCACCTTTCCTCGGCTATCTCCTGGCCATACACTGAAGAAATATGGGCGGCCGCTAAAAACGTTGTCTATGTGTTTGTTAATTACCTTCAGTGAGTACCAGGATGGAATTAACCCCTGCCTCTTGTGCTGCCAGCCCTGTCCTGCTTATGTGAACACTCTGGGTGTAGGATGATTACCTATCGGTTAGGTGGCTGCCTGGGCCTAACTCTGTCATTCTAGTCTTAAGATGCAGTCTAGCACACAGTGCAGTTAATTCAATGTGGAGAAGCTCTGGATCGTGTGTTCATTCATTCACTCAGCCAATATTTACCGAGCACCTCCTAAATGCGAGCACTGTTCTCGATACTAATATATATTTGCAAATGAGGTCCACAGGGCACTGTCTCTGGAGCTGGTCCTACGGTGGGATTTCTCAACGTTGGCACTACTGACATTTGAGGCCAGATAATTCTTTGCTCGGGGGGGTGCCCTTGTGCATTGTAGGATGTTTAGCAGCATCCCTGCCTCTACCCAACAGATGCCAGTACTCCCTCCCTCCTTGTGACAACCAAATGTCTCCAGACCCTGCCGAATGTCTCCCGGAGGACAAAATCATCCCTGGTTGAGAACAACTGCTCTAGAGATAAGGAGAAGAAAAGAACAATGGTGGTAGGGTAGGGATAGATTAGAAGTTTGGGAATGACATGTACACAAGGCTATATTTACAACAGATAACCAACAAGGACCTACTGTATAGCACAGGGAATTCTGCTCAATATTCTGTAATAACCTAAATGGGAAAAGAATTTGAAAAAGACTAGATACATGTATATGTATAACTGAATCACTTTGCCGTATACCTGAAACTAATACAACATTGTTTGTTGTTTTTTCGTGTTTTAAAAAATATTTATTTATTTAGGCTGCACCACGTCGTAGTTGCCGTACGTGGGATCCTCGTTGTGGCATGCAGGATCTCCAGTTGCCATGCAGGATCTTTTATTGCGGCATGCGGACTTCCTAGTTGCGGCACGCGAACTCTTGGTTGTGGCACACACGCGGGATCTAGTTCCCCGATCAGGGATGGAACCTGGGCCCTAGTCCTACGCACTGGACCACCAGGGAAGTCTCTAACACAACACTGTTAATCAATTATACTCCAATATAAAAATTAAAAAAAACAATTAAACAAGGTATTTTCAGATAAGAATAGGGCTCTCAAATAGCTCAACTGGCAATGCAGTTAAGTTCTGAGCACGTGCAAAATGCACTTCGAAACTCACTTCTTACCCAGGAAGCACGAGACTTCAGGAAGTGGATGAGGAGGACTTAAATTGGACCACTGCTCTTGACGGGTGGCTCCCAGGAGAGATTGGAGGGATAACCCTGTTTTCTGGATGTTAGCATACAACTGCTAGCCCCCTTTCTGCCTGGCAGAGGCTGGAGAAAAGCAAACAAGAAAAGCTATTTCTGTGGCTTCAGCATCAACCTGGCAAGCAATTTCAGTCAACTTTAGCAGACATTCCCTGGGGAAGGCATTCTCATAAAAGACAATCCCTTATCAGATCATCTCCTGATCTCATAAGGCTGGTGAAAAGAAAAGCCAGGTTTGAAAAGAGAGAAAGGGAGAGAGAGAGAGAAAGGGAACAACTTATTAAGTCTGGAACGGAAGGTCATCAGGAGAAACCAGCCTGGTGTCAATGAGGTGCACACAGGATTTAGAATCAGGAGGCTTGGGTCTGTGTCCCAGCTTTGCCATGTAGCTAAGATTATGGCCTGAAAATCAGAGTCTCTCTCTAAACCTCCATTTCTGTCCCTGTAAAATGGGTAAGAATCAATCTCATTTAGCTTTGTTTGTCTCTTGTATTAATGCAGGTTGAACCTAAAATTTACTTCAGAAGATAGTCATATCACCTGTCATACGCTCAAGTTAATCGGCACAGATTATGTGTTAGGGTCTGTGCTAAGTGCCTGACATGCTTTATCAGCCCTACCGTAGTGCAGTGAGTCTTATAATTAGTGGAAATGATTTGTAAGCTGTTGAGTGCTATTATGTTAACTGTACATGGTTATTTTAAGCTGGTTCGACGATTGTTTTTCTTAAGAAGAAAGTTCTGCTGGGTTATTAAGAGGTCAAACTGTCACACTAGAGTTGAAGACTCAAACTGCCAGTTAAACCCTGGAGAGAGCAGGCAACCCAATAGCTGGGGATTAATTCCATTCTGATTTCTCAGTGATAATCACAGATTAACTCAAATCCACCATTTGGAGCTGCCTGTGTGCACAAAGCTGGGGAAACTCTTGCAAACTCTTGCTCTGTACCTGATTGCCACCAAACGGTGTCCTGGGCTAGCTACTCTTGTTTTCACCAACACAAAACGGAAACGAATATATGTTGACTGCCTTGTCTATGTCCCGTGCTTTGGCATACATTTTATCCATTGAATTCTCACAACCACCCTGCCGCGTAGACATTTTTGGCCCTTTGTTTTACACCAAAGAAGCTGAGACCCCAAGAGGTTGAAAGAGACTTGCCCAAGGGTCCCAGCTAAGAAGGGGCTGAGCCAGGTTCAAGAAGGAGCTCACCAAAGAACAAGGGGAAAAACAGGTGACATATCTTCATGGCAGCTTCTTCATAGAAGCAGCTGCCATGAAAACAGGGTTCTCTGTATAAATTCATACTCTGCCTCGTTTTCCAATTAGAAACTCGGATGAGGCACTGATGAGAGACTGTCAAATGTTTATTTTCAGAAAACCATGCAGGATATTTCTGCTTTATTTTTTTTTCCAGAAAGAAACATCCTCTTTACTTAAAACCAGTCGTTAGGCTGTATTTTTAGGTATCGTGGTACAGTATCAATGAGTCAAAAGAGAAAAGAAAAAATGGGAGGGCACAGACACTGTAAACAGGAAAAGTCACAAAGTGGAACCAAGAAAAGCTGAGAACACAGCCCGTGGGCCATGGGGGATTTTCGTTCTTGTCTGCATTTCAGGTTGACCAGAAAAGAAGTTCTCCGGTCGCCGGGTAGAAAATGGAAATTTTAGCTTCAGTGATTATGCAAGTAGCAGACACCCTATGGTTTGGAAACTTTCTGCTTTGCCAACTCAGTTTTCTCTTTTCCCGTGAAAAACAGCCTGTAGGAAGGAGCGAAAGTACTGCGTCTTTCAAAAACTTGAAGATAAAAACTTAAAGACAAGCACAGCTCAGGTGGAGGGATTTTAAAAATAAACTACCATACTTGTAATTTAAAGATACTCTGGGTACTGTTTATTCAGTACAGCACATTTGGAAATCTGGACTCAATATAAGCCATCCACAGAGCAAACAAATCACATATATTGCCCTGAAAACCTACAAGTGAGCAAAAATTAACTAGAAAATCTAAATCAACTTTACCCTAATTTTAGAGGACACGCTTACTGTCAGAGTTTTCGTGTTTCAGTTTTTTCATCAGCTAACGTAGAATGTGTCTGCTTTATGCTTTTCAAAATCTCTTCGTTCTTTGGGGTTCATGTATAAGGAGCGGATGAAATAAGTCCTTAGGGAGTTTATAATTAATACAAATGGATTCTACTAGGTCCAGAGTCCTAGCTTGGTTGATAGAAATGTCATATTTGGGTAGAGGATTTAGAAAAGCATTACCAAATAATGAAAACAAAAAAGTCAAACTCATTTGGGCCAATATAGAAAAGTTCTTAATGTCCAGGACTCACTTTTCCATCACAGAACAAACCTTCCCCCACTCAACCTAGATGCTTCTAATACTTGGTGATGAAACTTTAATGTCGCCTAATGCAGGTTGTGTTTTCAAAGAGGATTCCTTCTTTTTTTGAGGCTAACATGGGATTCAAAGATTAAAACAGAGCAAATCATAAACTGGAAGGCCACAGGTCAAGATGAGAGAAATTCGAAATAGGAACCCAAGAAGACTTCTGCGTGAGCACCAGGAAACAGAATGAGGAGAAAAGAATACTTTGAGGGAGAGAATGGTGATGTGGAGCTGTCTCCTAACAGCTCATGAGCATCTACTGTCCCATTTTGAAGCTGGTTTTTAAGCACAACCAATATTAAAAATTAAAGTATGTCAACTTAAATCGAAATAAATTACATTAAAAACAAGGGTAATAAATGCTCACTAAACTGGAAATAAATTCATCACTTTCCAGTTATTTTACTCCCTTTTACTGTTCTCTTTGCTCTTGAGGTTTTCAATATCTAGTGAATCAGTGAAAGCAATGCTCTTTAATGGTACCTAATGCTCATCTTCCCCCAACTCAGTGTTGTGACCTTGGTAACATGAAGTCGGTCATGGTGAGAGTATTTACACCATGGAAATTGGCAAATACAACCAATCAGTGCCCTTTTCCCCAAAGAGCTGGTTGTTAACTACTTACCAGCACGCCACTGGGGAAGTTCGATGGGAGAAGGAGGTCTGGACAGGGTGCTGCTCTGAGCTCTAGGTCAGGATGTTGAGGCCACTGAGAGACCACATGACAAAGAGGAAAGAACAGAGGCTTTGGATCCCGACACAACTGTTCAAAGCTCAGCTGACTTAACTTTCCTAGGACTTATTTATTACATCTCTAAAATGGGGCTAATAATGCCTACCAACAGAGCACAGAGCTTGACGGAGGCCAACATAAACGGGGCTTGTTATACTTTATTACTGTACTTGAAAAAATCCCCAGGGGACAAGCTCATTGCTGAGGTTCTCCCGACCCAGGACTACAACTCACATATCAAATGTTCAGTGTCATTTGCTTTTCCTGTTCTTTTGCTACTGGAATGTAAGTTTCATTTACTGCTGTTTTCCTAGCCCCTAAGACGGTGCCTAGCCCATTGTGGAGCTAAATAAATATGTGTGGAATAAATGAATTTCCCTTCATTTCCAGCTCCTGATCCCCCTTTTTTTTTTTTTGCGGTACGAGGGCCTGTCACTGTTGTGGCCTCTCCCGTTGCAGAGCACAGGCTCCAGACGTGCAGGCTCAGCAGCCATGGCTCACGGGCCCAGCCGCTCCGCGGCATGTGGGATCTTCCCGGACTGGGGCACGAACCCACGTTCCCTGCCTCGGCAGGCGGACTCTCAACCTCTGCGCCACCAGGGTAAGCCCCTGATCTGCTTTTGAGTTTTCTGCCTATTTCTACTGTCAAGGTCTCATCGGCAAGTGAGGGACTCCTCGGCTCCTTCATGGCCAGATTCCAACCAGCTGTGTTGCTGCTATCCTTCTGGAATCTATCAGACCATTGGAACTCTTCTGCTAAAGCACGCCACCGTGACCTTAAAGCCTCGGTGAAAGACGTTTCCACCTTTTTCATCACAAGCAGAATTGAGCCTGTGTCATTATGCTCTGTCGGCAAGTTTCTCCCCATTTCTATTCCTGCTCTGAAATAATCTCAGCTCCGTTCTGCCCCCGTCAGAAGGGACCAGCCTTGTGAGAGGAAATCTCACCCGACACTTGGGGCTGTAACCAGGGAACCAAATATTTCCCCCTGCGGCCCTGCCTCAGTGTTGTTTCTTACATGTACTCTCATAGAGCAGCATTTCTGAAGGCTGGGGGTGGTGGTGGTGTGGTCCTTTAAAAAAGGATGGCTGCCTCTCGTAAGAGTGGCCTGGATGGTGGATTATGCAAAGTCATTGGAAAGTCATCAATTTCCAGAATTTCTAGTGCTTTTCTGATCATACTTGCTCTAGTCAGGGGGTGTAAATCAGGTTGGAGCCGCCCACTCAGCTACTTGGTTCAGGGCAGTGCTTAGGCGCAGCCCCTCGGAAGTCCAGTGGGCATGATACCTGATCCTGGTGCTGCCTCGAACTAGCTGGACACTTCAGGGAAGCCACTTACCTTCTTTGAGTAGCTGCTGTAAAATGGGGATGATTTTGCCTAAGTGCAATATAAGTGTCCCATAAGAGGCAGCTCTTACTACATTTTAAAGTATGGTATATTATTTAAGAAGTGTGATGGTCAAGACCATAGGCTCTGGCGTTAGTCAGACTTGGGTTTAAATCCCAGCTCTCCTCTGTAGCACCTGTTGGTCTTACACAGATACTTCACTTCTCTTGAGCCTTGGTTTCCTCACCTGAAAACAGGGATAATAATGGCACCCCCCTGCCCAGGGCTGGGAGGGTCACATGAGATCATATACATAAAATGCTTAGCAGAGTGTACACTTTACAAATGGTAATAACATGTAATATTATTATACTTTTCACTGATAAAAGCCAGGCAATTGCTACAGACCCCTTCAGGGTGGGTGCTCTCAAAGGCCATGTTCAGGTGCTGAGCAGGTGGTGGGCAGGTTCTTTTCTGTCCCTGAACTCTACAGAAGAGAAGGAAGCAAGAAGCTCCGGCCATGTATAAACTTGTTCTGAACGTTTCAATTAGTAATAATATCACCTTGGCTGTCTGGAGTGCTTTAAACTTTCAAAGTGCCTTGGCCTCTATTTCTCCTTCGAAACTTTACAGCAAGTTTTGATGTGGCAGAAGTGTCATATCCCTATTTTTCTCTGTTAATTCATATCCTTCTCATACTTCAATTGAAGCATATTTGATTTATAATATTATGTTAGTTTCAGATGCATGGCACAGTGAGTCATTATTTTTGCAGATTATACTCCGTTTGTCATATCCATATTTTACAGATGAGGCCATGAAGGCTCAAAGAAGGGAAGTGACTGGTCTGTGGTCACACAGCTAGACAGAGCCAGATGTAGAGTTCCTTCTTTGTACTGCCCCACACCATCTCCTGGCCCTTATGAGAGTATTCACGAAAAAAGTAAAGTTAAAAGAAAAAACAAAACTAAAATATAAGCCAGCTCCTGCCTGCAATGCTTCCGCCTGTGCATTTTACAGTGGGAAGGCTCCCAGGACATTGAATTAGAATTGTAAAAGAGGATGCAGTGCTCCCAACCCAGGGGTGCTCTGGGGAATCTGCAAAGCTCCGTCAGCAGGGTCCTGCTGCCTTGAGCACTCACTTTGTCAGTCCCTGAAGCCTTTTTTTTTTTCGGTACACGGGCCTCTCTCACTGTTGTGGCCTCTCCCGTTGCGGAGCACAGGCTCCGGACGCACAGGCTCAGCGGCCACGGCTCATGGGCCCAGCTGCTCCACGGCATGTGGGATCCTCCCGGACCGGGGCACGAACCAACGTCCCCTGCATCGGCAGGAGGACTCTCAACCACTGCGCCACCAGGGAAGCCCCTGAAGCCTTTTATTAGACTGAAATCAGTGAAGAGAAAAGCACTTTTAAAGAATTGGAGAATTTTACAATAGCCCTGCAGATAAAAGTCTGAGGGGAATGATGAGGAGTCAGACTTGGGAAGATCTGGAAAAAGAACATTCCAGACAGAGGTCCAAGAAGTGCAAAGGCCCTGGGGCAGGAATCGGCTTCATTTGTCACACAACTTTTTTTTCATGATTACACTCTTAAGGAGCTTCTCTAGACATTTAATTTTCCTCTTATGTCCTCCTCCCTCATGAAATTTTGATATCACAGATATACTGTATATCTATTGGGTAGGGTTGAGCTTCTGAAGTCCACAAACTACTGTAATATCAGAGGTTTTAATGTTTGCCCCCAAGAACCAATTTTCATCCTCCTGGAGTAAAGCTGTCCCACTGAGAATGCACAGTTTAAGGAAAAAAATAGCAGCAAATGTGGCTGGAGCTTGGCACCAAAAGGGAGACTACAGTAGACAAGGTCAGGGGATTAATGAGGGGCTCATGAGTGGTCCTCAAAGTGTGGTTCCTGGACTCACAGTGTCAGTATTAACTGCAGCTCGCTAGGAATGTGGAGTGGCGACCAACCATCTGTGCTTTAGCGAGCCGTCCAGGTCACTCTGTTGCATGCTGAAGTCTGAAAACCCCTAGGCTATATCAGGAGTTAGGAGTATGGGTCCTATTGCAAAGGCAGTGGGAGGCCATTGGAGGCTCTTAGGCAAGGGGGAAACAAGATCGGGGGACATCTGTAAAGGATAACTCTGGTTCCTATCAGGAGATGAGACTGGGAGTGGGGTGGCAAAAATCAAAGAGAGAGAGAGAGAGAATGACAAGACTGTTGCATTGGTCCTCATCCATAAAATGGACATACACATATGACCAACTTTATCAGCTTGTTGTGAGGGTTAAATGAGTACTTGTCAAGAACTTGGCACAGTGCTTGGCACTGAGTGACTATTACTTATAAAAAATACCAAAACTATTCTGTTTTACTCTTAATTCTCTCTCCAAACTCCTATTGGTTAATATCCAGATTCCCCCACTCCCTTCAGATCCCTCTATTTTTGCCCGTGTTACCAATTTAGCCGGCGGGCGGGTAACACATCTCTGTGGGCTGGTAAATCTGTAACATGTTTACAAGGCTACTTCAGGTCATGGTGAAGGTCCACAGTGTTCTATTTAGTTTCCTTTCTTTTTCATTTTTCCTATGAGATTCAATGTTGGCCTAGAAAATGAAACTTCATGTAAAATCTGAGTTTTAGAATCAGTTCTATCATTAACTTTGGACAGTTTTTGCATCTGTAAAATAGGAAGTGAGATCCGCAGGGTTAAGCAAGCACTTGGGCATCAGGCAACCCAGGATGCAAGACCTGACTCTGACAATTAGCTGGTGGGACTCTGGGCCAGTCATTTAACCCCTGTAAATCGGTTTCTTTACCTGAAAAATATCGATAGTAACAGTGTCTAACTCATGGAGTTGGGGCTGAAACACTAGAACGGGTCGAAAGAGCCCAACACAGCACGTGCCATTCTGTTAGCCACGATGAATGATGATGACAGTTGAACCTGCCACAGTGTTCAGTGTGGCTACATGGACCACTAAGAAAAATGTAATTCTGCAGGTCCCAGAAAAGGCGGAAAACATATGGGCTTGGAAAAGACATCAGTGGGACAGACTGACGACACAGATAAAACATCCTCGAGCAGGATGCTTTGTGCATACACAAAGGTAAATGGATCTGGAATAATCTAGCCAGATCGGGAGAACTTCCCTCCATGTGTCCATCTCACAGGAATGGGAGGTTCCCGAGAGGGTCTAGCTTTGGATGACCGAGGGGGTCTAGCTTTGGAGCTGACCTGATTCAACTGGAAGAAAAGCTTCCATCACCCATGCGGCCCACCTCGTCCTGCACCGCCTGCTCCCTGCCCACCCTTCCCCTGGTCTTGCACTCCTTTCCCTTTTGCTCTCTGGGCTCCAGACACACTGGTCGTCTTCTAGCTCTTCTTCGTATGATCTCCGTCCCACCTCAAAGCATGAGGGCATTTGGAAAGTGCCTGGCTAAACCAATTTACCCTTAAAAACACAGATTAAAAGTGAGTCTCTCATAGAAGCCATTGTGTAGTTGTTAGGAGTGAAGACTCCGAACTCAGATCACCCGGGGTTCAAATCCTGACTTAGACGTTTTGCTAGTGGCACCACGTGGGCAAATGACCTCATCTCTTTGCTACTCTGTTACCTGATCTGCGTAATGGAAACAGTACTGGTGCCTTGCTATGAGCTTTGAGTAAGCTGATGCAGTGTGTGGAATAGCCATGGGCTCCATAACTCTTACTCTGAGTGTTATGCGTTCCTTTAGCTCTCTAAACTTCTCTTCCGCAGCACTTTACACAACTGTAATCAAAGAATGATGTACTTTGTTATATAATATCTGCCTCCAGGGACCCTATCTGTCTTCTTAATCCCTGGACCCCCGAGCTTATAGCTGGCACCTTGCAAAAGCAGCTGCTCAATAAATGTCTATGGGATGAAAAAATGGAGTTGCTTATTCATTTTTTAAAAACTGAGACCACAACGGAGACTTCCTGTTTCATATAAAACATTTAAAAGCTATCACGAGTTGATGCGTAGTTTCCTTTAAAAGCAAGGAAAAAAGAATAATGCAAAGTAAGAGCTGTGGCATGTTGGACCTCAGCACTTGTTCTAATAAAGAGGGGCACCTGCACTTGAGGTGAGCGCTTGGTGACGTGCGCGGTTACTATGAACAAGCTCCCAATGCTGCAACTCAAATATAGTGGTTAGTGCGAAACCTCTGCAGATTCTCAGATGACTCCCTAAAGCCAGGTGACTGTTCTAATGGTGAACAGAGCAATTACTTACAGGTCCCACTAGAGTCACCTTACTCTCAACACAAGGCCAAGTACCAAGAGGGTGCCTGCCTCACCCACACCCCCACTGTTGGTAGAGGTATCACTCCTCTCCGACGAGCAGTATAAACAGCTACGGAGGAGGAGGTGGCAGGACTTGCTCTTACGTTCTAAATACCTTCTATGGAGCCCGTGTCGATTCCAGGATCACACACTTCTAGAGGGTTCAAATAAGGTTAAGTGCTAACGAGTTCCAAAAAGCTCATTTCTCGGTGTCACACACAGAGGCCAGCTAGTTTCTCACCATTTCTCTGAAAGATACATACATTTATTCCATTTCCTCAGCTGGGATACAGGAGCTCTTACAAGTCTATTAGTGCTGGTAGAGGAGTTTGCAAACAACTTTCTCCAAAGTATAAACAAAATGTGCGTGTGAGAATCTTTCCAGGAAGACTTTCTATAACTTCTGTCAGATTTATATTCTGGGTCCACGTCCTTAAAATGGTTTAGAGGGCTTCCCTGATGGCGCAATGGTTGGGAGTCTGCCTGCCGATGCAGGGGGCACGGGTTCGTGCCCTGGTCCGGGAGGATCCCACATGCCGTGGAGCGGCTGGGCCCGTGAACCATGGCCGCTGAGCCTGCGCATCCGGAGCCTGTGCTCCGCAACGGGAGAGGCCACAGCAGTGAGAGGCCCGCGTACCGCAAAAAAAAAAAAAAAGGTTTAGAACTAGATCCTTAAAATGATAAACACTTGACCTCAAACCCAAGATGGAAGTCTGCAAGAGACATACTGCAGTTGATTACTTATTTGTGAACTTGTGCCCAGTGAAATACAGACAAATGTCTGCAGGGTCAAGAGATCTCATGTGTCCAAAAGGACGGAAGGCTGATGGATACCCTGACAGTGACAAGATGTGGGGTAATGAATAACTGATTCACATTGATGCTATCATGAGCATGAAGGGCCCTGAAAAAAATTACCCATTCATTACTTTGAATACTCAGTCTTCTGGTGGTATTTACATATTTTCATATGTATGTAGCCTTGTTTTTATTTGCTGTACTTGGGATAGATGTATAATAATGTTACTTAATAATATTAATTGCCCAGGCTTCCCTTGTGGCGCAGTGGTTAAGAATCCGCCTGCAAATGCAGGGGTCACAGGTTCGAGCCCTGGTCTGGGAAGATCCCACATGCCACGGAGCAACTAAGCCCGTGTGCCACAACTACTGAGCCTGCGCTCTGCAGCCCGTGAGCCACAACTACTGAGCCTGCGCTCTAGAGCCCGCGAGCCACAACTACTGAAGCCCACGTGCCTAGAGCCCGTGCTCCGCAGCAAGAGAAGCCACTGCAATGAGAAGCCCACGCACCACAGCTACAGAAAGCCCGCACACAGCAACAAAGACCCAACGCAGCCAAAAATTAATTAATTAATTTAAAATATATATATTAATTGCCATTTACTACGTGCGTCTTCAGTGCCAGAGGCCAGCTCTAATCCCCTCAACAACCTAATAAGGTCATTTCAACTGTGCCTGTCATAGGCCAGAGGGGGTCACTCAGTTCACAAGCAGGATTTATGTGCTAAGACTCCTGCCACTTCCTCTCCCTCTTTCATTTGGAGAGAGCCTACCAAAAACAGAACCTTTACCAGTGGACTCCTGAATGCTTTACAGTGTCACTGTTCACTGGAATTGACATTGTTCCATTTCTACCTAAGAACACCTGTCAGTTTAATCCTTTGACCTCAAATCATATTAATTACATTCCACTACTCACAGCCATTTTATGTCAACAGCTTTTCCACTCCCCAAGAGTGAGCAGTAGATGAACTAAAAGTCAAGCTTTGAAGAGCTACTGAGACTCACTGGAGAGTTCCAGTTTGCACTCCCCCACTGGACAGAGCTTCATATAGTGGCTGCATCTCATTCACCTTTGTAAGCCTGAGCCTGGCACACAGGTGGCGCAAGACACACCCAGGAAGTATGTGTTGACTTCTAAGGAATTTGGAATCCAAGGAGCAGTGTCAAATTTCAATACAAGAGGTGTATCCATGACCCACAAAGTCTGGATTTCTTCCTGGATAACATCTCCATGTCTGATTTCAGTTTGCAGTTTGGGGAATTTCTCCATTTCCAACTTTGCCTTCTTCCCATTGCTGCTAGTCACAGGCTGTCCCTGGCTCTACCGGCATCTGAGTCATATAGTCCATGCCCTGAATCCCTTTTTGTGAAAAGGAAAATATCAGTGGAAAGGAAGAAAGAGGGGAGAGAAGAAGGAAAAGGGGAGGAAAAGAGGAAAGAAGAGAGGGGACGGGTGGCTAGCAGAGCGGGAGAGACAGCTGCAACTGATCTGTAAAGAACCTGTAGCGACTTCAATTAAAGTTAGAGCATTTCGAAACTGAAAAGGGGCCTCAGCACGAGACTAACTTCTTCACCCACAAATGTGGGTTCGGAGGCCTGGATAGGAAAAATCAGCTCTCCAAGGCCATAGAGCTTATCAGTAAGGGGCAGACTTAGACCTGGAATCCAGTTCTCTCTCTCACACTGCTCTTCAGATAAAGATTTCCTATTGTGGAAGGTCAGCTTCTGGACTAACCTCATTCCTGACTGGAAAAACGGAATATAAATACCTCTAATAGAAAGGGTGGTGTACAGTCAAATCTTGAAAAAACGGGTACAAACTCTGCTGACTTGTTCATTCTAACTTGCAAGGATAGAAGAAAACCAAAAGAGGAAATAAACCAAGACAAGAGGACAGAAGTGAACATGTACTTTACAGCCCTACCTACAATGGCTTCTTTAAGGGAAAAAAAACACATCTAAAATAAACAGAGAATGTACCCAATATCATCCTTTGCTTTCACTGCTTTTATTGGAATGATAAACTGTTTGCCTAAACTTGGCAGATTATACCAACATATGTTAATGTATATTTTACCTGTACTCAGCTTTATCTTTCCAGTTTAGAAAAAGTCTTCCATTTTAAAATTTTCATAGTTTTCCAGCATTAAGCAGGAAAAAGTCTTAACTGGAGCTTCATGGAATTCAGATCAGGGACAAACAAATGTGTTTCATACTTGAATTATGATGTTGGAACAGGCCTCTACAAAGAGCTAACTAAATATATTCAGGTTCTGACAATATTTTCAAAGCAAAGAGAAAGTGTTTTAGTACGTTTTTACCAAGTACTACAGCTTGTTATGACTAGTGACAAGGCTGCTGGTTCTTCTTCTCGGGGTCCTTCGTGTACCTGCACACTGGTTTCTGCCAGCAGTTGGAAGCAGTCCATAATAAGAAGCAGAGCCTCCTTTGGGATGCAACTTCCACCTTTCTGTTCCAAGACAGAAATGAGTGCATGAGAATAAACTCATGCTGCATGAACTGCAGAGATGCTAGAAATTAGACAAAGCCATCAGCTGGTCCTAGAGACAGCATTGTGGTGGACACAGCACAGACTCAGGACCCAGGAGAGAGGGCTCTAGCCTGTGCCCTGCCCCTAATGGGATAGGAGAGCTTAGGAAAATTCCTCCACTACTCTGGATTTTCATCTACTCAGTAACAGCATAAAGGGACTGGATGACTCCAAAGTGACTTACAAGGTTTTTTCCAGTCCAAATATTCCACGGCATGAATATATTTAACAATTCTACTCAGGACTTCCCTGGTGGCACAGTGGTTAAGAATCCGCCTGCCAATGTAGGGGACACGGGTTCGAGCCCTGGTCCGGGAAGATCCCACATGCCACAGAGCAGCTAAGCCCGTGTGCCACAAATACTGAGCCTGTGCTTTAGAGCCCGCGAGCCACAACTACTGAGCCCGCGAGCCACAACTACTGAAGTCCGCGCGCCTGGAGCCCGCGCTCCACAACAAGAGAAGCCACCACAATGAGAAGCCCGCGCACCTCAACGAAGGGTAACCCCTGGTCGCCGCAACTAGAGAAAGCCGTGTGCAGCCATGAAGACCCAACGCAGCCAAAAATAAAAGTTAATTAGTTTTAAAAATTCTACTCAAATAGTGTTATTAATCCACCACTCATCCCCCACCCTCCACAGAGTTATTGAGCACTCTCTCCATGGTGGCGGGGGGCGGTATACTTGACCATAAGAGCCTCCATTCCAGTAGTTACCACTTTTCCACGTACTACAAATGAAGGATGAAAATAAATGATGCACTGGAACACAGAGAATGTGCCCTGGAGTGGAATTTGGTATGTCTGGGAATATCTTAGATCCTCTGCTAAGAGATGTACTTTTTGATTCCTGAAGGGGCTGCATTACAGAATGGTCTTACTTCTAGCGGGGTTCTATGGCCTGAGTCTAAGAATAGGATCATCTAACACGATGCCGCTCTGAGAATCCAGGTCAAAGGACTGCATTTTGGATACAATCATGTTCCTTTCTACTCCTTCAGATCATTAGATACCTTTAGACAGGACTGATTTAGAAACAATCGATTCATTTCTAAGGACATGCTATTGTGTTAGATTATGACAAGAGGGTCCAATCCCAGACCCTATTGTGTGATATGTTTGTTTCCCTGACGTTTCTCTTCTCTACCTAATCCTGCCCACTTCCTCCACAGACTTCCTCCTATACCCAAGAGCTTTGCAGCCTCCTGGATGAGACAATTTCCTTTGTTTTCTGAAGTCTACCCAGCTTTTCCTCCCCTCCTCCATCTCCAACATCTACCCATGAGGGGAAAAAAATGGACACATGGAATTGGACATTATGAGTTTAGCATAACCACATCAGAAGGGAGAAAGAAAAAAAAAGCTTCCCTTTTAATTAGATTGTAGGACTTCCTTTGACAAATCATAAAGGTTTTATGAATTAATTGATAGCCATCCCCAAAGATGGCATTTCTGAGGTCTCAACCTTGAGCCATTGAATTCTGGTCACATAAAGTCCTCATAAACTAGACTGAGGGACGGAATTCAATTTCCCTGCTTCTGTCTCGAGGCAAGACAGGACGTACATTAAAAGGTCCTTTTAGAAAAGTTACTAATGAGTTCTAGTCCCCCACAGGATCTTTCCTGCCAAATGCTCACAGAAATAGAGATGGCTCCAAAACCACGGTGTTGACGAGATGATTAACAACTGCAAATCTCAAAGCATTTTCATGCTGCTTACTGACACCGTTCCTGCCCTTGCCCTGTCCTTTCCACATCCATAAAAGGGCTCAAGTCTTTAAAATTAAAAAAAAAAGAAAAGAAAGAGAATGGTAGTGGGATGACGTTAGGGGGAAGCGGTGAGGTGGAATTATACACTGCAACAATAATTACCAAAGTTCTGAAATAAAAAAACAAGAAATGAGCCTTTTAGGACTTTTAGGGAACAGAGATAACAGTTCAAACAATGACAGGAAAACCCTCCGAAAGATGAGCGTTAAGGACGATCTTCACTGTGGTATCAAACTGGAGGAGATCCAGCTCTTTTGGAGAAGGAATAACTCTTTGAGAAGAGCAAAGACAAACATTTCTTGGAGTTCCCTTTTTTGCAACTTGGGTTCTGAAATATTAGTACGTAAGTCCGTCCACCCCCCGTATAACATTAAAATCTGCCCTCAATTCACTAAGAAATGCCAGGAAGAGCTCAAGAAGCACCATTATACTGTCTGTAGTCAAAAGATTATAAGAGAAATTGTTCTTACCTCCGAACCATGGTCTCGGCTCATTTAAAGGGACCGGAGAGAACGGGCAGGACGAAGGACACATATATTAAGCACTTGTGATGTGTGTGTGTGTGTGTGTGTGTGTGTGTTTTCTCCAAATATAAGCTGGTGGAAGTAGGGACCTAAAAACCCCGACGCCTTCCGCTGCCATATAATCACAAGGAAATGACCTTACCGTTTGTTGCTTTGATTAGAAACAAAAGGCTTTCAACATGAGTCAGGAGAGCAGTGGGAGAAAAAAAACCCAAAAACCCAAAATTTCTGCTATTTTTTTTTTTTTGCCACCTAAAGCCTTTCTTCATAACATGTTTAAAACATACGATGAAATGTTTACGGATAATGCATGATCTGCATTGGATAATAATTCAGAGATGGGCTATGCCATCTAAGAATCCAAACTTCAATTTTGGCTCTTCAATCTTGACACATTCTGAATTTAATGAATACGAACAGAAATGACACTTAACTGTGCTACCCACAGCCATTTTACACCAATAGCTTTTACACTGAGAAGGAAACTCAGAATTCCACGGGACAAACTTCATAAGATCAGTCAGCATCGGTGATGCTAGCCACAAACAGAAAATCTTAGTAGGATGCCTTTGGTCTCGAGAAAGGATTTATTTCATCATTTGCATTTAACTAAATCATTACTACTGAAATTGCTCAATGGATAGGGAATAATCAAAATCCATTATACTTCAAAGTAAAGCAGAGAGAAAAATATATAAAATCCAGTAAAAATAATAAAACCACTTATTAATTTTAGAATGGCTAAGTAAGAGCCTGTGACATGGTACCATGTTTTTCCCACCTGAAAAAAGAATCTTCTGGATTTTTGTGCAAGTGAGTGGTATGGTTAAGAACATGTGTTCTAAAGCCAGACAAACCTGGCATTTTGTAGCTGTATGTTCTTGGGAAAGTTACTTGACCTCTCTGAGAATCCATTTCCTCCTTAGTATATAGGGATAAAAATCCCTATCTTATTAGGGGTGTTGGAGGAATTAAATGAGATCGTGCATACAAAGCACAAAGAATGTGCCTGGCAGATAGACATATATCATGTATTTAAATAAAAGGTGAGGTGCCCTCCCCCCTACCAAAATCCCTTATCTCTCAAAAATGAGAGAGTAGCTTTATCTTCAAGTCCTTTCAAAGACTCCAGTTCCTTTGGACTACAACATACTGTCGGGGGAAGACACAATACTTTGAAACAGCCTCATTCAATAACAAGTTTGTATGCTTATAAAGATCACTTGATGAAATCAGTAGAAAAGGTGGCAAAGAAGTTAATACAGTTTAGGTAGTTATTATAGGCATGTGACTTCACAAGTGGAGGGGCTGAATGTCAGAGCAAACAAGTTACTTAAATATTACTTTATTTTTTATAATTTTTATTTATTTATTTGGTTGCACCGGGTCTTAGTTGCGGCACATGGGCTCCTTAGTTGCAGCAAGCGGGCTCCTTATTTGTGGCACTCGGGCTCCTTAGTTGTGGCACGCGAGCTCTTAGTTGCAGCACGCATGGGGGATCTAGTTCCCCAACCAGGGATAAAACCTGGGCCCTCTGCATTGGGAATGCAGAGTCTTAACACCTGCGCCACCAGGGAAGTTCCAAACATTACTTTAAAAGGCCACACGATAGGTGGTTATGCTGGAAGATCATACATATACACCTCTAGGATGAATGAAAAAGGGGGGAAAAAAAAGTCATGCAATAATACTCCCAGTGAAGTATCATATATGGAGATTGAAAAGTGCTGTACTATTTACAAGAGCCAAACTAAATGTCCATGGACATATGAATGGATAAAGATGTGGTACATATATAAAATGCAATATTACTCAGCCGTAAAAAAGAATGAAATAATGCCATTTGCAGCTACATGGATGGACCAAGAGATTATTATACTGAGCAAAGTAAGTCAGAAAGAGAAAGACAAATATCATATGATATCACTTATATGTGGAATTTAAAATATGACACAAATGAACTTATCTACGAAATAGAAACAGACTCACAGACATAGAGAACACACTTGTGGTTGCCAAGACTGGGGGTGGGGGATTGGGAAGGATGGATTGGGAGTTTGGGATTAGCAGATGCAAACTATTATACACAGAATGGATAAACAACCCAAGGTCCTATTGTATAGCACAGGGAACTATATTCAATATCCTGTAATAAACCATAATGGAAAAGAATACGAAAAAAAATACGTATATTTATAACAATCACTTTGCTGTATGCCAGAAACGAACACAACATTGTAAATCAACTATACTTCAATAAAAAAAAAAAAAGAACAAGTTCTGTAGCTCAAACAACTTAGGCAGAAGCAAAGATGCTGCGCTTGGGTAAGCCAGAAGGATGATTTAAAGAGGGCTTTTTGTTTCAGGGCCAACACACAGATGCATGTGGAGAGGCTGAAAAAAATTACTTCATAAAGAGGGAAAGTGCAAGACAGCAATCACCCAAATTATTAATCCATAGGACAAATGATCTTAAATATTAGAAGTAAATACTGGACTATTTCATCTACATTGCTAAATTTTTATACATTCAGGTTGGCCTAAAACACTGGTTTTGAATCTTCTTAGTGGGAAGATGAGTGACTTTATATTTGAGGGAACCTTCTATTTAGGTATATATAGCAGGAAAAACTCAATAAATGGTCACTTTTCTCACCAGGTTGAACAGCCTCCTGAGAAAACTAGTGTGACATTTCCAATTTTAAAGAATTTTTCACTGTCGAAGGACAATCAGAATTTTGATAAATGGTTTCAGAATCGAGGCAACAGAATGGGCTAAAACTAGGAGATCAAGGCCAACATGAAGAACCAGGTGAAGTGACTTGACAGACCAAATACAGGGCTGGGGCAAGGTCAGGGTATGGCTGTGGGAGCACACGGGAGGATTAACACTAGATGATCAGAGTAAGTATCTGTTGTTTTTGCCCATCCAAAGTCTGTTTCACTTTTTCTAATCACAGATCCCTGCTTTTCTATGACAGCACCATCCAAATCATTAGGGTGAGCTAACCTCAGGCCCCTATATCAAGGGATAATTAACATGCGATTCAGGAATAACCAATAAAAATACCCGGCCCCAATATTCCCTAGTTATAGGGATGAGGGAAGAAGGGTGTTTGTTCTGGAGTTAAAAAGCTGTTGGGATGAGAGGCTGGGGTACCAGGGTACTTCAGGCCAGACAGAAGTGCTGGAGAGAGACAGACTCCAATGACTGTCTGAATCACTATAATTTCTACTTCTACTTAAGCTAATTTAATTTTTTTAAAATTGGTTTGCAAACAGAAAGGTCCTATCTAATACAGCAGTTCATGGGAGACATGATAACTGGAATCAGATACCCTTCATCAGCTGACCAATACTGTTTAACAAGTTGAATGATTATCGACACAGAATTGGGGACCTGGGTGGGAGGCCAAGGTACCGGGGATTCAGCCTTGGGTAAAAGGATAGTTCCTGCAGCACTGGGGCATCAGATAGGAGCTCTGTGGTCAGTGCATTAGTTAGGAAGAGGTCCTTTAGAAATGGCACAGAAAGGCCCACACAGGAATAGCAGAAAGTCTCACTCTACATCCAACCTGAAACCACTGCTCTTCCAAATGGCTCTTGCCGGGCAGTCAGACACGGGGCTGGGCTTTACCTGGGATCCAAGAACGCAGACTCAGGGAGCCCTGTTACGGAGTCCCATTGAAAATGAACAAACAAACAAACAACACCTCCTCCCCCCCCAGAAATTAACACAACATTGTAAATCAACTATACGTCAATGAAATACATTTCTTTTAAAAAAGGGGGAAAAAAAGAAAATGAAATTATATCTCCGGAATAAGTCCAAATGAATGATGGGCATATGTGAAATTACGCCTATAAAGTGCAAATTGTGACACAATTCGCTGATCACTAACTGGTGAGTCTGGATAAGTATATGGTGACTTTGTGGAGGCTTTCACCATCCTGGAAGTGGGACAAGGGGAATAGGTCCATCATTTGGAGGGAAAATATGTGAAAGTGTAGACCAGATTTTTAAAGAAATACAGTCTTAGGAATCTTTACGAGAAGCTTTGCATTTATCACAAAACTATCACTTTCATCATAGAACACTTCATATACCAAATTAATGCCAGACACACCATAAAATCCCAACAATGTGTTGCAGTTTTCCAAAACTCTGATGGCTGAGCACAGCTCTGAACCACTTGTCATAAACTAAAAGGACAAACTTAATGACCAGCTCATCTCCTCCTAAATTTAGTGAGGTTTGCAGAATATTTCTGGGCTTCCCTGGTGGCGCAGTGGTTGAGACTCCGCCTGCCGATGCAGGGGACACGGATTCGTGCCCTGGTCCAGGAAGATCCCACATGCCGCGGAGCGGCTGGGCCCGTGAGCCATGGCCGCCGAGGCTGAGCGTCCGGAGCCTGTGCTCCGCAACGGGAGAGGCCACAACAGTGAGAGGCCCGCGTACCGCGAAAAGGAAAAAAGAATATTTCTTTCATAACTCCTCATCCTTCTCTAATTCTACTTCTAGAACCAATTCGGTTCTTCCCAAATATTCATGGAGCACCACGGACGTGCAGAAGCCCTGCAAGGGAAATCAAAGGTGAAAACACTACAGTCCTGACCCTCGAAGGATTTACAGCCCAGACTCGGTGTTTCTCAAGGTGAGCAGAGTGATTACCTTACTTTTCACCTCACAGTCAACCCTGCAGTTGAGGAATCATGCATCCTTTTTACACACATGCTGGTTCCTGTTTTCAATCTTTTATCAATCTGGATGCCAGCGCTCCTTGGGTCCCTGATGGTTTTTCTTAGATCTGCATTCATTCCAATAACTATTTTGGGGGTGCCTAATAATAATGGCTGTAAGACCTGCAGAGTCCCACAGGATCCCACGCTCAGAAGGGCACCAACCTTGTTTAATGCTCTGCTGTCCTGTAATTCTTAATACATTTTGAACAAGGGGTCCCACATTTTCAGTCTGCACTGGGTCCTACCAATTATGTAGCTGGTTCTACTGAGTACCAGGCTAGGTGGTGGGGAAACAGTGATGAAAAGGAGAGACTCCAGAGGGGGGCAAGAAATAAAAAATAAATTAATAAATAAGGTAATTCCAGGTGAGGGTTAAGACCTGTGAAGAAACTAAAGCAGGAGGATGTGATGAAGAGGATGAAGGGACTGGAGACTAAGAAGGAGCCAGACAGGGGAGCTCCCTGGTGGTCTAGTGGTTAGGATTTGGTACTTTCACTGCCTGGGTTCAATCCCTGGTCATGGCCAAAAAAAAAGGAGCCAGCCATGTGGATATCTGGGGGACGAGTTTAGGACCACTTCTGCCTTGTTTGAGGCTATAACACGTGGCACATGGAAATCTCTCAACTCATATTCTGAATGAATAGAACTTCTGTTCAAAAAGGAAGAACACCAAATACAGAAAACAAATTCATAATTTACTAGAATTGGGACAGCACTGCTGAGCGGTAAGGAACATGTGAAGTTTATTTAAGGTCTCCTTCAGGATCACATGCTTCAGCAGTTGGAGGGGGCACACCATGTCCAGGAAAAACAACCCTGATGGAAAAGTCCGTTGTTCACATTCCCCTTCAGGCAGAAAAAGAGGGAAGTTTCTGGTTCTAGGCGGATTCTCTTGCTTTCCTAACCCAAAACAGAGAAACAGAGGTGAAAAAGTTAAGGAGAAAAGTAGGCATTGTAGGGGGCTCCTTTCTGTTTCACAAGATGAGTGCCATGAGTTTTGACTTGGTTTTTACATAAGGCACGCATAGGTTTTCAGGTCATGGACATTGTAAAATCTAATCTCACCCCTGTGTTTGGAAATATGAACAGAAAAAGGCTTTGGAAGTTCAGAAGTCATCAAAAATGTTCCAACGTTCATTGTAAAGTGCATATATTCATTGTTTTATCTTCTGTTTTGAATGTCACATGCAATAAACTAGCACTCAACAACCCAAATTTATCGAGTGCTGACTGGTACCAGGTACTACGCCCCGTGCTTGACACAGATTCTTCTTTTATCCTGACAGCAACCCTATGAAGTGGGTACTTGTTCATCTCTATTTTACAGATGAGAGACAGAGGCTCAAAAGATCTGGTAACAGAAGTCCCCCCAACTGGGTGCAGAAGAACAGGATTCGAACCCAGGGCTTTCAGTCTTAAACTGCCTTCTTATTCAGCTTTTGCAGACAATGAGAAATGCATCCAGGGGTTAACAACATGCTGTTAGGTTTCCTTCCTGTATTTCTGCAGAATCTGTTTTTTTTTTTTTTTTTGGTTTGGTTTGGTTTTCCCCCTTTTCTCTCCCTTTGTGTTCCTTTGAAATCGAAACAGAACTTTTCATGGTGGAAAATTTCAAGCCCTTACAAAAAGTGACAGATGGGTATAATGAACTTCCATGTATCCATCACCCAATTTCAACAGTTATAACACACGGCTAATCTTGTTTCATTAATATTCTCATCCACTTTCTGTCCTTCTGTACGTATTACTTTGGAGAAAATTAAGACTTCAAATAATTTCATCTGTAAATATTTCAATGTAACAGCTAAGGACTCTTTTAAAAGACAACCCCAATTACCTAAAACAATATTCATTAATATCAGCAGATATGCAGTTAGTGTTCAAATTTCCAATTGTCTTATGAATGTGTTTTTTTCAAGTTTGTTTGAATCAAGATCCAAAAATGTCTACATTTTGCAATTTGTTGTTATTTCTCTTAGGTCTCTGTTAATCTGTAAGTTCCCCTTCCATTCATCTTCTCCCTCTCTTTTTCACTCCTCTCTCTCTTTTTCTCTCTCTCTTTGCAATTTATTTGTTGAAGAAACAGGGCTGTTTATCCTGCCATTTCTCCTGCCCATCTGAGTTCTGCTGATTACATCTCCCTGGTGTCATTTAATATGGTCCTTTGTCCACCATATTTCCTGTAGGTTGATTGAGTCTGAAGGCTTGATCAGATTCCAGTTAGATCTTTTTGGGCAAGATTGTCTCATTGGTCACCAATCTGTGTTTTCTCATTTAGGGCTGTCTCTTTTTGTAATGTTAGTTCAATAGCTAGATCATTTAATTGACTAAGGGTTGCAATATGATGACCTTCCAATTCTATCACCCTTTACTTTGAGCCAGAATATTTCTGTAGTGTGAAATTTCCTCTCATCTACTAATGGGTTACCTAGTGGTACAATTCATAAAGAAAAGGCAACAAATGCTTGATTCTTCACCTTTATTTACTAGTTTTCAAAATAGTGAGTTGGCACTTCCAATGGTGGCCAAATTGGTTTTTAAAGTATTTATAAACTCATGAATTTAAATATATTATATGTGTTTCAATCTATTAAAATTGTTGTCCTTAGTGATGCTCAAATTGTCCCATACTGGCCAATGGGAGATTCTTCAAGTCAACTCCTATGTCCTTCTGACATGACTCTCACAGTTTTTGATATCTTTCTTGCTACATGGGATGAAAAGATGCTCATCTTGTATGTTTATTGATACTTTCCAAGACCTACACAGCTACTGCTATTGCTACACAGTCTGTTATTGCTTTTTGTTTCATTTAAAAAATAGTTATAAACAGTAAAATATACATCCTTTAAGTATTACAATTTGACGAATTTTGACAAATGTGTACACCTATATTATCCACACCCCTACCAAGATAAAAAATATTTCCAGAATATTCTGCCAATTGCCTCTGCCAATGTTTCCCCATCCTCCATAAGCAACCACTGTTCAGATTTCTATTATCATAGGTTAGTTTTTCCTGTTCTAGAACATCATATGAATTGAATTATGGACTATGAATTCTTTGATGAATGTTCTTTCGCTGAGCAAAATGTTTCTGAAATTCATTCAGGATGCTGGATATATTTGTTAATTCATTTTTTATTGCTGAGTAGGTATTCCACTGCATGAATATACTACAAGTTATTTATCTACTCTCCTGTTAATGGAAATCTGAGCTATTTCCAATTTGCGGGTATTATAAAGAAATATGCTATGAACATTCGCTTACAAGGTTTGTGTGTGTGTGTGTTTATCTGTGTGTTTGTATGTGAGTACATATGTATGTACATAAGTTTCCATTTCTCTTAAATAAATACATAGGAGTGGAGCTAATAGATCATGGGGTGGAAGCATGTTTAATTTTTTAAGAAACTGACAGTTTCCCAAAAGACTACACAATTTTACACTCCCATCAGTAATGTATGAGAGGTCTTTGCCAACACTTGGTATTATAGAGCTTCTTAATTTAGCCACTTTAGTGACTATGTAGTGCTAGAAGCACCCGTGTTTAAGTGACTTTTTTTTTACATGTGTATAGGTTTGGATGATAATTGCAAATTAATAAGAGCAAACACTTACATAGTACTTAAGATACACCAGATGCTGTTCCTATACTTTATAAAGATATATCCAATAATACCTTTGAGGTAGGGACTATTATTATCTTTATTTTACAGATTATGAGAAAAATGAAGCACAGAGAGGTTAAGTAACTTACAGGAAGTCACAGCTAGGAAGCAGCAGATGCAGGATCTGAAACTAGACAGTCTAGCTCCAGGGCTCAGGGCTTCTGACTCGTAAGCTTTTCTGCCTCTTGCAATTGTTAATTAAAATCTTTTTCCTTTCTCTAATGTTTCACTGAGATGCTGGCAAATATTTCTGGTCAATACTACTAATTAATAAAGAAATACTATACTTTTTAATGTAAAGCATTTTTTTAAAAAAAGAGTTTCCTTCTACTTTTATCCAACTGACTCTGAACTTAGACATTTTCCTTTTACCAGCACATCTCCAGTTCTTGTTCCATTCTTTCCACGAAAGTTTCTTATTTTCAGCACCTTTTTTTTTTTTTTTTTGCGGTATGCGGGCCTCTCACTGTTGTGGCCTCTCCCGTTACGGAGCACAGGCTCTGGACGCGCAGGCTCAGCGGCCATGGCGCATGGGCCCAGCCACTCCGCAGCACGTGGGATCTTCCCAGACCAGGGCACGAACCCGTGTCCCCTGCATCAGCAGGTGGACTCTCAACCACTGAGCCACCAGGGAAGCGCCTGAGCACCTTTTGCATTGGACAACTCTTCTCTAAGTCGTGATCTTCAAGTCCTGAGCAGATATTATATCAGAGTGCTTTTTGCAGTAAGTAGCAAACAAACAAAAAGTAAAAATAACTTTAATGATATGAATCGATTATCTCACTATCTAAAGGGAGGGTAGTTCCAAGGTTGGTGAGGTCCACAGATCAGTACTGCCATCAAAGTTCCAGGTTCCTTCTATTTTTCCACTCAGCATGCTCTCCTGAAACTAACATTCCCTCATGGCTACACTATAGCTGCCACTCTTCCAGGCATCACATCCCTACTCCAAAAGAAGGATCATCTCTTTCTTCTATGTCTCTTTTTAAGAGTAAAGAGAGTTCTTCAAGAAATGCATCAGGTCTTCCCTGATGGCACAGTGGTTAAGAATCCACCTGTCAATGCAGTTGACACAGGTTCAAGCCCTGGTCCAGGAAGATCCCACATGCCGCAGAGCAACTAAGCCCCTGTGCCACTACTACTGAAGCCCACGCACCTAGAGCCTGTGCTCCACAACAAGAGAAGCCACCGCAATGAGAAACCCACACACAGCAACGAAGAGTAGCTCCCGCTCACTGCAACTAGAGAAAGCCTGCGTGCAGCAACGAAGACCCAATGCAGCCAAAAATAAATTAAAAAAAAAAAGAAATGCATCAGCAAGTTGCACCCCATTGGCCAGAGCTAGGTCATATGTTTACCCTAAACCAATCACTGGCAAGAGGAATAAGGCCACATGATTAACTTTGACCTCAGCTTCACAACCAATGTGTGGATATAACAGGCAATAGAGTATCCTGAACTACTGGTCCTCTCAGCCCTCAAGGCAGCTTAAGATCCTGCAAATGGTCACCTCAGGCTCTGAGCGGCCTCATATACATTTACCCTGTGTACCATACGGGTACTAGCATCTCGTATGTACGCTACGACATGAAAAATGTTGGGAAGCACTGGCTTAGAGACCTACCAGGATATTCCTAAGTCACATGGGAGGTGATATTGATCCCTGAGCCAAATAAGGCCTCTCAGGATGGAAGAAGGAAAAAAATGGCTTCTGGAAGCAGGCTTAGAAAAATGAACAGGAAACAAGAGAACCCACCCTTAACGGAGCAGACACAGCTGACACCATGTCATACAACGACTGTCTTGTCTGTGTCCCGCCCCCTCTGCTGCTTTGATGGTTCTTACTTGCAAACGTTCCCTCCTCTAGCTCAAAACTCAGAGTGCAGGAGCACGGAGGTTCATAAGCCTGGTTGAGACCTCAAGCCTGCCCCCTAGATGAACAGGGCAGACAGGAAGATCTGGCTCCCTTGGTGGCCACAGTAGGAAGCCTGCACGGGGACCTGCCTTTTTGCCATCTGCCTGGTGGGCACCGCCAGAAGGGAGTCGGGGAGCTAACAGAATGCCAGTGGTGAGTGCTAGCCAGCCAACACATGACAAAAGCCCTCTTTGAGGGGTTTCCTGTAGCAACTCCAATTTAACTCTAAGTTAGGCTGGCCCTGGTGAAAGTCTATACACAAACAAATCTGCAGGTCAACCCATCCTCACCCTCAAGGTGCAATCTCTCAAATAACCATGACATTAACAGGACTTGCAGTTTCAATCATCTCCCAAGTAATCAGTTCTGGTGCCTCCCGAAATGAGACAAATGACAGTTTCATAGTCGCTTGTGGCTATGAAATCTCATTGAAACAATTCAACTCTGGCTAAATTATATTTAACTTAATAAAAATGGATTTAGAGGGCCAAATAAGCTTGAAGTCCTTGGGCATTCAAAAGAGAAAAGGCGAAAAAGAGAAAATAAATGGTGCATCGTTCTGTTCTCCTGCCCTAAGCTTTATCCCTTGTTTAAAAAAATAATAAAGCCTTGGCGATCACTTTCAAGCTTATCTAAATGAAGCTGTGAATGTTTACAGACGAGATAAAACAAGATTTTTGAAATCTACTAAATAGTACTTGCGGACACCATAGTTTGAAACCAAAGAGTATAATGAATGCAAAAAGAAATAACTATTCTGAGCTATTTGTAAATCTTAAGACTTTAGTACATGGCAGAGAGACTATATGAAAATATATCTTTATGATACTTGGATTTCAACCAGCAAGGCTCTACATAAACTTGCTTTAACTATACAAGGAAATTCCATATCACTGTGAGAGGACAAACATTTTCTAAGAGACTAAAATGTGCTCTAAAGCATGCAAACTAATTTATACTGTGATGAAATGCAAAATATGCTTTTCCTGATGCTCTCAGGCAAGTACAATTCCAGTGTTCCAAGCATCAGGGCCCTTAAGAAGGTTATGAAAAGCAGACAGCTCCACTAACTAAGGAGATAAAATGAAAACAGATATAATATATAAATTTTTGCTAGCACCATGGTACAAATCAAAAGTTGTTGGCCATGGTATGGAAAAGAAGGATTCTTGTTCACTCAATGGCATCAGAAATTGGTACAACCTTTTTGGAAATCCAAATTCCTTCCAAATGAGGTATGTATCTTACAGAAATTCTCCCACAAATGTTTTGCATATGAGGATGTTCATGGTAACATTTGTCTTAGTAAAATTTTGGAAACAACTTAAATGTCTATTAATAGGGGATTACCAAAATTAATTGATACATTCATACCACTGAATACACAGCAGTTATGAAAAACAGAGATATATCACCATCTAAGATGTGTAAGTAAATACATTTCAAACTAAGATGTATAGAATGATCTCACCTCTGTAAAAATTTATATTAATGTAATATGTAAGTCACTATATGTTTAGAAAGTATTCGGTGAATATATACCATTGATAAAAGACTCACTTTTAAGCCATGCATTTTTATAACAATTAAATTTATGGACTTACGTTATTTTAATGATAAAAAACTCTATGGTTCTCCAAGGAACACAAATGTTGCTTTTTATTTAATAGTAATCACATCAATAATAACTAATGGTCATTATTAAATAGACACACTAGATAAACACGTGGAGAGACACTGTTACATGCTGGGTGCTGTGACACAAGGTTACATTGGACAGATCCCTGTTCTCCAGAAATACTCTACACAACAGCCTGGATCAAATGTTTTTGTTTTAAATAAATTTATCTATTTATTTATTTTTGGCTGCGTTAGGTCTTCGTTGCCACGCGCGGGCTTTCTCTTGTTGCGGTGAGTGAGGGCTACTCTTCATTGCAGTGTGCGGGCTTCTCATTGTGGTGGCTTCTCTTGTTGCGGAGCACGGGCTCTAGGCATGCAGGCTTCAGGAGTTGTGGCACGCAGGCTCAGTAGTTGTGGCACATGGGCTTAGCTGCTCTGCGGCATGTGGGAACTTCCTGGACCAGGGCTTGAACCTGTGTCCCCTGCATTGGCAGGCAGATTCTTAACCACTGCGCCAGCAGGGAAGCCCCAGATCAAATGTTTTGAATAGGAAGTTTTACAAAATTATAAAAGTTACATATATCCTTGCCATAAATGATTTAAATTCAGAATTATTAAAGTAAAAGAAGTAGAAACCTTTCTCTTCGTCCACTTACACATCCCAGGGGTAAACATTATTAATGGCTTGGTATATGTATTTCCAATGCTGTTCTCCCATGTACAGGAACATATACACGCACTTCTTGCATTTATTTGTGCCTTTTTGTCTCTATAGACATACACACACATATATACACACACACATCCTGTATATTGTTCTGTCTTTTGTGTTTATTTTTACCCCAAAATAGGTCAATGACAATTCTGGGGGGGGCTGTGATGTATAGGTCTACTTCACTTTTCCTACTGATGTCATAGAATCCCATGCTTCAGAAGGACTATCATTTAATTAATCATTCTCTTATTCATGTCTTCACTGGCTTGCTCTTTCAAATTATGCTGCTGTGAAAATCCTTACACATATACCATCGTGTCCTTAAGATGACTTCCTGAAATGGAAATGTCTGGTCAACAAGGGCACATATCTTACATTTTGATTGGATACAACTAAACTGTCCTATGGAAAGGTTGTAACAATTTACTAGGTTATAATTTAATTCTTCTGCTTCAAAATGTCTATCTCTTCTCTTATCCTTATTTTAGATAACTTCCTGTAGATGCGAGAGGAAGTGAGCCTCCCATTTCTAAGATTTTTCCTTTTCTTTTTTGGCCTATTTTAGTAACCAGGGCCTTTTCCTTAAACTACAGTGTGTCGAGTTCTTGTCATGTCCGAGACACCATTCTGAGCAGTCACAGGGCATCGTTTCACTTAAACCTGGCAGCAGTATGATGAAATATTATGTTCCCATTTCATAGCTGAGAAAACGAGGCTCAAAGGAATGAGGCAGGGCTTCCCTGGTGGCGCAGTGCTTGAGAATCTGCCTGCCAATGCAGGGGACACGGGTTCGAGCCCTGGTCTGGGAAGATCCCACATGCCGCAGAGCAACTAGGTCCGTGAGCCACAACTACTGAGCCTGCGCGTCTGCAGCTTGTGCTCCGCAACAAGAGAGGCCGCGACAGTGAGAGGCCCACGCACCGCGATGAAGAGTGGCCCCCACTCGCCGCAACTAGAGAAAGCCCTGGCACAGAAACGAAGACCCAACACAGCCAAAAATAAATAAATTAATTAATTAAATTAAAAAAAAAAAAAAAAAAAGGAATGAGGCATCGCGCTCTGGGTCACACAACCAGTGAGGGATGAGGGACACAGGATTAGAGCTCATATCCATATGGCTCCAACATCCTTAGCTCCCAAAGATTATGTGCAAATCACTCAAAAGGAAATAGATAAAGCTGTTCATCTCATTACAAGTTCTATTAAAACAGACCAGGCTTCGCTGGTGGCGCAGTGGTTGAGAGTCCGCCTGCCGATGCAGGGGGCGTGGATTCGTGTCCCGGTCCGGGAAGATCCCACATGCCGCGGAGCGGCTGGGCCCGTGAGCCATGGCTGCTGAGCCTGCGCTCCGCAACGGGAGAGGCCACGACAGTGAGAGGCCCGCGTACCGCAAAAAAAAAAAAAAAAAAAAAAAAGAAAAAAGAAAAAGAGAAACAGACCGATGGCATTAATATTTGTAAATGATGAATGAAGCTGCTTGGGCTGAAGAAGGCAGCTGTTTCCCAGGCTGCTCCCTCCATCTTTTTCATCACAGGCCCCTCAATTCCTTAACCAGCCGCCTCGTCCTCCTTTTTGGACGTAGTTGCTGGGGAAGGGGAGGGGGCAAGAGCTCCATTTTGAGTAATTTGCTCTACTGCTGTCTACTTAATACCCAGTACCCTCCAGTGTGACAGCCCATGCCATGGCCCCATTTCACAGACCAGTGAGCTGAGCCGAGCCAGGAGGTGACCAGGAGCTTCTACACATGACCAGTCTCTGGTTTTCTATTTTCTTCTTTTTTAAACTAAGGCTAACAGATGAAGTTGTTGACCAAGCTTTCATTTGCTGAACTTCATCAAAACTGATAGTAATTTCCTGAAGAATACAATCTACTACAGAACCTAACATATTATTGGTACTGGCTAATTACTTCAGGGTCATAATATAACTTTAGAAGTGATGTTGAAGATTGGGGGGAAAAAGTGATGTTTGGTAAATATGTTGGCTAATAGTTTTATTTTCTGGAAAAACTTCAGATACAGTGATATACATATATACACATACATATATATACACACAGGCACATATATGTATGTGTATTTATACATTCTCATATATACATATATATGCACACACATATATATGTCTATATGTAATTTATTTATACATTTAAATGTGACCTACTTAGCTCAGAGAAAATACACCAAAAAAAAAAGAGGGAGGAAAAAAGAAAAGGATATAATTAAATTTGATGTACTTATAACACACAATATACAGCATAAAGGTGTGGCAAACTTTTGCTATATTTGTAACCTAATGTAATGTTTCAGCCTGAAAAAAAAATTAAACTGATGCAACTTGGTGGTGAATAAATGGCACTGTTCAGACTCTGGCACTGATATCTCAAAAAAATTTTTTTTGAAACTCAGAGTTGGCTTCTGGAGTTTATTAAAGGAAAAACACATTCACTAAAAAAATCTCATTTCCAAAAAGAATTTGAGAGCAAAAATCTTATGAGCTCGGCTGGAACTATATCTGGCATCAATACCTAGAAATATTAATATATAAAAATCTTAAGGAAGGAAAAAACCCCAAAATCTAAATACTATGAGCGGATGCTTAGGAGTCTTCATATCCTGAACCAAATTGTTTCAAACTTAAACATTAATTTCACTGAAAAACTGGTATTGGACTATTTATTGAAAGTAAATGTACTTTGTCTTCAGGAAATATTTGAAAAATGCCTCATATTCCTTTTTGTTCTAGAAGATTATGTTCTGTCATCATTTGAGGTTGATAATTAGACACAATAACCAGCTCTTGTAACTCAAAGGGTCAAACTCTCTTTATATTGTCTGTGCTTGCAGAATTTTAAAAAGCCTAGACACAGCCAAAGACTTAGGGAAAGCAAGCTTTTAATTAAACACTAATGAAGACCAGAAAGAAAAAAAATATTTTCCCCCAAGAATGCAGGCAAATCCAAAGGGTCCTTCCATCCTTAGCTCCAGGGGATGGGAATGACCTGAGACAGGGTCAGAATGAAAATCGACATCCACAGAGTGCCACGAAGAGAAAGCCAGAGGTCTGAAACGTCTGTCAGCATCAGTCAGGCCAAAGAGGGCACCTTCCAGCTTAACCACAGGGATGGGCACAGGAAACAGTGATCACTTGACAGTAAGAGCTAACAAGAACTACAGAAACTGCCAACTTCCCCACCCTGGGCTGGGCCCGGGCAGGGACCTGCAGCTGGCTGTACACAGAAGCTGGGGTCCCTGACTGAGCCTGTTTTACAGGAACTGGAGGAAATAATCTGTTCTGCTCTCTGCAATGCTACTTCCTTAAAGAAATGGCTGTCAGAGAACACAGACCAATGTATTCTCAATCAACGTACACTGGCTTGCGGCTATTTTCCCTAATGAAAAAGAATAAACACATACACACAAATACATTTCAGCACACATGGCTTTGTCCTGGATGTTTCCAAAACTACATAGACTGTAAACATTCTCTTTGGACACAGTCTCCTTCCTGCTGCTTCCCCCTCCTCCAAATTCTTCGTGTCTTCCTACAGCATATGTGGCCACCACTCCAGCCCAGGTCTCCCATCGTCCCACAGCTGGTCACGAGAAACAGCCTAACTGCTCTTACCCCTTCCGCACCAGTCCCTTCACAGTGGCTAGAGCGAGCATCTTAAAATGTAAAGCAGATCCCTTTGTTCATTTGGTCAAGAACTATTTCCGAAGGAGTATTAGGTTCTGGCACTGAGGATACCACAGTGAACAAAGCAAAGTTTCTGCATGCCTTCAGCTAACCTTCTGGTCTGGGAAACACAATAAGCGCATAAGCAAATAAATTCCTAACGTCAGGTGGTGATGGGGTTACAGCGAAGAATAAAGCAGGATACGAGAGCAGTCAGGGGTGGCCTCTCTGTTTGGATGGTATCTGAAGAAGGACCTACAGGGAGTGAGGGGGGGAAGCACGCCACAGGAACCTCTGGGTGACAAAGTTATAGGCAGAGAAAACGCCAAGGGCAAAGGCTCTGAGCTTGGAATGTGCTTGGCGGGGTTGAAGGAACAGCAAAGAGGTCAGCGCTGCTGGAGGACACTTAGAGAGAAAAAGAAAGTTGGAAGTTGAGACCAGAGGTTGACGCAGCTCACAGACACAAGAACAGATTAGTGGTTGCCAGGGCGGGGCTGGAGGGTGGGTGAAATGGGTGAAGGGGATCAAAAGGTACAAACTTCCTGTTATAAAATAAATAAGTCACGGGGATGTAATGTAGCACATGGCAACTATAGTGAATAATACCGTATTGTATATCTGAAAGTTGCTGAGAGAGTAGATCTTAAAAGCTCTCATCACAAGAAAAGAATATTTGTAACGACATGAGGTGATGGACGTTAACTAGACATGTTGTGATCATTTCACAATATATACAAATATCGAATCATTATGCTGTACGTTTGAAACCAACATAATGTTACATGTCAGTTGCACCGCAGTAACCAAATAAATACAGTGAATATAATGCTAATACTAATACTATTAATAATAAAAAGACCAGTGGGCTTCCCTGGTGGCGCAGTGGTTGAGAGTCCGCCTGCCGATGCAGGGGACACGGGTTCGTGCCCCGGTCCGGGAAGATCCCACATGCCGCGGAGCGGCTGGGCCCGTGAGCCATGGCCACTGAGCCTGCGTGTCCGGAGCCTGTGCTCCGCAAAGGGAAAGGCCACAGCAGTGAGAGGCCCGCGTACCGCAAAAAAAAAAAAAAAAAGATCAGAAGTTGAGCATGTTGGCTGTGGGTAGGTGGTGGAGGAACGCAGAGAAGGGGATGCCAATTACACAGGGTCTTGTAGGTTCGGTGAGACTGGCTTTTTCTGAGTTGGGAAGTCATTAGAGGGTTCTGAACGGGACAATGATACGATCTGACTTATTTTTAACAAAATCGCTCTGGAGGCTGGGTTGGGAATAGACTACAGAGGGAAAATGGCACTAGTTATTCAGTCTCAATGAGTTTATTAATACCTGCTCTAGTTATTCAGTCTCAGTGAGTTTATTAATACCTGCTCTGGCTACAGGTTTTGGTAGAGGCAGAGATTAGAGACTGGGAAAGTCCTAGGAAGGACTCCATGAAGGCAAATGTAGAAAAGGAAGAGGCTGAATGGTTTGCAAACTAAGCCCATTCCATGCAACAGCTGAGGGAATGGAATTTGGATTTACACAGATCTGAGCTCCCCCTCTTTACACTCGGCTAAGTGACTTGACAGCGCTAAACAATTCCACATCTGCCAAATGGGTTTCATAGTACCTATTTCATGTCGTTGTTAGGAGAACTAAGTGAAATGGTAACAACGAAATGCTTAGGGAATAGGGAATTCAGTGGTTAGGATGCAGCGCTTTCACTGCTAAGGGGCCGGGTTCGATCCCTGGTCAGGGAACTAAGATCCCGCAAGCCGTGCAGCACGGCCGAAAAAAATGCTTCGCGCTATGTTTGACAACATAGAAAATGTTCATTAAGTAGAAATGACACTTCTTCACTGCTGACTCTGTGAGCCAGGCACCCTAGCGAGACCTTTATTACATGATCTTGTGTTGTCCTCTCAACAACCCTGAGAGGCAGGCACTATTACCATCCCCATCACATATGCGAGAAAAGGAGGCACCAAGAGATCATGTAACTTGCCCGTGTCACACAGCTAGTAAATGTGGGTGTTTGGGCTTAATTCCTGGTCACAGTTTGCACTTATCACAACGAGCATGACAACTTTAGGCTTAGGATCAACTTTGCGAAGGGATCCAAATGCTTACCTTTTCTCAATCCATGTTACTTCTAACTTTTACACCAAACTTAAAATGTAGATCTTATTTTATCTTTCGTATAAGAAACAAGCTCAGAGCAATTAAGTAGCGTGGCTCAAGGTCACACAGCTGGTAAGTGATGAAGCCTTGATTTGTTACCCAGGTCCAACTGACTAAAGCCCATTCTATTGCCCTATTTTGTCAAGGCTCTTTTCTTTCTTAGCTAATAAGCATCTAATCAAAGTTTAATGAGACTGACTAATTCCTGTAAAAATATTTGCTGGCTACATTACCCAAGGGTAGCACGATGCCTATAATAACAGGGTCTCCTTTGCCGTTGCAAATTTAAGAGTCATATCACAAGAAAGCTTATACAGATGAGAAAGACAGCAGTCAGTGGGGACCCAGGGCCTTTATGCATGAGAGTCTAGGGCTCTTAAGGAGTGGGGCTCAGCGTAGAGAGGGAGAAAGTTTAATGGCTTTCTGTTGGAGAGCCAGAAATAAAACAACGAAACAGTTGTGAGAATCTTTGCTTTCATAGAATAAATCAAAAAGACAACAGCATTAGCATGCCAGAGTCTCCTGATAAAATGCTGTGCCATGAAACCATGTGAGTACGATGTCTCTGTGCAGTGGTCAGCGGGCCCCTTTCCTGCTTGCTACATTAGACTATAGTTCTTAATCCAGAGGGGAGGGGAGGAAGGAGGAGACAAGGCTTCTGCAGATTTTAGAAGCTCCAAAGGTTATGCATATGCATAAGTGGTAGAGCACTGCACAGAGGAAGATAATTATTCATGAGGGATTCATCCATCCATCCAACCATCAATCCACCCATTAATCTATCCATCCAACCATCTGCCCATCTGTCCATCCATCCACACCTTTGTCCATCCACCCATCCACCCAAGCATCCATCCAAGCATCCACACATATATCTAACACTGTTTTCAGTGCTTTTAAATATTAGTGCAGTTGATTTTTATAACAATCCCAGAAGCATAACTCTTTAAGGGAGTTCCATAATTAACTATTTTATGGCAGAAAAAATTTAATGAGAAAAATCTCAGAGAACTCACATGGCTAACAAAAGGTGAGTTAGGATTTGAATTCAGGAAGTTTACAGACTTCATTTTTAAGCACTCAGCTATGTTTTCACCCAATGTTGATTGAGCAAATAAGTAAATAAATGAGATACTATCTTTATGTATCTCTCTAATAAATAAAGCAGCAAGTCAGTGGCAAGAGGCTAAGCACTGGAGTCAGCTAGAGCTCTGTTCAAATTCCAGCATGTTTTATTAGCTAATAAGTATATAAAACCAATAAAGTGGGATTTATGGTATCATTTTGAAGAGTTATTATAAGGACAGAAATAAGGCACTACATCTAATAAAGCTAAAAACCTAGCAAGTCTCCCTTTTCGTATATACCCTAGAGCAGGGGTCCCCAGCACCTGGGCCATGGACTGGTATCTGTCTGTGGCCTGTTAGGAACCGGGCCGCACAGCAGGAGGTGAGTGGCGGGTGAGCAAGCGAAGCTTCATCTGTATTTACAGCTGCTCCCCATCGCTCGCATTACCGCCTGAGCTCCGCCTCCTGTCAGATCAGCATAGGCATTAGATTCTTGTAGGAGCGCGAACCCTACTGCGAGCTGCGCGTGCCAGGGATCTGGGTTGCGTACTCCTCACGAGAATCTAATGCCTGATGATCTGAGGTGGAGCTGAGGCAGTGACGCTAGCGCTGAGGAGCGGCTGCAAATACAGATTATCTTTAGCAGAGAGGTTTGACTGCACAGAGACCGTAATAAATCAATTGCTTGCGGACTCATATCAAAACCCTGTCAGTGAGTGGTGAGTGAAAACAAGCTCAGGGCTCCCACTGATTCTGCATTACGGTGAGTTGTATAGTTACTTCATCATATATTACAATGTAATAGTAATAGAAATAAAGTGCACGATAAATGCAATGGGCTTGAGTCATCCCGAAACGATCCACCCTGCCCCGGTCCGTGGAAAAATTGTCTTCCATGAAACCGGTCCCTGGTGCCAGGAAGGTTGGGGACCGCTGCCCTAGAGAAGCTCTTGCTCACAAGCACAAAGAGACAATACAAAAATTTCAGTGTAGTATCTTGGGACACTGAAAATTTGTAAGCAACCTAAATGCCCATCAACAAGAGATTGGTATGTTTAATGCAATGGAATATAAGGGTTAAAATGACTTTAGAGATAAATTCCAAAAGCCTATTGAGAGAAAAATAAGGTAGCAGAATGACACATCCTTAAATAAATTTTACAGACACGAAAATAATATATAGTTTATAGATACAAACACATGTGGCAAAATGATGGAAATATGCCTGGGAATGAAAAACACGAATTTCAGAACAGGACTATCTTTAGGGAGAAAGGAGAGGTATAAAGGTGGTTTCAACTGATTCTGTAAAATTTTATTACAAAAAAAGTATCTGGAGCAAACATGGCAAAATGTTGAGATGCCTTAAAACTGAGTGGTGGGTGCATGGGTTTTTACCTATATTATCCTTTATATTTTTGTATATTGAAATCTTCCCCCAATGATATCTTTCTTAAAAAAAGATAATACATGTAAAGTGCCAAGCACAAGGCACAGCACAAAGCAGGTACTTAATAATTAGCAGCCATTAGTCAAGTCAAGACACTAAGACTGTATAAAAGCCCTAGTTAAGGAGAAAATAGTTATTTAAGCAATGCGCTTTGCCCAAACACAAAATTCAAGAAACTAAAAACGATCAGGATATTAGGGGAAAACGGTACTGTTTAATTTACCATAGTTACCAGCCTCTTTCATGGCAAAAGTCTATTTCAAGGATGCCAGAATTTTTATCTTTTCTGTATGTACATATACACACACATGTATGTAATTACTTACGCATATTAATTTCAATTTTTTTATCCCACTTGATCATTCACACTTCTCCATAACAACCAAATTGGACATCACAAATATAACATTCAGAATAAACGTTAAGTAGGGGACGAACAGGAAGTTATTTCACGCTGCAGCTCCACCAAGAAAAGACAGAAGGAGAAAAACACCAACTTGACAAGGCAGGAGAGTCTATTCTTAACTTGGTGTTTTCCAAGCTGTACAACAAGGGTTCAAAAATGCTTTTTAGAGATCCTGAGACTGATCTGTTGATCTTAAATCATACAGTCTTTTAGAAATTTATTGATGCCAAGTGATGGACTCAAACATTAAGACAGCTTTCTTTCTCACTTTGGGGTATCTGAGCATCCCAATTTCCTGCCATAAAATCCTAGTCTTTGGTTACCTGAAAATGTAGAAGATGAATTTCCTCAGTGATAAGTGGACTCATATGTCATTTATCAACCAAGTCTTTGCTTCTTTCTGTATGTGTTGCTACTATGAACTGACTCTATGGTTGCCCAACTCCTTCAACAGAATGTAGGATCTAGCTGGGAGACCGCCCTGATTGTCAGGCCATGTTTTAAACCTAGATCCTACATCCTTCACATCAATGCAATCCTTACTCTACTTCCTTCCCGCTGGCCCTGCTGCAGTCCAGGCTTTGATGTGAATACCTGTTGGGCAGACATTTGTAGAAGATGCTGTGTGATGAGCTGCCCAGACTTATTGCATCAGCTGTCTGGATTTTTTTGAGCTCTTAGCCCCTCTGGGAACTGCTGTTCCTTAAAGAGAGCTGCCTACTTCAAGGTCACACCGCTTATACAAGGGCAGCCCATCTCTAATGAGGCTTGATGAAAGTTGGGGGGAAATCCAGCCCTCTTGTTCCAACTGGGGACAACTCTCAGCTTCAGGGCTACCTGTGAGGTCAGCTGAGGTCTTTGTTGAGCCTGAACTGTCACCCAATCTCTCCCTCTGCTCAGTCCTACTTCTTTCTATTCCCTTCTACACTGTTGATCCTCAGAGCACTCTCCAGTAAACTTCCTGCTTGTTAATCTCTGTTTCAGAGTCCGCTTCCTAAGGAACCAAATCTGCACCAGCATTCATGCTGTTCCACGGAAGGACCGCTTTTCCTGGCTCCTGTGGTTGAGTGAGTGACGTGACCAGTTCTGACCAATGTCTTGAGACAAGTGACATGAGCTACTTAGAGGCCAAGCGTTGCATTGCCAGCGCAAAGCCCTGAAAAGCTCTTCACTCTCTATCATGGCAACTGGCAATGTTCCGGAACATTCTGTGAGCCTGAGTGACAGTGATGAGCAGAGCTTCCAGCCACCCTGTGAATGGACAGGTACTGTAAACCAAAAATTAACCTTTATTTCTTTAACCCGTTAGGATCCTGAGGCTGTTTGCTGCTGCAGTAAAACCTATCCTATCCTGAGTAATACACCGACATCACTGCAGGCCTCCTAACTTCCTCCCCTGTCCTGCCTCCACTATGCCACCCTCTTCCAAATCTATCAGCCTCACCACTACCAGGGACAGTTCTAACTTAACCTGTCCCCCACCCCCAAAGTTCTGAAGAAAAACGTAAAATCCTAATCTTAAAATAAAAGATCATTCAAGTTGAATGTTATTCTCAATTAAAATCTGCCTGTCTGGGCTTCCCTGGTGGCGCAGTGGTTGAGAGTCCGCCTGCCGATGCAGGGGACACGGGTTTGTGCCCCGGTCCGGGAAGATCCCACATGCCGCAGAGCGGCTATGCCCGTGAGCCATGGCCACTGAGCCTGCACGTCCGGAGCCTGTGCTCCGCAATGAGAGAGGCCACAACAGTGAGAGGCCCGCGTACCACAAAAAAAAAAAAAAAAAACCTGCCTGTCTGTCTATGACTTTGACTCTGTCTGTCTCTTTCTTTCCTCATCAGCCTTAAAAAACTCTTTATAACACGCTCCCGCCACCGACCAGAGCCTTGTTTCCTCATGCCTGAAATGCACGTCTGCCTTTCTTAGTCTATCTAACTCTTACTTGTCCTTCCGACTTCGCCTGAGAATCACCCCTGTAGGAAGCTTCCTTGGCTCCCATGCCCTCCCCTTTTGCTTCACTCCTGTCTGACAGAAACTCCCTTCACTGTGCACCTAGAGGACCCAGGTAAAGCCCTTGCACAGAGGTTATTTTCTTAACTGTCTCCCCTACTTGACAACAGATTCCTTGAGGGCAGGAAATAATCTATTTGACTTTGTGTTGCTAACACCTTGGCGTAACAACTGGGACACGGTAAGCACCTGATAATTCTTTTATGTATGAATAAACGGACAAATGAATCAATCGATCTATAACTCCAATCATGTTCTACAACACAGGACCTAGTAAAGGTAAACTGAACACTGATCCTGAATATTTATTAATTTCCTAGTGACTGGGTTTTTTAAGAGAAAATTCTTCCATATTCCTTCAACTTCTATTTTTCCATGACTGAATTCTAAACTTTCCTTCTTCTAGCACTCTCTGCCCAATATATTGTTTTTGTCTAGTCTGGAGATTGGCAAACTTTCTCTGTAAAGAGCCCGATAGTAAATATTTTCCGCTGTGTGGCCAATACAGTCTTTGTATCAACTATTCAACTCTAAGTAGTTGAGTGACAGCTACTCAATTCTGCCATTGTAGTTTGAAAGCAGCCATGGACAACGTGTAAATGAATGAGCAGGGCTGCGTGCCAATAAAACTTTATTTACAAAACCAGGAAGCAGGCCAGTTTTCTCCTGTGCATTGTGTTGGGTCGGCCGAAAAACCCAAACAAACTTTATGGCCAACCCAATAACTTGTCAGCCCCCCTTCTAGTCTGTATAATTCAGGAGGCTGTGGAGAGTGGAGGGCGGGGGCAAGCAAAGGATATATGGTTTGAAAGGTACACAGGTCACTGAAGGCTCAATAAAGGATTGCCATTTGGGGGACTTGGTCTTTCATAACCAATGCAGTGGGATGAAAAGTTCAGGTGTTACCAATTTATGAATCATCAGAGTCTTGGAATATAAAGAGATTATCTCCTTAGAGACCCTACTGCTAGCTCCTGTGACCTCCTAGATTTTTTGTATGGGCCTTAAAAAAATTGTGGGTTTACTGTGTGGAACACAAGCTCAGATACCCAAGGTCTACCCTACATCCACCGCTGTGGGAGTTTCCACAGTCTCTCTTACCGAACATCTTTGCGTGCAAAGATGGGAATTCAGTTTCCACAGAACTAGTCTCACTTATAAAAACAACAGTAAAACCCTAAGCTACCCTTTATCGAGTACCTTCTATGGGTCTGGTGTTAAGCCCTTTGCACATCCAAGAGCTAACATTTACTGAGTACTCGCTTGTGCCACGCAGAGCACTCAGTATTATACACACGATCTCATGAATTTTTTCCACTACCCATAATGCCAGGACTACAGTTCTCCCCTCTTACCCAGGAGGGAATGAGGTTCAGAGAGAAAAAGCAATTTGCTCAAGGTCAGATTTGCTCAAGTTTGAGCTCACAGCCTCTGCTGTGATCTGCCCGGCATGCCACCCCTCACTGCCAGCTACCTGTGCAGTGGAACTGACCCAGCCTCTTATGGTCCCTTAAGTACCCTAGATTCTGTTCAAGTTGCCCCTACTGGGGGCAATTACTCCGTTCAGGGTTTGCAAGAAATTCTACCTTTGAGACGTTGGAGATGAAGGGAAAACTTAATTCCAAGTAACAAACTGAGGGCTTCATTCGACCGTGTCACACTTGATAAAAAGCAAAGGGTGTTGATCCTTTTTCAACAACATTCTTCCATCATTTTCCACCTCAATTGTTTGTTAAATCTATTTAATTGTGATAACACAACCCATCCGGGCAAGATAAAAGCAGGAGAGATATATCAGCTTTTAATATTCAGCCCTAAGTGGAAGGTGAATGTCCCATGTCTGCTACTTCAACCAAATTCAAACCTTCACTCATCAAGTGAGTCTTTGTTAAAAGGCAGCCTCAGTGCAGCCTCAGTCTGCTTTTTATTTAGTCACATGACTACAGAAATGCCTTATAGCTAGTATCTTAATTATTCATGGTTTCTGGCAAATTAAGTCTCTTGCCTCTCCAATATCTAGAAATGGAGGAAGTGTTCAATTCCAAAGAACTTATGTCTTCCCGGCCGAGCCGGCGAGGCAATAGTATGGTTGTCAAGTTCCTTATGAATAGGCAGAGATCTTATTTCACTTATAGTATATGAATAAACAAAACACCCCCGGGGACTGTCAGGTATTTCGTGTAATGGATATCTCCCGCCCCACCCTTTCTCTCTAGAGTGATTGAATCCTGGGTTTTTCTTTTTTACAAACAAGACTATTCAGACTAGAAGCAAGAAATTGACACCTTTTTATCATCAAGATGATAAAAAATTGGGTTCCATAAAATATGTAACCCTGTGGTGTTTCCAATTCACATGCCAGAAACTTGAGCAGTATAATGGAACATTCCTCTCTATGTCTTAGAATTCATAATTATGGGATAGCAATACTGGTATTCTAATGATGGGCCCCCTAACCCCGTAACTCAAATAAATTACTGTTGCAAAATACTTACAAATGTATTTGTGCATCAATCTTTGTACTCATCTTGAAAAATAATCATTTTATTTAAACAGCATAAGAATCTCATTATCTGAGATTCTAATAATGCAGATACAGTGGACACTGCATCCCTCCCCCCCTTGCCTGGCAGCCATGTGGTCTGGGCGGGGCCAACCTTACTCCCGGCTTCAGAAATGGGTCTGCTTTCCCACTGGCCTAAGCCAATCAATGTAATTCAGGGTTTCTCAACCTTTGTATTCGTTATCACTCCCTTAAGGAGCCTCTGAAGATATTTTTTTGTTTGCTAGCCACCTCACTCCCCCCAAAATTCTAATGCCATAAGTACACTGTAGATCTGTTTATGTATTGTATGTATACCTGTGCTTTGTACATAAAGACTAAGATTTTTTTTTGCCCCCCCCCCATCCTCACGAAATGATTTTTGCCTGTTGGGGACCATATCATTCCCTTTGAGAATGCATGAATTACAATCCCATTCCCTGTGCCAATCGGTGCATGGCATTGGCGGTGGGCACAGACCCTAAACTGACCCATCAGAGTACAAACGGGGGAATTTTTTTTTGATAGTTGGTGGCTTTGAAACATTCTCTTTCTTTCTATATGAATGAATGAAACATTTTCTTTCTAAGCCCCAGAACTGCTTTAGCTGTCTGCTATCATGAGGAAAGAAACCAGCTGAAGATACATGAACAAGACAGGATTGAAAGAATCATGGGGAACAACTATAGTGCCCTGATCCTACTGCTAGGTTTTTCAGGGGCATCCAAAGTCCCTACTTTTTATTCTGTAGGTTAATTTGAGTTCATTTTCCTATTACAATAAAAATACCCCAACTGATAGAGCAGATAACATTTACTGAATGTTTCCTAAGCTCTTGGTACTGTCAATTAATTTTAATACCAACCTCTGTGGTTAGTACTATTGTATTTCTCATTTTATAAACAATGAAACTAAAGCACAGTAAAATTAAGTAACTCATCCATGATCATACATAGGCAGAGGTAGGATTTATCCTATCCTCTGTCTATTTAACTTGGAGTATAAGGTATTAACCACTTTATTTTACTGCCATTCTGTTCTATACAATTTACGTTAGTACCTTCTTGTTGAAATTTGAAAGGCATTAAAGGAAACGGTATTTCTTTGCTAACAACTATGTTGTACAATTTAAAAATCTAGGGTTTCTCTCAAGTTTTAAAATATTTTCAAGTTTTCTCCAAAGACACAAACCTTGGAGATCATTTTCTGCTTAAGACTCAATACTCATAAAATGGCCATGGTTGTTTTAGATGTTCCCTCTTATCATTTATGAGAGGGTACTGGCTCAGTCACTATCCGTTTTACAGAAGAGAAAACCTGTAGTTCAGCAGGTTAGTCCTTCAAGTCGCTGTTCTGCTTAAAAATAATTATTGATCAACCTTGTAAAGAACTCGTGGGGTCTCAGGTTTCTGGAAGCATCATTTTTGAATTGGTCACTACCAGTAGAAGAGGTAAGCCGTAAGTCCCCTAAGCCTTTGGGGAGAGCGGCATGAAGGCTGAATGGTTGGCCACAGTACTTGTGCTCTCCTTTTGAAAGTTTCTCAAATGTTAAAAAGTGAAAACAAAAGTGTATCAGGGCCACTTCTCCTACAGACCAAACCGAACAATGATTTCCCAAAAGAGAAAAAGGCTGAGAGGCAGACACACCTCTGGCTCCAAAAAGCTAGGTGATCTGGGTAACGTGGCCAGATGGGCTGTATCCACAGCTCCATAATCCTCTCAAACCATCACATGTTGCCCCGGTTCTCAACCTGGCTTTTGGATTCTTTCAAAACGCAAGACATCTCAGACATGTTATCCAAAGCAGGAGTCGGGAAAGCACAAAGTATAACGTTCCTCACATTTTAACAAGGATGATACGGATGTCAGGGATGACAAGGGGATGCTGATTTTTTAGATGCCCACAGTTTAACCGCAGGTGCCAGTCTTTTAATTTTGCCTGATTGATGGAAGACAATGGCTTATCAACACCAGAAGCTTGATCACATATGGGACTCAATACAATGTGATATGAATCATAGGCATATGGAGAATGTGGTCAGAGTAGGGAGAATCCAAGAACTGCAACAAAGCTAATTCTACATCACAGGAAAGAAAACGTGCCACTATATTCCATAGTAAACACCAGGTGTAATCTTCCTAAAGGCAATGTAGATTATTTTTTAAACCTGAAAAATATTAACAACCAAAGCACAGGACCTTTAAATCCACAAACGACTGTTTAAAAAATATGAAGGGAAGCTGTAGCCCCAGAGAGACTGAGCAAAGTTGCTGCATTTTTTGCCTGCAGGATGGGACCTAGCAGAGAAATAAAGAGGCTGTGTTATATGACAGGGAGTAAATCCAAACGTAAGCATTCCAACGCTCAGCCAGGCCACCCCTCCCTTCCCCAGCCCGTCATCCTCCTGCAAAGTGTTCACAATTTGCTGTCCTTCCTTCCAAAAGCCAGTAGACACAATCAGCTTTTCCTGGCTCTGCCTTGCAAGTTGGGGCTGCCCGAAGGAAAGCTGAAATAAAATCAAAGGGAAGAATGCAAATCCATTCAGACCCTTCTGACCATAAACTGGGGTGAAATCCTTGCTCCGTGAAATGCCTACCCTCACCCCAATGAAATGAAAAAGAAGGAATCGTGTGAATGTCAGAGTTGCTCCCTGCAGACGCTCTGCTGCTAAGATACACCATCACTCGCTAATAAATGTCTGCAAAGCCAGGGACTAATTCACAAGTGCCCCCCATGCCCGATGGGGAAAATGCACAAGCTTTGTCAGGCAACGGTTACCCGTAGCTGCTGAGCTTTTGACCCAAGAGGCGAGCAGCCCGATAGGAGTTGAAAAAGAGAGCGGTGGAAGGAGAGGGACAATAAAATCATACAGGTGGAACCAACCGGCTTCCCACGAGCGCCAGGCATCCCGCTAGGGCCCTCAGGCGCCGCGGTCCCCAGCTCACCTGGTACACGTCCCGCAGTCCGCACCACGTCCGCAGCACCTGGTGGCAAGCCCGCAGCCTCTCTGTGTACCATCTCCGCAGCGTGGACACAGTCAAGTTCCACACGAAGCGGCTGCCGCTGAACAGCAGGTCCTCCACTCCGCACATGAACACCGAGGCCATGCCTCCTCAGTCCCTCTGAACCCGGGCAGGGGGTGGGGTGCCGGCGGCTCCCGCAGCTGCAGCGCTGCGAGCCCGATCGCAGCGGCCCCACCGCCTGGGCTCCCGACGCCGGCTTCTGTGGACCGCCGGGGGTCAAGCCTTCCCCCAAACTGGTCTTTCACGGTGCGTGCTGGCCTGGCTCCGGCGGCATGCCCCGAGATTGGGCGCCCGCCAACCAACGGCTGCGGCGGGCACACAGAAGCCCAGTGTCCACCCCGCCCTCTCGCTGGCGGCGCCGAGCGAGCTGCGCTAAGCTCCGCCAGGCGAGCCCTCGGCGCTCCCGGGTCGCTGGAAGCCCGGGCCGGCGAGGACTCCCCCTGGCGCTCCCCGAGTGCGCTGGGCAGCGGGGGGAGTGGAGCAACTCTTTGCAGGCAGACGAGAGCGCTGCATTTCAGCGCACTGGGCTTGCACGTCCTGCACACACCACACACGCGCGCGCGCACACACCAGCCCCAATCTCCGAATCCGCTTTGGGAAGCACCTTACTTTACACTACAGGGTCTTTGCTTGGCCTCTGTTCACATGATAAATATCTCTGGGCAGCCACAGATACAGGAGGAAAAAAAAAAAATCCTCCGAAGCATCCCTTTGGACCCCACTCGGCGGAACAGCCCTGAGTGTTTCCTTGGTTGTGCTTCACCAAGAGGCGAAGATAACAGTCTCAGAGCAACAGTGTGTGCGTGACTGCAAAACCTGCCTTCGCTCCTAACTTGAGGGTCTCAGAGAAAATGACAACCTGCCTACTGTTGCCAGCCGGAAAGCAGGATCGCGCACCCCGCACATTGTGCTAATTCCAACGCAGCAGTCAGTTCATGAGAAACACAAAGAGCGTTCTTGGTCTCTGGCAAATAGCTTCCAGTTAGTATGTGCTGGGAAACAAAAGCTCACAAGAGAATCCTTGGTTTGGTTCTGGAAAATTCAGCTTCTGGACATGTGTAGCAGCAGCTACTAGCACAAACCTACACAGTTTATTCTCAACTCAAAACCAAAGGAAGCTGTTCCACCATTCACAAAGTCACCAAATAATTAACGTTTTGTTTTTTTAAAGTTCTCCCCCAGGAACTGATATTGCCAAAGGCATTTGCAAAAGAGAGCCCAAGGAGTCCCACATGCCACCAGGCTCTATTTTCCTTTGGAATATGTGTAGATTTCAGTCCCAAATAATTGTAAAACATTGCTCACAGCAAAAGTACTGCAGCAAATTTCACGATGTTGTTTTTTCCTGAATCCATCTGTAGGACAATCATCTGTATTTTACTGGCAGTTTCACACCTAGGCTGTTATCTGTGCTATTAAGTGGCAGAAAGGTAAAAGTGCCAAAGCTTTTCTCCCGAACTAGCTCAGAAGGCTTCAGAAGAGATTATCGACAAGTAAATCAGCTTTATTTCAGGTTTCAAATGTGCCTTTGGAATCTTAATTCAGGTGAAAGTCACCCAGTGAAAAGAGGACACAAAAATCTGTCCTCAAAGCGCCTACTGTTTTCAAAGTGACCATAATTGGGAAACTCTTAAAAGATGTTTCTTTTCTTACTTTTTACTTCTTTTATTACTAATGAAATTGCCTAAGAGGTTTTTTGTTGAATTAGTTAATAGGACAAAAGACCCGATCCAAGATTTACAAAGCTTTCTTCACAGTAAATCTGCTCCATGTGTTCCTTACTATCAGCATTCTGATATTTTCCAAGATAATGGTCACAGTGTTTACACAGAATCAGAAAATACTAGGTCCCACTGAGTCAAAAGACAATGAACCAAGTACAGTTTGAAAATGAAATGTCATCCTTCTAATGGAAAACTACCGAACTTCAAAACTGGCTTATGAGTACGAGTGGATGATGGTGGTACATTTACTATTCTTTTTAATGATGCAGTGAGACCGTGTTCTCAGAAATCAGCAGCCAAGGGAATACCGAATAAAACCTACAACAGGTCAATTATCTCCATCTCATGACACCATCCTCCCACAAGAGATGCTCTAGAAACACCATGGCTATTATCTGTGCGTAGGCCTAATGTCAGTGGTCAATTCCAACTTCAGTGGTTTGCATTCAAGGTTTTCAAAGTCAGTGCTTACACTATTTTCTAGAAAAACTGGATGTGGCAGAACAGGGGTCCTCAAAGTGTAGTCCCTGAACTGGCAGCATCAACATCACCTGGGAACTTGTTAGAGATACAAGTTCTTGGGCCCCCTCTAGAATCAGGGTGCGGTCAGGGATCTGAGGTTTCACTTGGCCTCTGGGGGATTCTGACTCTAAAGATGGAGAAGCGCTATTGCAGGGCATGGGCGTTAGGAGCTAAGTGTCCTAAGAGACTTAACTCCCTGCTCCTTAAAATAAATAAATAAATATATTTATTTATTTATGTTTAAAAGAAGACCTGTGGCACTTTGTACAAGCTCCTTAAAGCCACAAAGCCTCAGTGTACTCATCTATAAAACAGGGATAATATCAGAATCTACTACATAGCAACTGGGGAAAGATTAAGTAAAATATGCTGTATAAAGTGTTTAGTGTATGGCTGGCAAAAAGTGAGCGCCCAAAGAAAACAATGATCACCACCACCAAAATCAGGAATTGCTTCATTTTTTGGTACCTAGATAAAACAGTATTCGTAAAATGTGTTTTAAAAAAAATTTCAACTAATTATCTACATCTATTTTCCTATCCCTTTCTGTGTGTTGGAGGTTAAAGTTGACTTGTTTTTGAAGGAGCAGTTCTTTCACTTTCTTCAAGTTCCCCCAAAAATTCTTTGGAGCTAGCTCTTCTCCATCACATAGCCAGCCTTTCTTGAGCACCCGGAGAAGCAGGAGATGCTCCAAGCTAGATGCAAGATAAGAAAAGACATTTTGTTCCCACCAATATAAACACGGACGCTTCTTCTTAACCAAACAGCTTTCTTCTCCTGCAGCAGGAGAAGTTCAAAGCTCTAGGCAGAGATAGCTTTTAGAGGGAAGGAAAAGTAAGTTCTTCACACCAGGGGCTGACAGTGGGTGGCAACTGAACCCAGGTGTGGAGCAGTGGAGAAAAGAGCCACCCAATTGCGGCATCTTTCTGAAAATGGACAAGCCACGTGGCACAAACCAGATCCCAGACACACACCCTTGAAGCTGGTCTAAAATTTCCTGTGGAAAGGGAGCTAAATCAAGCTGGCTTCAAAATTATCTTGCCTTTTTTCTTTTTTTTTTTTTAATTTAAGAAAAGGATTTTTTTTTCCCTCTACAGCATCAGAGTTCCCTGCAATACACTGTAATTTCCTGCAGCTCTCTCTGGAGGCTTAAAAAGATGCTTCAGGTGACAGCATGGCTCATACTCCTGGGAGTTCTGCTGCAGACGTAAAAGAGAAATTGTCATTATCCCCGAGGCTCCCGTAGGTTCTCCTCTGAGCAATCCGCAGGAAGAAGAGCACAGTGCTAAGAAGACAGCACAAAATGCTAATCCCTGTCTCTAGAAAGAGATAAGCAGTTGTATCGCAGCGGCTTCCAGGGGTCCCCTCTGCCCATCAAAAAGACAGAGTCCATCGAATGCCTGTGGATATTTTTAAAACCCTCCTCTCTCCACAGCTGAAGAGCCAGTGTGGCTAAATTCTGACAGGCCACGTCTTACACAGGGCTTGAGGGGGACGAAAACAAGGTCTGGTTCGGTGGCTCTCAATCAGGGGCAATTTTGCAACCCTGCCTACAAAGGCATTTTTGGTTGTCACACCTCGGGGATGCTAGTGGCGTCTAGTGGGTAGGGATGCTGGTAAACATCCTACAGTGCCCGGGGCAGCCTCCACGACAAAGAACTCTCCTGTCCCAAATGTCAGTGGTGTAGAGACTGAGGAACCTTGGTCTAGTTCAACCCCACAGCCTGCTCTTCCTCTCAGAGGACTGGTGGGGAAACATTCTTCCCTCTTGATGTTTTCTCCCAAAAGGCAGGCTGGAGATGCAACAATCACTCTATAACGGTATTCACACACTCACCAAGAGCTGTAATGGACTCAAAGCCCATGAAGAAGGAACTGGAATGACATTTCCTATCATTTACACCTACCTTTTTTTTTTGGATACTTATCATAAAAATGAGAAATAGTCATTTTCACCATAAGCTATGTATCTTTTGGCACTTTAATTTTTGGCCTTATCATTTCCTTTAAAGCACAGGCTCCTTAGTAGGGTTGAAGGCTTTCTTCGGCACATGACAAAAACAATTCCCCCTATATCAACCCCAAGGTGGAATGCTGATGCCTCCAGTGGGCCTTGAGTTGCTACAGAAGTCTCTCATCGCCTCAAAAGGGGCAAAGGTGCCCCCTTTGGTCCACTTTTTACTGCTAGACTGTCAACTTTTTTTTTAAATATACAATACTCCTTATTGTAAATTCCATATAGCCAATTAATCAGTAAGTCAAAGAAGGCTTTCACTGATTTTTTAAAATATTTATTTATTTTGCTGTGTCGGGTCTTAGTGGCGGCACGCAGGGTATTTTGTTTTGGCACGCAGGCTCAGTAGTTGCGGCACGCAGGCTTTGTTGCCCCGTGGCACGTGGGATCTTAGTTCCCCAACCAGAGATCGAACCTGCATCCCCTGCATTGGAAGGCGGATTCTTAACGACTGGACCACCAAGGAAGTCCCCAGACTGTCAGTTTTCTGAGGAGTGCCTACAGGTGAGTGGAGGCGGGGTGGCTGGATGGTCCCTCCTCGTGCAGGAGTGTACCCCACGCACTGGAAAATGCTTAGTGACCTTGGGCTCTGCTCACTACACGCCAGTAGTGTCCCCAGTCATTATGACATCAACAACAAAAAGCACCTCCACACACTTCCAATTACTCCAGGTGGGGTGGTAGCCAAGTCCACTCAGAAACCACTGGCAGAAGTAGGGAAAACACCTTATTCATATTTGTTCCCCCAGTGGCTGGCACATAACAGGCCATCAATCAATGGTTCTTGACCTGACAAATGAATGACTCTTTGTCTCAAGCGTGAATATAGAAAGAAGTTCATCCATTCCCAAAACACACTCTTGTCCATTAAAAAATTACGTATTGAGTTTGCAGTACGTGTCAGGCAGGGAACTGAGTACTTAGAACACACTAGGCAAAACAGCATTTCTGTCTAAGTGGGTCTTAGAGAAGGGAGAGAAAGGCAGACATCTGAACAAGTAATATAGAGGAAGCAGGCAGAGCCTCACAGGGTTATAAAAGAGACATGTGATGGGAGCTGGGGGCGGGGGAGGACCAGGGAAGGCCTCGCTGAGGACGTGACACCGTGACGCTGCAGCTGAGACCTGAAGGCTGAGGAGGGCGGAGCCAGGTGACAGGAGAGGGGGGACACAAATAGTGGTCCAAGGCGGCATGAGCTGTAAGAATGAGGGCTCCATGGCTCTATAGCAAGAGGGATCTCAGACTTGTGGGACTTGAGGGGAAGGGTGAGAGAGAGCACTTGAGAAGCAGAAGAGCACGGAAGCCCAGCTGCAAGGCAGCTGCAAAATTCCAAGGGTGACAAGGAAGGGCTTACCTAGGAATGGCTACATAATAAAGTCAACAGGTCCCCCGGAACAGGGCTTCAATATGCACATGGGGTGAGAGTTTGGTGGGCAAAGGTGCCCTTTTCAATGCAAGCACCTCTTGTGGCCTCTGGGAGGACTGCCCAGCTGTGCAGAGGCAGTCTACCCCAACAGGGGGTCTGCATGCCCCTCCCTGCTTCTACATCTTGCCCCAAGGAGAAGGCAGGAGGGCCAGTGGGACACAAGTTCTGCTTCAATCCCACTTGAGCCAAAGGCAAAGTGTTCTTGTTCCTCCCTCCTCTCCTGCTTTTTTCTCTCTTCCCTTCCTCGGGCTGAGCGAGCCAGGAGCATCCTTCGGTCTTGGCCTCCAGCGGCAGGAGGTGGACGGGGGCATGCAGAAGTCATGGAACCCTGAAGGGTAGGGTACCTGTCATTATCACCATCACCCAAGGCTGACCAGTAGGTTGGTTAAGTTCTGCAGCTGCCTTTAGGACTTTGAATGGCTTTTTGGCATCATAAAGGGCTAAAACCACTACAAACTAAACAATATCCAGCACCAAGGCATCTATCCATCTTCTTTTCCTTGGCAAACTCATTCCACTCATAGAAGGAAAACAACAAAACAAAACTTTCTCATCTTTCCTCAAAAACCTCACCTGTTATTTTATCAAATCAAATTCTCCTTGCTCAAAGGAAAGAGGAGGATGCTATCTCCACTGCATGAAAAAGTACAAAACAGGGAGCAACATATTAGATCCTGCATTGTATCCATTTTTACTAGTTAATCCCCTAAAGAGATACTGGAGATTTTTGCCAGGTCAGATTTTAGAATTCATCAGCGTAGATGAGAAAGCACTTGAAGGACCATGAAGGTTCCAAGGAAGCCCACGTAGATCAGAGGGAAAGGGCTGACCTTCCTCTTCTTTGTTTTGTTTATAACTTTTCCATTTACTATATATTTAAAGCATTTTCAAATACTTTGTTTTTCTTTTTTTTGCATTTTATTTTTATTAAAAAAATTTTTTAATTTTAAAAAAAGTTTTATTGGAGTATAGTTGATTTACAATGTTGTGTTAGTTTCTGCCGTACAGCATAGTGAATCAGTTATATGTATACACATATCCACTTTTTTTTAGATTCTTTTCCATATAGGTCATTACAAAGTATTAAGTAGCATTCCCTGTGCTATACAGTAGGTTCTTATTAGTTATCTATTTTATATATAGTAGTGTGTATATGGGCTGACCTTCCTCAAAGAAGGAATAGTATCAATCTTGTGACTTATCTCCACCCCCATAATTTATCACCTTTTATTTATACTTAATTTACATGCACACCAACAATGACAAAAATAAAATAGTAATAAGTTGGTCTATATAGCACCCTTTTCTAAATAAATAAAGGCAGCTCCACACATATTATCAGTTGATTTGCACAATATTCTCCCAAGGTCAAATGGAGAACGGTATTGCTGGCCCCATTTCATGGATAAAGAAACTGAGACACAGAAAATCTGGGTGATTTGCTGAAGATCTGTGGAAAAAAGCATTTAAAAGCATCTTAAATGGCACAGCTGCTAATTTTTCAGTCCTTCTACCTTTTTTTTTTTTTTTTTTTTGCGGTACGCGGGCTTCTCACTGTTGTGGCCTCTCCTGTCGCGGAGCACAGGCTCCGGACGCGCAGGCTCAGCAGCCATGGCTCACAGGCCCAGCCGCTCCACGGCACGTGGGATCTTCCCAGACCGGGGCACGAACCCATGTCCCCTGCATCGGTAGGCGGACTCTCAACCACTGCGCCACCAGGGAAGCCCCAGTCCTTCTACTTTAATTGAGAAATAAAAGGACTTCCTTGGTATTTATAAGTTATCATTTGTTTTGGCCTCATACTAAAATTTATAGGGTACGGAGGGCTCTAGGACTTACTTATTATCCAGGAACTCAATGTGACAAAATGTCCACCCTTTGGGTTTACCCAATTTAAATAAGAATAAAACAATGATGGGAAGGAAAAGAAAATCTATAAAGAAAAGTAACTGAATTTTTTATGGGAGATAAGAAAGCAGTGACTTAAAACCCAATGACCGGAACTTCCCTGGTGGCGCAATGGTTAAGAATTCACCTGCTAATGCAAGGGACACAAGTTCAAGCCCTGGTCCAGGAAGATCCCACATGCCACAGAGCAACTAGGCCCATGTGCCATAACTACTGAGCCTGCCCTCTAGAGCCACAACTACTGAAGCCCGCGTGCCTAGAGCCCGTGCTCCGCAACAAGAGAAGCCACCGCAATGTGAAGCCCGCACACCGCAACGAAGAGTAGCCCCCGCTCACCACAGCTAGAGAAAGCCTGCGTACATCAACGAAGACCCAATGCAGCCAAAAATAAATAAATAAATTTATTAAAGAAAAACAACAACAATGACCTTCACTCCTATACAATAAATGGTAGAAGAAAAAAAAGGATAAATGAAAAATCTTGACTTTCCAAAGATTAAGAGATAATTGTAGTAAAATGAAAAACAGAAATCAGCCAAGATCAATGGCCTTCAAAGTAGTAAAAACTCTCAAGGCCAGGAATACTCTGGCTAGCAAACAAATATGGGCAACAGGTTATAAATATAGATCAGATCATTTCTCCATTGTTACTAAAAACTACAGAATGATTTGGTAGGATTATTGTTAGGAACTTCAACTATTTGGCCCGTTCGCAGTAAGAGCAAAATAAAAGCAAAGTTTAGCATCAAAAAAAAAAAAAAAAAGACATAAAAGTATTTCTTGTGTCTTGCCATCCTAAAGTTAATTTGAAGTGGGTAGTAGCAACATACTGTTTTCAACTATAAAATGAATTGTCTACAAGAAGATAAAGAGGCCAGAAGCAGTAGGCTACACACCTGAAGGATTGTGAATATTGTATAAAGTTGAGAAAGCACTTGTGTATTTTTTAGACCAAGAGTTAAGGGAGCTCCAGGCAGTATTCGACAGGAATGAAGAGAAGAACTACACGATCTGGTCTCGAGTCAATAACAGAGGAAGAAAATAGGTTTTATTTCTGAAGGACCTAGCACCAAAGAAATTTAAGGTAGACCTCCTTACCCTAAAAAGATCCATTATTATTTCAGTCTGGTGGACTTAACAGATAATCTTGGTTTATTCTTTATATGTTTATGTATTTTGGCAAATAGTGTTGGTCGTCTATCCATTAGCCATTTACCCCCTTTTCAGAGACTCTGATTTTGTGGGTGGCCATTTTCTATGCCCCTGGGATGAAGTATGATTGGTCTAAGGGAAGGCATGACACCCCATTCAAGCAATAAGCTATAAAGTGCAGATTTCTAAAGGGTTCTGGAAAAGATTTTCCTCTTCAAAGAGCTGGAACAACACAAGAATTTTTTGAGCACATTCCCTGATTCCTGCTTGGGACACTGTCATATGAAGACCCAATGCTTTGAGCTACAGCAGCCATCTTGTGACCAAGCAAATATAGTAGAAAAGAGGGTGGTAAAAGCCCAGGTCCTTGATGACATTGTTTAGATATCAAACCAACTCAGCAGCAGCCTATTTTCAGATGACTTGTAATGAGATGTAAACAACAAATGACCTTACATAGTTTAAGCTACTTTCAGTTGGGTGTTTTGTTACTTTTCAATAGATCACATTTTAAAACTTACTACAAAGCTACAGTAATCAAGACAGTGTGGTACTGGCATAAGGGTAGACAAACAGATCAATGAAATAGAATCAAGAATCCAGAAATAAATCCTCACATTTACGGTCAACTGATTTTTGACAAAAGTTGCAATATCATTCAATGGGAAAGCACAGTCTTTTCAACAAGTGGTGCTGGGACAACTGGAGAGCCACATGCAAAAGAATGAATCTGAACCCCTACCTCACACCGTGTACAAAAATTAACACAGACCGAAGAACTAAAAGTAAGAGCTAAATCTATAAAATTCTTCGAAGAAAACATAACTGTATATCTTTGTGATACTGAATTTGGCTGTGGTTTCTTAGCTATGCCAGGAAGAGCATAAGTAACATAAAAATAAACTGGACTTCATCAAAATTTAAAACTTTTGTGTTTCAAAGAATTCTATGGAAAAAAATGAAAAGACAAGCCACTGACTGGGAGAAAATATCTGTAAATCTTATATCTGAAAAGGAACTTATATCCTGAATAGATAAGGAACTACAACTCAATCACAAAAAGACAAATAGCCCAATTTAAAAATGGGCAAAAGATTTGAATATACATTCCTTTAAAACAGATATACGAATGCCTAGTAAGCACATGAAAAGGCACTCAACATCATTAGTCATTAGGGAACTGCAAATCAAAACCACAATAATATACCCACTTCATATCTACTAGAATGGCTATGATCAAAAAACGGACAGTAACAAGTGTTGGTGAGGCTACGGAAAAACTGGGACCCTCATACACTACTGGTGGTAATGTAAAATTGTGCAGCTGCTGTGGAAAAGATTGCCGATTTCTCAAAAGGTTAAACAGAATTTCCATGTGTCCCAGCAATTCCATTCCTAGGTATACACCTGAAAGAGGTGAAAACAGGTGTTTAAAAAAAGCCTTAAACACAAATGTTCATAGCACTGCTATTCAGAATAACCGAAAGGTGTAAACAAGCCACGTGTCTATCAGCAGATGAACAGATTAAAAAAAACCCAGTATATCCATATAATGTAATAACTATTTAGCAATAAAAAGGAATGAAGCATATACGCAAGGGAATTGAAAATATTTGCTCACATAAAAACTTGGACATAACTTGGACATAAACGTTCATAGCAACATTATTCCTAAGAGCCAAAAAGTGGAAACAACTCAAATGTCACTCGATTAGTGGATACATAACACGTGGTATAGCTATATAATGGAATATTATCAGCCATAAAAAGGAATTAGGTACTGACACATGCTACAACATGGATGAGTCTTGAAAACATGAGAATTAAAAAAAGTTAGACAAAGAGGCCATATACCCATAAAGACAGAAGGTAGATTAGTGGTTGCCAAGGGACTGAGGGGATAGAATGAGAGGGCCTGCCAGTGGGTATGGAGTTTCTTTGGGGGGTAATGAAAATGATCTAGAATTGAATAGCGGTGATAGTTGCACAACCTTGTGAATGTACTAAAAACCACTGAACTGTACCTTTAAAAGGGTAGATTTTGTGGTGTGCGAATAAATAAAAATCAATCAAGAATAAATAATCAAGCAATCAGTAAAAAGTAAATAACTAAAAAAGAAAGATACATGCTACGACATGGATGAATCTCAAAATCACTACGCTATGTGCAAGGAGCCAGTCATAAAAGACCACACATTTTATGATTCCATTTATATAAAATCTCCAGATTAGGCAAATCTATAGAGATAGAAAGTAGATTAGTGGTCGCCTAGGGCTAAGGGAGTTTGGAGGGAGGGGTGGAGGAAATGAGTCAACTGCTAATGAGCACAGGGTTGTTTTTTTTAAGACAATGAAAATGTTCTAAAGTTAGCGGACAGTGATGGTGGCATAACTTCATAAATACACTAAAAGCCATTGAACTGTACACTTTAAACAGGTGAGTTTTATGGTATGTGAATTATGTCTCAAAAAGAAGTAAAAAAAACCTTAAGCCTTTATCGATGTTTGCTAAATATTCCACTATGAGCATGCGATACTTACATCTTCAGAAAAAGGGGTGAACAATTTTCTTGACTGGAAAAAAACACCTATTATACAAAACAAGGTAAAAATGAGGGCAGGAGAAAAGTACTGCATATGAACTCCGTTTTGAAACTGACTATGCATATAGAAAAAAACTAGAGAAAAATAGATCAAATTATCGATAGTAGTGATTTCTGAGTTGGCGTCACTGGATGATTTTAATTTATTTTGGGGGAGGCTTTCTTTTCCTGGTTTTCTACATCAGCACATATTACTTTTCAATTTCTAATTTTGAAATGCACATGTAATCATATAAAAGCTATTCAGTGAATGAAACATAAGCCTCTCTTTCATCCTTGTTCACCAGCTCCTCATTTCCAGAGCTGCCATGTAAGACTGCTCAAGTTGTTTACTGCAGAAGGACATCTGGCTGAGGCAGTGAGTGGAGGTTATAATCTAGCCTGGGCTCCGCTGGATAAGCCATAACTCATGGCTCTGAGGAAAGAGTCCTTTTCATCTTAACCACATGAAAAATGCTATGTAGATGGCAGCCCTGCCCTTCTCCTCCCCCCAAGGGCTACCACCATGCCTAGTTCCTCGTATACCCCTCCAGACATAGTCTATGCTATTTAAACATAGACTGTAGTACGCAGGTAAAAATTATTCAAAAAGAATTTTAAAATAGCAGGAAAAGGCAGTATAATATAATCAGAATCCAAGTACTTCTAGAGAAGTCTTTCAAGGTAGCATGGTAAAATTGGATGTAAGGGAAGAAAAGCATATTTTGAACAAACAAGTCTTAAAGAAAGAATTCTAAGTGCAACAATTGTTGGGTTGTTTTCCATCTTAACAGTCCACAATTCACACACATTGTTTAAGCAGCACATGAGATTGGTTGTATCCATTGCCAAGCGGGTTGATATTTGGTACTTCACTCACCACACTCGCCACGGCTTAGAAGGGCATGGTGGTGTGCCTGTGGTCCAGCTTCTACCGGGGAAAGCTTTAGGATTTGAGTCTGCTGAGAAACCTGAGAGTGAGTGTCCCCACGTGAAAGCTGGCACTTCCATTTCATTCACTCTCCTGTCCTTCAAAACAGAGAGCATTGCTCAAACAGAAATCCTAGGGCACTCTATTAATTTGTACTCTAACATCTGTATATTCATTCAATTTGGGCTGAAATTTCTACTTGAGGGAAGTGATGGTTACATTAGTAAATAATTCAAATTACCAGATCTGATTACAAGACTTTCCCTGCCACTCTCAATAACCTTTTCAGCTATTGTCTTCTGTTTCAGGTTTCGCCTCATTACAGAAGGCCATTCTGGGTCTTCTTTGGGGTTCCAACTCTTTTGCCTCGGGCTTTTCGTGTTTGCTGTTCCTTCATTCCTGAACATTCTTTTCCACCCCAGGATTTCATCCAATAAACCCCTCATTTATCTTTCAAGACTTAGCTTGAATGTTGGTCTCCTGAAGCAGGTGCAGGTTCCATCACAGCAGCTTAATCCTTCCCTCTCATAATATCCATCACATTTACAATTACCTGCTTACGCCTGATTTCTCCACCAGACCACACCCTCCATGAGTTCAGGAACTATGCCCGTCTAGACAGAAACGTAACAGCTATCCATGGCCCTACAAAAGGAGAGCCTTTCCTCATTAAAAAAAAAAAAACTGGGGGACTTCCCTGGTGGCGCAGTGGTTAAAACTCTGCGCTCCCAATGCAGGGGCCCCAGGTTCGAGCCCTGGTCAGGGAACTAGATCTCACATGCATGCCACAACTAAGGAGCCCACCTGCCTCAACTAAGACCTGGTGCAACCAAATAAATAAATAAGTAAAACAAAAACAAAAATAAAAGCACTGTGATTTAAAAAAAAATTGGATGTAATTTAAAAGAGAGCTTAGGACTGACTGTTTGAGAGCCAAGAATAATAAGGCTTGGAACCTACTCCCTAGGTCTAGAAGCATTTTCCAAGGAAGAAACATGGGGCTGATATTGGATTAGGGCAAATCACTGGATAAGAACCAACACTGGGGTAAAATAGTTGAGACCCAGGAAGGTGTTCAGATGGCTTAAGTGTGAGATATTTCTAACAGAGTTGGGGACACTGTTTGCTAAGAAAGAAAGTGATGTGTGAGACCTCTGGCGCTGAGCCATCTTAATTTTAATTTGACCTGATTCAAATGAGTCTTGACAGTAGCAGCAGGGATTATCTGAGACATATTTGTCCTCCTAAGTGGCTTAGTTCTCTAAACCTTTTCAAGAGTGCTTTGGGACATTAGGAAACTAGTTCACCTTCTATAACTTCAAGTTACGCTAGGAGCAGGATAAGAAGACTTGAACTCATTAGCCTGGCGGATTTGTTCTCTGTGTCTATTTCTAAAACAGAATAACTGATGAGCTACAAGAGTGCAGAGAATGTCAACAGTTATTGGCATTCTTTACTCTGTTTTGAATGCCATTTTCTGTACGCACTACTATACAGTTTTAGGGAGGGTAAAGAATTAAAGTAAATAATTTAAGCTATGCAACATAGAAATATATAAAATGCAAACATTATATTTACATGATAAAGTAAACATCAAATTATGATGAAGCTGGAGGAGATGTTTCAAAAGCCCACAATCATTGAAACACAGTTGTGTGGAAAGAAATGCGTCCAGATTAACTAAATTTCTTTCCAAAACAATGAAAGCTTGGGGAAACTGACCCTCTTCTACTATTCCATCCAAGTAAACTACACGGCAAAGGGGAGGGAAGATAGACCATCAGCGGCCAGGGGTAGGTTCCCAAAGAAATTTTACCAATCAGAAGTTGAATACACCTTTTGTATCTAAAAGATTCATGTACATTTTGTACTCTTCATTATGTATTTTATTATTATTAATTATTATATATATATTATATATATTTAGACTTTCTTTCTAGAAACAAAGTAAGTAAAACTGATTCTCCAGGAAGATGCACATATTTATTTTTGGTTTCCCATAATCTCTTAGGACACTCCCCAATACCCTGATTAAGAGAATACATTACTCCAGTGTAAGAAGCACTAGACATTAGGGGAAACAATCATTATAATCTCTACAGACTTCAGAAAAACTTTTACCTTAACAAAAAAAAGTTCCACCAGTAAGTGATTAAATACAGTAGTCTATGTAGAGACACTTGTTCTGGAATCTCAGAAACTCCTATCATAGGACATGCCACATTATAGTAAATTTCTAATTTCTCATGTCTATCCAACTGTTATGGTAATGGGTCTGTTACCCAAGATCCATTCTACCCAAAATGATTAGCCTAAACCAGTTATGGTAATCCCACTCTCCTCGCTGTGTGATTGTGATCCAGTCTTGGCTATTAAGACCTAAGGAAAAGTCTACTGAGGGGGGCTTCTGAAAACCTTGCCTGGAAACTGGTAGAGCCCTCTTGCTGCCATCTTGAAAATGAAGCCAATACAGAGATTTAACTTAAGCAAGACAATTACCAAGAAGAAACACTGGAGCTTTCAAGTATTGTGTGTGTGCTGGAGGATGTCTCAGGATGCCTGCTTATATGTTTTCTTTTTAATTAAGCCAACTAATATGTGTGCTTCTCTGTTACTTTAGGAGATGTCTGACAGTACACTACGTTGGACTGGAAGCTTTGTCAAGGGCAAGATGTATGATTTACATACCTTTGTATCCCAGAGGCTAACGCAATATCCCATGTATAGTAGAGGCTTAATTAATATATGTAGGACTAAATTGAACCAATTTTCAAACTTACAACATAGAAAGAGAATTTCTCAGTCAACCCTAGGTCTCCTCGACATCTAATACCCAAATGAGCAACCCAGATGATAGACACTATGACATGAAGCTAGCTGACGGTTGTTGGTATCAGGAGATAGTACAATTGACCTCAATATATTATTTATATCATACATGACATACAGCAATCAAAAGGGATAAAGAACCAATGAGATATAAGTATGGAAATGGCTGGTTGAAGAACAGCTGAAGAAGATCCAAAGTGATTATTTTATTTCCCAAATCCTGGAATGTCTGGATTATAGGACATTCAAGGACAGAACGCAGGAGAGGAACAGCGCTGTGTATCTGTGGAACATTCCAGAGGACATGCCAGTAGCAGTTAGATGTGTAGATAATTCAGATGATACTGTGTATACAACTGAAAGGCTAGGTAAGATCCCCACCACTTCATTTGTATGAACTGCTCAGATCACAGAGGTGTTCTGAGGTCTAGCATGAATTCAGGGGCCTCAAATGGGCTTCCTTCTTGGAAAAGGAAGCTTTACTCCTTCATGATATTCTTAAGAAAAGAAGCTGTGTTGACATTGCCACAGTGGATTTCACAACCACCAAACCACCCTAATCTCTTCAACAACACAGAAAGGACTGTCACCATCCCCACCTAAAAACTGGCTTAATTGAGCAATTAATTACATTAACCAAGGGATGAATTCATTTAATGCAACAGGGGATGCCATGTAAGGTAGCATTCTACCAGAGGTCCTTTTCTAGCAAAGTAAAAGCGTTCAGTGACAAGGATTTCAACAAGAAACAAGAGAACCCTTTCTCATTAGATAAGTGGAGAAGTAGATCTCATTCCTGCCATTACTGCTACCCCCTGAGACTATGAAATACTGGGCGCTAAACAAAGACAGTCACAGGACCCTTCACAGAGAAAAGAAACGGGCTCAACAAGTTTTGAAGTGTAGAAACCTTAAATATGCATCTAATGTGATCAGCTGGAAAATAAAGGTGGCTTAAGGACATGGTCAGACCTTACAAGTTCAAATGTACTCATTTTCCCTCTATTAGAAGAGTGTGCATATGCACACACACACAGCTGTACACACATACACACACGTACTGGTCTCCCTTTGCACATTCTATTCTACCTAGAATCAGTGATAAGTCTATTCCTAAGGGTATCTTCTTCTGGATTCTCCTTTTTTAAAAATAAATGTCAAATAGGAAATACAGGGCAAATGTATTTCTTCCCCTGAGATTTCTGCCCAATAACAGAACTCTGAAAAATTAAAATTAAAAAATGTATAGCCTTTCTCATCTAGAAGATCTTTTTCTAGTATTATTTTCTCACACACCAAAGATGAAAAGAATGTGATTCTACATTTAAAATCTGTTTATTAGAGTTAGAAGTATCAGATAGTCATTCCTACTACTGTATGTTGACTTCTTGTTATGAAACACGCATTAAGCATTTGATCACCACCACAACCTATGGAACAGGTACTATTGCTACCTCTAGTCTACAGATGGCAAATCTGAGGCTTAGAGAGGTTAGAGAGCGACAGCTTAGATTCACAGACTGGAAAAAGCCACCCAAAGGCCAACAGTCAAGGCGGAGCAATGAATTTAGTGCTTTGTACTCAGTAAATCTGGGCACAAAGTAGGTCAAGAAAGACAAAAAGCCAAGTTCACGTGAGCAATTGGAATGAGGACATCAACAAAGGAGGACGAGGCACAGGGAAAGGTGAGTCCACGGTTCAGAACCCAAAACTCCACAGGAAAGGAAGAAGGTGCAAGAGGTCTTGTTATACCCATGCATGTCCCAAGAGGGCAGGGACCACAGCTATCTGCCTAAGCATCGTATCCTCAGGGCCTGTCACAGTGCTGGCACAGTAACAGGCAACTAAAGAAAGCTTGCTGAAGCAGGCAGGAATGAAAGGGGTTAGAAATGTGGTCTAGCAGCCTAGGAGAGAAATGTGGGGTGCCAGCTTTATTTGTTAAAGCTGTTTGCTTGCAAACGACAGAAACATAATTCTAACTAAATTAAGCAAAACAGGACATTTACGGGCTTCTGTGGTGAAACTGGGGAACAGGCAGGGTCGAACAGGCCTCGTGGATGCCAAGAACTTTCTCTTTCGTTCTCCTTGTCACTGCTTTCTCCACTGCACTGCTTCCTTTGCATGGTTCATTCGTTCTTTTGGGTGTGCTACCTCAGCAGGGTATAAAACTACAACCAAAGGCAGCTCCAGGTGCATATCCTTATAGCCTACTAATCAGAAAGGAAAGAGAGCTCTCCCTTGCCAGCTCTAGCAGGATAAGTCACGGCAAAGGATGCTGACTATCATAAGGATGGTGGCCAGGGTGCAGGTATGGGGTGTATGTGCAGTGATTGGCTCAGCCAGAAGCAGGAGCCATCCCAGGGTCCAGGAGGGCAGGCTATCATGATCGGCAGCCCCCTACTGAAAAACTTGGTTGGAAGTGTGGAAAGAACGTTTCCCCCAGTGAAGGGAGTTCTTGTACCAGAGGAAGGGGATAAAGGGATGCTAGGCAGCAGAAACAACATACTTCCTTTACCAGTTCTCTTGCCCATGAGGCAAACCAACCCCCAAGCTCAGGTAGAACCATGGCTAAGCCATGGCATCCTTGCTCTGGAACACACCATGACATCTAGTTTACTCCAATATCTTATTTCCCAGTCTCATTTGTGCCAGAAATTAAATAATCCATGGTAATCAGCTTTCTGGTCTGCAGAAAGGGCCTTCTAGTTCCATGACAGCCCGTCCAACTGAAATTTAAATTGAACTCTGTTCCTCTCGGTGAAAGAGTACCCCTGATATGTGCAATATGAATAGTAACAGTGATTTGAAATAATACTATCTTATGTTTTCAATGTTTGGTTATATGGCACCTTGGGTATAATACTTACTAAATTCTTTATCTGTTCCAGGAAGGGATGCGTTGCTTTTTTCACTCAAAGAATATCAATAACTCCACATTATTAATTTTACTGTGATCCCATAAACCTAAAAGCTTAAAACATTATTAAGAAGGCCCTCATCATTGCCATCTGGGAGGACACATCTCATACTGCTTCCATAAATCCAACACAAAAAGACACACGGTGCCAAATGCTGAAACCTTTTGCCAAGGTTGGCTTAATGTTTTGAAGTGGCCAAAGGGCACGCTCATACTTGCACTGGCTCAACTTTTAAAGCTCCAACTTTGGTGAACAACGGATCTTGGGAAAACTTGGCTGGACTCCAGCTGACACTTTAACGTGGTGCATGCAACTTTGCTGTCAAGATGCCAACTGTGCAAGGCTCAAATCAAGTTTCCCAGGGCGTCTGGATCCTTCCAGCGAATAGTTACCATTCCTACAGGCTCAGATGCTCCCTAGCCAGTAAGAAGAAGCATGTCTCTCCAGCCAACTGCCCCCTTACATTTCCTTTGTAAAATAGTCCCTTTCCTTCCAGTCCTCTTCTCCAACTTCTGAAGGAAAAAACCTGGGAGAAACTGCTAAGTGATCCACTTCCTCATTTGCAGCTTACCCATCACCTCCTCAGGAGCTGGTCCAGACAGTTTTATGGCAGCAAATGTGGTCTTTTGGGCAGGTCCCCACGGCTGTCAATGGCTACCTATCTTTAGCCAATTCTTACCTATTACGGTTAATGTCAGGTTATTGAACAAGTACCTGCTCCAGCATTTGAAAAGAGGGTCTTTGAAGAGCTTCCTGAAATTTGGCTTGGTTTAAGAAACAGGTAGTGACACAGATGCCTCCACTTCAGCCCCCGCACCACTGTGTATGTGCTTCTACCTAATATGAATTCAACAACAGGAGCTTGGCTAAAAGAGAATGGATTAGCCGAGAGAGAGAAAGAGCATAAAGAGTGTCAGTGATCCCACCTATGAAGCCACTCAATGAGGGTGACATTGATATGCGACTCGAGAATATTCTCAGTGGGCCTCAGTTCCTAGGTGCCTCTCACGGTGCGAGCATTGCACAGTATAACAGATCTCTTATCTAAAAGGAGACGGAGGGGCTTCCCTGGTGGCGCAGTGGTTGAGAGTCCGCCTGCCGATGCAGGGGACACGGGTTCTTGCCCCGGTCCGGGAAGCTAGATCCCACATGCCGCGGAGCGGCCGGGCCCGCGAGCCATGGCCGCTGAGCCTGCGCATCCGGAGCCTGTGCTCCGCGACGGGAGAGGCCACAGCAGTGAGAGGCGCGCATACCGCAAAAATAATAATAAAATAAAATAAAAGGAGACGGAGGCATTTTTCATATAACACGGTCCCCCATTGCAAGCCAACGACTTCATCTATCTGGTGCTTAATCAAAGAAACAGAAAACAGTGGATTAAGTTCCAACTCTGGACTTAATGAGAGACAGTATGTCTGTCTCTGACATGGCAACCAAAGGGTGTTCAAGGATTATTCATTAAACGTGATTTTTGTCTTAGGTGATTCTCTGATCCGATAGTGGCCGCTGGACCAGAGGTGGAAAATAGTTTCTACTTCAGCGCCAAATTTGATTGATTAGAAGTGGCTGCCCAGGCATTGCTTTGAAGAAACTGAGGCTCAATAGGAAAGAGTGCAATAACTGATTAGCAATGTCTGCCAGGGGCCCAGAAATTGGAAGGGGATGCAGAAGTGTCAGCACAAGCTTTCCTTGGGACTGGGCTGACAGTGAGATTGTGTTTTCCTTTCCAGACATTAGGCATTTGATTTTTTTTTTTTCTTGTTAGATCCCAGGCTTTGAGAGGTTTCTGTTCCTGGCTGTGTGAAGGAGAAAGGAATTAGGGGTTTGTGGAGGAGTATACCTGGAGGTTTCTGACCTAGATCAGAGATAGATAGCAAATATTTTAGCTTTGGCGGGACATACAGTCTCAGTTGTGACTGCTCAACTCTGCCACTGTAATGGGAAGGCAGCCAGAGACAATCCATACATGAACAGTGTGGCTGTGTGCCAGTAAAACTTTATTCACAAAAACAAGCCATGGCCGGCTGACCCCAGATGAAGATTATGAGAGATATGGGTAGGACATAATGCACAGGTGGTATCAGGAGGAAATGCATGTCTGGAAAGGAAATAAGGGGCAAACCTGAAAAAAATCTCCCTGGAAATGATGGAGGATCCTGCATTTCTGGGACATGAAACATTCCTTTCAATTAATAATCAGCAATGCTAACAAGGACTCCATCATGTGCAAGCAAGATATTGCTACCCCTACCAGCGTGGGTCAAGAACCAAATGACCCTAAAGACACTATCTTTTTTTTGTTTTTTGGGTGCTTTTTTTGCAGTACGTGGGCCTCTCACTGTTGTGGCCTCTCCCGTTGCAGAGCACAGTCTCCAGACGTGCAGGCTCAGCGGCCATGGCTCGCAGGCCCAGCCGTTCCGCAGCATGTGGGATCCTCCCAGGCCGGGGCATGAACCCGTGTCCCCTGCATCGGCAGGCGGACTCTCAACCACTGCGCCACCAGGGAAGCCCTAAAGGCACTATCTTGCTAGTCTGGAGTTTCTACCTAGCGAGCACACACTTTTTCCAGAATTTACTCATTGAAAAGTCAACCTGTCTCCATGGAACACTTAATACAACAACCCACCAGCTTTGGGGGAGCATCTTAGCTAATAGCACAGCTGTGATGGAAGGGGACAGGGGACATGTACGTTTTGAATGGAAAATGCTGTAAAATGGGGAAATGAAATCGAGTCAGGATTGCACTAGCTGGACAGGGTAGGTCTGGGTGCGGCAGGAAACAAGACCAGTTCTCCTGAGGTGGAGGACACCAGCGTTTGGAGATACTGCATGGATACTGGCAGAGGGACAGGGTCACTCTTAGAGCAAGGACGAACATGGGTGGGGAGAGTTTCAAGCAGGGAGGAGCACAAGACGGGGCAGCTCGCCCCCAAGGTCCACCTGAGGACTGATGTTCAGAGTCTGTTTATACACAGAGAGGCGGGTGAAAAGCTGAGGTTTAACCCCAACATGAGGTAAAAATCCCAGCTCTGCCCTACCTGCTCTATGGCCTTTGAGGAATTATTTAATCCCTCAAAGGCTCTGGTTTGTCATCTGTTAAACAGAGAGAAAACCACGTCTTTCCTAAGGTTATTAATGAGGAATATGTATGCAGTGTCTATAGGGACAGTCCCTGGCTCCTAGTGGGTTTTCGGTAGTGTCTAGTCCTCTACCACCCAAACTGTCTCAGCAGGACACTGGCTTTCACTGGGTTCAGCACTTCTTTGTAAAGCAGAGGCCACAAAAGGAAGGAGTAGGTTACCAGCAAACTCTGGCTTAATCACTACCCTGGAGCTAGATATCTGAACTTCTCTCCTGAAGTTGGAAGAGCAAATCTACTGTGCTGTGGAGAGATTTCAAAAAAGATTTCATGAAAAAGGAAAGTAACACAACCTTGGAGATTTTTACTTAGCAGGGCTCCATTTCTCCGTGTCTAGAACAGAAAGCTTATGATGATTTGCGAGCAGGAGAAGTAGTGAGTCACCAATCGCTCCCAACAAGGCCAGAGGAACAAGATGAGCCCCTGCCCAGGGCCACTAGCATCCATTCTCCTTCTTGGTGTTAAATCCCAATTTTTACACATTATCCATTGCCACACAACCCATGTATGGCCCCGGTCTTCACGCTGGGGGAAAACCTAGTTGGCATAAATAGCACGTGAGTGGACCTGGGATGTAAGCCGGTCCATTAGGGAGAGTCTCAGGACTATTGCTTGGAATGTTGGATAAAGCTACCCTCTCTTCTCCGTATACATGAGGCCCAGATGTAAGGACTAAACTGCTACAGCCAGTCTCGCTACTATAAAGGAAGAAAATGTGATCATAAAGCCCACAGGTGGGGAGGGAGAACAGAGAGACTTCAGAGCACTGTGTCAGCCCCTTGATCAAACCCCACCTGAAATGATCGCTTTGGATTTCTCAGTTACACCAGCCAATCAACAGTCCTTTTTATTTATGCCACTTCACACTGGGGCGTCTACCGCTCACACGCATTCTTCTACCTCCAGGATCCCCAGACCCTCCAGCAATGCCAACAAGAACTCCACCCTTTCCTCAAGTGGACCAGATTTCCTGACAACACACGCAATTTCCTAGTACCTGGAACAGACCCTGGCTTGCTGCCCTCAGGCTGTACAGCAAACGCACAAAGCGATAAAGTTTAACTTTGGCAGCATCCGCCCTTCCTCTCTGAGCCCATCTCTCGTTCCTGACTGTTCTCTCTGTCCTGACATTCCTTTTGGAATGATCTGCCATCAACCAAGTCTGACCAACTTCAAGTTCCGAAAGCAAGGTCTGATACCAGCTCTGAAATCCTCATAATTCTACCAGCATTCTTGTGCCAAAGAGTGGATGTGTGTCTGTGTATGAATGTGGGTGTTTGGAAGTGCAAGTGGGTGCACACAAGTGTGTATGTATGAGTGTATGAATGTGTATGTATGTGCATTAGTGTGAGTGCAAGTGTGTGAGTGTATATGCAGTGTGCATGCAGGCCGTTTCTGGATGAGCACTCCCCCTAGGGGTGGACTGTCAAGATGCTCTCTGATGACACGGGAGGTAGGTATGACTCAGGACTGGCCACGAGACGAAGGGAAATGGCGTGACGATAGGCAGAAGGCACAGCTTTCTCTTTCAATAAGAGTAAATAAGAGAAAGGTGGTGGAACAAAGGAAAAAGAGAAGAATATTTTTTAATAGAAAACTCTACCCAAGCCTAGTGTTTGAAAGTCTGTACATGGCCCATGGAACAGGGGTTGCAAGCCTTAGAGGGTCAGCCAGGTTAAATCTATGAGTCCTGCGGGTAGTGTTCTCCTGTGACAAAGTGGACCTGGCATGCCTGATCGAAGGGGGACATTGCCGCTTAGCTCTGATGGTTGACAAGTGGTCACGGTGGCCCAGTGGTGCCAGGACTCTGGCTTTGAAACAGAGCACAGCAGAACAAGTTATCCAGGTTTATACATGAACCATCCCAGTTTCCTGTATGGTGGTGATTAATTCACATGGTAATCAAACTAAGACTCCAGTGTACAACCTACACTTAAATTCTCAGTTGCTTCTTTAGATTCAAGAAGGTTTAACTTGGGAGTCCTTTAAATTCTTCTTGCCCTGAAAGTACTTACAACTATGACTCAACTCACACAAAGTACAACTGCCCTCCCCCCCTGCCGCCCCACCTCAGTCTGAAGCAAGGGACACTTGGATGATTATAAATGCATCTGAGCAACACCGTTCAAACCTAGGAAGAGAGGGAGGAGTTGACAGCACTGGGTTTCTGAGTTCTGTTTTTCAGGCCACAGGATATGAATCATGCAGGGCCAATCCCTCAGCAGGATAATCTCTTTGTCAGAAGCATGAGGCATTAGAAATGTTCTGTCTCCATTTCGTAAAAACACTTGCCTACCGAACAAAGTCTTTAGCTCCAAGGCTGACTTTCCACTCCTTTCTAGGGGAACTCTGAAGAAGTCTATCACATAAAGTACACAGTGAGTAATCTGCAATATCCTGGACAACCATCTTGGGACGTCGTGGTAATGTAACTCACATTGAAACTCCAGTTAGTGATATACTAGCCTCAAATCCTGGTTTCACCAGACACTCCTTTAAGCGGAAGATGTCCAAGGGCCATGCTCCTGAACACTTATCTATATCAAATCCAAACAACCCCCTGAGTGATTTCTAAATGTGACTGTCTTTCCGCCGAGTTGTAGAAGCAAGTGGCCGAGTGCTCAGGAATACAGGAGGGATATTCCCCACCTGCTGATCCAGCTAGACATTTCATTTCTCTAGACGCCAACAGCAAACGTTTACTGAGTGTTTACTATGTGCCAAGCACTACTTTAAGCACTGTGCATCCACCAACTTATTTAATGAGCTCAGCAACCCTACGAGGGGGTCTATCGTTATCCCCATTTTTCTCATATGAGGCAAAAGAGGGCTAAGAAAATTACACGAGGTTTTCCAGCCAGTGGGTCGTGGAGTCAGGTTTCAAAACCCAGGCCAACTGCCTCACTGGATTAAAATGCAGATTCAAAAGATCTTTTGAATGATAACAAAGGAAGGATAAACTGAAGATACTGATGGATACTGTTGTCACGGGAAAAGGACACCTGAACAACAGAGACCGACTATATAGCACAGGGAACGATACTCAATATTCTTTAATAACCTACATGAGAAAAGAATCTGAAAAAGCATCCATATATATAAATATATATATATTTATGAATCACTTTGCTGTACACCTGAAACTAACACAACATTGTAAATCAACTGTAGTTAAATAAATTTTTAAAAATAATTTTAAAAAAATTAAAAAAAATAAAAGGACACCTCGAAATAGAAGAGCTTGTCATTGGAGTTAGACAATATGGTGGATGGGCCAATTATCAGTAGGCTGATTTTATTTCACTGACTCCTTCGTTTTTCGTAACCAAAAGTCAGAGCACAGGGGAGTGAAAGTTGGTAGAAGTGGGAGGAGGAAGAGATAAGGGTGGAATGTGGGAGGTCTAAAGTAAGCAAGAGCAGTAAGACAGCCCCTGGTTCAAAGTTCTCCATCTTGAGGCCAAAGAGGAATTCATGTTGCTGACTTTAAAGCACAAATGGCTGTAAAGTAACGTAAGCTTCTCAAGTGTTCCTACCTTCCTAACCATGAATTTGCTCCTAACCATGAATTTGCTTCCTAACCATGAATCCAAGATTCAGAACTTGACACGAGTCTTTCCAATCATTTAAGTTTTACTGTACGAAAGGGTTAACTTGCGTCAAATGCTTACGTTGGGGGTTTGAGCAGCAGAGACTGAGATGAGAGCCCTGGGGTGGGGGATGGATGGAGGGCAGTCAGAGGATACCTGAGAGAATGTCAAGGACCAACTCCGGTTTCTTTGCAGAGCCGCCAAGTTCAGTGGGAAGCTTCATACCCACCGGGCACTAAACCCTTCTTTGTGGTCCCCTATAGCACAGGTGGGTCTCAGAGCTATGATCTCCTCTTTGATTCCACTACAGTAGTCTACTCATATTCCTAGAACAGTAATTCTCAGGGTCCATGGTAAGAGTTTATTACTACATTCTTAACAGCTGGCACAATGCCTGCTGTATACTGGGCACAAGTCATGTTTGTTGAGCGAATGGATTAAAGACATTGAACTAGACTAACATATGAAACTAGTCAACAGTATCAATAAAAGCAACAGCTAATATTCATTGAGTACCAATGAGCTAAGTACATACACATTATAAATTTCATTTAACCTCCCAACTACTCTGTAATAGAGACATCACTCTGATTATCTCCATTTTACAGTTAAGGAAACCGAGTCACAGAGAAGCGAAGGAACCTACTCAAGGTCATTTAGTTGACTTGGCCAGGTGGTGCCTGGACTTGCCCTGAGGGAATCTGATGTTAGAGTCACATCCTTAGCCTCACACCATATCTCCCCTCACCTGCCGTCCTGTGTAAAGGCAGTGAGGCATCCCATGTTTGCTCACCAATTCTCAAATACTGCCCCTCTCAAAACTGCACCTGTGCCTGGTCACAAATCACCATAACCTCACTTCATAGCCAGGCTTCCCCAAGTCATCTAATCCCAACAATGGCTTTAAGATGGAGACCAATATGCAAGATGCTTGAAATATCAAGCTTTCCCCTTTTCTTCTCTTTCACTAGCTTTAGAGTTTGACTTGATTACCTCATTAATCCCAAGGGCATGAGATGAATCCACCATGCATCCCAAAGACGTGCAGCATTTGGAGAAGCAGCAGAACGAAGACAAAAACCCCTGCTTGTCATACACTGTGTACTGCAAGGGAAAGGACTAGAAGAAGAAACAGAGCAAGCTGCTCCTAGTTATTTCTCAGAGAGGCAAGGGAGAAGTGGAGAAGCATTTCTACTTGCTTAATTTCTTTTGTTTACACTGATTTCATTCTCCTCCCCCGGGAATTTCTGGTTCTGGAATTTCTTAATTCCGGTGGTTGGGTTGGGAGTTTCACGACACTGAATTTGTTTCTCTTCCACAAGGGTGACGTTGGCCTGGGGAAGATGTATACACATGGAATAGTTTCAACTGTTCCTCATGACATGTATGCTCCTTTATCCAAAGGGAGCCTAGAAGTTATCACACAGTGATACTTCATTCACACGGAGAGGGAATCCAAAGGAGAAAGATGGCTACAGGTAATAGATGAGTATCTTAATAGAACCATGAGATCTTGATAAAATACACCATACTCTCCTCAAAAGACCTCATTCAGGAAGAAATAATGCACTGCTTTAACGATGGAGAGATACTCACTAGGATAAAACTGAGCAAATGAACAGCGGCACAAGCCAGATCTGCATTAAAAGGATGCTCCCTCCCCTCTAACAAATTTCTATTCTGTGGCTGAGAAGCATGCATCTTAGAAAATGAATGGCTCTTCCTTTCAGCAAGTGAGAATAATGCTTCCCTTTTAATCAGAAGGTGTTCCTTCAATGAAAGTCTAGTGGTCCATGGGCAGAAAAAGTCAATGGTAATCTTAGATCTCTAACTTGGGTGAATCAATAGACATTGTTTGTTGCTGCCGGTCAGCACTGCCATGCCATTGGGTTTGATGTGGAGCACATTTCAAGGGGCTGTATTTTAACACCATTACAGGTGTTCATCTGAGGTAGAGGGTGTGCCTCGGACGCAGGTCCAGCCAGCCTTCTGCAGGTGGCTGTGTTCTCCTCCAGGTATGGACATACGGACCTCTCTTTCTCATCTTTGCTTCTAATCGAGGCTGAGATCCACAGCTCAGTGACAGGAGAGGAATATTAGACATGTGTACTTTGGGAACCGGCAATGATATGAGTGAATCACTCAGACACAGAGAAGGCCCCATAATGGCTTCTCGAGGCTGGGTGATTGCTTCCAAAGGAAAGCAAGGTCACACGTGGTCAATCGGGGAGCAGATTTACACTCCCAGTTGTTTTTATTTTAACCATACGTGCTTGACCTTCAAGAGGCTTCTGTCTTTGTGTGTTCATGGTCAGGCCCTGCTCACCCCTCCAGCTCCCCCTTGCCCCACTGCCCCACTTCTTTCCTCTTGGTCCTCAAACGCATCATGTCACCTGGTCACACGGCCACTGTGCATGTTGTTGCCTCCACATTGTACCCTTAACCTTTTCCTGGTTGAGTCCTACTCAGTTTCAGCTCTCAGCTGACAACTCACGCCCAGGAGAAAACCAGCCATGATCCTCCTAGCCTAGGAAAGTTCTTTTTGCTAAATAACCTCCTTAAAACTTGTTTCTTTTCTCCAGATCACCTCAGTCTGCAATTACACATTTATTCATGAGACTATTTCATTTTTATCTTCTCCAGCATGCTGTGGGTTTTTTGAGAGCAGGAAACATTGTGTGTTTTGCTCTTTATTATATCTCCATCCCTCACGGCAAACTGCAGGGGCTCAAGACATGTTTACTGAATGTATCAAAGTATCTGGTTGACAGCTTAAGTTCAGATACAAGATAGCAGTGCTTGTGGGATCAACTGTTTATCTAAGAGGAAAACTAGATGTCCCCGCTGAATAAAGTACCTCCCCTCCCAGTTAGAAAGATTAAATATGGAAAGTTATATATTGGGGGACCACTTTTTGCTTTGACCACTAGGTAGCACCAAGTAGCTTGAAGCCAAATTTGTGGTCTGCCCTTCATAACTGGCACTGTTTAGCAAGTGGTTGTGAGTAACCCGTTCCTAGCAAGCGTCACAAAAGACACAAAGCAGGTGCTCCAAGGTCCTTGCTGGGAGAAATATTATTTTATAAGTTAGACTGAAATCTGGCTGATCAAATTGTCTTCAGGCTCAAAAAATCTCAAATGCACACCTGATTCTTCATCAGACAGTATGGCCACTGTATTCGTTTCCTGTGGCTGCCATAACAAATTATCACAAAATGAGTGGCTTAACACAGCAGAAATGTGTTTTCTCACAGTTCTGGAAGTCGGAAGTCCGAAATCAGCTTCTATGGGCTGAAATCAAAGCATTAGCAGGGTCACACTCCTTCTGGAGGCTCTGGGGGAGAATCCATCCTTGCATCTTCCAGCTACTGCTGGCTGCCAGCATTCCTCGACTTGTGGCCCCATAGATCCAGCCTCTACTTCCAACTCCACATCATCTTCTCCTCTGTGTGTCTCCCTAATCTCCCTCTGCCTCTCTCTTCTAAGGATACTTGTCATGGCATGTCAGGCTCAACCAGGTAATCTAGGATAATTTCCCATTCTCAAGAACTTTAATGTAATCACACCTGCAAAGTCTTTGCCATATAAATGTACCATTTACAGATTAGGACCTGATTTCTTTGGGGGGGCATTATTCAGCTGACTGCAGTTATCTTTTTCAAATCTAAAAAGCGCGCGCACACACACATTATAACTGATAACATTTTTACTAAAATTTTACTTTATGAATGCAGAGCAACTTTACTAACCAATACATATCACTACTCTGAATTAGGTTTAGATCATATGGTGGGAGGTTAACTTGAAGTGATAGGCAGAATTCTAATATGGCCCCATGATTTCCGTGCCCTGGAGTTATGTCATGTGTGGTCTTCTCATTTTGAGTGTAGCCGGGGCTTGTAACTTGCTTCTAGTTAAGAGAACATGGCAAAAATGATGTCCTTCAGGGATGTCACTCCCCTGATTGGATTATGGTTATGTCAAAGGGGATGGGTTGTCACCCCCATGACTACTCCATCTTAGCAGACTGGAGAGAAATACACTCTCCTGCTGTCTTTGAAGAAGCAAACTGCCATGCTGTGGAGTGGCCACCTGGCAGGGGAACTGAGTACAGGTGTCCTCTAGGAGCGGTGGGACTCAGTCCTCCAAATGTAATGAACTGAACTGGGCCAACATCAGTCACGTCGGAAGAGGATCCTGAGTTCCAGACAAGATCACAGACCCAGCCGACACCTTAATTTCAGTCTGGTGAGACCCCGAGTAGAAAGCCCAGTTAAGCTGTGTCTAGACTTCTAGGCCACAGAAATTGTGAGATAATATGTGTTGTTGAAGTCACTAACTTTGTGGTAATTGTTATGTAGCAATCGAAAATGAATACACTTGGGTTACAAAGTGTTTCTTATCCACATCTGAGGTAGAGATTGAATAATCATAGATAGCCCAAATGAAAAGCACCAGTTGCACCAAATGCCCAGATAGGAAGTCACCCTGGGAAGAAAATGTCCACCGCAAACATGAGATGGCTTAGAGCCAGCAAATAGATTTGCGTTAGCTGGGAAATATACCGGGAGACAGATTTGGGGAAATTTAGACATGGAAAAGAGAGAGTTTTAACAGAACACTTTCAGTCACAGGAACAGAAATCCACCATAGACTGGACAAAGCAAACATGAATAAATAAATCCTCTAAAGGTGGATGTGGAGAGTTTATGGGCTCAGATAACGGACACATCCAGAGGTGCCTGGCTTCATGCATGATGATCTGGACTCTCTCAGTTCTCGTTCCTCGGTGTTGATCTCACTCTCAGTTCCCAGTGGAGCCAGAGGTGGCCACTGCTGGGTCCAAGCTTACATCCAGCTGGTTTAGCAACCCTTGTGGAAAGAGAGATTCTCTTTCCTAATAATCCCAATAAGAGTCCTTCCATTATCCTTTACTAGCTCTGACTGGTTAGACTTGAGTCACATGTACAACCTTGACACCAGCAAAGGCTGGTGGAGCAGCCTCACCTAAGCCTAAAGGAAACTTGGGTGGGTTCTCTCACCAGAAGAAGGGGGGACTGGATGCCAAGCAGGCAAAAACCACAGGTGCCCAATCTCCAGTATGCAACATGGCAGAAGTACATGGACGCCAGCTCCACATTTGGGACAAGAAGGGAAGGGGCCTTTGTAAGTCAAAAATCAAGTAGTGAATGGAAGTTTCTATGCAGTATACACAGAACTTGCAGATTGAGATGTATGAAGAGACGTCTGGGGTTAAAATGGGTCAAGGTGGTTGATCTGCTGTTTTATGAACAAGGCAACCCCAGGGAAGGACTTCAGAAAGATGTGGCCTGATTAAACTTCCAGATCCCTCTCTGGCAAAAGCCTGTAAGACGTATGAAAAAGGACACGGTATCAAGGTTTTTACCTTATATTCATCATCTGATTTATTCCTCACCCACAGCCCTATGAAGTAGCTCTTTGATACTTAAGGAAATTCAGTCTCAGGATGTTAAGGCATTTTCTTTGAGGTCATTGACCTGGGAACTAGCAGAGCAAGGGCTCAAATCCAGGTGAGTACAGCCCCCTTAGTCACTGAGTTAAACCTCCTCTTTCTGAATTAGCCTTGACCTGAACAGGATAAGAGACTAGAGAAATGCCCAGTAAAATTTAACTCTCATAGTATGAAAGACTATTTCAAAGCTTTCTTTGTGGGTTTAAGTAGGTATTTTGGCCCAAGATTGAATTGACTAGGACTTCAGAAGTAAGTCAAAAACCGTTTGGAAAAAGAAAAGTAGACCGCATGAGCAGAAGATCTGCATGAAGCAGAGGTACCAGGGAGGGTAATCAGCCAACAAAGGGTTATCAGATGCACCATCATTGAGAATTGTCAGAGGTAAACAATGAGGGAGGAAGCCAGAGAGGGAAACGGCCAGGGAAAGTTCAGGCCCCTCTCCCTCCCACGCCCTCACTGCCCATTGTGGCTCCCAGTGACTCAGCCCAGAGGGGAGGAAGCAGAGACCTCACTCACCCAATGTCCAACCTACACATGGCCTGGAAGCAGGGGAGGAGGAGAGGCTTGTGAGTGTAGCTCAGACACACCCAGGTACCACCCAGGAGTACCCGCCACCGCCCATACACACCCAAAGATTTCAATCAGGCCCTGGAGTAGAGAGAGCATGGCCAGGGGATTCTGGTGTGAGGCCAAGCATTAATTACTGGACGACTTTGAGTAAGGTACTCATTGTCTCTGGGCTTTAGTTCCCCATATGAAAACTGTGGGGTGGAATTAGTTAGGGATTGCATATTCAAATGCCAACAGAGACGAAGCAAGGTAACGAAAATGATGCGGCAGGCTGAGTGGAAGCCGACAGGGAGCAGTGGGGACTAGAGACCACGTGTCTTGCTAAGAAAGAGCATCCCCAGTGTTCCCAGATGCTCCAATTTTCCACAAGAAGTCAGAGGAACCCTGCCACACTTGATAGGAATGTAAATTGGTGCAGCCACTATGGAGAATAGCATGGAGGCTCCTTAAAAAACCAAAAATAGAGTTACCATATAATCCTGAAATTCCACTCCTGGGCATATATCCAGAGAAAACTCTAATTTGAAAAGATACATGCACCTCAATGTTCACAGCAGCACTATTTACAATAGCCAAGACATGGAAGCTACCTAAGTGTCCATCAACAGATGAATGGATAAAGAAGATGTGGTACATATATACAATGGAATACTACTCAGCGATAAAAAAGAATGACATAATGCCATTTGCGGCAACATGGATGCAAATCCATTAGAGATTATCATACTAAGTGAAGTAAGCCACACAGAGAAACACAAATATCATATGATATCACTTATATGTGGAATCTTAAAAAAATGATACAAATGAGCTTCTACACAAAACAGAAATAGACCCACAGACAAAGAAAGCAAACTCATGGTTACCAAAGGGGAAAGGGAGGGGAGGAATAAATTAGGAGTTTGGAATTAACATATACGCACTACTATATATAAAATAGATAACCAACAAGGACCTACCGTATAGCACAGGGAACTATACTCAATATTTTGTAATAACCTATAAGGGAAAAGAATCTGAAAAAGTGTATATATACATGTATATATATACATATATATGTATAACTGAATCACTTTGCTGTACACCTGAAACTAACACGACATTGTAAATTAACTATACTTCAATTTAAAAAATCACTAAAATTGAAGAAACTTAAAAATTCAGTTCCTCAGTCACACTAGCCACATTTCAAATGCCCAAGAGCCATAGGGGCCACTTGTAAATATTTCAAGTGCATAAGAGCCATTTGTAAATATTATTGGCTACCATATTGCATAACACAGAGAACATGCCCAACTCGACAGAAAATTCTCTTGGACAGCCTTGATCTAAATGACCTCTAAGATAACTTTCAGCTATTAAAACTCCAAATAAAAACAAACTGAAATGAACTTTACTTTCTTCATTGGTAGGAAACAAAGCTCCTGGAATTTCACTGCCTAACTTCAACACAAAAATGTTCATATCATGTTTTATTCACCCTGCTGAGTTCCCTTTAGTTGCATTTAAATTGGGTTCAACAGATTTGTTCATAGAGACAGCCTGATACTTTCTTATCTGCTTCAACATGCAGAATAAATTCTTGAGTTATTTATAGGGATTTGAAATCTAAACTTGTATTTTAGAAAGGGAGGTAGGCGTGGGGAAAAGAAAAGCCCTATTTTATGTTGCCTAAAACTTACCCTTCCCTGCTAGAGAAGTTTCACTGTCATATAAAGCTTTTAATTGTCTATGCACAACTGTCCAGGGTGACAATCAGCAATGTTTTATATCACGGATCATCTAACTTTCCTATAAAGAACCAGCTAGTAAATATTTTCAGCTTTATAGGCTATACAGTTTCTGTGGCAACTACTCATCTCTGCCTCATTACATGAAAGCAGTGATTGACACTATGTCAACCAATGGGCATGGCTGTGTTCCAATAACACGTTACCTATGGACACCAACACTTAAATTCCATATAATTTTCAAGTGTCATGAAATAGTCTTTGTTTGCTTTCTTTCCCCCTATCCATTCAAAAGTGAAAAAATCCTTTCTTAGCTTGGGACCGTAGCAAAACAGGCAGCGTGCGGGATTTGGCCCACAGACTGGGGTTTGCTGACTCCTAAGTCCTGCAAACTCTCTGATGGAGAGACTGGTAGGCTCCGAGCCAGGGAGGGCTGAGCTCTGGCACATGCATACGATTCACTGGGCATTTATCCAATGTAAGGTCTGCGCTTTGCTAATGCTGTTCAGGAAGGGAGGGCTGGACCACACAGGCCCTTTTTTGTGAGACCACCTTATTTATGGAGTCAACCCTCATTATTCACAGATTCCATATGTGCAAATTTGTCTACTTGCTAAGATTCACTTGGGACCCCCAAATCAATACTTGTGGTGCATTTGCAGTGGTTCTCGACATGGGCAGAGGGGCAAAAAATTTGAGTTACCCCTTAAGCAAGACTGTAGCTAAGATCAAATAAGGCAACTCTGCCTTCTTGTTTCAGCTCTCATACCCTAAACCAAGTGTCCTGTTCATAGACGTCGTAGAGGTCTTTGTAGGTCTTTAAACTTTGCTGTTTAATATGTCCCCCGAGCATAGTGGGGAAACGCTGGTTAGTGTGTCTAAGCGTAAGAAGGCTGTGATGTGCCTTACGGAGAAAGTCTGCGTGTTGGAAAGTTCCGTTCAGGCATGAGTTACAGTGCCGTTGGCCGTGAGTTCAACGTTAATGGATCCACACTATGCAGTAAACTGTCGTTAAACAGAAACACACATAAAACAAGGTTATGTATTGATTGATTGATGACAATATTGTGAGTAGAGATTCACAGGAACCCTGTATTTCCCCTAGAAGTGATGGTTCAGAATTCACTAATTCAGTGTCCATGGCGACTTTATAGGACATAACTCCTGCAAATAACAGAACTGACTATGTATATATATATTTTTAGTGACACTAAAAAGGAGTTGCTGTGATATCCTATAGGTTCCCTCCTCTGCCTTATAAATTGGATTTAAGGTTGACTGAGGAAGGTTGAAACTATTTTAAATGACGTTTTGGGGTTATTTCATGACTTTAGGTTTCCATGATTCCCTGTTTTCTGATTCTCCAGATAAACGGGCTCTTGCCTGGTAAATGGCATAGAAAGTTATTTTCAATAAATTCTTTACTTGTAGGCAATTTGCAAGCACATTAACTGTGCTCCAACTAATGAAACACCTCAGGCCTAAAATCTCAGCAGGATTCTGTTGGAAACTTGGCTGGTGTACATTGTGCCCCACTGTAAATATTCAACAGTTTTGTAGACTCCCTACAAGTGGTACTAAATATCAATCATAGTTAATAACCCAAACCTAAGTGTTCCTTGTGTAAGTCAACCAGGGTTTTACAGGAAACTTGTCACCTTTATTATATGTCCTTGGGTATGATTTTCATTTGCAAATGTTGCATAAAATGCACTGGCTTTGCCGTTTGGAAATATATCACATGAGGTGGTCCAGCAGGGGAAGTTATTTGAAAACGGAAGAGGATGTTGGAAGCTGATACATCTGAGAACTGAGGTTCAGGCAGAGTAAAAAAAAAAAAAAAAAAAAAATATTTCAAATACTTTTAGGAGAATATCAACAAGCAAGTTGATATGTCTTAGGGACACATATACACATACTTTTTTTGTTAGTGACTGACTTCCCTTGACCAAATACAACCTTTCTGTGATTACTGATGTAATCACTGGCATTGACTGAGCTCTTCATAGTGACCCTCGCCGCTCACCAAAGCATTTCTAAATATTAGATGACAACATAGCGCTTACTATATGCCAGGCACTATTCTAAGCACTCAATATTAATCCACTAAATCCTCAAAAAATCTTACGAGGTAGGCACAGTTATTATCACCTTCATTTTATAGATGATGAAACTTAGACACAGAGATGTCATGTAACTTGCCCTGGGTCACACAGCAAATAATTGGCAGAGCCAGGATCTGAACTCAGGGAGTTTCATTCCAGAAAGCACTGGATAACTGTGGAAGAAACCCAGCTCCAATACAAAGGGATTTTTAGTGTCTGCTTTTATTAGCAGCAATACACATCTTTCTCTCTCTCTCCATCTCTTTCTCTTCCTCCCTTCTTCCTTTCTTTTCTTTTTATCTAATTTACATACCATAAAATTCTCCATTTTTGACAGACATATACAGTCATTTAAGCACCATCACAATCAAGATTGAATAGCTCTAACTACCTCAAAAAATGCCTCCAGGCTCCTCTGTAATCACCCCTTCCCCTATCCCAGCCCAGAAACCAAGGGATTTTAGTCAGGGGTCCATGATCCCCAGCGGATCCTGGCACAGAATTTAAGGATAGAACCTGAATTAGTATAAAAATTACATATTTAAAAATTATCACTAACTTCTAGTTAAAATTTAGCATTCCTTCAGTTGCGAATATAAGTAACAACCTACAGAAATATCAGCAGTAACATCACTTGGTCTCCAAGAGAAATCACAGATACTCTTACATCACATTAGTCTTTGTCTGTATCACAAAATACTGTTTACACTCCTGATTCCTTTGAAATTACGGTACACTAGATCTTGTTATTTATTGCATTATAAGCACCTCTGTTATTATATCACAGTTTTAATAAGTGTATTTAAAAATAATTTAATTTAAATTTCTTTTTTGAACATTATTTTTTCCTCTGAGAAGGAATTCAGTTTATGGAAGGGGTCCCCTTTCCTAGAGTGTGGTGCTAAGAGAAACCATATTTGGGGCAAACGGAGTCACTTATCATTTAGTCACCATCATCCCAACTAACGTTGGCCCAGAGAGGAAGATATAGAAATGAATAAGATGCAATCACCAACCCAGACTGGCGGAGAAATTGTGCATCTCCTTTCCTTAAAACTGATGGCGGGCGTGGAGCTGGGCACCTTCGCAGGCAAATGTTGCCGCTGCCTTCCGTTGAGGATGGTGGTCACACAGCCCCACCTGCCTCCTCTCTGGGACTCCGTCGGGACGGCAAAGATGCTGCTCTCCCGCCCCATGCAACTGGCCCATGGCTCACAGAGACCACGCACACCTAATCAGAAAGGGGAAACAGCCATCTGTGGGCTCAAGACTGTCTCCAAGAAAAAGGGACACCCCGAGGCACCAACTATAAAGATTAGGCAGCAGCTGAGAATTCACATTCTCCGATTATTTGCAATCTTTTTGTGATCAGGACTGTGTTATAAGGACACACGGCTTATACCTCGGTGTGTCACCTTCGAATCAATTATTTCTTAATTTATTAATGTAATCAACAAATCGATACAAAAAGAAGGATGGGAACAGGGAATTTTCATAAGAAATACAAATGGCCAATAAATATAAGAAGAAATCCTTGTCTTGACTGACAATCAAAAGTAAATATTAAACGGGGACTTCCCTGGTGGTCCAGCGGTAAAGAATTCACCTTCCAATGCAGGGGGTGCAGGTTCGATCACTGGTCAGGGAACTAAGATCCCACATGCCACGGGGCAATTAAGCCCGCGCGCCACAACTACTGAGCTCAACCGCCTCAAGGAGAGAGCCCCACGTGCCGCAAACTAGAGCCCACACACCACACCCAGGGAGAGAAAAAACCCACAGGCCACAGGTAGAGAGAGAAGCCCGCGCGCAGCAACAAAGAGACCACGAGCCGCAAGGAAGATCCCACGTGCTACAACTAAGACCCAACGCAGCCTAAATGAATAAATGAATAAATAAATAAATAAATATTGAACGAATGAGACACAAAGTTTCTCTTCAATTGTCAAAAGCCAAATTATTGGTTTATTGGTTTATGACACATGAATTAATGTAAGATCATTTCAGGGCTAGATGAATTAATTGCCCGATTCCATTCAGTCCTCCCAAAGATGTTTAATACTTGGTACAAAGCAGAAGCACAGTAACATTTATTTTATAAATAAACCATAACAAGATAGGTGTTGTTACTATCTTTATTTCTCATAAGGAGTTAAGTAGTAGTTAATCAAAGGCTCCAAAGCAAGTAAGTGGCGGAGCAGAGAACTGAACCCCGTCTAACTCCAAAGGTTACCCTTAATGATGACCTCCTACTGCTCTCTTTATTAAATATTATGCTTATATAAATATAAATTAAATATAATGACATAATCAGTATAAATATTATGTTTATTAAAATAAATTCTCAGCATTAAAAAAAAACACCTGTCAGAAGATAGTTTCAAAGCCTACCAAAATATTAATAGGTTAGGCTTTTGCTAAAGTTTGACACAGCACAGGGTGTTTCCTGAGCAGCTCATACAAAGGCAACTCCAAGGACATGTTAATTAAAATGGGGCCTAGGTCACATGATATCAATTACAATCAGAAGTTAAACAACAGAATGGGCTCAGTCTGAAGCCTCTGGCATGTGCTGGATGTAACAACCCTCCTCTTCCAATTAAGTGCAGCACCTATACAGTGTGCTACAGATAAGGTACGGACAAGGATGTGATGGGGCTGGAGTGGAGACTTTGATTTCTGTGGATCTAAAATAGAGTTTTTAAAACGTGTGTGTGTGTGTGTGTGTGTGTGTGTGTGTGTGTTTGCATACAGAATTAGGGAGATTACATTCATCTGAGAGTCACGACAGAAAGTTCCAGAGATGGGTGGCATTTATATCCTAGGTTTGGATGAGAGAATTTTCCCAATTACATTAACAGCACTCTATTGGTAATACCTGTCTGGAGCCCAGGGTCAGGAAGGATTGTGAGACTGAGTTCTACAGAGAAAGCATGCTGAGATGATTAATAATGTCTGCCCTGGCATGAGACCTGAGAGGCACATTTACTGCGAATTTAATCAGGATTAGACTATTCATGGGACTGCCATGTCTATTCATCACCACAGAGGTACCTCAGAGCTTCCAACCAGGACTGAGAAGAAAGATCACAGGGCAGACCTGAGAAATTTAAATCAGAAAAGAATTTGAGCTGTGAAGACACAAAGGTCTGTGGGATTTATCCTCAGCTGTGATAACGTAAGGCCACAGATGCTCTTGGGAGCCAAGATGATAGAAAGGCCACTTGGCTGAGAAACAGGAGGGAAAAACACAAGCAATATGGCTGAGAACTCGTATTCCATACTGGCCCAGGAGAACTTGGCAGATACGCTATTTCTTTAGCTCAGCCTCATGGATTTGGGAAATATGACTATAGGACTTCTTACTTTTTTTTATTTCTTTCCTTCATCCCTTGAAAGTTTTTAGCAAAGTCTGCTTGGAAATGTCATCCTGTCTCAGGTGTGCTGAGGGAAAATAAAGTTTTAAAATAATGTTAAAATCAGAATATAAAAGGGGGGAGAACTGCCCCCTGGTGGTAGATTTGGAAAATCCCTAGAACATTATTCCCAAAAGTGTTCCTGGAAGCATGTCTTTCCACAGGGGAAGTACTCTGCGGTAAAATAACTGTGGGAAACAATTTTTAAATTATATAATATATATTCATATATTATTTAATGTATTATACATATTATATCTCTTTCTGGCAATTCACAGTATTTATTAGCATGTTAAATCCCTAAGAAGTCCAGCACGCAAGAAATTCTAACTCCTTTTAATTCAGCATTATTTGAACATAGACATGAAGTCTTTTTTTTTTCTTTTTTTAATTAACCTAACATTTTCGGAGACATCAATCTTAGCGCGAAGGAAAGAACATGAGGTCATGTCTTCCTCTTCCAATACAAAGATTTCCTTTCCAGAGCCTTTCCTTGATAAAACCTAGAAAACTTTCATTTTTATAGCATTCTCCTGGGTCTCCTTCACGATTGGTATTAATAAAAAGCTGGGCAGGGCTTCCCTGGTGGCGCAGTGGTTGGGAGTCCGCCTGCTGATGCAGGGGACGTGGGTTCGTGCCCCGGTCCGGGAGGATCCCGCGTGCCGCGGAGCGGCTGGGCCCGTGAGCCATGGCGGCTGGGCCTGCGCGTCCGGAGCCTGTGCTCCGCGGCGGGAGAGGCCACAGCAGTGAGAGGCCCACGTACCGCAAAAAAAAAAAAAAAAAAAAGCTGGGCAAATGTTAATTTCCAGCTGGAGACAAATCATTTACAGGTATCAGGTCACAGTCTTCTACAGAAGAAAAGCTCATAGCATATCAATACACTCAAGCTTTTCAGGTATAACTACCCAGAAGAAATCCTGGAAATGATCACACAGTGTATAGACAGCTCTCCTGATAATAAAGCTCTTCGTAGTTGGGAGGTGGGAAAACAGAGCGGCTCGGAGTGCTGTGGGCTCTGAAGCCACATTTCTAGTGTTTGACAGCCAGCTGTACCTCTCACTAGCGGTGTAACTTTGGGAATCTTTCATAACCTCTCTGTTCTTATAGTCTTCATCTGTGAAATGGAAATAACAGTATCTCCTAGTTCTGTTGAGGATTAAATGAGTTAACAAACGTAAAGTCTTAAAAGAGTGCCTAGTAGGTGGCTAGTAATTTCTTGCTTCTGAATTTGCACCACTAAAGTCAGGAGTATGAAGCATCATTTAAATGGAAAACAGTATTTTTTTCCCTTTAAAAATATTGTACTTTTGTTTTAGGTCATGAGACCATTAAGAAATGTTGGCGAACTATCACTAACATGTAGTTTAAGCTATTCACTTTTAAAATTTGAAAACACTTGGAAATTTTCCTCTTCTTAACATTTCTTAAAATTGCGGTAAACTATGTATCAGATAAAACGTACCATTTTTTAAGTGTACAGTTCTGTAGCATTAAGTACATTTATACTATTGGGCAATCATCACCACAATCCATCTCCAGAACTTTTTCATCATCCCAAAATGACACTCTGTATCCACTAAACAGTAACTCCCAACTTTCCCGTCCCTCCTCTAGCAATCACCCTTCTGCTTTGTAAGAATTTGACTAGGTACTGCATAAAAATGGAATCCTACAATATTTGTCCTATTGTGTCTGCCTTACTTCATTTAGCATAATGTCTTCATGGTTCATCCATATTGTGCCGTGTGTCAGAATTTCCTTCCTTTTTACGGCTGAACAATATTCCATTTTAAAGAACCTCTGTACTGTTTTCCACAATGGCTGCATCATTTAACATTCCGACAGGATTCCAATTTCTCCATAGCTTCATCAACTCTTTTTTATATATACATATATTATAGCCATCCTACTTGATGTTAACTGGTACCTCATTGTGGTTTTGATTTGCATTTCCTTAATGATTGGTGATGTTGAGCGTTTAACATTTTTAAATGATTTTCAAGCAGACTTCCATAGGAAGAGCACATATTTCAACCACTAGCACTCATCTGACATTTAGATTTTCCTATGTACATATGCACCTTTGATGATTTTGAGGTTATTTCTTCCAATCCAAGAACATGGTATATCTCTCCATCTATTTGTATCATCTTTAATTGTTTTCATCAGTGTCTTATAATTTTCTGCATACAGGTCTTTCGTCTCCTTAGGTCGGTTTATTCCTAGATATTTTATTCTTTTTGTTGCAATGGTAAATGGAAGTGTTTTCTTGATTTCACTTTCAGATTTTTCATCATTAGTGTATAGGAATGCCAGAGATTTCTGTGCATTAATTTTGTATCCTGCTACTTTACCAAATTCATTGATTAGCTCTAGTAGTTTTCTGGTAGCATCTTTAGGATTCTCTATGTAGAGTATCATGTCATCTGCAAACAGTGACAGCTTTACTTCTTCTTTTCCGATTTGGATTCCTCTTATTTCTTTTTCTTCTCTGATTGTTGTGGCTAAAAACTCCAAAACTATGTTGAATAATAGTGGTGAGAGTGGGCAACCTTGTCTTGTTCCTGATCTTAGTGGAAATGCTTTCAGTTTTTCACCATTGAGGACAATGTTGGCTGTGCGTTTGTCATATATGGCCTTTATTATGTTCAGGAAAGTTCCCTCTATGCCTACTTTCTGCAGGGTTTTTATCATAAATGGGTGTTGAATTTTGTCAATAGCTTTCTCTGCATCTATTGAGATGATCGTATGGTTTTTCTCCTTCAATTTGTTAATAGGTGTATCACATTGATTGATTTGCGTATACTGAAGAATCCTTGCATTCCTGGAATAAACCCCACTTGATCATGGTGTATGATCCTTTTAATGTGCTGTTGGATTCTGTTTGCTAGTATTTTGTTGAGGATTTTTGCATCTATGTTAATCAGTGATATTGGCCTGTAGTTTTCTTTCTTTGTGACATCTTTGTCCGGTTTTGGTATCAGGGTGATGGTGCCTTGGTAAAATGAATTTGGGAGTGTTCCTCCCTCTGCTATATTTTGGAAGAGTTTGAGAAGGATCAACATTGTGAAAATGACTCTACTACCCAAAGCAATCTACAGATTCAATGCAATCCCTATCAAACTACCAATGGCATATTTCACAGAACTAGAACAAAAAATTTCACAATTTATATGGAAACACAAAAGACCCCAAATAGCCAAAGCAATCTTGAGAACGAAAAACGGAGCTGGAGGAATCAGGCTCCCTGACTTCAGACTATACTACAAAGCTACAGTAGTCAAGACAGTATGGTATTGGCACAAAAACAGAAATATAGATCAATGGAACAGGATAGAAAGCCCAGAGATAAACCCACGCACATATGGTCACCTTATCTTTGATAAAGGAGGCAAGAATATACAGTGGAGAAAAGACAGCCTCTTCAATAACTGGTGCTGGGAAAACTGGACAAGTACATGTAAACGTATTAAATTAGAACACTCCCTAACACGATACACAAAAATAAACTCAAAATGGATTAAAGACCTAAATGTAATGCCAGACACTATCAAACTCTTAGAGGAAAACAGGCAGAACACTCGATGACATAAATCACAGCAAGATCCTTTTTGACCCACCTCCCAGAGAAATGGAAATAAAAACCAAAATAAACAAATGGGACCTAATGAAACTTCAAAGCTTTTGCACAGCAAAGGAAACCATAAACAAGACAAAAAGACAACCCTCAGAATGGGAGAAAATATTTGCAAATGAAGCAACTGACAAAGGATTAATCTCCAAGATTTACAAGCAGCTCATGCAGCTCAATAACAAAAAACCAAACAACTCAATCCAAAAATGGGCAGAACACCTAAAAAGACATTTCTCCAAAGGAGATATACAGATTGCCAACAAACACATGAAAGAATGCTCAACATTATTAATCATTAGAGAAATGCAAATCAAAACTACAATGAGATATCATCTCACACCGGTCAGAATGGCCATCATGAAAAAACCTACAAACAATAAATGCTGGAGAGGGTGTGGAGAAAAGGGAACACTCTTGCACTGTTGGTGGGAATTTAAATTGATACAGCTACTATGGAGAACAGTATGGAGGTTCCTTAAAAAACTAAATATAGAACTACCACACGACCCAGCAATCCCACTACTGGGCATATACCCTGAGAAAACCATAACTCAAAAAGAGTCATGTACCAAAATGTTCATTGCAGCTCTATTTACACAGCCAGGACATGGAAGCAACCTAAGTGTCCATCATCGGATGAATGGATAAAGAAGATGTGGCACATATATACAATGGAATATTACTCAACCATAGAAAGAAACGAAATTGAGATATCTGTAGTGAGGTGGATGGACCTAGAGTCTGTCATACAGAGTGAAGTAAGTCAGAAAGAGAAAGACAAATACCGTATGCTAACACATATATATGGAATCTAAGAAGAAAAAAAAAAGGTCATGAAGAACCTAGGGGTAAGATGGGAATAAAGACACAGACCTACTAGAGAATGGACTTGAGGATATGGGAAGGGGGAAGGGTAAGCTGTGACAAAGTGAGAGAGTGGCATGGACATATATGCACTACCAAACGTAAAATAGATAGCTAGTGGGAAGCAGCCGCATAGCACAGGGAGATCAGCTCGGTGGTTTGTGACCACCTAGAGGGGTGGGATAGGCAGGGTGGGAGGGAGGGAGATGCAAGAGGGAAGAGATATGGGAACATATGTATATGTATAACTGATTCACTTCGTTATAAAGCAGAAACTAACATACCATTGTAAAGCAATTATACTCCAATAAAGATGTTTAAAAAAAAGTTATTTCTTGCTTTGAAGAGGAAAAAAGTACATATGTCTGGTGTCTATTCATTTTAATTAAAAAAAATATTTAACAGTTAAGTTTGAGGTGTGGATGGTGAAAGTTTTTAATTTTCAACACCACAAAATACTTTTACTCTTTGCATATTTTTACAAAAATCAGGCATTAATTTTAAAACAAAAAGTAAATTTTAAAAATAAGAAAATTAAAAAAAATAAAAGCCATCATTTTGTGAGACGTCAGAGCCTAAGGAAAGTCTCTTTGTTTGTTTTAATCAAACTTCAACAGGAAATTCAGGTACCAGAAGAAATACATCAAATTCCTCAATGTTTAGTGTTCTAAATGACAGTCTCCAAGTACCTGTTTCAAATCCTGTTACTTATACCTAATGACTGTCTATTCATGATTGTGAAAATGTTTAAATTATTTGTACCTCTTTTTAAATTTATTATTCTATTTTTCTTCAAATGTATTTTAACAAGACTATTTTTTACAAAGTCTAGAAACTACACATTTTCCAGGGACCTAGAAAAAGTATTCTAGACCTAAAAAACAAGGAAACAAACTTACTGACTTGTAAATATGAAAACTACACAATCTAAAGTAATAAATATTTAAGTTAGTATCTGTACAAGTTAATATGTTGTCCACTTCATTAGTTGATAAATCATCATATTCACAAATTGCATTATTTTTAAAAATAATTTTTAGGTTTGATTTTTTTATTTGGTATGGATGTACTAAAATGCACGATGAATCCTGGAAAATTATAGCCAATAGTAAATGAGTTTATTGTAATCAACAGTTTCAAAAGCAAAATTATAGGGTTTTTAAACAACATATAGAGTAAGAAATTATTTTTAATGTGGGATATCTGTGCATTTTATTTTATTTTTTTTAAAGTTTTTTTTTTGATGTGGACCATTTTTAAAGTCTTTATTGAATTTATGACAGTATTGCTTCTGTTTTATGCTTTGGTTTTTTGGCCGTGAGGCATGTGGGATCTTAGCTCCCCAACCAGGGATCGAACCCACACCCCCTGCATTGGAAGGTGAAGTCTCAACCACTGGACCACCAGGGAAGTCCCTGTGCATTTTAATATGCTTATTATCATGTGGGGTAGGTATCTAAAGTTACAAATTCCTAGGGCTGGGCTTCCCTGGTGGCGCAGTGGTTGAGAGTCCGCCTGCCGATGCAGGGGACACGGGTTCGTGCCCGGGTCCGGGAAGATCCCACATGCCGCGGAGCGGCTGGGCCCGTGAGCCATGGCTGCTGAGCCTGCGCATCCGGAGCCTGTTGCTCCGCAACGGAAGAGGCCACAACAGTGAAAGGCTCACGTACCGCAAAAAAAAAAAAAAAAAAAAAAAAATTCCTAGGGCTGACAAATATCTTTAAATGTCCCTCACTATAATAATTCATCAAATCAAATCAAACACACTTAAAATTTCTGCTTTTGGGACTTCCCTGGTGGCACAGTGGTTAAGAATCCACCTGCCAACGCAGGGGACACAGGTTCGAGCCCTGGGCTGGGAAGATCCCACATGCCGCGGAGCAACTAAGCCCATGCGCCACAACTACTGAGCCTGCGCTCTAAAGCCCATGAGCCGCAACTACTGAGCCCACGTGCCACAGCTACTGAAGATATACAGATGGCAAGTAAGAGCATGAAAAGATAGTCAACATCATTTGCCATTAAGGAAAGGCAAGTTGACACCACGATGAGTTACTACTTACATACTTATTAGAATGGATAAAATGGAAAACGATTGATCATACCAAGTACTGACAAGGATGTGGAGCAACTAAACTCTCATTCAGTGCAGACAGGGATATAAAATGGTATAACCACTTTGGAAAATTTGTTAAAAAGTTAAACATACACCTACCATATGATCCAGGCATTCCACTCTTAGGTATTTACCCAAGAGAAATGAAAGCATATGTCCATATGAAGCCTTGTACATGAATGTTCACTGTAGCATTATTCATAATAGTGGAAATCTGGAAACAACTCAAATGTCTGTCAATGGTGAATAAACAAACGGGGGTTTATTTATATAATGGAATACAACTCAACAATAAAAAGGAATGAAATATCCATACACATTATAGCATGGATGAATCTCAAAATAATCATGCTGAGTGAAAGAGGCCAGACAAAAAGATATATACTGTATGACTTCGTTTATATGGGTTTGTAGGATATGCAAACTATTGTACAGTGATAAAAACAAGATCAGTGGTTGCCTGGGGCAAGACAGGGGCTGGGTAGGGTAGGTAGGTGGGATTACAAAGGGGCATAAAGAAACCTTGTGGAATGACAGAAGTTTTCATTATCTTGATAATGGTGACGCTTTCATGGGTATATGCATAGGTCAAAACATCGAATTGTACACTTAATTTTTCATTTTGGGGGTTTCTCAGCTCTGAGCTGCTGCTTTATTTTATTGCCTAAGTGGTGCTAAACATTCAATACCAAGCAAGACACACAGTTCTCCGAGGATCCTGTCTTAAATATATTTGATCTCAAATTTTACACTTTAAATATGTGCAGTTTATTATACGTCAGTTATAGCTTAATAAAGCAATTAAGAAAAGGTCCTAATTGTAACAATTTAACAAGACACAAGTGTATAAAGAAAAATAAATAATCTTTCATCTGATGCCATCCATCAGATAATCTCCTTGAGGTTACCAACACGAGTAGCCTGGTGAGTGCATCCTTCCATATTTTCTCTTTACTTGCACAAATTTATGATCTCATTATAGGGTTTAAACCTTTTATATAATGCATGACCCATTAAAGTGGTATTTTCTGCAACAATTTATTAGGGTTTTAGAAAATCTCTTATTATGCAGAAAACTTTTCGGTGTTCTGAGATTGAGGCTCATTTTTTTTAACAGCCAACATGCCTTAAATGCCAAAGAAAGGGATGTAAAACTACAAATAGAAGCATCCTGCTTTACAGTAAATTACTAGATAGAAGAGTTGGTCCTCACTGAAGGAGTCAGAAGACCAAATGCCTTCTATATTGAGAGCCTGTTTTTCGACAAGAAATAATTTAACCTAGAAATGGAAAACCACTCAGTGTTTTAAACTATAATTAAATTCTCACTCTAGGTTAAACACTGCACAGGGATGTTAGGCACAAGCAAATTCAACTGCAAACAGACTTGCAGGATTGTTTTGGTTGTACAAGCTAGAAAATTGTACCAACTCCAAGATTTTACCGCAGGTCAACTTTAAAGAAAAACCTTCAATTAAAAAATTATAAAATATATGTTCACTGTGAAAAGTGCCCAAAATACACAAGTATATAGGACAATATTTTCTTCTGTTCTTCCCTAATTCCCTCTGTTAGACATAACCACCATTAACAATACAAACACATCTTTCCAGATTATACAGTGTGCGTGGGCATGCATGCATGCATGCGTTTTTCTTTTATTTTTTGACTGTTCGTTTGCTTTTTCTTTAAAGTTTTTTAAATTGTGGTAAAATATATATGACATGAAACCTGCCACTTCATTTTTTTTAATACTATCGTTCCAGAATCATCAGAACATGCAGATTATTTTTCTTTTTAATTTTTTTTTGGCCGTGCTGCGTGGCAGGCAGGGTCATAGTTCCCTGACCAGGGATTGAACCCATGCCCCCTGCAGTGGAAGCGTAGAGTCCTAACCACTGGACCGCCAGGGAAGTCCCTCAATCATTTTTAACTGTACAATTTAGTGGTATTAATTACATTCACACTGTTGTACAACAATCACCACCATCTATTTCCAAAACTTTTTCATCACTCCAAACAGTACCCATTAATCATCAACCCCCCATCTTCCCTCACCCCAGCTCCAGGTAATGTCTAATCTACTTCCTGTCTCTACGAATTTCCCCATTCTCGATGTTTCATATAAGTGGAATCATACAATATTTGTCCCTTTGTGTCACCCAGCATAATGTTTTCAGGGTTTATCCACGTTGCAGCCTGTATCAGAACTTTATTCCTTTTAATGGCCGAATAATATTCCATCGCATACCAAATTTTTCTCATCCATTCATCTGCTGAGGGACACTTGGGCTGTGTTCATTTGCTGTTAACAAACATGATCATGGTATACACAATTCTGGCAGCTTTTTTCCCTTTTACTTAATACATTTCAGCTATCTATCCTAAATTTTTAAAAGACACATTATTCTAGTAGATGGAAGTACCGTCATTTATTTACTACTCTTCTAACAACAGATGTAGAAACTGCTGTCATATTTCGGCCAGTAAAACAGTGCTAGAGTGAACATACTAGTACATACATCATTTTGCATTTTTACCAGGTTTCCTGGAAGATGAACTCCTAAAAGTGCTATTAGCTGGTCAACAGGAATGTGCATTTAACATTTTGATAGATACTGCCAAGTTAGCTTCCAGAAATGTCACCCCTATTGACATTCTTATCAACAGAGACCATGAGAGCTTTTTTGTCCGTATCTTTCCCACAAGCATTACTTGGAATTTCTTTCATCCTTGCCAGTCTGACAGGTGATGAGTTTGCTAATTTAAAGTAGGTATAAGGAAGGATGTACAGGTGTGCCATGAGAGCAGAGGGTGCTCAGGGGTGAAGTTTGAGGGTGTCAGAGTCCTCTAGACCCAAGCAGAGAACAGAATTCCAGGACCAGAAGGGGTTCTGCTTGTTTCTATCATCAGGGCTGATTTCAGTAGAAATACACACATGCAGCTGCACTTAATGCTAAAATACTGAAAACTCCTCCATAGTGGCTGGCAATAGATCACTGTCCTGAGCTCCACCCTTGAATCGCAACCCACCTTCCCCCAATCCAGCAGCTGAAGGGTTAAAAACCCTGCCCAGCACCATTGCCGATGCCAGCTCAACTTGATCTTTATTTGTGCTGACTGGTTGTTAATACTCAGAATATCGCTCCTGCCTACATGAGTCTAATTTTTTGTGAGACCCACTGATTCCCTCCTCACTCTATTTCTGAACCTCTAACACTGTAGAGCAATCATCTATTTCATTTACGAGACCTGTGCTCCTGAGGGCAGGAAGCCTGTCTTTCTCATTCATTCTTTCACTCCCCAAATGTTTTTCGAGCACTTTGTACATTGCAGTTGCTGAACCAGGATCCCAGAATATCACTGTGAAAAGGCAAACACCATCTTGGGCCTCACAGAATTTACGTACTTTTTTACTTACTAGTAAAAAGGGCAGGTGAAAAATAACTGAACAGCCAAATAAAGAAAATAACTCCCAATAATCATGAGTGCTATAAAGGAAACAAGTTTTTCTTTTTTTTTTAATTGAAGTATAGTTGATTTACAATGTTGTGCTCAAAGGAAACAGCCTCCAAAGATGAGTTAATGAATGATTAACCTCGGTCCTCACTGCACACCTTCACATCCTCCCTTATACCAACTTTAAATAACCAAGCTCATCACCTGTCGGACTGGCAAGGATGAAAAAAATTTGAATACACCTTGTTGCAAGGATATGGACAATACAGCACTCATAGTCACTGTTGACGAGGATGTCACTAGGGATGATATTTTTGGAAGATAACATCACAAAGGGGTCCTTCTGAGTAGAGAAGCCAGAGAAAATCCAGTCTGAGATTAAAGGAAAAGGCCAGGAGTTAGGTGCCAAAAGAGAAAGCACCCCGGCTGCACTGAGTGTGTGCAAACGCTCCAAGTACAAAAGAGTTGGTGTGATTTAGAGGGTCAGGAAGGAGGTAAGAGTGAGCATAAGGAACTAAGGGGGTGAGGCTGGGAGAATGGCCACAGCCGGGTCACGCCAAGCCTTACAGACACCAAGCCTTACAGATCACAGCAAACAGCCTGATTTGTGACTTAAGAAGATCCAACATCATTTAAGTCTATATTCACTAACACTTCTCAAAGTACATAAATCAGTAAGAATCTGAGAAATGCCCTGAGCTCCCCTCTAACTTTCTTACATCTCTGCCTGGCGCCCGGCAGTCCCGATGATAGTCTCCCGGAAAGTGCGCACACGCCCAGGGTTAGAATTATCACCCTTCACTTCCCTGACGTCTCTACTGCCCAAAAAACAAACAACTGAAATGTCCATCCCCGAAGTACACTTCACTCAATGAAAAAAAATCAGTTAACAATTATTCAGCACTCTGTATACGCTTGGCCTTTGCCCAAGTGCCTTGCATGCATTAACTCGTTTCATCTACTCATCCTTCTCTAATCCAGGAAACTGAGGCAAAGGAAGATTCATCATTTCCACTGCAGTCACACAAGAGGTAAGTGGTAGAGTCCATGTCCTGGACCACTACACTGTAGTCTTCGCCACCAGGGGCCAGCGTGCAGAAATTGCAATCCTATCATTAATTTCACTAGGGGCAGCATTTTTTTTTTTTAAGATTAATTTATTAGTTATTTTATTTATTTTTGGCTGAGTTAGGTCTTAGTTGAGGCACGTGGGATCTTCGTTGAGCTATGCAGGATCTATCGTTGAGGTGTGCAGGCTCTTTTGTGGTGCACAGGCTTCTCTCTAGTTGTGGCGTGCGGGTTTTCTCTTCTCTACTTGTGGCACGTGGGCTCTGTAGTTTGCGGCACGCGGGCGCTAGTTGAGGTGCATGAGCTCAGTAGTTGTGGCACGAGGGCTTAGTTGCCCCGCAGCATGTGGGATCTTAGTTCCCTGACCAGGGATTGTACCCGCATCCCCTGCATTGCAGGATGGATTCTCTACCACTGGACCACCAAGGAAGTCCCTAGAGGCAGCGTTTTGAGAAGACTGGGAAAACGCTGTCTTTAACTGTTGTACATTTTATCTGTGCACAATTCATACTTTTTGCACATTAGACATCAGTACCCTTCAGACCACCTTTGCCTATCAAATATGAACTACTGAGATCAACTAACGCAGAAAAATCTTGAGAGAGCACATGGACGTGCTACCTACACACCCCCATTTGGTCTCTATCGCATTGTCATCACTATGGCAGGCTTGGGCAACCACTGGAATATTTCATTTCCCCGCCTCACTGTATTCTAACAAGCACTGAAAAATGGAAAAACAAACCCCAAAGTATTGATATAAAAGATATAAAGCACACCTTCACTGCAACTAAGCTGAGGAAGAAAATCATTGCATATATAAAAATAATCATTAGTGTTGCTCAATTGTCCAGTGGACTTAAACTGGTCAAATGTTCAAGGGCGAATAAAAAGACAATTTTACAAACGCGCGAATAGAATATTGGAAAATATAGTGTAGGAAAGTGTCTCTGGTACAGCAGAGTTAGAGCGTTGGTTATTATTTTTTGTTTGTTTTCCTTTCTGACAAGAGAACCCCTTTGTAAAATGTAATCCATCATTTAACTTTTGGGCACTTAGCTTTTATGTGAGAGTAGCAGACTAACAATTTACTGATTTTCCTCCTCATTGCTCATAACACAGATGTTTAGATGGTAGATCATATCATACATCCTATCCCCATCTGACAACTCAACGCACACTCACAGACATTCATAAACCCACTTTCCTGTTCTAGCAGAGTTCAGCATTTACAGAGATGTCTGCTTACCTTGAACTAGTAAGTACTGTCTTGCTTTCCTTTTGTTTTCACTGAATAATCTTTGGATTTTGTTTGACAGGCACAGATGTCATCTTTTTCCTTCACATATTCTTTCTTCCGGATTTCTCATCAAAACCTGAAACACAGAAGGGAGCAGCTCCTTGATTTCTGTAGGCATATAGGAAAGAACTAGACATCTCAAATCAGGGGCTTCTAATTTATTTCTAATTTTCCTTTGATTGGCTATAGTTTAATCACAGTTTTAGAAATTCACCTAATTAGGTGAGATTTAGAATAGAGCTATCTCAAAATACAGACGAAAAGAGGCTCTCCTCCTTAACAACTAAAGATCTGATACTGATTTGGCTTCTCACGTAAGGCCTTTCATTGAATATAGAATGCTAGCCTCTGTCTCTGTAGGAGACGCTAAAGCACTAAAAGTTAGCTACAGTCAGTTGTAAATTCAAGGCTGTGAGAGTGGGAGAACTCAATACAATATTTCGGAATTGCTGAAACCAGGATGGTTTACTCCTGAACCTAGTTTTAACAGATGTCAGTGGTGGAGAGAATGAAGCACGTGTCATGAATATTGATGAAATTTAGCGTGTGTATTGCGCCATAAGATACACTCATTTATATGGGTTTGTTATTCTCCCTATAAAAGAAAACAGCTTTTCCCCAGAAGCTCTCCTTCAGTCGGGAAGGACAATTCTCGCTTGTCAACTGTGGGCCCAAACTGTTTCACACACAGCAGGGTGTGAAAACTGGACGGGAAGAGGAGGGCAGAGGCAGCAGATGTGGTATTCATCATTGTGCCACGTGGTTCAATGCAACTCCACTGTTGCACCATCCTCAGCGGACCCCACAGCCCAGCCCATCTGACCCTCAACTCCTCTAGATGTGACACAGGTATGAGGTGGAAGGTGGCAACAGGAAGCAGAAGGAACTCAGTATGATTCCGTCACAAGCACCTTTAACCGCTCTCTCCTTACTGCTGCCATAGGACAAATCCATCTTTTCTACCAGGAACTGTAAGAGAGAAGAACAAACCTGACTCCACATTGGGTTTATTCCTTTAGCTCTAACCCTTGTGCTTTGTTGCTTGCGCTTAGTCACGCTGTCTCTGTAAAAGACTGTTGCCTATAGCCTGAAATATACATTATAGCCCATTCTCAAGGCTCTTGCTTTTAAAGGTATAACACTTTTCCATTCATATAAAGATAAAAAATTGCAGAACAAAGAACAACATTGGTTGTGGAGGTTTATAGGAACATTACGACCAAATCTATGTGGACAGCTGCAATAACAAAGGATTCTGGCATTGAGAAGTATGTAACCACCAACCACATCTGCTCCCCCTTTTATATCAAAGTAGCCTGAATTCTAACTGGGGTAAGAAGGTTCTTTGGGACAGTAGTCCACCATCTTCGCAAACTGCTGGCTTTCTGAATAAAGTCACTATTCCTTGCCCCAACAACTTGTCTCTCGATTTATTGGTCTGTAGTACAGCAAGCAGTATGAGCTTGGACTCAGTAACTAGATATTCTAAGAACTCATCTACAACGAGAGCATAGTGTAGCTTGGGAGTTTCTTGTAGGCAATCTTCTTCAATATCCTTTTAGGAGAAAAGTAGCTCTTAAAGCTAGTAAGAGGCTAATTTTATGTTAGGTGTTTAAAATTAAACATTAAAATATGAACTACGTTAAATCTACATAGTGAAATCTGATGTTGATAGAGTGTAATGTAGGTAGAGAGTGAGGGGATGGGGTAGTGGTTTGGGTCGTACTAAATCAGAATGAAGACCTCCCACACCCAGTCATCCCCTTGGTCCCCAAGACTATTAGGTAAAATACTGGGCTTAGAAAGAATATACTAGGCATGTGTTAAGAGTCCAAGCCCCTACTTTACAGATTAATTAGACTCAGAGAGAGAGAGAGTGATTTGCAAAAGATTACACACATAGGGAAAACTGGTGCTGGAACGACTCCGTGTATTTTCTGCTTTATTGAACCATCTCTCCACAACTGTCATGTGTCCACTAGATGACAAAAGTTCCTAGTAAATAATGATATAACAAGCAGCATCTAGCATCATGTACAAAGAACTGCCTAAGCACCTTATTTTAGTTGTGTTAACAGAGACTGAACAGCTTCTGTCAGCTCGGATCACGAGGACAGAAAAAAGAGATATGAACAGATACCTCCCAATTGTCTAGAAAACTACCATTTATCGAGCACCCACCATAAGCCAGAGTTGGGTACACCACTTATGTGGCCTCTGATGTATCTAGAAACTTCGAAAATAATATAAGTTTTATTAAATGGTGCAGATGAGGAAACTGAGTCAGGGAAATATAATCTCTTGTATGAAGTTACACACAGCTAGTAAGTTCTTTGATTCCATGGCCCCATGCACAATGACTCCTGCCTGTGACAAACAGCACTATACACGAAGTAAATATGCATCAATTTGAAAACCCCAAAACCTATGAATAGAAACAGAGTGGATGGTATTTGGAAGGAGATTAAAGAAAGGAAGGGAGAAAAGGCAAGCTAAGAGAGTTATGTAAATATATTCTACCATGACTCTTAACACGAGTGAGGGCTGTGTGTTAAGATCGAGCTATTTGTAATGAGATGGATAGACCTAGAGTCTGTCATACAGAGTGAAGTAAGTCAGAAAGAAAAAGACAAATACCGTATGCTAACACATATATATGGAATTTAAGGGGAAAAAAATGTCATGAAGAACCTAGGGGTAAGACAGGAATAAAGACGCAGACCTACTGGAGAACGGACTTGAGGATATGGGGAGGGGGAAGGGTGAGCTTTGACAGGGCAAGAGAGAGTCATGGACATATACACACTAACAAACGTAGTAAGGTAGATAGCTAGCGGGAAGCAGCCGCAAGGCACAGGGATATTAGCTCGGTGCTTTGTGACAGCCTGGAGGGGTGGGATAGGGAGAGTGGGAGGGAGGGAGACGCAAGAGGGAAGACATATGGGAACATATGTATATGTATAACTGATTCACTTCGTTATAAAGCAGAAACTAACACACCATTGTAAAGCAATTATACCCCAATAAAGATGTTTAAAAAAAATTTATTCAAGTCTGAATAAATTAGGATGGATGAGTTACAGTAACCCCAATATTTTTAAATAACAGAATCACTCTGGGAATGGTGACATACCTGAAGGAACTGTGACCAACCAGGAAATGGGAGATTCAGGACAGCATCTCATGCCCCCTTCTTTAATTTGCCAAATTAACTGTGCACTCGATCCCCCCAAAATTAAACATAGAATTACTATGATTCAGCAATTCCACTTCTGGGTATGTTACCAGAAAGTACTGAAAGCAGGGACTCAAATAGATATTTGTACACCATGTTCATAACTGCATTATCTGCTATATTGTTCACAACAGCAGAAAGGGAGAAACAACCCAAGTGTCCATGAACGAATGAATGGGTTAACAAAATGTGGTATATACATACAATGGAATAGTATCCATTCTTTAAAAGAATGAAATTCTGATACACGCTGCAATGTGACTCAATCTTTAAAACATTATGGTGAAAACAAAAAAAACATTACGGTGAGTGGAATAAGCCAGATGCAAAAGGATAAATATTGTTTGATTCCACTTGTATGAGGTTCCTAGAGTCAAATTCATAGAGAAAGTAGAACAGAGGTCATCGGGGGATGAGGGGACTGAGGAATGGGAAGTTACTGTTTGATGGTCATAGAGTTTCAGTATGAGCTGATGAAAAAAGATTCTAGAGACAGAGGTGGTGACGGTTGTACAACATTGTGAGTGTACTTAATGCCACTGAATTGTACATTTAAAAATAATTACAATGGGGCTTCCCTGGTGGCGTAGTGGTTGAAAGTCCGCCTGCCGATGCAGGGGACACGGGTTCGTGCCCCGGTCTGGGAGGATCCCACGTGCCGCGGAGCAGCTGGGCCCGTGAGCCATGGCCGCTGAGCCTGCGCATCCGGAACCTGTGCTCCGCAATGGGAGAGGCCACAACAGTGAGAGGCCCGCGTACCGCAAAAAAAAAAAAAAAAAAAATAATAATAATAATAATTACAATGGTAAATTTTATGTTAAGTATATTTTATCACAATAACCAAAATGCTCAGAAAAAGAAAGGTGTGGGAGCATAACTGGAGGGATAGGGATAAAGAGGACTGAAATTGTTTAGACATCAGTTGAGCACCTCATTTTGCTAAAAGTGTCAGCAGCTGACAAATTCCTGGCTTCTTTAGATGACAATTTCATAACTTGGAAAACAAAGGAAGCAACAGGGGCAAGTGTTATACTAGGAAGAACTTTTGGGCAGTAGAGAAATGAAGCAAAAAAAAGTGGTCACATCTTCTTGGAGTTCAAAGTAGTACCAGCAGCATCTACCCAACAACAGGTGAATGGACAAAGAAGATGTGGTGTGTGTATATATATATACACACACAATGGAATCCTACTCAGCCATAAAAAATGAATAAAATGTTGCCATTTGCAACAACATGGATGGACTTGGAGGGAATTATGTAAAGTAAAATAAGTCAGACAGAGAATGACAAATACCATATATCACATGTGGAATCTAAAAAATATACAACTAGTGAATACAATAAAAAAGTAACAGACTCACAGAAAAAAAAATATCATTTTTTTCGTATGGAAAACCAATTGTTCCAACACCATTTACTCTTGATTCTCTATGTTCTCCACTGGGACTTCCAAGTCCTCCTGTATCATACAGAAACATCCATTTTGTTCAGCTCATGGGCTCTCTATTCTGCACCACTCATCTATTTTTCTGTACCCTTTCACCAAAAACACAGTATCTTAATTACTAAGAGTTTATAATAGATTTTGATAGTTAGTGGAGTCCTAACTCTTTTTTCTCCTTTTGCAAAACTCCCTTGTTAAATTCGTGAATTTTTACACTGCCACTCAAATTTTAGAATGCTGGTGGGATTTTGCTTAGAACTGCAATGAATTTACAAATACTTTTTTGTAAACATCAACATTTTATGATATTGATCTTCCCCTTCCATGTATATGGTATATCTTACCATTTCTTTAATGATTTCCAAGTATTTGCACATCTATTTACAATTTACTGTACGTTTCTACATAATTTTGAGTGCTGCAGTGATTTAAAAAAAACTCAAATCCAAAGATATCAACTCATCCCTCTCTCAGTGTAGCTCTGCTAGGACTTTCTATTACACTTAGAATGAAATTCAAATTCTTTACTCTGGCATGATTATAATACGTGGCTTGGTGCTGTTTTCCTCTTAAACTTTATCTTGTATCTTCTGTTATTCATTAAGCTGTAGCCACACAAGTTTTCTTAATGTACCCCAAACTCAACAAGCTAATCCACCTTGGGACCTTTGTCCATGCAGCTTCCCTTTTCTGGAACACTTATTCCCCAGGTATGCCCCTGGCTGGTTTCTTCTTACCGTTAGGGTCTCAGTTGAGATGTCATCTCTGAGGGACCATCCCTGTCCACAAGAGAATGGCCCTCTGATCATACATAATGGTACAGCTCCTTTATTTCTTCACAGTCATTTGTCACCATTTGAAGTTATCTTGTTTAACTCTTTATTGGTGTTTCCCATAGTAGACTACAAGTGCTACATGATCAGGGACCCTGCTGACTTGTTCTCTCCTGTGTCCTCAGCACCTCAAACAGTTTCTGGCACACACTAGGTGTTTTTCAATGAATATTTGCTGAATAAATGAGTAAGTGAATAAATGAACTAACTCTGATCTCCCCTGAGCCCCCTGGTTGTTCCTTCTGTGTCCTCTTATATCAGCTATGGAGTATTCCCTTTCTCCCACTGGCCATACACACGCTAGCAAATTAAGTAATATTACATAGATATTTCCAGTCTCTCAAAGAAATAGCTTAACTGCACAAATACTTATAATGTGTTTAGGAATTCTAAACACATCTATGGTCTGTGTATCCAGGTTTCTAAGTGTCTTAAAACAGAGAAAGCCCCACTCTCCCATTCACCCCATTTTTATACCTAAAAGATAACCATTAAGTGTTTCTCTGCATGGAAACAGAAACTTTTTATCCATTTACAAACACCTATACATCTATCCATCAATCTATCTACCTATCCATCTCTCTATTTATCCAACATAGAGAAGACAATTTGAATGATAAAATATAAAAAGTTTTATTCCTCTTGATAAAGTATTATTTTTCAGTGGATCTGAGTTTAAGAAGTCAGATTCCCAGTCCCACCCCTAGAGATTGTGATTCCACAAACCTGGGTTGAGGCACAGGAGACTTCATTTTCAACAAGTACCCTAGATAATTCTGATGCGGTAGTCCAAAAACCGTTCTTTAAGAACTACTCACCTAGATCAAGGCAATTTAATGCCATCCTTCCTTAAGAACCACGGGGAAGAAGCAAAAAGAAGAAAAGACCATTCAGCCTCCCGAACACCAGGGGGCAGATGGAGCCACATGTATGCTCAGTGACAAGATGTGTCACAGGCCCTTAACTCAAGAAGGGGGGGGGGGGGGCTTCCCTGATGGCGCAGTGGTTAAGAATCTGCCTGCCAATGAAGGACACAAGGGTTCAAGCCCTGGTCCGGGAAGATCCCACATGTGCAGGGCAACTAAGCCCGAGTGCCACAACTACTGAACTGAGCCTGAACTCCAAAGCCGGCGATCCACAACTACTAAGGCTGCATGCCACAACTACTGAAGCCCGCGCGCCTAGAGGCCATGCTCTGCAACAAGAGAAGCCACCTCAGTGAGAAGCCTGCGCACCGCAAGGAAGAGTAGCCCACGCAGGCGGCAACTGGAGAAAGCCAGCGCACAGCAATGAAGACCCAATGCAACCCAAAATAAATAAATAATTTTTTTTTTTTTAAAGGGAGTAGCAGTGAGAATCCAAGAATGTGAAGTACTTATGAAGTCATATGAACAATCAGGGAAGCAGTTCAAAACTGGTAGTGAGGAAACCCGGGTTCTAGACTCATTGCTGCCCTGGGCCTCAGTTTCTTCATAGGCAAAATGAGAAGATGGTGCAGATCAATGAACAAGCTCATTCCAGTCCTCCCAGTTTATGAGAAATTTCAACATCTCATGGAGTTCTTCATGATTGGGCTATGGCTGAGTTTTATTTTGTACCTTCCAAAATTTTTAGGATGATCATATATTATTTTTATAATGGAAAAGAAAATAATTCAAAACATTTTAAAAGATAACATTTCCCACTGTCACTCAGACATTATTTTCACAAGCTAAGAGGCTTGTATTCCAGTGCTAAGCTCACTACTTTACGGCCCATGAATAGAGAACAAACAACAAGGTCTCAGCACATGCTTAACCAACAGATTGTTTGAAACAAATTTAAAATTTGCTTTAATAGGCAGAACGGGACCTGTGACTCTCTACAAGATGATAAACATGGAACTAAACAGCCCAAAGATCCAATCGCAGCCAAAATCTCATACCACATAGAGAAATCAGCAATATTTAAATATTTAATAATACCTCATAATTTTTTTTAGACTTCTGGGTTTCAACATTTCTGACCAAGTAATTCACGAGCCATAATTAACAAAAATAGGCAACCTTCTCAAAAGTCTCCCAGAGCGAATGTAAATTCATCAGAGCCCTCTCCCTGCAGCGAGCATGTAGTGAACAGTGACATACCAGCAATAAACTACAGAAGCCAGAGAGGTTTGGATCTTGCCCTGAACTGGTGTCTGCTGAAAATGGCTTTAGCAAAAGAAGGTTGCGATTAGAAGTTAACGTTTCCAGCACCCACTTATTAGCATGTCTAGCGAATCAGAGAAGGGAGATGATGTAGTCTTTACAACCAGAGAGTTCACATCACAGGATATTTACAAATACTGCTGCTTCAGTCTTCAGAGTAATTCGGTCACTGCTCTAACGGCAGACAAAGGATGCAGATACTGTAAGCAGTCACCCTAGGTGGTCTCCTAAGAAAGACTCCCATCACCTCCTGGTTGCTCCAGCCATAAAACTATGCACTCTCTTTCTTCATCACCCCTCTTCCCACTCATCAAATCCTAGCAGCACTACCTCTCAAACACGTTCCCTCTATTGGTTCCTCTCTCCTTATTTCCAATGCCATTCCTAGTCCAAGCCACCGTCATGTCTCCCTTAGACTACTTCCACAGCCTTCATGCTAACTGCCCCCCCTTGACCCGGGCCGGAGTCAATTCCTTCTTCTCACGGTGGCCATATTTATATAGTAGATCATTTCCCTCCCCCATTTAAAACTCTTCAGTGTCTCCTGATTTTCACAGAATAAAACATAAACTCCATCCCCTCTTCACCTCTCAAACCTTACGTCATGACAATCTTCCCTTCACCCTCAGTACTTCTCGCATTGGCCTCCTTTTCCTTCCTTCCTTTGCCAAGCCCGTTCTAACTTGCCGTCCCCACTGCTTCCTTAGATCACTGTTTCTCCGGCTTGTCCCACAGCTGGCTCCATCTCATCGTTCCAACCCAACACATGTGACCTTCCCTGACCACTACATCCTAAATACTACCAACCTATATTTGTGTTTTCTCTCCCCCTATTTATATCCTGTAGGATCCTTAAGTCTCATTGTTTGCTCGTTTCCTCTCCGCAAAGAGAATGTAAGCTCCGTGAAGAAGAAGATCTTGCTTTTCCTATTCAGTGCTAAAGCCCCAGGGCCTAGAACAAAGCACATAGTAGATACTGAGTGACTTTTTGTCAACTGAATGCCTGTGTTGCTTCAGATTAAATCAGGGCCCAACTTCTCAATGTTCCTTGTCCATTCAAAGTCAATTCGTTGCCCAGAAGACAAGTTGTTAATTTGCAGAAGGGACATCTCTCTCTATATATAAATATCTTCGTTGTTACCCACAACTAGGTTAGCCTCTGACACAGAGTTCATTGCTCTGGAAACAGAAGATTCTTCGAAGATGTCAAATGAAACTTAAAACCTAGTTGACAAGCTAAGATGACTCACACAGTGTGTCTTGATTCGGGGGAACAATTGTGTAGGTTGTCACCGCTGGAAGTGAAAGGCTCAGAGTCTGAGTGGGTTGATCGGTATGTCACACGGACTGAGGCAGGCGGATATTTTAAAAGTGCTAAGAAAACTTGCTAGGATTCTCTGTGCTCTGGCCTGGCATTCAGTATGCGGAGAGTTCATTTGGGGCCCAGGTAAGAGGATCAACTGTCTGAAATTTTAGATGGGGCACCATTTCAAGGTAATTTCACTCTGACTTGCAGAGTGAACTACAAAGTGGGAGTGACAGCCAATTTTCTGCAGAGTATCATGGCTCAAAACTCACTTTTACACATTCATCATCTCTTCTGTTCCTCAGGGCAACTGCAAAAGCTTGGCCAAATGTAGTCATTATACCTATTTTATATATGGAGTATGAGAGCCACGATCCCACAATGAGTAAATACGGAAACTTGAATCAAGATCTTAGGTCGTCTAGAGATGTTAATGAACCAACAAGAGAGATACTGCAAAAGGCATTTTCAAAATCAACTTTTTTGAGGTATAATTTACATATAATAAAATAGTCCCATTTTAAGTGTTCAGTTCATTGGATTTTGACAAATACATATACTCCTGCACCTACCACCACAATTAAGATATAGCACGTTTCATCCCCTGAGAAGTTCCTTCATGTCCCTCCATACTCCATTCCCCCCTTACACCTCCTACCTCTGCCCCAGGAAGGCACTGATCTGCTTCCTGTCACTATATATTGACATGCTTTTTCTAGAATCTCATACGAATGAAATTAGACAGTCTGAATTTTTTTTACATCTGGCTCCTTCCACTCAGCATATTTTTGAAATATATTCACGTTGTTACACATAGTAATAGTTTGTTCTTTTTTATTGTTTTTCTTTAAGTTACAGTATTCTATTGTACAGCTATACCCCAATTTGTTTATCCATTCATCTACTGATGGATATTTGTCTTTTTTTTTTTAATTGAGGTATAGTTGATGTACAACATTATGTAAGTTTCAGGTGTACATCATAGTGATTCACAATTTTTAAAGGTTATATTTCATTTATAGTTATTAAAAAATATTGACTATATTCCCTGTGTGTACAATATATCCTTGCAGCTTACTTTATACACAATAGTTTGTACCTCTAAAACGCCTACCCCTATCCTGCCCCTCTCCCCTCCCCTCTCCCCACTGGTAAGCACTGGTTTGTTCTGTTTATCTGTGAGTCTGTTTCTTTTTTGTTATATGCAACTAGTTTGTTGTATTTTTTAGATTTCACATATAAATGATATCATACAGTACTTGTATTTCTCTGTCTGACTTATTTCACTTAGCATAATACCCTCCAAGTCCATCCATGTTGTTGCAAATGGCAAAATTTCATTCTTTGTATGGCCAAGTAACATTCCATTTGTGTGTGTGTGTGTGTGTGTGGGTGCACATCACATCTTTTTCTGTGAATACTTTGGAGTGGAACGGCCAGGTCCTTTGATAAGGGTATTTTTTATCTTATAAAAACTGAAAACGGTGATCCAACGTGGTTTTACAATTTTACATTCCTCCCAGCAGTGTATGAGAGTTCCAGGTGCCCTATGTCTTCACCAACACTTGGTATTGTCAGTCTTTTAATTTTATCCATTTTGATAGGTATGAGGTGGTATTTCATTGTGGTTTGAATGTGGGTTTCCTTGAGGCTAATAATTTTGAGCATCTTTTAACATTCTTATTGCCCATCTATATAACTTCTGCAAAGGGCAATTTGAGAGGTAAGAGATATAAGTAATTTTATCTCTCATGTGCAAGAACTTGCTTTATTTTAGAAACAATTTTTGAAAAATATAACATGGAAAAAGATTTATAAAAAGACTTATAAAATATTCAGATTATAAAAATAAAATATATTTAGAGGCTAAACTAAAAATAATGAAAGCAGTAATATGGTAGAAAATATCCACATTGTATTTGCTTTGTATTTTTTACTATACATTCATCTAATGCTCTAAGAACCTAGGGGACCTGAATTTGCGGGAAGGGGCTGAGATTGAATTAACTTGATCTCAGCAAAGGGAAAAGCTTTGCTCTTTTCACTTCCAATTACTCTTTCTTCCCTAGACTTCATTTTATAAATCATGGGCTCAATTATTCACGGTATCTTTTTATATCTAGTCTCATAAAACTGTAAGGTGAATCATTACAAAATTAATATTCAACAGGCTTTATATAACTCTGCTTAATGCAATGTATAACTCAGCTTTTTATCACTGCAGGCCTCTCAAGATCTATAAATGCGACTAAATTAATAAAACATCATGTATTTAACTCTAACAATCCCATCACAACCTCAACACCGCAAAACCACTAAATTTAAACTAGACAACCAGACAGACACTGATGACAGACATGGACTATATAGTAAAGGCCAGACCCAGCAATCCCACTACTGGGCATATACCCTGAGAAAACCATAATTCAAAAAGAGTCATGTACCACAGTGTTCACTGCAGCTCTATTTACAATAGCCAGGACATGGAAGCAACCTAAGTGTCCATCATCGGATGAATGGATAAAGAAGATGTGGCTCGTATATACAATGGAATATTACTCAGCCATAAAAAGAAATGAAATTGAGGTATTTGTAATGAGGTGGATAGACCTAGAGTCTGTCATACAGAGTGAAGTAAGTCAGAAAGAAAAAGACAAATACCGTATGCTAACACATATATATGGAATTTAAGAAAAAAAAAATGTCATGAAGAACCTAGGGGTAAGACAGGAATAAAGACACAAACCTACTAGAGAATGGACTTGAGGATATGGGGAGGCGGAAGGGTAAGCTGTGACAAAGCGAGAGAGAGGCATGGACATATATACACTACCAAACGTAAGGTAGATAGCTAGTGGGAAGCAGCCACATAGCACAGGGAGATCAGCTCGGTGCTTTGTGACCACCTAGAGGGGTGGGATAGGGAGGGTGGGAGGGAGACGCAAGAGGGAGGGGATATGGGAACATGTGTATATGTATGGCTGATTCGCTTTGTTATGGAGCAGAAACTAACACACCATTGTAAAGCAATTATACTCCAATAAAGATGTAAAAAAAAAAGAAAAAAAAGAAAAGAAAAGGCCAAGCTCTGTATGAAGAGTCCCATGATGACAACCAAGGTCATGTTCTAAAACATTTGTTTTGAGAAACTCATAGTTGTAATAAAATTGAGCTATTGTGCTTCTAGAGCACTCACACAGAAACCGCTCTGAATTTTTTATACCATATGGTCCCAAAAGAGTTTCTCACTCTTATATAATCATCACCTCCCAGGTGGAAAAAAAAAAGCTGATGAATGCATCTACTAGATACTACCTCCTAATCCCTGCCCAAATAAATGTATATAATTTCCAGCCCAGAAGGAATCTTACAGATCTTTCAGTCCAATGATCACATTTTATAGAAAAGGAAACCAAGACTGAGACAAGGGAAATTACCAGCTTAAGGTTAGACAATCTGTTAAAAACAGCTGGGTATTAAATTCAGATCTTCTAACTCTGACTCCAGATTCATTGTCTTGTGATTTTTTTCTTTTTCTTTTTAAGACTTTTCCCTCTGTTTTCTATAGTTATATACGTTCAATGTAGAGAATTTTGAAAACTCAGAAAAGCACAAAGAAAAAAAATCGCTGAATCGCCTCTAATCTCAAGACTCTGAGACAATCACTTTCAAACTCTGGGTGGGGCAGTATGATGCAGAAGCTAAGAGGGCTGCTTTTGGAGTCACACACTTGGCTTCATATCCTTGCTTATTTGTTTAACAAGCTTGTGACCATGGAGAAGTTACTACACCCTCCTCAGCTTCAGTGCCCTTGTCAGTAAAATGGGGCTGACAGGGACACTCATCTCTTAGTGCTGTTGTGAGAATGAGGTGGGACGGAATTTGAAAAGCATTTCACACACTGCCTGGCAGTTAGCAGACACTCAATAAACATTAGCCATCATGTAAAGATGTGGCACATATATACAATGGAATATTACTCAGCCATAAGAAAGAATGAAATAATGGCATTTGTAGCGACATGGATGGACCTAGAGATGATCATGCTAAGTCAGACAGAGAAAGACAAATATCACATGACATCACTTATACGCGGAATCTAAAAAAAAGGATACAAATGAACTTACTTACAAAACAGAAAGAGACTCACAGACTTAGAAAACGAACCTAGGCTTACCAAAGGGGAAAGGTGGGGAGGGAAGGATAAATAAGGAGGTTGGGATTAACATATACACACTACTATATATAAAGTAGATAACCAATAAGGACCTACTGTACAGCACAGGGAACTCTACTCAATACTCGTAATAACCTATATGGGAAAAGAAACTGAAAAAGAATAGATATATGTATATGTATAACTGAATCACTTTGCTGTACAGCTGAAACTAACACAACACTGTAAATCAACTATACTCCAATATAAAATTTTTTTAAAAAGAAAGGCAGAAAAAAACCACATTAGCCATCATGATTTTATCCTTTTGGACACTGATCTATGCATATGTTCTTATTCTTTAAAAAGAGTCAATAAAGTCTGTGGCTTTATTTCACCTAATGGTACATCTGCCAGGAAAAATCATTCCCCAGTTGCCTTTTCCACTACACGAAACTAGCCCAAAGCAATCCAAATGTAAACAGCTGTCTGGAGAGCCAGATACTGGTGTTCTAACCACTAGGAAGAAGTTCCCACAATCCAGCAAATATCTCAGAGTTTTGGGTAATGTCCCAAGAAACAAAGCTGCAGCCCCCTTCCCTACCAAGTCCTGATGATGACCCCCTGGTGGAGCTTCAGAAAGAATATGGTCCCTGGCCAATTTCCTCAAAGTCCCAGCCCATTCAGAGCTCAACACCTCAGTGTTGCCAGGAACCAGAAGGGCTCAATGACCTTTCCACACCAGGGTCATCTCAGAGGAAGGTTTGCGATATCATCATGACCACGTTGGTGACTTCCAGCTAACACAGGGAAGGCTTTTAAGAATAAAAGCTGTCCTACTGTGATTTCTTCTCTTCTCCCTACCCTGCACAAAAAGAGAAAAAGGACTGTTTGCCTGGCAATGGTCAGTGACTGATGAGTGACAGTGTAAGCTGTGATAAGGTTTATGAAGCTGTACCCTGGATCAATGGAAAGTAAATTGTGATTGATTAGCAATGTCTGCAATGGAAGACAGCAACAGCAGGGTGGTACGTATGCCATGTTGCTGTCCTTTCTGATCTATTTCAATGTCCTCAATTTTATAGATATGAGAACTAGGTTCATGACAATGAGGAAGCATGGCTCATTCAAGGTTACAGAGATAGTAATGACAAAGCTGAGACCAGTAACCACTTCTAATCCTTTGTAGCTCAGTGTCCTTCTCTCCGTGCCTGGCTACCTTTCTTCTCTGGTGGGCAGGATGGTTTCCGGTCTTATAACCATTAGGTGGTCCTGGCATGTTACAATCCATTCAGATACTCTATGGCAAATAAGTTATGCCAAGATAATTTTAAAAACCCATCAGTCCTAGGTTTGCACCAAGGCCCTGGCAGCAGCTAGCACACAGCTGTTATAAGGATGCATAGTGTATTTTGACAAAAGACAGGTGGTTGGTTTTGTCATGTAGGTGAGATAAGATAAAAGCAGAACCGGCAGGGAAAGAGAGACTTCTTCCCCAGACTCTAAATGGATTTCTTTTTTGCATTGTAGAGCTCTAAATAAACAAAATACAAAATGAATGTTTACAATATTTCAGTTGTTGAGAAAGCAGCTACAGAGCTTTATTCCAGTTTGTATCCTCTCCAGGAAAATGGAATTCAACATGAATTTTATAATGGTGGGAGGGAGAAGGCACACTCGTTTATTACTAAATATCTTCGACAGACATTTACTAAGTGCTTACGAGGTACCAGGCATGTGCGAGGCCCCAGGGACGCAACAGGGATCAGCAGAGACATAGTTTCTGTCCTCCCATTCAGAGTCTATCGGGAAAGATGGACGATTAGAGAGCGTTGTAATACGTGCACATATACAAACAAGAAGACAGGATTTAGGGTGCACCTGGGCTGGGGTGAAGGATTCTCAACAGGATCAGCATGCTGGACATGATTTGGAGCCACATAAAAAAAAGAGTTCTGGAATCCTGTTTCCTGCCCCTTACCTAGTGGGTAACCTTGAGCAAATCACTTAAACTTTTTACCCCAATTTCCTTATCTTGCAAAATAAAGCTGATAATTCCTACATTCTTTTTCCCTATGCCAGGTTTTCAGTTAAAGTTTATTAAGTTCCCAGGGGAACCTGGCACAGAGCCTGAGTTCAACAAATATTTGTCAAATGAATGAAAGAATTGTTATCAAACACACACTGGATCTTTAATAGCAAAAGGGGCACTTTGGCAGGGCAGAGAGTGAGGAAACACAGAGGAACGAGACGAGACATCAGTCCTGTCTTCTACCTACTGAGAGAGACTGAGAATATATACTATACTTGCATGCACGCACGCACACACACACATATATATATGTATATGTAACAAATATATGGCAAAGTCATAGAGAACCATATCTGATGTGGCTGAGTCAGGAAGAGCTCTACAGCGGGACTCTCCCTTGAGCCACAAATGAGACGTCCATATGTCATTTTCAAATTTCTAATAGCCGTATTAATAAAAGTAAAAAGACAGAATAATATATTTAATCCAATATAGCCAAATAATGTCATTTCGATGTGTAAGTAATATGAGTGGATTAATGTGATCTCTTACATTCTGTTTTTGTGTGTGTCCTAAGCCTTCAAACCCCGCGTGTATTTTATATTTACATTACATCTCAACTCAGCCTGGTCACACTGCAGATGATCGGCAGCCACGGGTGGCTAATGGCTTCTGTACCGGACAGAAGTTTGGAGACAGAAGAGTTTGTTGAAGACAGAGGCACTCAGGTGGGCTTAAGGAGGAAGTGGGGCTTGAATAGGATGGACATTAAAAGCCCTGACTTTGGGTGTTTTTAAGAGCTCTCTCCTGGCATGAAGGCTTTGGTTGCAGCACCTTCTAGAAGTCTCCCTGACCTGGCGCATTCTGCCACGAGGAGTTTCTGAATCTACTCCCTGCTGGTGCAGATGCCACACTTGGATCTGGTTCATACCCTTTGCTGGCACCTCTGACTCCCTCACTGCCCTTTCCTTCCTGGTACCCCTCACCTGGCACAGGGGCTGGTGTATGGGAAGCGCACATACGTAAAGGTGACTTCTTCGTTGCATTCTGTGGCTCTAAATAAACAAAACACAAAATGAAGACGAGATAGCCAAGCTCTGGCTTCCAAAGCCACTAGGTCTGACAGAGCCCCCACGTGCCCTCCAGCCACAGAGAGTTAGGAGGTGAACAAATGCCACAGCCACTCCTCGCAGAAAACCAATGGGTGCACATGCGCCAAGTGGGCAACAGATGGGCACACGGCCAGGCTGTGGGGCAAGCATTTGGCAGAGACGTACTAAGAAAAGAAGACAACAGTCTGAAAATGGCCAAGTCCACTACTTCCTAAGGCGAGATGGAGTAGGGAGACCCACGTGGCCAGGAAGCGTGTGGTAACATGTACTAAAAAAGAATTTAGGTGGTGAACAACACAGGAATGAGAAAGATGGATGTAAGAGGAGGAGGGCAGACACCCAGAAACCAAGAGTCATTTTACAGGCTGTCCCCCCAACAGCTTGGGACACCCTCACCTAAGTGAGCCCCTGAAGCGTCCCCTCCTCTAGAGTCTAGGCTGGGTCATGGTGATAGCTGGGCCCACATCTGCCCTCCTTCTCCTCAGTCTTGTCTTGTCCCATAGTTAACAACCAGGCAACAAACTCGGGCAAGTAAATAAGTAAGGAAGTGGCTTGGAGAAGAAGGGGCACCGTGCATTCTCCCAACAGCTCCCGCTGTGTCCCAAGCACAGAGTTACTATCGGTTTGAAGGAGGAATTTCTTAGTGGCCGCTAATCTCAGCTCGATAGTGTCATCATCAGAACACACGTCCCTTGTGTAGAAGAAGCCCCCCAAGACCCACCCACTGTCAGCAAGTGGGCGTATGACCCCAGTGTGCCCAGGTCTTGTAATTTTTCCGAAGTTTTAAAGATAGATTTTCTGTGACATTTTCCAGTGTTAAAATGTTTGGAACTATGTCGATAAATGTTTAAATGCTGTGCTGGGCCACACTGTGTGAGCCAAAGAAATCAGACCGCGGGGCTCCCAGCTTGACATTTCTACTCTAGTTCAAAGAGACCCGGTCGTGGTCCGGCTCCACCATCATCAGGCCGTTCTGAGGCTTAATTCAGATCATGCATGTGAAGGGCTTACCAGAGCTTCTGGCACGTGGTGAAGGCAGTAAATAACTGGTGTCAGCTCGCGCTACAGAACTTCTGAGATTTACTCCTAACTATTACACAGGGAGCAGATCACAGGAAACCCCTGAAGACAAAACATCTGAAACTGGGCTCCTCTCCCGCCAATGATTCCCTATCTCTTTCTTTCTATTTCCCGGCTTAGATTTATGCCACTTTCATTTTACTTTCTCAATTCATGAAACTCAGTCTGGCTGCACAAAGGAAGCAAGGGGGGCAAAAAAAAAAAAAAAGAGGTCAGGTGAAAGTGTAAGTTGGCATAAGTTTTCTAGAAAGTACTTTGGTAATGCTTAGCAAAAGACCAAAAAGATTTGTATTCCTTTTGACTCAGGGATTCCACTTTAAGGAATTTGAGCCCAAGTAAAAAATGACGGTTTTTCATAAAGACTTAATCCTAAAATGTTTACGACAGGAAAGTCTACAATAGAAACAATTAAGGAAATTAAATGCCCCTGAATAGGGGATTGGTTGCAAAAGTTATGATACACTAGAATGCTGACTTTTGTCTATCACATCCCCCCATGACTTTCAGAGCACTTATGATTTTCACTGTGTCCCTGGCAGTACACACCACGGGAGCAGACAGCCTGTCAGTCTTGTTCAACATTGTATACACCACTATATATGAGCTGGCACGTAACAGACACTAATAAATATTTAAATACATCCAAGACAGCTTATGTAGTATGATTCCATTTTTGTGGGAAAAAAATAGGTATGTGGTTCTGGAAGTTAAATAATTAGTGCTTTGCCCTAGACTGGGCCAAGCAAACTACAGTTTCAGGATTGTCTGCTGTTTTTTGTAAATAAAGATTTATTGGAACACAGTCATGCTCATTCTTTTACACTTTCTCTAGGACTGCTTTTGCACCATAATGCACAGTTGAGTTGTTACAACACAGACTATCTGGTCCTTTAGAAAAAAGTTAGCTGACTCCCGCTATAGATGGTAGAAGTTCTTTCTGAGTGGTCTAATAAACACACACATGTGTATACATGTATATGTATATGTGTGTGTGTGTATTTTTTTTTACATGACTGCTTTTCCAACCAGACAAAAGATAGAATTATTTTTACAAAAGAAAGGAACGCAGAAAGAAACCGAAGAAGGATGGAGGGAGGTGGGAGGTACGGAGGGCAGAAACTGTTTATCCATATTTATCAATATAGAAAAATGTCCAAAATAAGTGAGAGTTTTAAATATGCTATGAACAGAACGCTGTCATTTTCATAATACCTGGATCAAGTGCCAAAAGAAAATATACAAAAAGGTGAGCTTGGCTGTATCTAAGTAAGGAAAATATAAATGACTATTATTTCTTTCTTTGATCTTTCTTGTATTTTCTAAAATTTCTAGAATAAAAATGCATTGCTTACATAATAAGAAAAAGAGAAATAAGTGATCTTGAACAGAAAGACAGAGAAAAGAAAATACGAATCTACATAAAAAACAGGAATCTTTCTACCAGGATTTTGCAAGTAAGGGAGGGAACTCAGGGTGGGTCACAGGGGCATTTGCTTCTTCACTGCACGAGGATCAGTGCTACATACACTCCAGTAAAATGAAAACATGGCAAAGGCAGAGGGGTTCATACCCAGGGCCAATTTTTTGTTTCCAAAAAACATTAAAGTCGGCACCCAATTTGCACTGATGTTTTCTCTTTACGTTAAAAAAAAAATTTTTTAATACACTTCCAGAGGACAGCTTCCTATCTCTACCTAGATTAGAAAGTCAGTTTAGAAAAGACGGCCATTTGCAGAAAAATGGATGGAACTAGAGTTTATCATACGAAGTGAAGTCAGACAGACAAAAAAAAAATACGATAGCACTTAAATGAGGAACCTAAAAAGATGACACACATGCACTCCCTAGCAAGACAGAAAAAGACTCAAAGACTTAGAAAATGAACTTATGGCTACCAAAGGGGAAAGATGGGGATGGGGAGGGATAAATTAGGAGGGTGGGATTAACATATCCACAGTAATATATATGTAAGTGATAATCAAAGGACCTACTGTCGAGCACAGGGCAATCTACTCAACACTCTGTAATACCTTATATGGGAAAAGAATCCTAAAAACAATAGATATACGTATCTGTATAACTGAATCAGGTTGCAGTACACCCAAAACAAACACAACACTGTAAATCAACTATATTCCAATATAAAATAAAAATTAAATTTCAAAAGAAAAGGAAAGAGAAGAAATGCCAACGATATTCCCTTCAGGGCTCGGTGACCTAGGCTGGTGTCACATCCCTGGAGCCAGAGCAGCCTTGGGTCCCAAGTCTAGACGTGGTGGAGGGAGGGAACTGGGAAGCAGGTGCCGGCAAATGAGCCTCTCTTGGACCTGACAGGCGGACGACAACCTCCAGATGCAGGCGGGCCCTCCTACAGCTCAACCAAGCCTAGTGCACCCAAAGGTCGGTGGACCCTCACGCTGCATGAGCTTTGAAAAATCACCTGGTCTCCAAGTCTCCTGGTGCTGGGGTTCCCATGGGCAGCCTCCTTCCTCGGAGTCTCCCCACCTCCGCACGTCAGCAAGCTCAGCATAGCGTTTTTGGCAGGGCTTGGGAATTGTCGTGGGGGGAGCGGGGAGCGAAGGGTAAGGAGGAAGAAGTAAGGAAACACGAGCTCTGGGGTGTTTCTTCTGCCACAGTCCACTCGAATCTACGACCCAGTAACAGGACTTTCTCTAAGGCTCTGGTTGCCGGTAACCGAGTGGGGCATGAAAAAATGCTGCCACCTTGTGGCCATTTCCCGTAACAACAACTTTAAAACCGGTCCTAGGTATCCCCCTAAGGGACACTTCATAACAAGGCATGCGGGGCTCCAAAGCAGGGGTCCCCAGCCTTTTCGGCATCAGGGACTGTTTCATGGAAGACAATTTTATGGACAGGGGCGGGGATGGTCCCGGAAGTAATGCAAGCGATGGGGTGGATGGTTCCACCGGCAACAGGAGAGATGCGGGGGATCGTTTAGTCGGTAATGCGAGCAAAGGTTCAGGTGGCAATGGGAGTGACGGGGAGCGCTGGGGAGTCGCAGATGAAGCTGCGCTAGCTCTCCCGTGTTCACCTCCTGCTGTGAGGCCTGGCTCCTAACAAGTCGAGGCCCGAGGGTTGGGGACCCCTGCTCTAAAGGACACCTGCCCTCAAGAAATGTCCTGGGGTACCTGATCGAAAAAGAATTCAAATCAGGGCGGACTTTTAAGAAACCAATTTCAAGAGGTAAATTTAATGCACACTGTTTTGTTTTTGATTTTTTTTTTAATGCACATGAAAAGATGCTCCACATGGCTAATTATTAGAAAACCGCAAATCAAAACTAGAACAAGGAATCACCTCAAACCAGTCTAAATGGCTATCATCAAAATCTACATACAAAATATGCAGGAGAGGGCATGGAGAAAAGGCAACCCTCCTAAGCTGTTTTGGGAAATGTATGTTGGTAACGGCCACAGTGGAGTACACTATGGAAGTTCCTTACAAAACGAAAGCATCATGGCTGCTGAGCCTGTGCGTCCGGAGCCTGTGCTCCGCAAGGGGAAAGGCCACAACAGTGAGAGGCCCGCGTACCGCAAAACAAACAAACAAACAAAAAACCCGAAAGCATTATCCGCAATCCCATTCACGGGCCTATACGTGGAGCAAAAAACATAATTCGAAAAGATACACGCACCCCGACGTTCACTGCAGCACTATTTATAAGGACCAAGACATGGAAGCAACCTAAATGTCCATCGACAGATTAAAGAAGATGTGGTGTAAATCCTTGTAAGTTGTAAATTATTGTAAACTATATTTCAACAATAAGAAATGAAAGAGAAAACATTTTCTGGTCAAGTAGCCGGACATTTTCAAGATTTCAGTCTCAGCCAAGGTGGGTTTTTGGCAAATTTGACAGCTCCCATTAACGCTTCCACTGTCCTTCTCTGCTTCTGTAGAGGTAGGGAAGGTAAGAACCCTGTGGCAAACCTCCACAACGAGGGAGCTGTGGACAAATGCCCCGGCCTCTGGGCCTCAGTCAGGGTCCTTGCAGAAATGAGCACCAGTTGCCCACAGAGATGTCTTTCTTGGCTTTTTCTCCTTCCCTGCTCTCACAGCTGCCCCCACTCCTCCCTCCTGCTTCCTGGAAATCTCACAAATTATCCTCCTGCACCCAAGATCCTGCTTTAGGTTCTGTTTTGGAGGAACTCAAACTAAGAGAGTTCATGAGGATTTTTTTTTTTTTTTTTTTGCGGTACGCGGGCCTCTCACTGTTGTGGCCTCTCCCATTGCGGAGCACAGGTTCCGGACGCGCAGGCTCAGCGGCCATGGCTCACGGGCCCAGCCGCTCCGCAGCATGTGGGATCTTCCCGGACCGGGGCACGAACCCGTGTCCCCTGCATCGGCAGGCGTACTCTCAACCACTGCGCCACCAGGGAAGCCCCATGAGGAAATATTAAACCAGTAATAAGAATTACACCATAGAGCTTCAGAAAGCTCCCATAGATGGTGTGAAATAGAACTCATTAGTTTCCAGGACATACTCCTTCACTGTAAGCTACTTATTAGACTTCTACAATGGGCCACACACGCGCTGGGTATGTAACTGTAACAGGGAAGAACAAATCTGACTCCATATTACATCTATTTCTTTCACTTTAACCTTCCTATTCTAGTGCTTTTGCTACAAGTTAAGAATGTTGCTTGAAATATACAGGGTAGCCCATTCTCAAGGCTCTGACCTTTAAAGGTATGACACTTTTCCATTCCGATAGAGATAAAAAGTTGCAGAACAGAGAAGAAGATTTGTTGCAGGTAGGGCTTCCCTGGTGGCGCAGTGGTTGAGAGTCCGCCTGCCGATGCAGGGGACACGGGTTCGTGCCCAGGTCTGGGAGGATCCCGCATGCCGCAGAGCGGCTGGGCCGGTGAGCCATGGCCGCTGGGCCTGTGCGTCTGGAGCCTGTGCTCTGCAACGGGAGAGGCCACAACAGTGAGAGGCCCGCTTACCGCAAAAAAAAAAAAAAAAAAGATTTGTTGCAGGTATACTGAAACGTTGTGACCTGACCTCTCGGCAGCTACAAGAACAAAGGATTCCGATACCAAGAAGTTTGCAGCAACCAACCACACGACCTTCCCTTTTAGTATAAAAGAAGCCTGAATTCTAACTTGGGTAAGACAGTTCTTTGGGAAACTATTCATTATCTTCTCCATCTGCTGGCTTTCTGAATAAAGCTGCTATTCCTTGCCCCAACAATTCGTCTCTCAATTTTCTGGCCTGCTGTGTGGCAAGCAGTACGAGCCTGGACTTGGTAACATAATGGTGAACTAGTAAATACAGCCTATACTTACGGACATTAAACAAGCGCTATGTAAATTGCATTATGGAAGTATAGGAAAATATAGGAAAGTTAGTGTCTAGGAGAAAAAATGTTTTTCCCTCTACTCTTCCGAGTTTTTCGCTGAGACACCTGTAATAAAGGATTAATGAGAGAAGAACAAGCAGAAGGTTATAAACATTTGGCTCATGTATATATGGGAGATACCCAGGGAAAAATAAATAAGTACTCAAAGAGCTGGCTTGAGAATTCAGGATTAAATACCATCTTTACAGGGAAAGGGAAGGGGGCATGTAGGCCTCTTAGGGGAGAGTAAATGATTTTAAAAAAAGATGAATGGCGCCGTAAAAGAACAGATGAGAGGTATGATAGTTTGTGACAAGGTTTTTGACTGGGTGTGGTGTGGACCTGTAGTTTTCTCTCCTGTGATGAATCAATCTTCCCTGGAGTTTCCCAGGGAGGGGATTTATGACAATTGAGCTCCTTCTGAAGGATGTGTTTCTAGGCAGATAAGGGCAGTTCAGAGACTACCATATTAAGTGAAATAAGCCAGGCAGAGAAAAACAATATCATATCAGTTATATGTGGAATCTAAAAAAAAAAAAAAAAGATACAAATGAACTTATTTACAAATCAGAAATAGACCCACAGACATAGAAAATAAACTTATGGGGGCTTCCCTGGTAGCGCAGGGGTTAATAATCCGCCTGCCAATGCAGGGAACACGGGTTTGAGCCCTGGTCCGGGAAGATCCCACATGCCACGGAGCAACTAAGCCCGTGTGCCACAACTACTGAGCCTGAGCTCTAGAGCCCGCGAGCCACAACTACTGAAGCCCCTGCGCCTAGAGCCCGTGCTCCACAACAAGAGAAGCCACCGCAATGAAGAGTAGCCCCCGCTCGCCGCAACTAGAGAAAGCCCGCACACACAGCTACGAAGACCCAACACAGGCAAAAATAAAATAAATAAGATTAGAGAGCGGGACGTTCAGCTTGCGAGCGGGAACGTCTTAGTCGTACACGGAGAAAGAATGATTTAAAAATGGGTGGTGGTGGGCTTCCCTGGTGGCGCAGTGGTTGAGAGTCCGCCTGCCGATGCAGGGGACACAGGCTCGTGCCCCGGTCCGGGAGGATCCCGCATGCCGCGGTGCGGCTGGGCCCATGAGCCATGGCCGCTGGGCCTGCGCGTCCGGAGCCTGTGCTCCGCGACGGGAGAGGCCACGGCAGTGAGAGGCCCACATACCACAAAAAAAAAAAAAAAAAAAAAAAAAAAGGGTGATGTTGAGAAGGGAGAGAAGATTTTTGTTCAGAAGTGCACCCAGTGCCATACTGTGGAAAAGGGAGGCAAGCACAAGACTGGGCCAAATCTCCATGGCCTGTTTGGGCGAAAGACAGGTCAGGCTGTCGGATTCTCTTACACAGATGCCAACAAGAACAAAGGCATCACCTGGGGAGAGGAGACACTGATGGAGTATTTGGAGAATCCCAAGAAGTACATCCCTGGAACAAAAATGATCTTCGCTGGCATTAAGAAGAAGGGAGAAAGGGCAGACTTGATAGCTTATCTCGAAAAAGCTACTAATGAGTAATAGTCGGCCACTGCCTTATTTATTATGAAACAAATGTCTCATGACTTTTTATGTGTACCATATTTAAATTGATCTCATACACTAGAATTCAGATCATGAATGGCTGATGTAATATTTCTGTCCTGATTTAAATAAGATTGGCTCGTGGCTAAATGAATATGGTCAGCTTTTTGAATTTTGATAGTAATTTTGGCTCAGCAAGTACTATCACTATTTTCCCCTTCTAAAGAGGTGATTAAACTTGAATAAGGAATGTTAAACTTTTCAGGGATATGGTGAATGCCTTCTCAAACCCTATAGGAGATTGGTTTTATATTTAGATTTCTATAACTGGTTATATTAATATACTTAAATATTGAGAAGCTCCCTTCACTGTCTCATAGACCAGCAAGATTCACCTGTGTTTCAAGTTGTGTTCATTCACCTGTTAAGGCAAGGGCTTAAGATACACTGACAATGTCCACTTTACCTTTTTTGGTCTTAACTATGCCAATTTAATTTAAATTCTCCATCTAAAAAAATAATAAAATAAAATAAATTATTTAAGAAAATAAATTTATGGTTACCAAAGGGGAAAAGGGTGAGGGAGGGATAAATTAGGAGTTTGGGATACATACTGCAATATATAAGACAGATAACCAGGGCTTTCCCGGTGGCTCAGTGATTAAGAATCCGCCTGCCAATGCAGGGGACAGGGGTTCGAGGCCTGGTCCAGGAGGATCCCACGTGCCGTGGAGCAAGTAAGCCTGTGAGTCTGAGAGCCACAACTGCTGAGCCCGTGTGCCTAGAGCCCATGCTCCACAAGAGAGGCCACGGCAAGGAGAAGCCTGCACACCCAACGAAGAGTAGCCCCCACTCACCGCAACTAGAGAAAGCCTGTGTGCAGCAACGAAGACCCAATGCAACCAAAAATAAAAATAAATAAAATTTAAAAAAAAAACCAACAGATAACCAACAAGAATCTACGGTAAAGCACAAGGAACTATACTCAATATTTTGTAATAACCCATAAGGGAAAACAATCTGAAAAATAAAAAAAAATATATGTATATATATAAATAAATAAAACTGAATCACAGTGCTACACACCTGAAACTAATACAACATTGTAAATTAACTATACTTCAATAAAATATATATATACATTTTTAAAGTGTCTATATCTCAAAATAATCAATATACCAACAAAGCAGCATATTTTGTGTGGTATGTCCAGAACTCCTAAAGTTGTAACTTTCACTAAACGCTGTCTTCTCAAAAAACTCATGCTGAATCATTTCAGACTAGGTTCAACTGGGCCTTAAAGTAGGAGTTAGCCCAAGAGTAGGCAAGGGCTATTTCCTCCATGTACAAGGACTGAACAAGGAAGGTGGACATCTGAGCTATCCAACCGTGTTAAAGGTTTGAGGACTTCAAAAATAATACCGTCACCAAACATCCCCCCCTTTCATTTCACATGGGTTAAATATCCCAAGAGCTGAACAAATGCTTGGACACTTTCAGGGTATTAATTCCCAAGAGGATCAAAGTTGCCTGATAAGATTTAAACATGACCTGGAAAAGCACCCTTGCAGTCAGACAGTGCACCTGGTGGGTTCTCTTCTTGTTTGACTGGGGACAGCAGAGAGCGTGGCTCTTCTACCAGGTGGCAAAAGGCACTCTGACTTGTTTCAAAGACCCACAGCGTCAGGTTCACAAAGATGTCACTTTAAACTGGTTTGAAGGGCGCCTGCTTGCTGAATCCCTCAAGTAGCCTCAGAAGAATCTGATCCTTACTGAACCTTTAGGGCACACACACTCCCTGAGAACGTGAATCAGATGAATTCTTTCTGAACACGTGCACTTTCGCCCAGTGCTTTCTATGCTAAGAAAAGGCAATAAATACGTCTTTGGTGCTTCTGTGTTTACGATCGATGGGCTTTTTTCTTATAGCAGTCTTGTAAGAGTTTGCCTTATTATTCTCGCTGCATACTAATACTTGAAACATTTTAGTAAATCATGGTTCTCTGGTTCCTACTTCAGGATCATTTAACTGATTTAATGAGCTCTGTCTAATTATCGCATTTCACCTCTCACATGACAGTGTGGCAATGTTTTGGCTGAAATAGGTGGTAATAGCTCAAACACTCAGAAAGGAAAAAAAATGAGGACGGGCAATGCAGGACTCCCAACAGTTCATTTTATGCCAGATAGAATTCTTAAAGATACACGTACATAGCTGTACTATGTACACGTTCATTCATTCATTCATTCTGTACTCATTATGTGTGCTCCAGGCATCGCAAAAGACACCAGATCAGCTTCCGCGGCTCTTTCTTAGGTCTGCGTCCATTTTGAGGGGCATAAAACACGATGGTTTATAACTCTTAAGCTAGACTGTGTAGATTTACATCCCAGCCTCACCATTTCTTAGCCATATGACCTCGGGCAAGCCAATTAACCAACCTGTTTCCCCTTCTGTAAAATGGGGGTTATTATCTGTAGCTACCATCACAGGACTATTGGGAACATTAAATGTCAGTACATACAAAGCATGTAAAATAAGTGCCTGGAGCATAACAGGCATTTTGTAATTGTTGCCTCTTGTGTTTCTGTCATATTGTGTCTTGTCTGTGTCGCACATGGCAATTGCAATTGCCTATCTACTTATCTGTTTTTTACTAGTTATCTATTACGTATTGTTTGTCTCCTTCATCAAACCATAGGATCCATAAAGACAGAGACTAAACTCCCTCAGCCTGGCATTGTGCTTGGCTTATAGTAAAACACCCAATCAAAGTTTGCTGAATCAGTGAACCAATGAATGAATGATTCTTTTTTGGGATATGTAACCCCCTCTCACTCTTGTTTTTTTTTTTTTTTTTTTTTTTGCGGTACGCAGGCCTCTCACTGCTGTGGCCTCTCCCGTTGTGGAGCACAGGTTCCGGACGCACAGGCTCAGCGGCCATGGCTCACGGGACCAGCCGCTCCGCGGCATGTGGGATCTTCCCGGACCGGGGCACGATCCCGCGTCCCCTGCATCGGCAGGCGGACTCTCAACCACTGCGCCACCAGGGAAGCCCATCCCCCTCTCACTCTTGACAAGCTTTTCACTTAAGCGATTTCTGTGGCACATGTCTATCAAATGCCATTTGCTGGAAATTCCACATGGTTTTCTATCCAGATGGTGCCCATGACAAAGCGAAGGCGTTCTGGCATGCAGGAAAGTTAGGGTGATGGACGCCAAGCCAAGTCACTGTATTATTCATCATCAAATGTTGTTGGCCAGGGAGCTGACTGCTGCCAGCTGAGCCCCACAGTGGTCCAGTGAAGAGGCTGGTTTCTAACAGAAGCTAGGAACATCATTAGGGAGGGAGGGTGTGGCGGGAGGAAGACGGGGGTTAAAAAGGGAGAAGTTTCTCAGACTTGTCTTGGCTTTGCAACCTTGGGCAAGTCACTTCACCTCTCTGGGCCTCTCAGCTTAGTGTTTTTATAAATGCAAGGCGCAAATTGTCATCAGTACTTCCCAAACCTGGCTGTGCACCAGAATCTACGGGGAAGCTTTTTTTTTTTTGCGGTACGCGGGCCTCTCACTGTCGTGGCCTCTTCCGTTGAGGGGCACAGGCTCCGGACGCGCAGGCTCAGCGGTCATGGCTCACGGGCCCAGCCGCTCCGTGGCACGTGGGATCCTCCCGGACCAGGGTACGAACCCGTGTCCCCTGCATCGGCAGGCGGGCTCTCAACCACTGCGCCACCAGGGAAGCCCCGGGAAGCTTTTTAAAATACTGATTCCTCTAGGCCAGCAGTCAGCAGAATTTTTCTATAAAGGGCCAGATAGGAAATAGTTTAGACTTTGTAGCTTGTATGATGTCTGTTGCAACTGCCATGCTCAAGTCTCCCACTGTGTCATCAAAGCAGCCCAGGGTGAAATGTACACAAATGAATGTGGCTGGATTTGGCCAGCTTCCCTGAGGGCCATGGTTTGCTGACCCCTGCTCTAGGCCAGGTATGGCCTCCCTGGATAAGGACCAATTTTCTGTTTATTTACAAAAGCTCCTCCAGATGATCTGGAGAGGCAGCTGCACTTGGGATCCACCAGATTAGACGCTATAAGGCTTCTTCCAGCCTTCACTGGAGCTTTGATTCTCTATTTTCACTGTGAGAAGTGGCCACTCTCAGTCAACACTATTTAGACAGTGATCTTAATATTCTTTCAAATGCATACCACTTGGGTATTAGCTTTCTACATCTTAAGTTTTTACTCTCTCAAAATTCAATTTTCTATTCTATCAGGAGAAGTTTGAACAGTCCTTTTCGCTATGTTTAGACCTAAAAGCACTTGTGTGTGTGATATGCCTTGTCAGTTCTTCGTAAGTGACAACTGCACTGCTAACTTACAAAAGAGAAGTTTAATATTATCCTGTCTAGGCCCTAAATGGCTACGATAAGGTGAGCCTCCACTTAAGAAAGGATAATACATAAAAATATGAAATTATGAAACAGTTACGGGTGTTTATAGTGTTGGGGTAGAATTTCCTTTGTATGGAGAATTCCCTTTCTACTAAAGTCATGACTGTTGGGTGATAATACATCCTGGTTTCCTACAGACAGTCCTAGTTTTCACCTGTATTCCCTGAGCAATTAACATAGCGCCCCCTTTCATTCTCAAAAATGTCCAAATTGGATGATAAATTACATGGTTGCATGGGCGACCTTAAGGGAAAACAGTCAAAACGACGGTTCCATTCATTTTGCACTTTCTAAGAGACAGGCACTGCTCTGAGGGTTTTAATGATATTATCCCACTTAATCATTACAGTATTTTGCTGATGGCTGATGTCTCTAGGTTGGGTTTCCTCAAAAGCAGGCCACGAGGCAAGGATTTGGGGACAAGTAGTTTTGGGGGAAATGCTCTTAGGAAGCACAGGTAGGGGAATAAGGATGCAAGGCAGGGAAAGGAAGGAAGCCAGTACACAGTACATTTTTGAGTAGGTTATGGCCCTGAAGAAGCGGGCCTCAATTTCCCTGGGAACCCTCTAAGAGATAAGGTCAGCATGCCCTCAGGAGGGGCAGGGAACCAACAGTTTTATTCCACAGTTCCCATCTCTCGCTGGTTGAGGGTCATGCCTGGAGATGTTCACTCACCCTCCTGCATGTGTGGCCTGTCCCGTAGTTAGAAGGACCCCACTCCTGTGGCTAGAGAATGAATGTGCTCAGGTGAAGGACACAAAGAGCCTTGTCAGTGTGTAGAACTGTCCGCAGACAACTTCCAGGGTAGGCCCAGGGGACCAATAGCTTCCTGTGTTTGAATCCTAGTTTTACCATCATCACCTACATGCTCATGGGCAACTCACTTAAGCTCTTAAGTCTCGGTTTTTCCACCTGTAAAATGGGGTAAAAACAGTACGTGCCCAGAGTTTTTATGAGGCCTAAATGAGATCATATAAGCACAATGGTCATCTGTCACTTCTCCCTGTCCAATATCCATGTCGTTCTCCCTAGGCACACTCCCTGGACCCTCTTTAGAAGAATCAGCCTCTCTAAGTCCCTGGTGTTTGAGAGGGAGGGAGACTGCTCTCAGCTCCAGGGGTAGAATGTGACTGGTCCCTCTGAGCATCACATTCTCCTGTCCATCACTGGTTTAGATCCAGGTACGGAATCCATGCTGGATCAATGGGATCTCAGTGTGGGACTTCCTGCTGCAACTAGTAAAATGGAGAGTTCCCTTCACAATAGCCAAGACATGGAAACAACCTAACGTCCATCAACAGATGAATGCATAAAGAAGATGTGGTACATATATACAATGGAATACTACTCAGCCATAAAAAAGAACGAAATAATGCCATTTGCATCAACATGGATGCAACTAGAGATTATCACACTAAGTGAAGTAAGAAAGAGAAATACCATATGATATCACTTATATGTAGAATCTAAAATATGACACAAATGAACCTATCTATGAAACAGAAGCAGACTCACGGACATAGAGAACAGACTTGTGGTTGCCAAGGGGGAGGGGGTTGAGGGAGGGATAGATTGGGAGGTTGGGGTTAGCAGATGCAAACTATTATAAATAGAATGGATAAACAGCAAGGTCCTACTGTATAGCACAGGAAACTATATTCAATACCCTGGGATGAACCATAATGGAAAAGAATATTAAAAAAAGAATGTATAGGGCTTCCCTGGTGGCACAGTGGTTGAGAATCTGCCTGCCAATGCAGGGGATACGGGTTCGAGCCCTGGTCTGGGAAGATCCCACATGCCGCGGAGCAACTAGGCCCGTGAGCCACAACTACTGAGCCTGCGCGTCTGGAGCCTGTGCTCCGCAACAAGAGAGGCCGTGACAGTGAGAGGCCCGCGCACCGCGATGAAGAGCGGCCCCCGCTCGCCGCAACTAGAGAAAGCCCTCGCACAGAAACAAAGACCCAACGCAGCCAAAAATAAATTAATTAATTAATAAAAATAATAGTAATGTATATATATGTATAACTGAGTCACTTTGCTGTACAGCAGAAATTAACACAACATTGTATATCAACTATCCTTCATTTAAAAAATAAATAGAAATTTTAAAAATTAAAAGGAGAGTTCCCTTTCCTCTGGGGCGTTGAAGAAATGGGAGCCAGCCAGGAGCTGCTAGGCAACTGCCCAGAGAGAGCCCCAATGAGGAAGAAAGCACAACCAAAAGATGCGCTTAACTGGGCCTGAAGCTACCTCTGAAAATGCCAGTCAGACCAGTGAATAAATTCTCTTGTTGGCCCAAGCCATTTTCAGCTGATAGTTATTGCTCCTAGCAAAGAGCAAATGCTCCATAAATGTTAGCTACCATTACTGATAACACGAACACAGATCAAATTTCTCCTGCTACTTTTTCTTCCCCTGTTTTGCCTGGATTATTTACTTGTTTTAAGGTTTTGGGGTTTGTTTTTAAATCACAGATAATTTCAAACAGATGCAAAAGCTTAGAGAAAAGTATAATGAACCCCCATGAACTCCAACAATGATTAATTCATGGGTAGCCTTGCTTTGTCTGTGCTCTACCCATTTCTCCTCTCCCATGGTATTTTGAAGCAAATCCCCAACACATACCTTTTCATTCATATTTTTTTCAGATCCTTTTATAGTGTTTCCTTTTGTAGTAGGCACTGTCAGTGTTCTGCCCATCATCCCTGTCTTCAATGAGTCCATCCAAGATTGTTCCTTTTCTTTCAAATCTTCCCCTACTCAGCCAGAGATGCAGATGTCACTCAAGCCCCTGCGGTGCTACCTGTTTGGTCCAGGGTTAGCTCCACTCTAACTAACAGGAATGGGGTCAGGAATGTGTCTCAATATCAGCTGTTAAAATATGAATGGGACACTGCTGGGAAATTTTTTGCTTCTGGGAACATTTCTGCTCTCCTAAGAAGCAGCCACAAATAATAGAGTCTCTCTTTCTCCTATGAATGTTGTCCAGCCTGGATGTGATGCTCAGAACTGGAATATTAACATTTGCCACTGGCTTGAAGATGAAGCTAATACTAAGTATGGCAATAAATGCTGGAGAGGGTGTAGAGAAAAGGGAACCCTCCTATACAGTTGGTGGGAATGTAAATTGGTGCAGCCACTATGGAGAATAGCATGGAGGGTTCTTAAAAAACTAAAAATAGAGCTATCATTTGATCCAGCAATCCCACTCCTGGGCATATATCTGGAGAAAACCATAATCCAAAAGGATACATGCACTGGAATGTTCACTGCAGCACTACTTACAATAGCCAGGACATGGAAGCAACCTAAATGTCCATCGACAGAGGAATGGATACAGAAGATGTGGTACATATATACAGTGGAATATTACTCAGCCGTAAAAAAGAATGAAAAAAATGCCATTTGCAGCAACATGGATGGACCTAGAGATTATCGTATTAAGTGAAGTAAATCAGACAGATTAAGACAAATATCATATGATATCACTCATATGTGGGATCTAATTTTTAAAAAACGTATAAATGCACTTACTTACAATACAGAAACAGACTTAGAGATATCGAAAACAAACTTATGGTTACCAAAGGGGAAATGTGCGGGCGGGGCGGGTTATAAATCAGGAGGTTGGAATGAACATACCCACACTGCTATATAAAAGACAGATTACCAACAAGGACCTACTACATAGCAAGGGAACTCTACTCAATATTCTGTTATAACCTATGTGAAAAAAGAATTTTAAAAATATATGTATAACTGAATCACTTTGCTGTACACCTGAAACTAACAGATCATTGTAAATCAACTATACTCCAATAAAATTAAATTAAAAAAGAAAAAAAAAGAACGGCAGAGGACTGGGAGAAGGAAGTTGAGCCCTGAATGATATGATTTAGCGGCTAAATCAAGCAACCTGAAAGCTTGCCCCGTCTCTGCACTTGCTGTTCTGAGAGTTAAAATTCTGCTTCACTGTTTAAGCCTGTGTGAATCCAGAAATCTGCTATTTGCTGCTGAAAGCACCCAATTTTGCCATCAATACAGACCCATACAGTTTGGGTTCAAAATTCCAGAGTGAGGAATCAGATTAGGATGATATAACAAAGATGCCCTAAAAGCAAGTCCCTTAACCCGGAAAAAAGTTCATTTCTTTCTCATAGAAGAGTTTGCAGAGGTGGTCCTGGACAGGTTAAGGTGGCTCTACAATCATCAGGACCAAGTTTCACCCGCATCCTTCTCAGGCATCTTCCATCTTCTCATCTCCGCCAGCTGCTCTGCCTCCCACCAGCACATACACCCTCCAGCCAACAGGGAGAGACAGAGATAATGTGGATACCCAGTGCCTGCAAGGGTACAACCCAGAAATTAATCGCACACATCACAGCTCATTGGCTGGAGGTAACAGCCAACTACAACAGAAGGCTGAGAAATGTGGTTATTATTCTGGGTGGTCATATGTCCAGTTCTATTTCTACTAAAAAAAAAGGAAAAATAAATACAGGGGCACAGCTAGCAGTCTCCACTAGGGAAATAGCAGGGAGGGTTAACTGGATTCGCTTCAACGGACAATTTTTAATTAAAAAGACTTGAGAATGTAAACAAGATGTTCTTCAGCACTCTCCCGAAGACTGAACTGAGCCTATTTACTCAGAAATAGGTAAAATGATACATCCCTTTATTTTTTTTTTGCGGTACGCGGGCCTCTCACTGTTGTGGCCTCTCCCGTTGCAGAGCACAGGCTTCCGACGCGCAGGCTCAGCGGCCATGGCTCACGGGCCTAGCCGCTCCGCGGCATGTGGGATCTTCCCGGACCGGGACACGAACCCGTATCCCCTACATCGGCAGGCGGACTCTCAACCACTGCGCCACCAGGGAAGCCCGATACATCCCTTACATCTCTCCTTTTTAGGTAGATCTCAGAAGGATTCCAACGGTCAGTAATCCCATATTAGCCCAGTTTATTACCTTGTGTACATGAAATTAACAACTGAATTTCACCGATTTCCCTTAATTCCAAATCTCTTTTCCTCAATTAGGCTGCATAACTACGGTTTAATTATATTCTGTTTGATAGTCACCAGAATCCCATAACAAGCTCCTCTTTCACAATCCTATTATTAGTCTGGGTAATCCAATTTATGGGAAAATACAGACAAATAGAGAAAAATGACAGAGGTGGCAAGAAGCAGAGTGTCCTGCAGCCCAGCTGAAACGGCTCTCAGTGGAAGGTTTACAGACTTAAGAAACAGACTCCGATTCAGCGGCAGCAGGTTTTAAATGATGCATGAGGAGCCACCAAAGCAAATCCCTTTCTCCAGGGTCCCCTCAGGGTCAAGTACCATGTTTCAATTATAATTTCACCAAATTGATGTGATGCGGCGAATGTTCCACATTAATAGTGGTACAGCACTGTTCTCCACGGGACAGAATCAAAAAATCTAGTTCAGAGGTTTGTTGAAACATACCCCAAGACACTCAGCTGCAAAACACATTAAAGACTCCAAGATGATGGGAACATTTCTGATCTGTATTCCCCAAAGAGGTTACTTTTGTAGAAAGCAAGTTTATTATTTATGGTAGCAAATAAAATCTCTCAGTGCAGCCAAGGAGGCCTCTGCAATTACATCAGGAAGGCACCATCGTGCAGTCCATTATGGAAATCGTATCTACGTGAATAGGGAAGGCTATTGTTTTGCCAAAGACGCATATTTCCTTGCAGAGCATGTTCATGATGGGCTTGCGTGGAGATGATAAATTGTTTGGTTTGACTTTTCATTTCAAATGGCTCTATTCCTTGGAAGAGGATTTTGTATAGAAAGACATTATCTTGCAAATTCTGCTTCAAATTATCAGTGGAGTTTTAAGAGAACATCTCCTAGAGGCTTGCCATGGATCAGATGGCGACTGCCATACTGGGTATATGAGGAGTAGAGAGCTCCAAAGGACTGTGAGTTTTATCCATCCTGGTGGCTCTGTTAGCATTTTCAAGCCTCGAAGTGAGTCTCTGGGGAATTGTATTTTTAGCTAATTCCCTCCGCATATATTACCCTCAAGAAGTAAGTGTAATTTGGGTTCTAACCTCCACATTTGAGGGGTAGCGCTCACTAATCCCTTATGATTCTAAGTAGAGGAGAAAGAACCTTCCCTAAAAGAGATGAAGGTTGGAGGAAAAACCCTTGGACCCTCTCTCCAGGAGTAATTTACCTAACAGGAATGGGAGAAGACCAATGATTAATATATGCATCTGCTTTCTTTGGCCTTTCCTCTTCCTAAACTGCATCCCTAAGGCAAGCCTGCACAATGCTACCTGCCCTGCTCCTGGGCTTCACAGGGGTGAGGCATGAGGGCTGAGGGGTGAGAAGTTGGAACCTTCTCTACAACTGGTGGGTAAGTGTCCACTCTACCCCGTCAACTCTTTCCAAGTTTGGGCTCCAAAGTCTAGACATGGGGATGGAAAATATCGTAACAAAGACCATTTCGGCTTCAAGCCCACAATGTGGCCTCAGCAGCAGCAGGGCTCCTATCTTGATCCCCATCTCACTCTTCACTCTGAACGTGTTGGGAATATGACTCATTTTCACAAACTCCAACACCTGGCATGGCTTTCATGGCGTCATCTTGCCTTTGACCCTGATTTGCCTCTCCAGCCACCTCTGTCTTCCTTCCTAGAGTCACCTAAGCACATATATTTCCATTTCTCCAACATCCTTATGTTTTTGTGTCTGTTGAGAATTCAGCTGGTGGTGTATAATCCATCTGCACAAGCATGGGTTTTTTAATAGTGAGCTTCATACAACTAGCGTAATTTATGAAATTTTGTCATTGCTGAATGTAACATGAAAATTTAGGTGGATGAAACAAATCAGCTTTAGGCAAGAGGTTTGAAGGAGTGATCCTACACAGTGTTTAGTCAAGAGGGAGACAGCCTATCAAGTTCAATAAGAGAAGGCTGGTCTTACTCCTGTCACCCTCAGCAAAATATTATTGATCTTTCAAGCCTCAGCTCTTAGGCCACCTTTTCTCCCTAGCCTTCTACCACATACCTTCTCTTCTCCTTCTTTTCCAACCTCCCCTACACAATTCAAAAGTTAGAGATTCACTTGAGTCTCTGAAATGCAAATGCCCAAAGGATGGTAGAGCTCACCAGTCATTTAACCAATAGTCTCAATTACTTGCTGTCCTCTTGCTTCCTCATCTTGAGTCTGGTCTTAGCTCACGTACCTGCTAGGAACTACTAAGTACAAGTGACAGAAAACCTGTTCTAGCAAATCGAAGTTAAGAAGAAAGGAAGAAACGTGGTTCCCGGTACTGCTGTGAGCATTTCTGTCCCCAAAGCTATAAGTTTAAATACTACCTGTATAACAATGGCAAATGTTCAACATGGCAAAAACCAAAGAATTACAACTGGAATATATGTTCCAATACTATATAGCTCAACTGCCTTAAACTTCAGACCATTGTTGCACATCCTTGCGCTATTTTATTCATGTATTCTAGTCACCATTTAAGCATATTAAGCATATGCCATGTGAGGGGCAATAATGAACAAGAGAGACAGGGTTCCTGCCTTCACAGAGGCTACTGATTGATGGGGCAGATGGATGGTTGAACAAGCACTTAAAACAGGAATTAAATGCTATGAACAGAGAAAGAGAGGGTGGTAGGAAAGCCTACATAGCAAGAGCAATTCATCAATCTAGAGACTTTGTGGAGAAAGTCGCTTTTAAACCTAGACCAAAAGGGTGTGTTAGAAGGAAAAAACAAATGTGTTGGTGTTAGGAGACAAATTCAAGTTACAGGACTGCCGTACAATAGCTATGTGACCCTGGGCATGTACCCTTGCCTCTTAGAGCCACAGTTCCTTATCTGTAAAACAAGGGTTTGGAGAACTTAACCTGTAGGGCTCCTTCCATCTTTACAAGTCCCAAAATCCTGGAAGAGGTTGCTAATCAGTTTAGTGAGTCTTTAGTTGATCCTTTCTGACAAAAGGCAACTAACACAAGTAAGAGAAAATCAAAGAAATATCAGTTGGGAGGTTACAATGGTAAAATTGGTCAAACAAATAAACTCTGCAGTCAGACCATCACAGGTTCACGTCCAGTTCTGCCCCTTACTGGCTGGGTAACTCTGGGAATACTTCTTAACTTCTCAGTGTCAATTTCCTAGTCTGTGAAATGAGGAAAGGCTATTACTTACCCCATAGTGTTGTCGTAGGGTCTGGAGTCTGAGATATTGTATGTTAATTTCCTGGCCCATAATTTCCTGGTCTATATTATTTTTTCTGCTCATAATAGTGTTGGTTCCTGTGTGAGACTCAGACTGTGTAACGATCACTTGTCACCTATTAGGCCTTTTTTTGTGGCTACAGACGAATAAACTCCAATGTGAAACACCTGAAGCAAAAAAGGAAATTTAGGTATATTCTGAGACTTTACATATCAGGGACGCAGTAAGAAAGACAGGGAGGAAGCTGTGTCTCAAGAAGGATATAATCGGGGGCTCAAAGGCCATGAGAAGTCTAACTCTCCCTCTGCATTTCTTTTCTATTTTTTTTTTTTTTTTTTTGGCCGCATTGGGTCTTTATTGCTGAGCGCGGGCTTTCCCTACTTGTGGCGAGTGGGGGTACTCTTTGCAGTGCACGGGCTTCTCATTGCGGTGGCTTCTCTTGTTGCGGAGCACGGGCTTCAGCAGTTGTGGCCATGAGCTCAGTAGTTATGGCTTGCAGGCGCAGGCTCAGTAGTTGTGGCGCACGGGCTTAGTTGCTCCGCGGCATGTGGGATCTTCCCGGACCAGGTCTCGAACCCGTGTCCCCTGCACTGGCAGGCGGATTCTTAACAACTGTGCCACCAGGGAAGTCCTTCCCTCTGCATTTCAACTTCAATCTTCTGGTTCACTGACCTTTTTTATACAGAGAAAAACTTGGCCACTGCAGCTCCCAAGCTTTACCTTTTACAATTTCAGTCCCCAGATAGAGAAAACCTCTACCTTCAAGGTCCCAAGTTCAAGGATCCCAGCGAAGAGCTCCAGTTGGCCCAGTTGAAGTCAGATCCCTGACCCTGGACAAACCAGCCCTCAACAGAGAACAGGGTACTGGTATATCAAATGACTGCTCCTACAGAAACCAGGGAAATAGGGCTTTTTTGGGCAATTCCCAAAAGATTGAGCAGAAAGTCCCACAAATACTGACTAGATTTTTTAATGCAAACTGCTTCCATAAAGTGACGCCAAAGACACAAAAAAACTCAATAAACAAAACAAATTCTTTTAAAAGCTGAAATTCTTTGGGGGAGAAATACCATGAACTAGGTTTCAAAAATGTATATTCATTTGATTTGCTCATACCAAAATGTTCTTATGGGCCTGTAGTTCAATGCCCAAGTTCAAGTTCCTTGGACTTTCGTTTGCTTTCTTAGGAGATGAAGGGTAAAAGCTGCAGTGAGACAAAGCACTTTAAGAATACTCTAAGCAAGCATTGTTGCTGAGAGCTTTTCTGCAGCCCTAAGAATATCACAGAAATGAGTATGCTGGGAATTACAGGTCATACCCTGGAGACACGTGAAGTGTGTCTGCTCCTGTACTTAATGATGAAAAACACACTCCCACAGGTGACTGGTCCTGTGAAGATGACAAATAAGGAGTGAGAACGAGAAGGAAGGAGAAGCAGGAGAAAGAGAGAGACGAGGAAGAGGGGAGGCATGGGAGGCAGAGGGGGAAAAAATGAAGGAGCAAGATAGGAAAGTTAAGCCACTCTGAGCTGGGGCACTGCTGTAACATCTTTCTTAAAAAAGCAAGTTTCACGCAAACATTTCACAGTGGAGGTTTTTCTAGATGCTCACACCAATTCTCCTCTGACTTAAGGATCAAAGCTTTCACCAACATCTTCTGAAGTACATTGGAGGGGGCAGGAATTGCCGAATCGGTCCAGGGATTGCCAAAGTGTGGGCTTATGCTATTGCTTGAGATGACCTCGTGGGATCGCCAGAGGGGTGCCTCAATAACCCTACATTCCAGGGTAAAAAGTTACCCCTTTTTGCTTCTCTTTCAATCCCTCTGAGTAGTCCTCAAAGAGCCTCAGTTTGGGGCTATTACATATTCAGCACTTCCCTAAAACCAAGTCTATCCCCTGTTGTACAGAGAAAAAGCAGAGCCTCTGGTGGCTAGGAGGACCTCAGTAAAACTGAATAACAAAGGTGTGTTTTCATTGCATTTAATATCCCAATAACCTTCCATTCTGGGCTAGAATTATTGGTCTTCCTTTTATAGTAGGCATGTAAAGTTACCTTATAAGATTATTTTTGAGTTTTAAAAAGGCAGCAAATTTAAAGAAAAATACCAGGAGTGGTGGTACCATATGTAGCACAGAGACAGAAAATACTCTTTTAGTCACTGAGCATGTATGATTGTGAGATTCCTGGGTCAAAAGAAGACCCCATGTTCCCAACCTGTGCCGATATGGGAGTTAACAGTCAAACAGTTTATGTGGGAAAGAGTGCCAATGTATTCTGAGACCTTTCCCAGAGCTTCCCGTGTTTTACGAGTCTTCAGAGCTGCTTCTTTCCTTCATTGCAGCATTTTCCCTTACAAAGTGCTTACACTGGTGACAATAATGATTACAACAACTTAGAACCCTAAAGATATTTCCTCTTAAAATCTTTAGTCTACAAAGATACTGTGGAGTCCCTGACAGAAGGGAAGTGTGCCAAGGTGCAGTGTTTGACTAATGGAAAGCAGAAAATGGACTGAAGAACTGCCTCCCTTCATGTCAATGATAATACACTGGAGAATATGGGACTGTCTTGGGAACCGGCCACCAGTGGGACATCTCCCTACATTTCATGCTGGGAAACTTCATGAGGAGGAAAAGACACAAAACCCTAAAAACTGCTGGTGGAAAAACAGTGACCTATCTCTCGGCCAAATCCTAAAAATAAAAGCAGTAAATGGTAACCAACTGTGGACCTGTGAAGTTATTTTTAAAATCAACCAAAATAAAACAGAAGATTTAGTTTCCATTATGATGACCTTATCAAAAGCCCTGAATTGATTACCTTGTTTGAAAGAAAATGTCATTTAAAAATAAAATCCAGTTACAGCCCACAAATAAATAACGTAACCAGAACACTGATTAGTGAGGCTTTCCTGGGTTCGGCTTACAGATTTGGTTTTCCTTGAAATAAAATATATCTTACCTTTCTTTTCCCTTTATATATGAAATCTTGACAATCACCTTTATTACATGCTCCTGTTTCTTTGGTCTGGTTCTTTATTTGAATTTCTCTTCTATTTCCTTATGGAACAGGTCTTTTAAAAATACTACCTGAAAAAAAAAAATACTACCTGAAATCCTTTAAAGCAAGAGGTGGCATTATTTCACGCAAGAAGTGGGAGGTTAAAATCACCTTAAGCCATTTATTTAGTACAGTATACACACGAGCTCTCATGGGAGGTAGCATAGAAGGAATATTTTAATTTAACGATCTAACATTCAAGATAACAAGAAGAGGTAGTCATAAGACCTTACAGAATTAACTGTCCAGGCAGATGTTCACAGGTGCTGGATGGGGGATATATATGAGTGATGGGGGAGACCCAGTACCAGGCATAGCTCAGTGCTGCTGTGCAAACACACACATCTTGGCCAAATGGGGGCAGCTTAAGAGAACAATCACACATAGTTACCACCTGGGAATACAGAGCCCTGCTTTGAATTTTTCCAAGTTGGCCGGAAATCTGATTCTTTAAATGTGATATATCAGAATTTTAACTGTTGGCACTAACTGAAAAATTTATTTACAAAAAACGCAATGTGGATGAAAGAAAACATATCTGTAAACTGAATTTGGCCCATGGATTGACAGTTTGCAATCTCCACCATGGAACTAAGCCGTTAAGGATCTCGACTTGGACCTGTCACTCACCGGGGAGTAACCAGAAGAAACAGGATTTATACTGAGTCTTGAAAGAAAGGGAGATTTATATAAGAAGAAGGGAGGGAGAGTGGCAGATATACTACATGGGCAGCAAAAGGTAAAGGAAGCCCCAAAGCAGAAAGGCTCAAGGTCTGTTCAGGAAACACTAAACAGCGTGGTTTGGAAGAAGAAAAACTCGGAGGAAGTCAGAAAAAAGGCTTGGAAGGCAAGTGAAAGACAGATTGGACAAGGATTTTGAATATTAAGCAAAGGAGTTTAAGTTTTATCCTACAGGCCATGAAGATTTGGGGCTCTAGAGACTGATGTCATCAATGAGGTTTTCCAACAAAGTGAACCCAATCTATCTGGAAGAGAAAGAGACTGCAGGGGAAGAGACTGGTCAGACGTTTAGTGCACTACTTCAGGAGAATCACGTAGGGGCAAGAGGAACGGACATCTAGTAGATGAGACAGACCCATGGCAATGGATAAATTCACAGGACTGATAAATTGTTTGGTCTTTTATTATTTTTTTATGGATATACTATCTTATAAATATTTAAATTTCAAACAATGAGCAAGCATATACTGGCCCTAAGTTCAGATTTGATATAAACACAAATGGACAGACAACTTTTAAGGGTGCGATGTATTCAACAATTAGAGACCATCTAGTCGGTGGTATAATTTATCCATTTAAGACTGAACAGAGTTCCTTCGTTGTTCACAGAACCTCCCCTTGACTTCAGACTTGAGACAAACCGAGAGTGTCTGTCAGTATGCAAAACCACTGAATTCAGGACAAACAGTCACAGGATGGGTTGGCAACAGCCAATTCGGATTGTGTGGGCCAGTCTGAAGCAGCAGGGTTGGCTGGAGGCTGAAAATGTTGCAGCTGAAGTCCAGGATCTGGAGATTAGAGAAGCTGTTCTTGTTTCCAAACAAGTTCATAAGATGCTTTTCCCAAACAGGTGTATGCTCTTTTAAAATGTCAAAAATAATTCTTCTGTTCCTGACCTTTGACACCTAGTAGGTGTCCTGGTGAAAATATCCAGTAGGACATTTAGGGCCTGAGTTTAGGACACTGTCCAGGGATGCTGATTCAGTTTGGAGCATTAGCCACATAAAGACGGTCCAGGGAGAAACTTCCCAAGGGAAAAGTGTTAGAAAGAAGAAGCATAAATCTTGGGAGGATGAGTGCTCAATGTTTATGTTTCTTATAATTTACTTCAAAAACTTTGCTGAATTCAGAAGTCATTAGCCTGAGTTTGTATGATTACATGATCTCAAATATCCATATATTCTAATCTATTCACATCATTGTATGTATCATCTAATTTAAATGTTCCCTTGTATCATGACTGTAAATCTCATCTCTTCAACCTAGGTTATGTTTTAAAGGAAGAAATGAAAGAACTAAAGAAAGGAAGGGAAAGGAGAGAGAGAGAGAGAGAGAGAGGAGAGGCAGGAAGGAAGGAAGGGAGGGAGGGAGGGGAAAGGAAAAGAAATGAAAGAAAAAGGGAACTTTAGAAGAGATATTGTCCTGTCAGTGATGATTAAGATGAAGCCCTATTAAATGTCTGAAAATGGCCTGAAGGATCTTTTCAGTACTATAAGGAAATAATATAAGAAACTTCATCCATAAATTCACTGCGGAGAAAATGAAGCCTCTTCAATCCAGAATTTACCTGACAGCTGCTTTACTACCCAACCAGAGCGTGGATCTCTGAAGCCTTCACACCATGTTAGAAAGATGCCTTAATTAAAAATGCATCCTCCCAGGGCTTCCCTGGTGGCGCAGTTGTTGAGAGTCCGCTTGCCGATGAAGGAGACGCGGGTTCATGCCGCGGTCCGGGAGGATCCCACATGCCGCGGAGCGGCTGGGCCCGTGAACCACGGCCGCTGAGCCTGCGCGTCTGGAGCCTGCGCTCCGCAACGGGAGAGGCCACAGCAGTGAGAGGCCCGCGTACCGCAAAAAAAAAAAAAATGCATCCTCCTTAGGGCCGGAAATAAACTCTAATGTTCATGGTAAATTGATTTTCTACAAAGGAGCCAACATAATTCAATAAGAATATTTTTTCAACAAATTGTACTAGGACACCTGGATAAGTACATGAAAAATAATGAAGTTGGACACCTACGTCATAACATAAATAAAAAATAACGAAAAGTGTATCACAGACCTAAATAAAAGAGATAAAACTCTTTGAAAAAACACACTATGAAATCTTTGTGACCTTGGGATTTCTTACACATGACACCAAAAGCACCAGCGAAAAAAGAGATTAACAAATTAGACTTCATCAAAACTAAAAAATGTTGTGCCTCAAAGAACACCATCAAGAAAGCAAAAAGATAACCCACTGTCTGGTGGGAATATCTGCAAATTACATATCTAATAAGGAACTTACCTCCAGAATATTAAAAAAAAACTTCTATAACTGAAAAATAAAAAGGCAAGTAGCTCACCTAAAATATAGACAAAGGATCTGAGTGGACATTTCTCCAAAGAAAACATATGAATGGCTAATAAGCACATATGAAAATGTTTCAACATTATTAGTCATTAGGGAAACACAGATCAAAACCACAATGAGACACCACTTCACAACCACTAGAATGGCTATGATCAAAAAGACAGACAATAACAAGTATTAGCAAGGATGTGGAAAAATTGTCACCCTCACACATAGCTCGTGTAAGCTGCTTGTGCAGCCACTGTGGAAAACAATTCAGTAGTTCCTCAAAATGTTCAACAGAGAGTTGCCGTATGACCCAGAAATTCTACTCTTAGGTAACTACCCAAGAGAAATGAAAACAAATGTCTACACCAAAACTTGTACACAAATGTTCATAGCAGCATTATGCATAAGAGACAAAAAGTGGAAACAGCCCAAATGTTCATCAACTGATGAATGGACAGATACAATGGAATATTATTTAGCAATTATAAGGAATGAAATACTGATGGTGTTATAACATAGAAGAACTTCAAAAACATTCTAGGGCCATCAGACAAGACCACATATTGTATGATCCTATGTATATGAAAAGTCCAGAATAAGCAAATCTGCAGAGACACGAAGTAGATCAGGGGTTGCCTAGGGCTGGGGTGATTGGAAGAATGGGAAGGGACCGCTGGTGGGTACAGGATTTCTTCTGGGGGGTGATGAAAATGTTCTAAAGTAAGATTATGGTGATAGTTGCCCAACTCTATAAACACACTAAGAGCCAGTGAACTATATATTTTAAATCGGTAACATTTCAAACGGATAAACACATCTCACGGGATGCTACATCTCACTAAGGCTATTTAAAACGTACATTCACACCATATACTGCATGACGTTTTCAGCACTAGCCAGACAGCACCTGCTATTCTTCTTCGTCTCCTTTCATAAGGACCTTTGCCCCAGTTCTTCCCTTTCTCGGGAATGCCTTGATTCTGTTCAGTACAAACTGGTTCCTCTCATCTTTCAGAAGAGCTTAAACGCTCCTGTCTCTCAAACGTGCCAGGCTTGTTCCCGTCTCAGGCATCTGCAACAGTGCTTCTTCCTTCTACTCTGAAAACTTTTCTCCCAGACCTCTGCAATGACTGCCTTCTTTGTAACCTTTTGGTCAATGCAAAAGAGAAGCCTTCTGCTTCTGTAGCTCAAGCAGCCCACAGTCACTACTTACCACTCATTGTTTTGTTTCTGGAATGCGTTTCTATTAGGTTTATTTCCATATTCGCATTTGTATCAGCTTATGGCTTTACTGTGTTACACACTAGAGCATACACTCCCTGAGGGCCACAACGCCGCCCCACCAGGCCTATAATTAAGAGCGGTTGGCCAACCACCTTTTAGGCTGAATGGAACACAAGGTAAGATTGCCTGCTTCAGCCCCTGTAATAGGGTGGGAAAAAAAAGAGAGCCTTACCCCCTCTCCAAAACCACCCTCATTCACCCTCACCCCCACCAGAAAAAGAACAGCAAGAATTTCCTCAACAACATTTTACATGGAAAACCTCTCCATAAAAGATTAATTTCAAGAAACTAGACTCCTCTTCATTTGAAGGGCCAGCACCGGCTTGATGAAAATTATGTTTCAGGAAAGCTAGTCTCAAGCAAGACCAATGAGACGAAAGGGAGAAAGGGAGGCTTGCATTACCTCCCCGATCCACAAGCCTCAGGGAGAAATGACAGAGACCAGCTTGCCCTTCTAATGAAAGGAAAAGCAAAGCCGAGCTCAAACAATAGGTGTCAGGAAGCCAGGCGGCGTTGTACTCAGTTTTTCCTTTCATTAAGGCGTTCTCCAGTTAGCGACCCCCTTGACAAAAGGATGATCACTCAGGAAACAAAGAGGTGAATGAAGCAGGGCTTACTGTGGAGTTCTCAAATGTAGAGCTGCCTTTGTGTAGCTAGTTGCAAAGCATCAAGCTCTTCAATATTTAAAAAAGAAAGAAGGACAGAAAGGGAGGGAGGAAGGGAAGGAAAGGAGAGGGAAAGGGACAGAGAGTGAGAGAGAGCAGACCAGAAAAAAAAGGAAAAGAAATAAAAGCAAGAGTATACTCCCATCTAATACTTTCAGATAAGAAAATCAGGGCTTCCCTGGTGGCGCAGTGGTTGGGAGTCTGCCTGCCGATGCAGGGAATGCGGGTTCGTGCCCCGGTCCGGGAGGATCCCGCATGCCGCGGAGCGGCTGGGCCTGTGGGCCAGGGCCACTGGGCCCGCGCGTCCGGAGCCTGTGCTCCGCAACGGGAGAAGGCCACAACAGTGAGAGGCCCACGTACTGCAAAACAAAAAACAAAACAAAAAAAAAAAACAAAAAACAAAAAACAAAAAAAAAAGAAAATCAAAAGAAAGAAAATGGCATCTATTTAGAACTGAAGAAACTTTGTGTAAAAGCACCATTTTTTTCTTTCAGCTTTTTATGTATTTTTTCCATCTGAATCTTTAATCCATTAAGAATTAATTTGGTATATGTTGTATGGGGAGATGCTATTTTTTCCCAGCTTGTCAATTCTCCCAGCACTAGTTTTGAACAATGTATCCTTTTCTGGATAATTTCACCTTTATCACAGGTTACAATTTTATAAACATAACAAGAAGAATTTACTGTATAGCACAGGAAACTATATTCAATATCTTATAATAACCTAAAATGGAAAAGAATCTGAAGCTGTACACCTGAAACTAACACAATATTGTAAATCAACTATCGTCAAATTTTTTCAAAGCGCCCTTTTTTCATCTCCTGAACTATTTATTTCTCTTCTGCAAAAAAAAAAAAGAAAAGAAACAGCTAAAGTTAAGAAAACAAAGCCATTCAAATGATGCTCGATTCCTTTTTAACCTAAGACTGTTAGTGAACAGCACAGTCAGTAAGAAAAACGTCAGAAGCCCTTCGCAATTTACCTGTTACACCAGGAGAGACGTCACATCCAAGTACCTCACTGATACACAAGCCTCAGGCCAGATGTGCAAGAGACAGGAAGAGGGAGTTTGGATACAGCAAAACTGTATCCGTGTCTCGGGCATGAACGTTTGCAGACTAGTCTTCCATCTGAATGACCACTAAATATTTAAGACCAGCATTCAGGAAATGTTCTCATGCTCAAACAAGAGGAGACCAGAGATTACAAAAGGATCCTTGCACCTAAGCTCCCACTTCCCCCTCCTCCACCCTTCCCCCACACGTCCCAAGACAGTCTGCCAAGAACAAATTTAGTATCAGCTTATCACAGGCTCTAGACAGCCCTGCAATTACATCCTGCCCTGGCAGGAAACTGAACCTGGCAATCAAGACTCCCTTTTGTCTCTGATTTCTACATCTTGCCTGTTTGGGGACGCGGCAGAGCATGTGGAATGACCACATGCAGAAGTGACAGTTTCTAAGACCTAGTTTGAGCGTGCAAGCTTGGGCAGCTGGCTGTTAGTAAGGATACAAAGCATCTAACTGTCCCTGGCACCCGGTAACCACTCAGTAGGGGTTAGTTCCCTTTATATAAGGTTTCTGAGATTTTGCGCCAGTAGATGGGTTTATAATACCCTAGAGGACAAATGCAAATGGCCAGGTGCCCACAGCACAGCAGTGGTTAAGAGCACAGGATTAGAATTCAAGATCTGCATTTCTGGGACTCCTCTGGTCAAATTCCTCTTCATGACCTGAAAACGCCTTAATACTCAGGTTTCACATAATGACTCTCTTCCAGCCCCTTGACACAAAGGGGAAACTGAAAATTTGTTGTCACACTGCGTTCCATGCATCCCCGACCACCATTTCTACATATTACAACATAGGGATCGAATGTTAATGTTTGTAAAAATTTCTAAGGGAAAATTTGGGCAAACGTTTCCTTAAGAACATGGTGGAAGACCTGGCCATTTGGTTGGCTTCAAGTGAGGACAAAGAGTTAAGACTAGACATCACTGCAGGTGATCACTTGTGTCGTGATCACTTGTGTCCCAGGGGAGGTAATAAAAGGGTCAGAGCATCTCCTTCCAAGAAAGTCACACGTGTCATTACACTTGTTCCATCCTCTGGCCTGGAGAGCCACACCAGCTCTGGAGCCAGGACCGCTCAGACATAGAAAAACAAATCCCCCCATTGCCAGGAGCTGTGAACAATGGAGACCATTCACATGTTGCTGGCGTAACTAGGTTAGAGCAGTGACAAATCTTTGTTTTCTTATTGCTGATTACACGTCTTTGAGTTTAAAAGAATTCAAGACCTACTCTAGAGAATAAACCTATCTCTAATTTGGGCAAGACTTTAAAACAATAGGTTCAAATTCCAGCTCTATAATATCCTAGCTGGGTGGCCTTGAGGGAGTTTTTTGGTTGTCCTTTGCCTCAGTTTCTCTATCTATAAAATGGGGATAAGAGCAGTTCCCACCTAATAGTACAGGATCAAGTGATACTGTACACACTGTATAAATGATGAGACACTGCATGCAAAGTGCCTGGCCCAGAGTGATGGCACCTTACGATGGATGGTGGCTACAGCATCTTAGGCACTCTCCCAAAGAAGGACCAGACAGTGAAAATACACTTAAATTACCTGATGTCCCAATAGTAATTTGGCCTCAAGGAAACTTGCCCAGCCTGCTCTGAGATTGAGCCCTATTGATCAGATTGATTAAAAACAATAAGAGAGACATTATCAAAACAACTGTTTAACAAAATATGGAAGGACTTCTATCAAGTTCTATAGCTGAATTCCAACTAGATGACAACATCTGTTTTAAAAAGAAAGGTTTTATCTCTTGTTACATAAAGTTACCTTATATTATTTTTCTACTTTGTTCACAAAAGAGAAAAGGGAGAAATATGCTGAAGAGAGAAAACAATCTTTAAAGTCTTTGAGTCAGTCAAACGCTATTTGGCAGAAATCAAATGTACTACAAGATAGTGAGCAAGCCAAACCATTGTTTCTGAACCAGGGTAAATAAAGCAGCTTGCTCTGAGTTTTGAATTAAGAATCAAAGGTTATCCACGTGGGAAATCCCTGTTTTAAAGATTTCACGCCTTGAGTTTCATTTTGCCATGAGTTGGAACACACGTACAATTACTGTATCAACTCCAAACCTCTTTATTTCCTAAGAGAAATATGATTTTTCAAAAACTAATTTTTCTTATCTCTGAAAAATAATCTATACATTTTCCCACTATTTTAAACAAGTTCTGATAATACAGTTTTAGGACTTGGATCTACAGTTCTCTAAATTCTCTAAATTATCGAAATATCTCTGGATCAAGCCAGACCATCAGAAGGCTATGAACCTGGGTTATTCTTGACTTCACAGAATCATATTTTATCTTTACACCCCTGGCTTTTATCAAAGGCTGATACATGAAACACCATGATGACAAAGACAAATGTACAAGCGTACACACTGCAGCACTGTTCACAGTAGGAAAAGGTTAGAAATATTCTAAATCAATAGGGTACTGGTTAAACGGATTAAGATACATCCATACAATAGAATACCATGCGGATATTAGACGAAATGACACAGCTTTATAAGTACTGATATGGAATGACTTCTAATATACATTGAGTATAAAGATAATGTGCAGAACAACATATATAGTGTGCTCAAAATTGAAATACACACACACACACACTTACACACGTATGCGCTTACACACATACAAACATGATTGCACACCTTGAAATCAATGCTTGTCTCTCAAGAGAGAATCTCAGAGACAGTGATTAAAAGCAGACAGACAGACCTTTTCACTGAATACCTTTGCATACTCTGAGTTTACCACATGTGTCTTTTACCTACAAAAAAAAGTAAACCAAAAAAGAATGGCTGTTATGAAGTTCATTCTGGCGGTGTGTGTCACACACACCAGCTCTTTAAAACGCTAATCGGTGTCCCACAAAAAAAGATTTATGCTCTACCCATCTTGGGGTTTCACAATGCATATTCCGATAGTAGAGTCTCTGAGAAGCTCCGCAATCTACAGTGTGTGTGACTTAATATAACCCAACATTTCCCGAATTTCTTAATCGTAGGAACTCTCCCTCCCCCGTTTTTTTGAAGGGCATTTTCTCTGAACAGCACACCTTGGCGAGTATAACACTGCAGCATTTATTTTTTAAAGGCTTTGGTCACCAAGGTATGCACCATCTCTGATAGGTAAGAATTTAGCAGTAGGGTTACCTTTGTTTACTCTTAGGAATGACTGTATTTCCTACGCTGTAATCTGAAGAAGTCTGTATTGAATTGGAATTTTTTTACACCTCGTCTGCCAGGAGGCACAGAGCAATGATGTCTCAACTTTCTCATCCTTAGGATGGGCATATCAGCACCAACTTTGTGGGTAGTCACGAGATTGAAATTGGGTATCTTATATAAAAACATCTCTCATAAGAGACACATAAGAGAGATCCAGCACTTACGAGCCCCTGCCAGACTTCTTCTCATCTAGGCAACAGTCTCATAAATGCACGTTGTTATTCTCAAGAGGCAGTGAAGTAGATCAAGGCAAACCCATTAGCATCACTGATGACAACACCGGAGAGCCTCAGGGGGTGCGGTCGACGGTCTTTGTACGAAGAGCGGAGTATTTTAATCGGCTCTATTGCTTGTGACCAGAAAGGTCAGTGGAGGAAGACTATCTGGGGGTGAGGGCAAGGGCAAAATCAGCTGTCCTAATCACCATGATTCAACGAATATTTTTCAGGCTTTGGAAAGATTAAACGCAGTGGTAAAGGAGGAAGCTCTCTTACCTGCAGAGACCATTCTATTTGTAAACATTATCCAGGATTCACAATGACAAAGGCTTAAGCTTGGTGTATATCCACCAGCTGCCTTCTCTGCAGGATCCTTTCATATAATAAAAAGAAAAGGGTGAGTAGATTTTGCCGAAGAGGCCACCCCAAGAGTTTAACAGCTATGTTGGATTAAAAACCACAGCATGTAGAAAACAAACTTTCACGTACTTCCAAATTTTTTTTTTTTTTTTGTGGTACGCGGGCCTCTCACTATTGCGGCCTCTCCCGTTGCGGAGCACAGGCTCCGGACGCGCAGGCTCAGCGGCCATGGCTCACGGGCCCAGCCACTCTGCGGCACGTGGGATCTTCCCGGACCGGGGCACGAACCTGTGTCCCGTGCATCGGCAGGCGGACTCTCAACCACTGCGCCACCAGGGAAGCCCCCAAATTTTTAAAGAAGGGGGAAAGTCAGTTTAGCGATAACATATTTTAAATAAATAAGATTATGAGCCTAATGATACTTAGCTGCCTATGGGCTGTGAAACCTTGGGTCTAAATTCCACTGACACAAGACATTATTTTTCTGGTTGTCAACCACTTCTAGGAGGTTGGTAGGGGATACATATACTTAAAAGGACAAAGTGAGACAATTTAAAGAGACGATCTACCACTTACAAGTCTCTGCCAATTTTCCTTAATGCCAGACGACAGGGAGGTTTGTAGTTGAAAATGATAAAGACTGATACAAGTAAATACGATGTGTTCCCTTTAGGAATATCACTGTCCATCAGAGCCTCTCACACCCAACATAGGATAGAATTCCCGAGAATGGTTCTCTAGAATATTAGAAATTGTAAATACCTCCAGGTGTCACAAGGAATACAAAAGTTTTGTAGTTCATACGATGAGGAAGAAGGAAGTCATTAATGTGCTCAAATGAGAGAGAAAGTCTGGATTAGAAGTGCTTGATAGTCAAAAGTCTGGAAATTATATGACCCAGAATTTTCAAGTCTAGGAATGCATTCAAAGGAAATAGTTAAGATTAATCTATGAGATTATTCGTCATGGAAACGACTCAAATGTTCATCACTGATGAAAAGATGAATAAAACGTGATACATCCACACCATGGGATGTTTGGCAACAAAAAGGAATAATGACCTGCTACAATGTGGGTGAACCTCAAAAAACATTATGTAAAGTAAAAGAAACCAGTCTTCAAATACAACATACTGTATGATCCCATTTGTAGGAAATGTCCAGAATAGACAAATCTACAGAGACAGAACGTAGATTAATGGTTGCCTAGCCTGGGAGGGTTGAGGATGGCGGTGACTACCATGGGTGCAGGGTTTTTTTCTTTTTCTTTTTAAAACATTTGTTATTTATTTATTTATTTTGTCTGCGTTGGGTCTTTGTTGCTGTGTGCGGGCTTTCTCTAGCTGTGGTGAACAGGGGCTACCCTTCGTTGTGGTGCAAGGGCTTCTCATTGCGGTGGCCTCTCTTGTTGTAGAGCACGGGCTCCAGGAGCATGGGCTTCAGTAGTTGCAGCACGTGAGCTCAGTAGTTGTGGCTCGCGGGCTTAGCTGCTCCGCAGCATGTGGGATCTTCCCGGATCAGGGATCAAACCCATGTCCCCAAATTGGCAGGCGGATTTTTAACTACTAAGCCACCAGGGAAGTCCCAGGTGCAGGTTTATTTGTGTAGCAACAATCATGTTCTAAAATTAGATTCTGGTGATGGTCACACAACTCTGAATACACTAAAAATCACTGAATTGCATACTTTAAGCGTGTGATTTGATGGTACATAAACTACATCCCAATAAGCCTGTTAAAAAAGACTTTTCATCACAGTGTTTTTTAAAACAGAAAAACCAAGTGATCAACAATAAGGTTGGGTGAATAAATTAATCAGAGCCTGTGTTATACTCTACAGCCACTAAGAATGGGTCCACCAGAGAACACACAATATGATTCCAATTATGCAAAATACGTATGTGTGTATACAGAAGCTTTAGGAAAAGGTCTAAAAATATGCCAACAAGTTCCTTTACAGCGATAATATATGATCCTGTAGGATTATGGATGATCTTTTTTCTCTTTGCTGATTTAAAGACAATGACCGTTACTTTTGTGACAATAATCACATGTAACATTTTACTGAGTCCTGAGGGCACGCCAGGCAGGGCCTGGGTTAAGTGGATGTAGTGCATTTAATCCTCCAACAGCCCTATAATGCAGGCGCTATTAACTGCTGTCATCCCACAGAAGAGGATGCTGAGGCTGGAAAAAGTGAATTTACTCAAGGTAGCCAGTCTGCGTGGCAGCAAATACTAAGTCTTAACTGGTGGTCTCCAAAGTGGGGAGTGTACACCCCCAAGAAGGTGTGCAAGATGGGGTATGGAAATATATATTCTTATACACTTAAAATATATATATAAACTTCTATTTATATATTTTGATCTCACCCTTAGAACACTTGTGTTTAGGGTACGTTTCATACCGCAATGTAACCCATATTCTGCTGCCTTCATGTCAGGCATTGTACTAAGGGCTTTGCAGGTAATCGTTTCTCACAACAAACCTAGGAAGAAACTGAGGTACAGATCCACGCTCTTACCCACTATACCTCACGGTGCTCAGTATGTCCATATGGTAATATGCATAGACGAGATGCAATTTATAAATAAATATACAAATATTGGTTTGCCTGAACATACACAACACTGGACTTCCCTGGTGGCGCAGTGATTAAGAATTCGCCCACCAATGCAGCGGACACGGGTTCGAGCCCTTGTCCAGGAAGATCCCACAGGCCACAGAGCAATTAAGCCCGTGCACCACAGCTACTAAGCCGGCACTCTAGAGCCCGTGAGCCACGACTACTGAGCCCGAGTGCCTAGAGCCCGTGCTCTGCAACAAGAGAAGCCACAGCAATGAGAAACCCGCACACCACAACGAAGAGTAGGCCCCGCTCACCGCAACTAGAGAAAGCCCGCGCGCAGCAATGAATAACCTAATGCAGCCAAAAATAAATAAATAAATACGCTTAAAAAAAAAAATACACAGCACTACCTCCCAAATCATAATAAAAAATACAGAGCTACACTTGGAAAGCTTCTGCTGCGATACCTTCTCCCGAGACATTGGCCTCCAGCTCATCCAGGGCCCTCTTCCAGTTCTCGCTACTCTGAGTGAAATTAAAAGAGCATCACTGTCTCCCCTTCCCCCTTCCTTGACTGCCAAACCAAATATCTTTCCTGTAATTTTCTGCAATGCCTCTCCCTGAAAGGCGAGCTGCCGTTTTTAGGAAACTGGACCAGACACCAACTTGGGGGCTTTAAATCAAGCCACCTCAAACCCGTACCTTCCCGTGTAGGAACACGCGTCTTTGAAGCTCTGACTCCCAGCCTTAGTCTTCATGAAACATGTACTGTGACCCCCTTCTATCCCCAAAATGCCATTGTCTTTTGGGGTGAGAAGTTTCCTCATTCACTCTGAGCCCCTCTCCCGCTCTGCAAGTCAACCCCTAACCAGCAATAAGGGTCCAGGCCAGGACCCCATGCACACTCCCTACCTACTTCCATCCCATGGTGCCCCTAGGGAATACCTGGATGCACCCAAGGTCCACATACCATAGCATTCACACTCCATCTCCCGTCCCTGCAGTGGTTTCTGGGTGTCGTGGGGTTTGAAGATTATTATAAATGAGTAAAAAGAGAGGAGGAGGTGGGGTGTGTATGTGTATGTGTTTAAAGACAATGCCAATGCTATGATTTGGAGCGAAGAACAACATCCCTCTTGGGTCTCTGGTCCTTCATTTGCCCTTCCGCATCCGTCTTCCTTCCTGTCCGCCCTCCCCTCTCCCCAGCAGATGATAGGACAGGGCGGGTGGAGAACCTTCCTCGCTCCCTCCCGCTTCTGGGTGACCTCTCTGGTAGCAGATGCTTCCTCCGGGTCTCCAGCTGCTGCTAGTGGCTCCTCCTCTATGGCACCGGGTCTCACCTGGCTCAGGTAACTACAGTTCTGTCCTTTCTCTTCTTTGGCCCTTGGAGTGGTAACAGTTTGCCCTGCTCTTAGCCTCTTGGTGACTCCCCTGCCCTTTCAGTGTCCCCTCAGCCCCGCCCACAACTCTGCAAATAGTTCCTTCACTCAGTCTCTTCATTTGAACCATCAGAGGTGAATCCTGTTTCCTGCCAGGATCCTGACTGATGGATACTCTCTCCTGTATGCCCACTCAGGAGACTTTCAAAAAGTAAGGATAAGCCACTCACTGTCAGAATTCAGATTTCCATCTGCAGTAAGAATTGATCTTAGGGACCCTCCACGCATCTTCAACCAAGAAATGATCATTGCCAAGTACAGCTGAAGTTATAAAATCTATATTCATAAATCCTGACGTGAATGCTGCCAGGAACACATGTGTAATTTCAACCACATGCCTGACCTTAGTCTCTTGTCTGAAGCCAACTCCGGAGCAGCCGGGGGACAGCTTGCCCCACCCTGCTCTCTGTCCAAACCACAGGGGTGACCCAGCTCCACCACACCATGGAGTTCTGGAACCCGCTCTGCCTACAGAAAGCAGGGAGCCAAAGAGGCCAGGTTGTCATACTCGAGCCTCTGGGGACCATAAGATGCCCCTGACCATGGTCCAGATTCCCTCCTGCAACCCCATCTGTCATCCCATGCTGGGATGTAAACAGTCTTCTTGAGTAAGTCATGACACCAGGTCCAGGAAGTAGGCTGCAGACAAAGGGCAGCGCTAGGCAACAAGAAGACCAGTCAGGTCGACATGGTCAGCCTTTGTCTTCTTTTAGATTGAAGGAACTGGACACCGAGGCATACATCCTCACTGACAGAGCCAATGCACCACAGCTATTACTAACCTAGTCAGAAAGCTTGCAGCAGACATCTGGGGCGGGCAATCTGAATTCTAATGCAACCTATAAATATCAATCTCTCTCCGTGCTTCCTGTAGACAGAATAATAAGGTGACACTTCAAAAGGAAAAATTCCACACTAGAACAGGCAATTAGACCCTTGCCTTTCAAAAGAGATTGCTGGAGTGTTAAGGAGATCTGGGTTGAATCTTCGGTATTATAGTGATTCATGATTTAATTGCTTTGGTCAAAACCATAGAAGTTGCCCTTGTTTCTGTTTTGTATTTTTTTTTCTTTATCTCCTATCACTAGTCCACCAGCAAACCCTGCCACCTGATATCCAAAGGTATCATAGATTCACCCACTTCTCTGTATCTCTGTTCCTACAACGATGGTCCAAACTACCAGCTTTCTCCTCAGCTGACTTTCTTCTCACATTCTGCTGTACCCACTTTGTCCATTCACCCAGGAGCTAGAACGATCTTCTTAAATCCTACTCAGATCATGTGACTTTAATGTTTAAAACCCTCTAATGACTTCCCACTGCCCTTAGATAAAATCCAAGCTCTCTACTGTAGCCCTAAAGAGTCTCTAATATCTTGGCCCCCAAATAAACTTTTCTTTCCTGGGTTCACCATATTCCCACCATGTGGCTTTCTCTTTCCTGTTGTCAAATCTGCTAAGTTGTTTCCTGCGTCAGGACCTTTGCACCTGCTGTCTCCCCACGTAGAATGTTTTTTGCCCCCAGAATTCCTTCTCATCAATCCTGTCTCAGCTCAGATATCTTCCCTTCACAAAGGACTGCTTTGACAAAGGTCCCTTTTTAATGCACTTAATTACATTCTACCCCTTGCTCTGTTTTATTCTTCATGGTATTATATGAAATTATACTATTTGGGGTTTTTTTTTTTTGCTTATTTATCTTTCCAAATAGAGCATGAGCTCTATGAGGACAGGCAATTTATTAGATTACATTGCTTACTTGGAAATAGTCCTAGCATACGGTACTCAATAAATATTTGTTGAAGGAATAAGTCCTGATATAAATATAAGCTTTGAACAATGAGTACCCGTGAGTCCAAAAGCAAGTTGGTTAATATTTGCAGGTCTCAGTCTTCGCATTTATACGTAACATTAATCAATGCCCACTGTGTCTCCTTTTTTAAAAAATTTATTTATTTTGGCTGCGTTGGGCCTTCATTGCTGTGCAGACGGGCTTTCTCTAGTTGCGGCGAGGCAGGGCTACTCTTCATTGCGGTGCGCGGGCTTCTCATTACAGTGGCTTCTCTTGTTGTGGAGCACGGGCTCTTGGCACGTGGGCTTCAGTAGTTGTGGCACATGGGCTCAGTAGTTGTGGCTCACGGGCTCTGGAGCGCAGGCTCGGTAGTTGTGGTCCACGGGCTTAGCTGCTCCGTGGCATGTGGGATCCTTCCGGACCAGGGCTCGAACCCGTGTCCCCTGCACTGGCAGGTGGATTTTTAACCACTGCACCACCAGGGAAATCCCCACTGTGTCTACTTTTATAACTCTTATGAGAGTTACATATTATATATTCTACAGCTATTAGTTATATAACTTATATTAGTATAAGTGTATGCTTTTATAACTACACCATGCAAGAGCACAGTCTGAGAAATAATAAACACTGAGCACCGCTGAGTCACGAAAGTTTCTCTTCGCTAAGTTGTAAAGCTAATTCCTTGAAGGAGCATGCTGTTACGCAATATCCCTCAGGCTCTTCAAACAGCTCTGACAAGAGCATCAAGCACTTGGGGTGGGGGAAGTTGGAGACGATTACAGGACCACACAACAGGTAGACTTCACCGTTTAGCCTGGGACTGGAATATTCAAACTGTGTCCTCGAGCAGTACATTATAGTCTGGGTACTTGTGTTGACTTTGGCTATGGACCACCAACAAATACATTATACTCTAATCTTCTTTAAACACTGGGCCCTCAGGGAATTGAGCTCAAGGGTCAGTGATGGGACATTTTATCAAGTCCCAATTATCTGTGCCATAACTTTGTTTATACTGGGGCAAATATTTCACTTTATTTTTCATGGTGCATTTATGAGGTCCTAGAGAGAGAAGCTTAAAACCCAGAAGTCAGGGCTTCCCTGGTGGCGCAGTGGTTGAGAATCCGCCTGCCGATGCAGGGGACACGGGTTCGTGCCCCGGTCCGGGAAGATGCCACATGTCAGGGAGCGGCTGGGCCCGTGAGCCATGGCCGCTGAGCCTGAGCGTCCGGAGCCTGTGCTCCACAACGGGAGAAGCCACAACGGTGAGAGGCCTGCGTACCGCCAAAAAAAAAAAAAAAAAAAAAAAAACCCAGAAGTCATTCTTGACATCACTCCCCTCTTCTCTCTCATCCAATTCTTCACCAAGTTCAATTGAGTTTACCTCCTAAAGATTTCTGAAATTGGTCCACTTCTGTCTCCATTATCACCTCCTTGTTCTAAGCCAGCCACATTTCTTCCTGGGATCCCCGCAGTAGCCTTCTAACTGATTCTTTGTACCCACTATTGAATCTTCATTTCAACAATGAAGGCAGAATAATCTTTTTGAAAGACAAATCTGACCATATTGTCTCCCTGACACTACCAGACAAAGGACATATCCTTCTAGTAAATATCCTCCTGGTTCTTGTAACTTTCCTTCCTTGTACTTAACCACATTGTAACTTCATAGTTATTTATGTTATGATTTAATCACCCCTGTTCCTTCTTAGACTCTAGGTTCCATGAAGGTCACAGATGATACCTGATTGTACTCATTACTGTGTTCCCAGGTGCCTAGCACAGTGCCTGGCACGTTGTAGGTGCTCAGTAAATATTTGCTGAATGAATGAGAGAATAAATTTCTATATCTTTAGTCCCTAACACAATACCTGAACACAATACCTGAGAGAGGAATCTTTATTCAAAAAAGGAAGACTGGAACTATCCCCAATTCCCAGGTAATATTTCTAAGCCTAATGTTTCCTTTCCCTCTACTAGTTCACATTCTGAACCTTTCCATGTCCCCCAAACATACATGTGCACACACACACACACACACACACACACACACACACACACACACACAGCTATCAGTCCATATCAATCAAAAGACTTACTCTTCATTATTCAGAGATATTTGTCTTAAGAAGTATTCCTGTCATAAAAACCTCCTTATCCCCTTTTCCAAGGTTATAAAATAATTAGTTAAACCAATATAACCTTTGCCCTCTGACAAAACAAATTTTCCAAAAGGTCCTTGTAAATGAAGAATGTACAAGAACCGCCATGAGATGCTGGTGTCCTTCTCAGATCTGGTTTGAGGACCAACTCTGCAAGCACTGTTACCTTTTCATTTACCTTCAAGTACAAAGAAATTCAGAGAATAAATGGCTCTCCTACTTCTCAGTATATTCCCTCAACTCTCATCCAACTTTCTCGGCAGCATTCTCCCCAGTTACAGTTTCCTGAAATGATATAGATGCAATTTTAAAAGTAATGTCTTGGGAGCCTCCCCAGAATGCCATCCATTAGAGAGTGGTGCTTAATATTGGTTAGGCTTACCTTGGATTTCACCCAAGGGGGTTTGTTACTGGAAGCATCAAAAAGAGTTTATTAGGGCACTGTCTTCTGTAATGGTAAAAATTGTAGTTACTATCTACTGAGTGTTTTACTATGTGCCTTGCACTGTGTTTAACTCTGTATTCACAAAAATCCTAGGAGGAAAGTATTATTTTATTTATTTATTTTTTGCAATACGCGGGCCTCTCACTGTTGTGGCCTCTCCCGTTGCGGAGCACACGCTCTGGACGCGCAGGCTCAGCGGCCATGGCTCACGGGCCCAGCCGCTCCGCGGCATGTGGGATCTTCCCAGACCAGGGCACGAACCCGTGTCCCCTGCGTCGGCAGGCTGACTCTCAACCACTGTGCCACCAGGGAAGCCTAGTATTATTATTATAAGGAGGACATTGAGAATCTAAGAAGTTCGGTAGCTTACTAGTTATTAAACCACAGAGATAAAACCCATGTTCTCAGTCACAACTGCATGTAACAGGGCTACAAACACCAAAAAAATAAGAAGCAACCAGTCATCCCAAATTCATATTTGGTAACTTGCAGGATATAATCAAAGATTATAGGTGCTCTAGGTTTATACTCAATTATAAATTTTGCAAGCATTCCAAAGACAGCAATTATATTAGTCAACTGTTGCTGGGTTATGCTTCATTAACAACACCACCAAAATATCAATAGTTTACAACAAAATACATTTATTTCTTGTCACGTTACTTGTCATCTATGGATCAACTGAGGCTCTGCCCCAAATATCTTCTCCATTCTGGGATTCATGGCCACTTGGCAGATTAAAAGAGAGAGAGAGAAAATGGCAGAACCATGTGATTGCCCTTAAAGCTTCTGCATGGATATGCATATTCATTTCTTCCCACATCCTATTGACCAAAGCAAGTCACACGACCAGACTTGACATTATGGTTTAGAGAAGTATTCTCCTTCCACACGCTAGGTAATGCCAGTCACATGCAAATGGATGGACATGGAAGCTCACAGGAGAGGAGCAAATAATCAGTAATAATAACGTAATCTACCATAACAAATAAAGACACAATCAACGTATTTCACCATGTCAGGCATAATCAACATATCTCACTTATGTTATGTGAAAGTAGATATAAGTGACAGAAAACTCAAGCCAATTGGCTTAAGCAAAAAGCATGACTTTACTAACATGGGTCAATGAAAAGTCTGTGAAACTCTAGGTATGACTTGATAACTTGGCCCAGACATTCAAATGATATCATTAGAACTCAATCTCTCTCTCTTTCTATCTCCATCTCCATCTTTCATCTATGTTCTTCTTTATGCTGGCTTCATTCTTAAGTAAATTGGCTGCCCACACCTCTTGGCTTATAGCCTTATAGCTCCAAACCAGCAAAAAATAAAGCATGTTTCTTCTGACAGATGCTAAACAAGTCCCAAGATTAACCCTAATCTAGCCCATCTCTAATTGTATCAATATAGCCAAAGAGTTCAGTGTCTTAATTATCCAGCCCTGGGTGACTCTAGAGGAAGACGTGGGTCCTCCTAGACACCATGCACTGAAAGAATTGATTCATTTTCTCTAAAATTTTTCTCTAAAATTCCTGAAAAAACACAACCCCTACAGAGTTTCAATATTAACCAATTTCAAGGATTAACATACATAGTCAAACAGATTTAAGAGTCTGGCATTTTTACAATATTTACTAAAGCTACCATCTGTAACAATTTTTCTTCTCTTACTTTACAAATCTAACCTATCTGCTTTTCTTTTTTTTAACTTATCTTCTTTACAAACAGTAACTAATAAGATGATGTGAAAGATTAACTTTATATTTACTGAATAAAACAGATGAAATCCTAAATAAAACAAATTTTAACTTGAAACACAACCTAACCTACTTATTAAGGTCAGACTCCAATATTTTTCATCCAGCATACAAACCAAATACTCAAAATCCATTCCCATGCCATAAAATCACTGAATACTGATTTGGATGATTTTAATTAGGGAAATCTGTGCTGTGAATTACCGATCAATTTTAAGTAAAACAATGGCCCACAATTTAATATTGCAACCTAGGTAGAAGGCAATAAAATATATTGCATGTCTATTTTGTAAGCTAACTAATCACAATTCCTTCAGCACATTTCTCTTCTTGTATTACTTAAGGCAATGCTAGCTGCTATCACAAAGAGACCCCATCTTTCAGTGATTTAACACATTAGTGGATTGTTTTCCATTCAGATGACTCTCCAAGGTAGGTGCTCCAGGTCGACAGGCAACTTTCCTTGATGCAGTGATTCAGGCACCAGGCCTCTTCCATCTCTCAGTCTTGTGGCTCTCCATCCTCTGGGGCAGGGTTTATAACTCTTGACACAGTTCAGACCAGATAATTCTTTGCTGTGGGGGGATGTTTTGTGCATTGTAAGATGTTTAGCAACATCCCTGGCCTCTGCTTATTAGATTCCAATAACTCCTCCACCTAAGGGTGACAACCAAAGATATCCTCAGATTTTGCCAAATGCCCATTAGGGGGCAAAAATACCCCCTGGTTTAGAACCACAGGTCTAATACCAGGCCTGGCATCAGTTTTGTTAAGATAACCAAGTGATTCCAATGTGTAAGGAGCATTGAGATCAAGGTCCTCATCGCTAACTATAACCAGGAGAAAGTACGGAGAAAACAAGAGCACCTCTTAAAAGCCTTGGCTTGGAAGGGCTTCCCTGATGGCGCAGTGGTTGAGAGTCTGCCTACCGATGCAGGGGACACGGGTTCGTGCCCTGGTCCGGGAAGATCCCACATGCCACAGAGTAGCTGGGCCCGTGAGCCATGGCCGCTGAGCCTGCGCATCCGGAACCTGTGCTCCACAACGGGAGAGGCCACAGCAGTGAGAGGCCCGCGTACCGCAAAAAAAAAAAAAAAAAAAAAAAGCCTTGGCTTGGAAGGATTACACATCACTTCACTTCAACCCCAAGACATGAGTAAGAACTAGTCACATGTATGCCCTCTAACTCCTCCATCTCCCATGCAGGGGAGGAAGAATGCTAGGAAATACAGACCCTAGCTGGGCAGCCACTTCCTACCAACAATTCTATATGGAAGGGGAATATAAAATGTGGTGGACAGAGGCCTCTCTGCCTCATTGCTCAAGTCTCCCTTTTTTTGCAGTACGCCGGCCTCTCACTCCTGTGGCCTCTCCTGCTGCGGAGCACAGGCTCCGGATGCGCAGGCTCAGCGGCCATGGCTCACGGGCCCAGCCGCTCCGCGGCACGTGGGATCTTCCCGGACCGGGGCACGAACCCGCGTCCCCTGCATCAGCAGGCGGACTCTCAACCACTGCGCCACCAGGGAAGCCCAATTCTCCCCCTTTTGAACGAGATCCCACACCTCACATGGACAATAACTGTCCCAGTTCCAGCTAATAAGAGTCATCCTAGACAACTGTCTTTAACTAGTAGGGCAGGGTGAATCATTCTCCATCCTCTAGTAACAGAACTGTTGGGCTATGAGCCAGAGCTCCCAGAAGCCAATAATAACACAGTACTTTCTATGTACCAGGCACGATTGTAAGGGTTTTACATTTATGTGCTCATTTAATCTTTGCAAACAATCTATGACATAGGTGCTATTAATTATGCCCATGTTATAGATGAAGAATTTGTCTAAGGGCAAAGGGGAGTGGTGGCCTTCACAGCCAGGCTGTGGGACTGCCCAAGTTCATGACCACCAGGTTACACCGTTCTCTGCAGGGAAATCTCTCCAACAGAGGAGAGAGTGAAGCCACAGCAGAGAGAGCATAAACCCCAAAGCCAGCTCTGCTCTGCTCTCACATGTTGTGTTTATATGAGCCAATAGCTTCCTCTTTGTCACTTAAGTTAATATGAATGATCTTTCTGTTACACATAACCAAAGAGTCCTGATTGCTAAATATGTGAAAGCATTAACCCACATGGGTTCTCCTGTTCTAAAAATTAAACATCCTAGGTTCATACTCACTTAGGACAAAGGACTGGAAGCTCTTCTCCCTATAGCCAAAGGTACTGGTGTTAGCCCTTCAGTTACTGGCACTAATGTGCTCTTAGTTGGGGTGGAATTTATTGGAGAACTCAACACCAAACAACACTAATGCTGGTGTGGGCCTGATCTGGGCTCCAGCAATCATTCTGTCTGGACGTTGAGGCCAAGTCTACACTTTGCGATCATTTCTGGAATTTTAGAATTCTAAACCCGTACTGGATGCCCAGATGGTTTCTTGGTGCCTTATCTCCCGTTGGGCCTTTCTCTTACCATTCCTCTTCTTCCCACATGTGTGAACTCAACATTCAGCTCCTGTGGATTTAGTTCTAGCATCAGCTGGCTTACCCAAGGCGGGCTGCATACCTTTATCTGGGAACAGTGACCCCTTCTGGATTTCCTGTTTTTATCCATCATCAGACGTCACTGATGCCAGCAACTTGCTCTGCTTACTAGTCATTCCTAATTAGTATCCATAAAGCTTGACATTTTCTGTCTTACCGAACTGCCTGGCAGAGCTGAGGCCAGTGCCCAAGTTTCTCCCCAGTCTGCGGACCACATCTATTTCGAGACTTTGCCCTTCACCCAGTGTAAGCTAGTTCGATGTGTTTAACCATCTGCGGTGGACCAGCATCACCAACAACTGCATCCAACGAATACTTACTGCATCACCACAATTGCACTAAGCGCTGGGCGTGCCAGGATTAAAAAGATATGTCACATGTTGATAAGATGTATCGTACTCTTTGCTTCATCCCCTCAACAGTTTTTATGAGGACCAATTATGTATCTGACCCTGGGTAGTGTTGGTAATCACAGAGATGAGCAAGAAAAATGCAGTCACTGCCTTCATAAAGTTGAGAGAAAGAGATTATAAACAAGTAAACAAATTAAAAACGGAAGCTAATTATACAGACTGTGATAAGTGCTAGAAAGGGGAATAAAAGGAGGGACCTACTTGGATACAGTGGTCAAACTTATGAGACCTTAATATATTTCCCTATCTTGTACTAATCTGTTCCAAAAACTAGAAAACTTCAAACAGCAGCCAGTTCTGGTTTAGATGCAGCTCTCAGTATGTTTTGTTTGGGCAGCATAATACTTCAAAAAAAAACCACAAAATTCAGCTGGGGCATGGTTCCCCAGTTTGCCCCAGGCCTCACCTTCCCTTATTGCTTTACTCAGCCTTAATTATGCACTTAGGTAATCTGTATCATTGGCCCCTTCCAGCATTTTGAGTTTGTAACTCTTGACTCATCTTTAAAATTCTTGAGGCAATAGGTAAATTTCCACCCACTCCTCATCTCCTATAGTTTGATAAATTCCCAAGTTTATCTGGCCAACACTCTCTTCTTCTACCTGTTTAAACTGGAAATGAAGCTGAAACCATGTGTGTGAATGTGAGTTTGTGCTTTGAGTGTGATAAAAGGAAGCAATGTTGTCGGCTGCTTGCAAGATACAAGAATTAAGTTTGCCAACACTTGAAGTAATAGCTCTTGCCTCGATAATGACTTCAGCCAGTCACTTAAGAATCCTAATGGAGCATCTGAGACTGAAGATACAGAAGTGGTCACTCAGAAACACCTCTCTCCGTGGCCGCTGAGCCTGCGCATCCGGAGCCTGTGCTCCGCAACGGGAGAGGCCACAACAGTGAGAGGCCGGCGTACCGCAAAAAAAAGAAACACCTCTCATCTTTGAAACATTCGTCCATAAAACAGAATTAATGTCACATGTAGAAGATCGAGAGCACTAAAAGGTATCTGAGAATATTGACCAGCCATGAAGTGATGAAGGCCTACTCTGAAAGGTTGTAAGAAACTTAGCAGACACACAAGACATTCCAGACACGCTAGAAGATTAGGTAGCCAAACATTTATCAAAAATCATGACAGTCTAAATGGAGCACTTGGTGTAATTACATTTGAACCCTCACTTTAGGAAACCCTGAAATTATAAGTCAAGTAAATTAGGAGAGTGGTTCCTTGATAAAATAGTTTCTTTCAAGGTCACAGAAGGGCAGACCACATATTTATTCATATAGGAAAGTTTCTGGGTCCCTTCAAATATGTATATTTGTATTAGATTTATCTCATGCCTTAATCCAGAAGGATTTACAAATACCTATAATAACCCATAAAATACTGTCAGACGATGTAAAATAAAGTACTTCTTCCTTCTCAAATCAGAGAGAAACTGCCCAGGTTAGAAAGTCAGTTTTCTCTTTAGCTAATATTTGTACCTCCAAGGTCTTTGTTTCCTTTTACATAAAAAGAGAAGAATAATTTTGCCTCCATCAAGGGTCGTTGGGATTAAATTATACAATCTTCATAAAGCATTTAGTACATAGTAAACTGATTATAATAATAAATATTTTCGTTATTAGAATGGAATTCCTAAACAACT